>NC_054470.1:11003123-11603123 GCF_017639515.1 Carcharodon carcharias
ACCTTGCTCGTTGCAAACAGGAGAAGGGCCATGCTATTTGATACGATCCACCAGTGTTTGGGATGTATAGCCTACATATCTAACATCACACTAGCACTGAAATTGATATACCACAGTACTCATCTGTGTGATAGGCAGAATGTCTTTTTGGCTTGATGGCAGCATCCTGCTGTAGCATTGTAGCAGTGTGAAACAGCTAGCTTCACCTGTTACTCAAATGTTTGAGCTACCTTGTCCTTCCAGAGTAATCTGAGGTAGACTGGGTACTTTTCAGGGCACTTTGTGATGCATGTACCAGGGCACCCAGATCCCTCTTTACCACAGAGTTCTGCAGTCCCTCTCCACTTAAATAAAATTCCGCTTTACCATTTTCCCTACTTCCAGCTGGGTATGCCATTGTCATTTCTGGTCTCTAAGTCGTTGCCAGGTGATCCATCTTAGTCAGATTTTATTCCTGGTTGACTTTTCTGTAGCAATTTGGCACAGCTAAGTGACTAGTTAGGCCATTTCGGAGGGCAGTTAAGAGTCAACCACATTGCTGTGGGACTGGGGTCACCTGTAGGCCAGACCGGGTAAGGTTGGCAGATTTCCTTCCCTGAAGGCCATTAGTGAACCAGATGGGTTTTTATGACAATCGTGATAGTTTCATGGTCACCCTTAGTGAGGCTAGCTTTCAACTCCAGATTTTTATTTTTAAGAGCAGAGGAGGCCAATAAGAAAAGGACTGAGGTGACACAGTAATCTTTACTGTGCCAGGGGGCCTAAGGCATGAACAGGAGTGAGTATTATTGTGAGAATGGAAATTAGCAATTTAGTATATCAAAAGATGGGATGGATGGAGGAAACTTCTCCTGGGTCCAATGTCTGGCAAACTTCAAAATGCATTTGGAAAGATGAGTTTATGATTTCATTGCATTGTAGTGCAGAGAGAAAACCCTCTCCTTTGGCTAGTTACTGCCAGATCCACTTTCTGTTTCAATTTTGTGCGAGAGGGAAGTTGTTATGCCTGACATTGATTTCATAAGAATTGATATTTTGGCATATGGCTTTGAGAATGGCCAAGTCAAGATTTATGTTGCTAATTAATACAAGGGAATATCATAGCAGTTTTGTTTATTTCTAAGCAATTTATCTTTGTGATGGATTTGGTTGTCTTGGTTAAAGGATCCAGTTTGCAGTTAGAACAAAAGAAAATACTGCAATAGCCAAAAATCCACTTGGTAGCACCAAGCCAAGATCTAAATAATCTTCACCTGCACAAATTGAACCAATTGGGGCAGGGCATTCCAGGGACTTAAATGCAGAACCCAGCCAGGAGTCAAAACATTAAAGGTGTAGAGTCAATCCTGGGGATGTGGCATGAGTGGTCTGGCCCCATTCAAACTATTTTAAAAAGTACATGTAATATTTCTGGAGCAGGTCCTTTAAGTATCGTTGTTTAGGCCCTGATACCCAGCACCAATACAAGGACTGCACACATCTCGTGCTCTGCCCTTTGGTACCTGAAGAATATGTTGGGATTATGCAAATAGCCTTCTTACAATCCCCACAGAAACCAATAGCTTTTAAAAAGAAATTCGAACTTCCAGCGAATGATTGAAAAGATCACACAACAAGATTTCAAATTGACTAAGCACAATTTCAGTTGGCAACTTATATTCCAAACCGCAGAAAAGATCCCACAGTTAACATTTAAAACAACTGAAAATCTCCTTCTACGGCTATACTTTACTCTGTCCTTAAGTGAACTCTTCATTCTTCAGGAACCAGTCCAAAGTGATTCTTATCCCATTTTTGCTTTTTCAGCCAAATAACTTCTAATCCTCAAACTGACTTTCATGGTGTGGGTTATCCTGGAGATTCCTCTCTCTAGCCAAAGCTAGGCAGATCTTCCAGCTTTGTTTAAACGCTCATTTTGTGTGATGAACAATGGAGACTTGCTGCCTCTATATCTCTGCCCTCTCACTCTCTCTCTCTCACAAACTGACCCTGTCTGAGGTTCAGTGCTATTTAGAAAAACCTGTAACCCAATTAGACAATGACGTCCTTTGGACTCTTCCCCTCTTAAAATCCATCTCTATGGCAACATAAATCACATGAGCCTTGTATCGAGATTTAATGCCAATTAGCTATACTCTAGTCCCCTCAACCCCATTCTATGTTGGAATTAAATAAACAGATTCAAGTATAACCAAAATCTGACATTCCTAACACCTCCCTTTGAATTGGACATGGCTTTTCATTTATAAATGACTACGCTATAATTATTTCTAATTCAAAAGCATATTGGAGATGATGGAACTTTGAAACAAAAATTATTTCTAGTCATTTCCTTTGTGAACTGTCTATCCCTCTCTTTCCATAAGAATAAATCTCTCTACTTCCCCTCCTGATTCTCTTTCAAATTCAGGATATAAAGACATTGTAGTAGCCTGTATGCTTTGGCACAGTTGTCAATCTGGGTACAAATTGCGATTAAATTTGCATTTATTTAATTAAATAATGGTTCAAATATCCATTCAAACACATCTGTAAAATCACAAATGTAACGTCAGCAATGAACCAGTGCAAGCAGGCAGCATAATAAAGTGTAAACTTTTTCTTTACATTAAAAAATATTCATTCGTGCACTTAAGAGTGATAACCTGGTGTAGTTTTATTAACATAGCTCTATCGTAAAATATGAGTATTTTTAGTAAAATTATCCAGGTCACCTTCGGTGGTAAACTTGATTTTAAATCACAGAAAATGACCTTACTGAAACATTAGGAACATAGGAACATAGGAATAGGAGTGAGCCATGTGACCTTTCGAACTTTCTCAGCCATTCAGTCAGATCATGGCCGATCTGCTTGTGGTCTCAACTTCACTTTGCTGTCTGATGCTCTCCACCATAACCCTTGGCTCCCTTGTTTATCAAAAAAATTGACTACCTCTGCCTTGAATAAAATCAATGATCTAGCCTCCACTACTTTTTGGGGAAGCAGATTCAACAGAATAACACACCCTCTGAGAGAAAACATTTCTCCTCATTTCAGTCTTAAAAGGGAGACCTCTTATTCTTAACCTTTGTCCCATAGTCCCTGTCTCCCCCACAGATATTTATTGAATTCAAATTTCACCATCAGCAATGGCAGGATTCAAGCCTGGGTCCTCCAGAGCATTATCGTGGGTCTCTCTGGAATACTAGTCAGTGACTATACCACTATATTACCACCTGCCCTATACTCTATATACTCCATGAACTCATTTTTCAGACTACCTTTGCCAACCTGATTCGTTCCTTGCGGACGTTACGCTGGGCGGGCCTTATTTGGCCTGCCCACGTAAAACGGTGGCGCATCCCTTATCGGGGGCGGCGAGCAGAGGCACGCCTCCATGTGCCCGCTCTTGAACTAACCCCCCCCCACCCGATGGGAGGAAAATTCTGCCCCATGCCTCTGTGATGGCTACCCGGTCACACATATTTATTTCTATTTGTGCTGACAATTAATCCATTTTGTTATGAGTGCTGCATGCATTCAGAAACACGTCCTTTAATTCTGTCTTTTTAAACATTTTTGCAATCTCTGGCCTTATCTGCTCGTGGACTCTCAAGTTTTTACTCTCTGTCCCTTCCTGCCACACTCTGGTTATCTTTACTCAAATCGCTACCCGGCTCTAGTACCTCACTTGGGCAGAATCATCCCAGATTACCCGCCAACCTCAATGGCAGGTTTTCATGCTGGGTCATCCCATACCCGCTGCCTTACTTATGCATTCCCGGGAAACACGCTGTTTCCATGATGAGCGGGCTCTCATTTGCCCACCATGCCTTCATCTTGCCACTTCACCATGCCAGGCACCACATTTAAAGTACTGCCTTGCTTGTGCTTCCAGCCCAGGACTACAGCAAAGAAGACTTGGCCCCGAAGGGCAAGAAGACTGCAGCCCTTGAGTGCCTTTTGGGCACTGTGGAAGCCCACTGTGATTTCCTCTACCCCTGCTCTGGCTGCAGAAGGGGCAGCTACATTACCACTCCGGTTTGGTAGGTGATGGTAGCAATGATCAGTGCCAAAGCTGCATAGAAGAGTTTGGTCATCCAATGCAGATAGAGAATGAATGATCTCATCATTGCCGCCAGGGTATGGCAACCATCTCATCACTCGAAACTCTCACGCTCTCAAGGTCATCACACATTCACTGGCAGCTCAAGGGACATCACCACCCATTCTCTCACACAAACCCTCAAATCTCATCTGGCCTCATCTCCTCTGGAGACTGCCTCTACTTCACCATACTATCTTGAGGCCACTTGCACAGATCAACATGTGTCCCATACACACACTGGGATACCCTCCATCCCCAATACAGCTCTCGTCCTGCAGCCTCTTCCCTTGCCCGAGGCCCCTTCTCCCCCTTCCCCAAGCAAGACCTTGCCCTGCAGCTATTGAAACTTGTGAGTAATGTGAGCTGTGAAGATAATGATAGACATCAAGAGGACATCGAAAGGTTGGTGGAATGGATAGACATGGGGCAGATGAAATTTAATGCAGTTAAGTGCGAAGTGATAAATTTAGGTAGGAACAATGAGGAAAGGAAAAATAAAATGAAGGATACAATTCTAAATAGGGTGCAGGAGCAGAGGAGCCTTGGAGTACATATACGCAAATCATTGAAGTTGGCAAGACAGGTTGAGAAAGTTATTATAAGGCACGTGGGATCCTTGACTTTATATGTAAATAGAGGCATAGAGCACAAAAGCAAAGAAGTTATGTGAAATTTAGGTTGTGATAGAGTACATTCAGAGAAAATGTTTTCACTTGTGGGGAAGAGCATAACTAGAAGCCATTAATATAAAATAGTCTCCAAAAAAATCCAAATTCCCAAGAAACTTCTTTGCCCAAAGAGTGGAAAGAATGTGGAACTCTCTACCACAGGGAATAGTATAGATGCATTCAAGAGGAAGCTAGAGAAGCATATGAGAGAGAAGGGAATAGAGGGATATAATGATGATTTAGATGAGGAAAGATGGGAGGAGGCTCGAGTGGAACATAATGGTCACCATGGACTGGTTGGACTGAATGATCTGTTTCTGTGCCATTTATCTGATGTAATCCCAAAGATCTTTATAAGGTTTAGTCTCAAGTGGAGAATTGTGTCTAATTCTAGGCATCATTCTTTAGGAAGGATACAAAGGCTTTGCAGAAAGGATTTATGAGAGTGCTTCTGGGGTTAGAACCATAGAACCATAGAAAGGTTATAGCACAGAAAGAAGACATTCAGCCCACCATCTCTGTACTGGCCTAAAAAAAAGCAAAAAATTAATTAGCCACTCATTATTAATCACACTTTTCAGCACCTGCTCTATAGCCTTGCAGGTTACAACACCTCAGCTGCAGATCTATGTACCTTTTAAATGAGTTGAATGTTTCAGCCTCAACCACCAACTTAGGCAGTGAATTCCAGATGCCCACCACCCTGTGGGTGAAAAAGTTTTTCCTCATGTCCCCTCTAATCCTTCTACCAGTCACCATAAATCAATGCTTCATGACAATTGACCCCACAGCGAGGGAAAACAGGTCTTTCCTGCCATAAAAACAAAAAACTGCGGATGCTGGAAATCCAAAACAAAAACAGAATTACCTGGAAAAACTCAGCAGGTCTGGCAGCATCGGCGGAGAATAAAAGAGTTGATGTTTCGAGTCCTCATGACCCTTCAACGGAACTGATTGAATGTTAGAAGGGGGGTGAAATATTAGCTGGTTTAAGGTTGAGGCGGGGGGGAAGAGAAGTGGGGGAATGGGTGGGTAGTGTGGTTGTAGGGACAAGCAAGCAGTGATAGGAGCAGATAATCAAAAGATGTCACAGACAATGGAACAAAGAAGTGTTGAAGGTGGTGATATTATCTAAACGAATGTGCTAATTAAGAATGGATGGCAGGGCACTCAAGGTACAGCTCTAGTGGGGGTGGGGTGGAAAGACTAGCCCAGCATACAAGATTTAAAAATAATGGAAATAGGTGGGAAAAGAAAAATCTATATAAATTATTGGAAAAAACAAAAGGAAGGGGGAAGAAACGGAAAGGGGGTGGGGATGGAGGAGGGAGTTCAAGACCTAAAGTTGTTGAATTCAATATTCAGTCCGGAAGGCTGTAAAGTACCTAGTCGGAAGATGAGGTGCTGTTCCTCCAGTTTGCGTTGGGCTTCACTGGAACAATGCAGCAAGCCAAGGACAGACATGTGGGCAAGAGAGCAGGGTGGAGTGTTGAAATGGCAAGCGATGGGGAGGTTTGGGTCTTTCTTGCGGACAGACCGCAGGTGTTCTGCAAAGCGGTCGCCCAGTTTACGTTTGGTCTCTCCAATGTAGAGGAAACTGCATTGGGAGCAACGAATGCAGTAGACTAAGTTGGGGGAAATGCAAGTGAAATGCTGCTTCACTTGAAAGGAGTGTTTGGGCCCTTGGATGGTGAGGAGAGAGGAAGTGAAGGGGCAGGTGTTGCATCATTTGCGTGGGCATAGGGAGGTGCAATAGATAGGGGTTGAGGAGTAGATGGTGATGGAGGAGTGGACCAGGGTGTCCCGGAGGGAACGATCCCTACGGAATGCCTCCGGGGGTGGGGGGGGGGTGAAGGGCAGATGTGTTTGGTGGTGGCATCATGCTAGAGTTGGCGGAAATGGCGGATGATGATCCTTTGAATGCGGAGGCTGGTGGGGTGATAAGTGAGGACAAGGGGGACCCTATCATGTTTCTGGGAGGGAGGAGAAGGCGTGAGGGCGGATGCACGGGAGATGGGCCGGACACGGTTGAGGGCCCTGCCAACGACCGTGGGTGGAAAACCTCGGTTAAGGAAGAAGGAGGACGTGTCAGAGGAACTGTTTTTGAAGGTAGCATCATCAGAACAGATGCGACAGAGGCGAAGGAAATGAGAGAATGGGATGCAGTCCTTACAGGAAGCGAGGTGTGAGGAGCTGTATACCAGGTAGCTGTGGGAGTCGGTAGGCTTGTAATGGATATTGGTGGACAGTCTATCACCAGAAATTGAGACAGAGAGGTCAATGAAGGGAAGGGAAGTGTCAGAGATGGACCATGTGAAAATGATGGAGGGGTGGAGATTGGAAGCAAAATTAATAAATTTTTCCAGGTCCCGACGAGAGCATGAAGCAGCACCGAAGTAATCATCGATGTACCGGAGAAAGAGTTGTGGAAGGGGGCCAGAGTAGAACTGGAACAAGGAATGTTCCACATACCCCATAAAGAGACAGGCATAGCTGGGGCCCATGCGGGTACCCATAGCCACACCTTTTATTTGGAGGAAGTGAGACGAGTTAAAGGAGAAATTGTTCAGTGTGAGAACAAGTTCAGCCAGACGGAGGAGAGTAGTGGTGGATGGGGATTGTTCGGGCCTCTGTTCGAGGAAGAAGCTAAGGGCACTCAGAACATCCTGGTGGGGGATGGAGGTGTAGAGGGATTGGACGTCCATGGTGAAGAGGAAGCAGCTGGGGCCAGGGAACTGGAAATTGTTGATGTAATGTAAGGTGTCAGAGGAATCATGGATGTAGGTGGGAAGGGACTGGACAAGGGGAGAGAGAAGAGAGTCTAAATAATGAGAAATGAGTTCCATGGGGCAGGAACAGGCTGAGACGATCGGTCTACTGGGACAGTTCTGTTTGCGGATTTTGGGTAGGAGATAGAAGCGGGCCGTCCGAGGTTGGGCGACTATCAGGTTGGAAGCTGTGGGAGGAAGATCCCCAGAGGAGATGAGGTCACTGACAGTCCTGGAAACAATGGCTTGATGTTCAGTGGTGGGGTCATGGTCCAGGGAGAGGTAAGAGGAAGTGTCTACGAGTTGACGCTCAGCCTCCGCGAGGTAGAGGTCAGTGCACCAGACAACAATAGCACCACTCTTGTCAGCAGGTTTCATGACAATGTTGGGGTTGGACTTGAGAGAACGGAGTGCAGTAAGTTCAGACAGAGAATGGGTGAGAGGAGCAGAGAAATTGAGACGACTAATGTCACGCCGACAGTTCTCAATGAAAAGATCAAGAGAAGGTAAGAATCCAGAGGGAGGGGTCCAGGTGGAAGGAGAATATTGGAGATGGGTAAAAGGATCCATTGAACGGGGAGAGGACTCCTGCCCAAAGAAGTGAGCACGGAGACGAAGACGGCGGAAGAAGAGTTCAGCATCATGCCGAGCCTGATATTCATTGAGGTGAGGGCATAATGGTATGAAACTAAGTCCTTTGCTGAGCACTGAACGTTCAGCGTCGGAGACGGGAAGGTCAGGGGGTATAGTGAATATACGACGGGGCTGGGATTGGAAGACGTGGTGGGGACGGAGGGACAGGCAGGGGTGGAGGGTCCTAGATGGGTGTTGGTGTCAATGAGTTGCTGGAGCTTGTGTTCCTTAGCACTTGAGAGAAAGAGAAAAAGTTTCTTGTTGAGGCGTCGGATGAGACGAAGAATAAAATGAAAGTGGGGGCACGCGCAGCTTTGAAAAAGGGTGCGGCGGTGGTGCTGGAGGGAGAGGTCAAGTGTGTTCATATGTCGATGCACGGCACTGAGTATGGATCTCAGAATGTGACGTGAGCAGGTCTTTCCTGTCTGCCTATCTTAATTATTTACACCTCAATTAGGCCAATCCTTAGCCTCCTCGATTCCAAGGAAAACGACCCCAGCCTATCCAATCTTTCCTCATAGCTGCAATTTTCCAGCCCTGGCAACATTCTTGTAAATATTCTATTTCCTGTCTCCAGACCAATTATGTCCTTCCTGTAATGCGGTGACCAGAACTGTACACAAAATCTGAGCTGTGGCCTAACCAGCATTTTATACAATTCCATCATGACATACCTGCTTTTGTTTTCAATATCTCATCCAATAAAGAAAAGCATTCTGTATGCTCTCTTTAGTAACTTATCCACCTGCCACTTTCAGGGACCTGTGGACATGCAATCCAAGGTCTCTTACTTACTCAACTCCTCTCAATATCCTCCTGCTTATTGAGTATTCTCTTGCTTTGTTTGCCCTCCCCAAATGCATTACCTCACACACTTCTGGATTGAATTCCACTTTTCTGCCCACTCAGCCAAATCATTTATATATTTTTTGGAGTCCACAGCTATCCTCTTCATTATCAATTACATGATCTATTTTTGTGTCATCTGTAAATTTCCCAAGCATGCCTCTCACATTTAAGTCCAAATCATTAATATATACAACAAATAGCAAGCGCCCCAACACTGAGCCCTATGGAACACTACAGGAAACTACTTTGCATTCGCAAAACCATCCATCGACCATTGCCCTTTGTTTCCTGTTGCTGAGCCAATTTGGGATCCAATTCATCACCTTCCCCTGTATCCCATGGGATCTCACTTTTCTGACCAGTCTGCCATGTGGGACTTTAACAAATGCTTTACTAATATCCATGTAGACAACATCCACTGCACTACCCTCATCAGTCCTCCTTGTTACTTCCTCAAAAAATCCTATTAAGTTAGTAATGCATGAACTTCCCCTAAAGGTAACCATGCTGACTACCCCGATCAATTCATGTCTTTCTAAGTGACAGTTTATCCTGTTGCTCAGAATTGATTCCAATCATTTACCTACCACCCAAGAGAGACTTCAGTTATGTAACTAGATTGGTGAAGATGGAGAGAAGTTTGACAGGAGGTTTGATAGAGGTATTCAAAATCATGGGGGTCCTAGAAAGAATAGACAGAAAACTGTTCTCGTTGGCAGAAAGGTTGAGAACCAGAGGATATCGATTTAAGATGATTGGCAAAAGAACCAGAGGTGACATTAGAAAAACAATTATGCAGTGAATGGTTAGGATTTGGAATGCACTGCCTGCAAATGTACTCGTGGCAGATTGAATTGCAGCTTTTAAAAAGGAAATGGATAATTATCTGGTGAGAAAAGGTTTGCAGAGCTATGGGGAAAGGGCAAGGGAGTGGGACTAGCTCAGTAGCTCTTTCAGAGACCCAGCACAGACATGGTGAGCAAACTATCCTCCTTGTGTGTTGTTACCATTCTTTGACCGTATCTACATATTGGAAAGAAAAATCTTCTGTGCTACTTCAATTTAAATTCATCCCATCCTCCTCTTCTTTATAGCATGGAAGCAAAGAATTTTCAACAGGAAATCCCCTCTCAAAAATGTTAATTTGTCTTATGCTTATTTTAAATGGCAGGAGAATGTTTCAGATCCCAAAGGAACAAACATCATTATCCCAGTAAATTCCACAAAGATACAGATTGTTCTCCAACGTTATCCTTCATTTTTCACTATTCACCTGATATTGTGCCATCGATTCCCATTGTTAGGTGAGGGGTGTAAATTGAAGGAAATCATGGAAGCAGCTTGGTCACACTGACCAATTCCCATTCACAAGCAGCAGACTGGACTCCATGTAAATGATAATGGGGACTTGTGGTTTCTTCAGGGCAAAGCTTTTGTGCCCATCTTTTGGGTGAGGTGGCAGCAGCAAACCACGCAACTTGATTACCTGCATTTTAGAACTGCAAAATCACTAAAGAGAAAAGGAAAATCCAGGGAAGGATTTCTTTAGCTAAAGAAAAATGAAACCAATGTAAAAGGTAATCAATTTAAAGGGTTAATCCTTGTAAACCATGCATGTATTTTGGGATAGCTAAGTGTCCTGTGCCTGCTCGATCTGAACACAGGTGTACTCATGTGTCACAGAGCATACGTAATGAAGCAGTGAAGAATGTTATTAATATGGTGTCTTTACCTTAGTAATTTATGCTAGGAGACAACAGAGAGAAATTAAATCACTGGGGAGAAGAAAGAACATGTACATTTGAAGTGCTGTCACTGTTGTAGGGGAAGTACATGGGTGGATGACAACTTACCATAGATGCAACACCGAAGAGTGCTTTCTGTAAAATTGCTAACATTTTGTGATACAGAGCTTGAATAATTTGAGACATGATACATGTTAAATGTAACATGTTTGGGAGCAAAAGGGCGACTTTGGATCTATGTTTTTCAAAGTTCTCCACCACTGGGATTGATCCCATGTAATTTCTGGGTCCTTTGTACGTTAAATGACAGTGTTTGATTGCTATGATCAGTCAACAATTCCAATATCATTGTATCATGGGGCTACCAGAATGGTAGAAGGCAAACCGAATGGACCTTTTTTGGATTTTGTTTTTTTGCTTCTACCCAATAGTTCCAATGCTCTTTGATTAAAGTCCAGCATGTAAAGTTGCTAGAGCATGTCTGTTTACCTGAGGGAAGTTTTCTTTTGTCTTGCCTCAATGTGAGGCCAGCAGAAACAGAAGTACTTGTCCTTGTTCTATAATACTACTGTGTGGATTCATCTGGGGGCTGCTATCAATATTGCAGCTAGCCCAAATTGGTCCTGTAGAAAAAGGTGATCTTTCGCAGGACCCTTAACAGATGATGGCAGCTCATCAAAATTATTCAGCTGAGCCCCAATGTCTAATTTCAGACAAGCCTTAGGTTTCTGGTGTGCACTGCAACAATTTCAGGCCCAAGAATGGACCCAAACAAATTTATCTCTTTTCTCCCTCCTCCCTCACTTATATTAACCGTTTATGTGCAAGCACTTTAATGCTATGCAGCATGCACATAATATGCACTGAACCTAACCTAAAGTCACAAAGAAGTAGCTTTATGGAGTGTTTTTACCTAAAAATTACATATATAGAGAGGGTAGAAATTTTATTTAATTAATTATTTGGAACAGGTTCATTTGAATACTTTCAACAAGGGTAACTAGGGATGGGCAATAAAATGAGGAGCCTACATCCTGTGAATGAATAAAAAAAAACTGCAAGGTGACATTATTTCTGTCTAAATGGAGACAAAACAACAAGCATACATCCAGGAAATTCCTGATCAACATTCACTTGACCGGGGGCATGGAGCGATTATAATCAACCTTCACAGTTTGTACAAGGGCATCGGTGGACTAGCAGTGATGCCCCAGGAAACTGTGGCATGGTGTGAATAATGGCATAACTTGCTTGTGTATAATATCCTAGGACATCTGCATTAGAAAACAAACCTAACACCACTGATGCACCATTACAGTGTTAACTAACACTAAGAGTAATAAGAGAACACTAAGAGACTGAGCTCCTTGTGGGGTGATTTTCTAGTGCTGTTGGGAGGGCTTTAAAATAACTCGGCAGGGGAATGGGAACCAAGAGAAAATATCAGAGAGGAATACCAGGGTGCACAAAATACTGGGAGGAACAGATAGCACTAGTATAGAGAATAGTAAGTTAAGAGGTAAAGTCGGGGGAAGTGAGAAAGTAACAAAATCTAAATCAGGGTTACTATGCATGTATGTGAATGTACAGAGAATAGTACATAAGACTGGGGAGTTACAGGCGCAGATTTCCATGTTGTGGTGATAACAGCGGCCTGGCTAAAGGAAGGGCAGAGCTGGGTGTTAAGAAGAGATAGGAAAGGAAGGAAAGGAGTAGAGGTGGCGGTACTGGTTAAGGAGAGCATTGCATTGCTGGAGAAAGAGGATGTCAAAGGTGTTCCAAGGACAGAATCAATTTGGCTAGAGCTAAGGAACAAAAATTGTGCAAATACATTGCTCAGTGTAGTCTATAGACTGCCAAACAATGAGGAGGACATAGAAGAACAAATCCGCAGGGAAATTACAAAGAGATGCAAGCATTATAGAGTAGTTATAATAGGTGACTTTAATTACCCGAATGTAGACTGGGACAGTGGTAGTGTAAAGGGTGGAGAGGGGAAAAAGCTCATAGATTGGATTCAGGAGAATTTTCTACAGCAGTATGTGTCCAATCCAACAAGAAAAGATGCACGGTTGGATCTGGTTCTTGGAAATTAGGTGGGCCAAGTACATTGAGTGTCACTGGGGGAATATTTAGGACAGTGATAATTGTATTGTACATTTTAGGATGATAGGCAATCCAGAGTAAGAATAATTAACTGGACAAGAGCCGTCTTTGATGGGGCAAGAACGGAACTGGACCAGGTAGACCGGATCGAAAGACTGGCTGGAAAACCTGCAGCTGAACAATGGGCTATCTTCAAAAAATAATTGGTTTGGGCAGTCAAGGTATATTCCATGGAAAGGGAAAGGTAGGGCAAACAAATCCAGAGCTCCCTGGATGAAAAATGAGATTGAAATTAAGATAAAGAAGAAAAGGTGCACTTATGACAAATGAAAATACAATTGAGAACCAAGAGAAATACAGAAGATTCAGAAAGGAGGTGAAAAAGCATATTAGAGAAGTGAAGAAGGGTTATGAGAAAAGACTGGCAGCCAACATAAGGGGGAATCCCAAAGTCCTCCATAGACATATAAATAGTAAAAGGGTGGTAAAAGAAGGAGTAGGGCTGATTAGGGATTGAGAAAGAATTTACAAATCAGCAAATTGGTATTAAGGCTGAGGTATTAAATTGAATTCTTAGCATCCGTTTTTATCAAGGAGGTAGATGCTACCAAGGCCATGGTGACAGATGAGGAAACTCTGTCACAAGAAGGGTTCAAAATTGAGAAGGAGGAAGTGTTGAATAGACTGTCACATGGAAAAATATAGGTTGATAAGGAAGAGCCAGCATGGATTTCTAAAGGGGACACTTTGTTTAACTACCTTGCTGGAGTTTTTTGAAGAGGTAACAGAAAAGGTTAATGAGATTAATGTTGTTAATGTGGTATACATGCCTTTGAGAAGGCACTTAATACAGTGTCACACAACTGACTTGTGAGAAAAGTTATTGCTTTTGGAATAAAAGGGACAATAGCAACGTGGATACAAAATTGAAAAATAGGAAGCAGAAAATACTGGTCAATGGGTATTTTTCAGGCTGGAGGAAGGTTTGTAGTGGAGTTCCCCAGGGGTCGGTATTGGAACCCTTGTTTTTCCTGATATATATTAATTTTTCAGATCTTGTTTTGCAGGAGGCAATTTCAAAGTTTGCAGATGATACAAAGCTTGGGAGTGTTTTGAACTGTAAGGTGGATGGTGTGGAACTTCAAGAGGACATAGACAAGGTGGTGGAGTGGGCAGATAAGTGGCAGATGAAGTTCAAAGCGGAGAAGTGTGAGGTGAATCATTTTGGTGGGAAGAACATGAATGGATGATAGAAAATAAGGAGTAAAATTTTGAAGGGGGGTGCAGGAGCAGAAAGACTTAGGTGCATGTGTGCATAGATCATTGAAGGTGGCAGGACAGGTGGAGAGAACAATTAGGGCATGGAAACTGGAAACTGTTAAAGCAATGGAGAGCATTGGAAGAGTCACAATTACAGATGGGTGACTTACCTTATCTCGTCCCCTTAATATCTTGAAAACTTCAATCAGATCACCCTGTATTCTTCTAAATTCCAGACAATACAGCCTTAGTTTTTAAAATTTGTCCTCGTAGCTAAATCCTTGGTGTCCGGATTTGATTCTAATGAACCTACACTGCATTTCTTTAAAGGCCACTATATCCCTTCTAAGGTGTGTGATGAAACTCAAGAGAGAAAACTTACCTTAATCGGGATCTTCGGAGTTTGGGAACTAAAGTTCCTGGCAGGCCTCAGGATGTCTGTGCATGCGCTGGCTGGGAAAAGGCCGCACATGTGCAGTTCATCCATTTTCACGTCTTTAGGCCATGAACTTGCCCCGCGCACATGCACAGAGGGAAAAGAAGAAAAGAAATGAAACAGAGCAAAACTACAGGTCAGCTAACTTTGAACCAGAGCGCCATTCCAGAGAAGGTTTCTCAGGGAGCAGGACGTGGGGAGGGGGTCAATGAGAAGGTCCCAAACCAAGAAGAAAGTCTCAAGTCAAAGAGTGGGACAGTCACAGGTCCCAGAAGTCCCAGGTAGGGAAAAAGACAGGGATCGGAGATAGATCCCATTGAGTCAAGATAAATGAGCAGAGAAAAAGGCTCCAAGCTAAAGAAAGAGTTGCAGGGAGCAGATATGAAGCAAAGTGGACTTGAAAGAAGCCATGAAGATCCGAGGAGGCAGCTGAAGGTTGGTGACTCCTTCTGTGGGCCTTTTGGAGCTGTGGTGTTCTAGTTGGCTGGGCCAAAGATCTGAAAGTGTGCTTGGAAGGTGAAGCGTGAGCGTACTCAACAATCCCAGGGGAATGGAATCTCGGAAGATGAAAGTCAACGCCTGGATGTGCAACTTTGTTGAAGCCATCTGAATAGGGATGACTGTTGGGAGAATTCCAAGGCGAGTTCTTGAAACATAGAGATTGGAAACCCTTGTGAGAAAAACAGAATTTCAGTGAGACCGGTTGGCTCATGGTGTGACAAGGGTTTGGGTGGGTTGTTGAGAAATTCGTAGAATCTGCTTTGGTCGCATCTGTCATTTGCTTTGGAGTGTGGTGTGTCAGATCACAGTTCGCCGGTTGGTTCATGTACCACATACTTGCCCTGAATATTAGATTACAAGATAGATATGGTAAATTGTTTATTTTTCGGAATTTGTGGCCTGAATTTTCAGTTTGGCGGGCGGGTGCGATCAGCGGGCCCGGGATTGGCTGGGGAATGGACCGCCAACCGCCATTGGCTTCCAACTGTGATTTCACGCTGGCTAGCTAATTAACGGCCAGCCAGCATGAAATGGGTGCTGAAAAGCTCAGTGCTGCCAGGGCAGGAAGAGGGTGGGTGATGACGCCAACATGGGTGCGGTCCAGCGCTGACAGAAAGCTCCCAGAAGGCAAAGAGCTGCCTCAGGGAGCTGAAGGCCTGAAACAGCAAAAGTAAAGCTTATTTCAAAAGCTGAAAAAATGTCCGTGCATCAAAATCAGTCACCTGAAAACTTAATTTATGAAAATGCTGTCCACAGAAATTTATTTATATTTTACTTCATTACGGAAAGCTCATCTCACCAGTAGGTGAGTTTTGTTGAAGAATGGAAAGGCTGCCTGGCCAATTTGCCACCTGCCAACTGTAAGGTTGGACAGACAATGTAAGATGACAGACAATTGTGCCGTTAATGGGCTTAATTGCGCTCTTAATTGTTGGTGAGTGCGCTTCCGACTTTTGCGTGAGCCTGCCAACTGAGTATCGCGTGAGCGCGGGATTACATCGAGACGCTTGCCCACACGAATTATCCCACACGATTCCATGCTCATTCAGGTCAGGCGCGTGACCACCTGGTCAGCATAAAATTCAGCCCTGTAAGTGTCTGCAAAGACATAGCTGGGGTAAAAGAATTGTGAATATTTGAATCATATTCTTGTGTTCATGTTGAGATCGTCCCAACATTTTTATCTGGTGTAATTTAGCTCATCTTTTCTTGTTCAATAAATGTTTCATTCTTCATGTTAAAAGTTCATCAACAGACTCCTATGAATTTGTTCAATAACTTACCACCATGGTTTCTAAGAAAAAAAATGTTAGGATCTATCGAGCCAGGTTTCACTTTGGGATCTGACTTGTCCAGTATTAACATCAGCTTGGATCATAACAGGTGTGGTGCCGAGAACTGCTAACAGTACTCCAAATGTTGTCTAGCCAGGGTTTTGTATAGCTGAGAATGAAACCTACCTCCTTGTGTTCTATTCCTGTAGATAGAAACAACTACCTCCTATTAGCCATTTAAATTATTTTCTGCACCTGCTCATGATATTTTGTACCTGAACTATCAAGCATCTTTGGTCTCCACTGTTTCTAGCTTTCACTATTTAGAAACTACCCTGTGTTTTGTCTTGGGTTCAGGGTCTAGTTAGGGTTTGTTTTGGGTTTGCCTTTTACCTAAGAATACTACCATAGACCATTATTCATAAAAAACATTCTTGTTTATTTACAGATCTATGTACATCTTGGTACTCTACACAAGATTGTACTTCTGCTTCCCACCAGATCCCAGTCTCTTAATCATGTCATTGCATTATAGTTACGCCAGCGCTTACATCAGTATAAGGTGCTCCTGTTGTTAACCCTCTATTCTACTTCTCCCCCCCCCAAGTCTTTATTCCAACATACTGCTAAATCTCCCTCCAAAGTCTCAGACTTCATAAGGTTAGTCTCTGTGGTGCCTTGACCAATCTCCTTGATCTGATCCTAATTTCATTTTGAGAATGAGGACAAACTACATTTTCTTATCATGTGATTGATATTCCCCTGGTCAATCCCAATTCTATAAGATCTCACTTGAAATGAAATCAGTTGTGGAGCTCCATCTATGACAATACCTTCATTCTGTTAATTTTGTATCCACACTCTTTCCCCAGGCTGTAGCATTTTCAAGTCTCATGTTCTGTGCCTGAAGTTGAAATTATGAGCTTAACTGTCTCTTTGTTGTTCCCTATGCTTCCTAACTGTCTCATGATCATCTGAGGTAATATTAGCTTGTAGTGTTTGTTGTAGAGTGGGGAGTTGTGTTCATTGTCATCTTCTCATCAATAGTTCTGATGGCGAGAACCCATTCTGTAATGGTGAGGTTCTGTAGTTAAGAAGGGCTATGTTCATATCTTTGTTCTTTTTCATCAATTCATTGATTGTTCAAACTCCTCTTTCTGCTTTTCCGTTCAATTGAGCATATCTAGGCAAATGAGTCATGTGCATGGAAGCATATTCCTGTGCAAAGTTGTAGAACAGCACATTAGCAAACTGAAGATCGTTGTCTGACACCACAATGTCTGGGGTGCCATTTGTTGTGAAAATATTTTTAATGGTGTAATGACTGCTTTCATTGTAAAGGTGTGCAGTCTACTCATTTTAAACCATCTGGAGTAGCAGTCAATGCCAATGATGAAAACTTTGCCTTTAAGCTCAAATACGTTCATTCATAGGACCTTCCATGGCTTTGAACGAAAGGTAAATGGTGCAAGTGGTTTGCTCTGCTGCTGGCTATGCACTGCACATCTAAGGCAATTTGTGGTTAACTGTTTAATGGAGTGACTGATACCTAGCCATCAGACAGACTGTTGGGCACTTGCTTCATGAACTGTATTTTTCTTTCAAAATTTGGAAAGACATTGCATTATTTGGACACTTGAATTTTTTTACAATAAGTTCACCTTTGGACTGGGAGCAAGCATACCGTTTCCAAGAAATCACATGACCAGCATGGTACTTGATGGGGAAAAGCTGTTCACTTGTTTGTACTGCAGTTTTTTAATGGATGGAAATAAAACTGGTTCAAAGGCAAAGGCTAGTGATTTACTGCAAATCAAAAGACAGAGATGAGCTTTAAATTTTGGACTTGGTTTTTTGAATTCAGTTGGGACTGAATAGAGAAAGTAAAAAGCTGCTCATCTTCTCCTTGCCTTATCTGAAATAAAGTGGTTGTCAGTATCCAGCTAAGAATCCTCTTCGCATGGAACTTGTTTGTCTTTGGAAATCTGAGAGGTTGAGATGAGAAGGATTGATCTGGCTACACCCACCTCCATGCCAAATCTCCATTGGTGAGAACCTCCAGACATCTACTGGGACAAGTGGCCCATCTTCATACAAGGGAGCTCCTGATTGACAACATTGGAGCCCTGTAAACTTCACCCTTTATTTTACAAAGCCTATCCTGCAAAGCCCATCTCTGCAGAGACCCGATTTGTTTGTCCTTCATCTATTTGTATGTGTGTGCATGCATGCACTGGAGAATATTAAAAGGGATAGATAGTTATATTTCCAGATTATAATTGTATGTTGACCAGTCTTTCTGACTTGTTTTAAAAAATAAGTTTTGCTTTATAATAAAGCAATCATTCTGATTTTATTGAAAGTAGCCTGTTTAAAGTCACTTTTATTCTGGATCTAACAGTGACGAAGGTAGATAGTTGGCCATTTTGGTGAATTAAACTTTTAAACTAAAGGTGTGACCTGCGGAGTGGTGCAGCTGGACAAACTGCGCACTCCTCCCATCCCACAGATTGGGGGCTCTTGCAGGATATTGAAATGCAGACAAAGGATGATTGATTGGATGTGGAATAATAAAAATTGGTAAAGTATCAAAGGACAGATACCAGGTTTCTTATATATTAGTAAACCAAAATGGCTTTGCAAGTTGCTAAGACTTTTCCAGAGATGGGAGATTTGACCCTGAATGGTTTACATAAAGTAACCAAGAATAAGCTAATGGGATTGGCAGATAAATTGGAGTTAGAATTAACTGTAGGGGCAAGGAACGCAGACTTAGTTGATGTAATAATGCAGCATTTGAAATTGCAAGGAATACGTTCTCCTAGTCAATTGAGTTAGCCAGGATTCAGTTGCAAATGAAGCAACTTGCGCACGAGAAAGAAATGGAAAAATTTAAACTTGAAAAAGAAACGCAACTGAAAAACTTGAATTGGAGAGAGAAAGAGAGATTAGAAATCCTGAATCAGAAAGAAAAGAGAAAGAAAGAACAGAAGAAATGGAAAGTAAATTCTTGAATAGTTATTTCACTGTGAAATATTAACGGTATTTTAAGAGAAAAACCTGGGCCAATTTTATTCTTTGATGATTAGGCAAGAAAGGATAAACTCATTCACTTTGCAACTTGTGAGTATCCTAGTTGAGACTTGACAAGGTAAATTCATTTTCAATCTAAAAAGGATAAAATAACACAGTTTGGCAAACAAATCTTGGCATTCACTCCCAGACCAAAAACGAGTGGTGAACCTCAGGCAGATTTTTTTCATGAGGAGTTATAGTGAGAGGCTAAAGATTTATCTGGTTCCTTGTGTAAGCTTGTCCTGATACTGAACCCAGTTCCCTACAATTACCAAAAATTTTATTCAGCACATGCTGAGCTACTACTGGATGTTGTTTAGCACAATAGGTCTTACTATCCAGTTAATTTATTTTTGTTTGTTGGTGAGAGAAATGTGTGCTCTCAAAGAGACAATTTCGATGTAGTTAAAGCAAGAGAAAGCAGGGGTGCCCAAATCAAATAGTGTATCATGAAATATTGATTTTTAAAAAAACAGCTACTATAGAAATGGCTGTAAGGAATTTATGGTACTGCTTTAAAAGTATGGAGAGAGGCATAGACCATAAAGTGAATAAAATATTTTTTATTAGATGAAAAATAGAACAAATAAAATCAATATTCTGGGTTTAAATTTAATTGCAGCAAGCAAAGCACAGTGTTCTGGGTGGAAGCCAATTCACTGCTCCTAGACTGAGGAAGTTGCTGACTTCAAAGTGATTGGGGGAGGGATGCAATATGCAGAATTTAAGAGGATTTTTGATGGCACAATAATAACATAAGCCTGTAGTTAGAGATAACAACTTTTGGGAAATATAAATGCGCAATAAATTTAGTCATAACTTCAGGAATGTCTTCTGGCCCTAGAGGGATGCAGTTTCAAGTTTCATTGTCAGCATACACAACATTAGAATTAATTATGGATGGAAAAGGGAGAGGGTGGAGATAAGTGTTTTTTTTAAGAACTGAAGGTTGAATGATTTTTATTGAAAATGAACCAAACTGATTCGCTTTTAGTAACTAAGCATTCAAGTTTATTCTCAAGTGTAAAATCATAGAATGATTCAGCAAAGAAGGAAGACATTCGACTCAGTAGGCTGGTTCTTTGAAAGAGCTCTCAAATTATTAACAAAGAAAAAAAGAACTAGGAACAAGAGAAGACCATACAGTCCGTCAAGGCTGCTCTGGCATTCAGTATCATTAAGGCTGATTTTGGGCATCAACTCCACTTTCGCACCCACTCCCCAGATGCCTTGATTCCCTGGTAGACCAAAAAGCTGTCTATCTCAGCCTTAAATAAATTCAATGATGGCACATCCCCAACCCTCTGGGGCAGAGAATTCCAAAGATTCACAACCCTTTGAGTGAAGACAGTTTTCTTCATCTCAGTCCTAAATGATTGAGCATTTATTTCAAGGCTGTGCTCTCATGTTCCAGATTCCCCAGCCAGATTCTACCCTGTCAAGCCCCTTTAAAATCTTGAATGTTTCAAAGAGATCACCTCTCATTCTTCTCAACTCCAGATAGCATAGACCCAATTTACTCAGCTTCTCATCAACGGATAACCCTCTCGCTTCAGGACCAATCTGGTGACCCTGTGCTGTACCACCTCTGATGCATGTATGTCCTTCCTTAAATATGGAGACCAAAATTTGCACACATTACTCCAGGTTTGCTCTCAGCATTACTCCATACAACTGTAGCAAGACTTCTTTATTCCTGTACATCAATCCCCTTGCAATAAAGGCAAATACACCTTTTGTTTTCCTAACTGCCTGCTGTACCTGCATGTTAACTTTTTGCGTCCCTTGTATGATTACACCCAAGTCTCTATGATTATCCACATTTATGGGTTTCACACCTTTAAAAAATATTGTGCTTTTCTATTCTTACAGCTAAAGTGAATAACTGCACACTTCTGCTACCTTGTTGCTCACTCACATAACATGTTTATATGACTTTGCAGCCTCTTTGTGTCCTCCTCACGCCTTGGATTCCCACTTAGCTTTGCACCAACAGCAAACTTAAATACATTGCTCTCTGTCCCTTTGTCTAAGTCATTAATAGAGATTGTAGGTAGCTGAGGCTCTAGCACTTATCTACTCATCATAGCTTGCCAATGTGAAAATACCCCACTTCTCCCTACTCTCTGATTAACTAATCCTCTACCCACGCTAATAAATCACCAACAACTCCATGAGCCCTTATTTTGTGTGGCACCTTATTGAATGTCTTTTTTAGAAAACCAAGCCTATTACGTATACTGGTTCCCCTTAATCTACCCTACTAGTTACATCCTCATCATTGTAACTCCTGTACTCTTTACCTATAGTCCTGCAATTTTTTTCTCTGTCAAGAATTTATTCAATTTCCTTTTCAATATTATTATTGAATCTGCTTCAACTATCCTTTCAGGTACTGCATTCTAAATCACAACAATTCCCTGTGTAAACATTTTTTTCCTCATGTTGCCTCAGATTCTTCTGCCAATTACTTTGAATCTGTGCGCTCTGGTTATCAGTCCTTCTGCTACTGAAACAATTTCTCCTTATTTACTCTATCAAAATGCTTCATGATTTTGAACACCTCTATCAACTTTTGTCTTAACATCTTTGCTCTAAATAAGAATAGGTGACTGAACACCTTGAAAAGTTTCAGTTGATCAAAGCCAGTCAGTATGGGTTTGTAAAGTTAGGATATACCTGTCAAATCTGGTTGAATTTTTTGAAGAAGCGACTAAAGTCATGGAAAGGGGAATATCTATTGATGTTATATTTATGAGCTTCCAAAAGTCCCTCATAAGAGACAGTTAGTTAACATTCAAGCTCATAGAATTGAAGGCAAATTATTGAGCTGGTCGGAAATTGAATGAAGGATAATGGGCTGCTACTCTAATTGGAAGGATGTGACTCGTGGTGTCCCACAGGGATCAGTGTTCGGGCTTCAATCATTCACTGTATTTGTTAATGACTTAGATAATAGGATAAAAAGTCATATATCCACATATGCCAATGGCACTAAGATTGTAAGCAGTGTAAATGGATGTGTAATATTACAAAGAGATATTGCTAGATTAAGTGATTGGGCAAAACAGTGGTAAATGGATTTCATTGTGGCCAAATATGAGATTCACCTAAAAAGGCTAGAAAAAAGTGTAGAGTAAAGGGTTAACATCAGGTTACTGATGCAACTCTGATGCAATGTCACATGGCTAAGAGACTGAGATCTGGTGGGAAGCAGAAATACAACCTGTATTCAGTGGTACATAGATCTGTAAATAAACAAGAAAGGTTCTTTACAAATAACTGTCTATGGTAGCACTCTTAGGGTAATCGGCAAGGAACCTGATCTGGACCCCAAACCCAAGACAAAACATGGTGGTAGTTGCTGGTTTCAGTCAACTGTTCATGTGCACCATCAATAGCACAATGCCAGTGGACAGAGTGTAAAGACCCAGAAAACTCTAAGAGAAGATTGCAGAAGTGAAAAACCCACAAATCCTTGGAAAAAGGACAAGAAGAGAAAAGATTGAAGTCTCACTTGAGAATGGAGACTTGTGGGTGCTATAGATGCAAGCAGATGCACACACCCAGAGTCCAGTCAGCGGTGAGTACAGATCACAGTCAAACAGTCAAACCTTTAAAGTAGCAACATATCTAGAGCTTGGGGTAAGCATGGAGGCTACATTTCTAGCCCCAGAACTGTCCTGAAGCACTGAAGGCTCACAACAGGCTCACAACAGGCTCAAAACTGGGACAATTGGAGGAAAGTATTCTCCAGATACTGAAAAGCTTTATGTTTGCATAAGAAGGGCCAGAAGGTTCAGGTCAGTACTTTACACAGTAGAGGCCATAGCAGATGATATTGCAAGAGAAGGCATCAATGATGCTTCAAGCTCATATAAGGAAGTCCTCCAGGGATTTGATTTATACTTCAGAAAAGATTTGATAATTGAGCGAGCGAAAATGAATAAGAGGCAAGAACTGGTGAGTCCATGGCTTCATTTATAAATGACCTGTAAAGACTCATGGATAATTATGACTATGGGATCCTCAGAGGTGAAATAGTACATGACTATTAGTCGTTGGGGTCTTAGATGAAACCCTATTGAATCTTTTTGCAAGTGAGGGAAGATTTAACTCTCACAAAGGCAATACAAATAGGGCGACAGGCTGAGCTTAGGAAATTAAACAGAGCAGTTGTTTGTGGGAAAAGTGATGTCCCTTGGAAAAAATGAATGAAGCCATCCAAATGTCGACAATAAATAGAAAGTGCAGTGAAGCAAAAGTGCATGAAATTGGGAAAAAAAAATGCCAATTGCCATTTTGAGATGTTCCCGGTGTGGCAAGAAAACCCTGCACGGGGCAAGGGGAGCTGAGTGCCACAACTTTAAAAATAGTCAAATAGAGCAGATCCAAAGTTCCTATGGTTCTTGGGAAAAAAGAGACAACAAGAAAAACAAATAAAAGGAAGGAAGTGGAAGGGTCACAATAAAGAAACAAATAACTTTCCAAGAAGAAGCTAATGCAATAGAAAATAATTATTGGAGCATTAAATGAGAGGTTGATGGTTACTCCAGAGAATTCAAGTTAGGTACTGGAGCAGGTGTTTCAGTGTTATCTGATGAAGTAAATGGCTTAAAAATAACACATTATAGCCATCCTCCATCCAGCTGCAAGTTTCAGGAAGGATAAAAGTGTAATAGGTAACACTTGTCAAGATGAAGACAGAAGGATAAAGAAATTGCAGAACCCCTGTATGTGATACAGAACCAACAGTCTTCATTACTGAGCAGAAAGGCATGTTTGTAGTTGAGGCTCACTTACAAGGCTGATGAAATTGCTGATAAGCTGTCTAGTAAGTATTCAGAAATGAATTTCCATTCCTATTGTCAGGCTTAGCAAATCTCGAAACAGAGTATGATTCATATAACCTTAGGGGTTGATGCTGAGCTTATATGTCTCTTCACAGTGAGGAAGGTCACTCACCAACTTTTAGAAAAAGTCAAGAGCAAGATTGAACACAGTGACCATGCCGACAAAGTGGTGTTCTGGAATGGTCACAATACCAAAGCCTAACAGTTCATTTAGAATCTGTGTGGACTTGACTCAATTAATCAAGTCAGTGGAGCAGATGAATGAAAGTGAACCAAAGTCTCACCAAATTAGCTTCTCACAGTTGTCTTTGGACAAAGAACCCAGATTGCTAACTATTTTTATTTTATTTCCCCGTTTGGTCATTATTATCTGAACAGGTTGCCATTCAGAATTCTTCTACACCTGAGATATTCCAAAGAACAATGAGCGGAATTTTCCAGTTCCTGCCCCCATTGTGGATTCAATGGCGATGGGGAGGGGGGGGGGGAGAAACAATGCAGCTGCAGCTCAAAATCACGCCAATCCAGAACACATCTGGACCATTGTGGCTTGTAAATGGCATTTACCTTAAGAAGGCATGGGTCAGCTCATGGGGATGACGAGAAGATGGAGGCCTCAAGCAACAGGACCCTTGACCACCACATGCAGCAATGGGTGGGTGGAGCCTCAATCATGTGGGTCTTCCCAACGCAGCACTATTTTTAAAAGTTGTGACACTGCAACTTCTTCCAGGGCTTGGATCTTCAAGCAGCAGGTGGAAGACTGCAGGAGGTACTGGTGGACAGCAAGAGTCAGTGCTGGAGGAGATGGAATAGACAGGGAGGAGAGGAATGAAGAGGTAGGGTGGATGTGCAGGCCTTGGGGTGGGGGAGCGGGGGGGTGGTGGGTGCGGGGGCAGGTAGGCTTGTGCCTGTATGAAGGGGCATGGGGGAGTTGCAAAGGTGTGAAGGGGCATGGAAGCTGTGCAGAGGGGAAAAGAGTCCAAAAGGGAGGGGTCAATGGAGTCAGTGAAAGATTTCTGGGGGGGGCATACCGAGGACGGAATTTTCAGGCCCCGCCCACCATCGTGATTGTCCAGGTACCGAAAGTCAATGGACTTTTGGTTGGGCCGCCAAATCTCCCATGACAGATCCCGCCATGATGGGGCTGGAAAATCCGGTCTGAGGGTACCGGCGGTAGGACGGGATAGTGATGGTTAAAGGGGGTAGTGAGTGCTGGTAGAGTGGGAAGATGAGCATGTGGCAATTTTGAGTAAAGGGGCACTGAGCTTTATTGGAGGCGATGTGGACGGTGATATGGATTTGAGGCATTGGAACAATGAGCGTGTGCATGTCAATTGTAGCGGGGGTTGGATTTTCAGAAAGGGGCCTTTGACATTTACCTGTGATCGGGAAGGATTGAAGGGTGGCCATGGGGTGGTCAAAAGTGATTCCGGGGGGGGGCGCAAATGGTTATGGGGACAGAGGGTGTGATGATGCGGGGAGGGGAACAGGTACTGGACTCTACCTCAAACATTACGAGCACCACGGCTGCTTATAACTATGCAGAGTGTCATGGTGGAGATCTCGAGATGCTGCATTTGAGCTGGGTCATCGGAGGTGGATGGAGATACAGGTCAGCTAAACTGGACAACCAAAGGGGAACCCCAGTGTGTAGGATTTACAATGCTGGGGCCTTGGGAAAAATGAGAGTGTGAAGGGCAAAGCCTCAATGTGTGCAGGAGACTTCTTACACATGGCTCACAAGGGCCCAGGCAAAGAACTTTGCGTCCCTGCACATGCCTGATTCCGTGGGGTGTCCCTTGGAAGATGATGGAGGTGGAGATGGAGGGGACGCACACAAGCTTCAGGACTATTGCAAATAAACCACATCAGACATGATTCAAGTACATTTTAGCAAAATTGTGATATGTGCAACAATGATGGTGCATCTGTGCAACCACTTGTGAATTCAGAATTTCTTGAGTTTTCGTCCCCTAACACTTCTTCTAGCATCCCTGACACCTGCAGCAGAGGCAGAGGCAGCCTGTTGACCTGTTGGGCCCTGTTGTCTTGGATGACCTTGGTGGCTGTCCTCTGGAGACCTGAGGCTTGGAGAGTCTTGGCTTACTTTGACTGCCCTGCTGTGAGGCAACTGTTCCTTCTGCGGTCAGAGGATGAGGCTGAAGGGGTCACAGGCAAAGGGGATTTGGAAAGGCTGGACACCCCAAGAGAGTCCTGAGTGGAGATCCAAGGGGTGTACTACTGCCATTCCTCCATCCATTGGGTGCCTGAAGGCCCCTGCCTGACTCCTTGAGGGGAAGGGGTACCTAGAGGGTGGTCAAGATGCCCCATCCGCCTCTCACATAGCCACTACAGAAGCTCATCAATGGCTACAGCGATGTAGCGCAACCCTGCATGCATCTCTGGCAGAATGTGCTAAACCAGGTTCTACATAGAGCCCACCACCCTCCCAATGGAGATCTCCACGTCTACACAGATCGGCACCACTCCATCAGCCAGCAGTAGGATGGCCTGCAACTTTGCAGGTTACCCTGTCGAGGGCCTCCGACTCTCTGCCCAATTTTACCCATCTCTTGCTGCCTCTCCAGCATCTCTGAAGACAAATGTGTGTCTCTTACAGTCTGGAATGGGAGAATTTATAATAGAGAACAAGGAAATGGCAGAGCAATTAAACAACTACTTTGAAGGAAGACACAAATAACTTCCCAGGAATACTAGGGAATCAAGTTGTAGTGAGAGGGCGGAATTGAAGGAAATTAGTAATATTTAAAAAAAATAGTGCTGGAGAAATTAATGGGACTGAAAGCTGATAAATCCCTAGGGCCTGATAATCTACATCCCAGAGTACTAAAGGAGGTGGCCATGGAAATAGTGGATGCATAGGTTGTCATCTTCCAAAATTCTGTAGATTCTGGAACAGTCCTAACAGATTGGAGAGTGGCAAATGTAACCCCACTATTTAAAAAAAAGAAGGAGAGGGAAAACAGTGAATTACAGACTGGTTAGCCTAACATCATTAGTAGGGAAAATGCTAGAATCTGTTATAAAGAATGTGATAACAGGACACTTAGAAAATATCGATAGGATTAGACAAAGTCAACATGGATTTATGAAAGAGAAATCATGTTTGAAAAACCTACTGGAGTCCTTTGAGGATGTAACTAGCAGAATAGATAAAGGAGAACTAGTGGATGTGGTGTATTTGGATTTTCAGAAAGTTTTTGAAAAAGTCCCACATAAGAGGTTAACGTGCAAAACTAAAGCTCATGGGATTGGGGGTAATATGTTGTCACGGATTGAGCATTGGTTAGCAGACAGGAAACAGAGTAGGAATAAATGAGTCTTTTTTGGAATGGCTGACGATGACTAGTGGGATACCACAGTGATCAGTGCTTGGGCCCCAGCAACTCACAAAATATATCAATAATTTGGGTAAGGTAACAAAATGTAATATTTCCAAGTTTGCTGACAACACAAAGCTTGGTGGGAATGTGGGCGATGAGGAGAGTGTTAAGAGGCTTCAAGACAATTTAGACAGGTTGGGGGAGTGGGCAAATACATGGCAAAATGCAGTATTATGTGGATATGTGTGAAGTTATCCACTTCAGTAGGAAAATCTGAATGGCAAACTATTATTTAAATGGTGATAGTTTGGAAAATATTGATGTACAAAGGGACCTGGGTGTCCTTGTAACCAGTCACTGAAAGTAAGCATGTAGGTGCAGCAAGCAGTTAAGAAGGCAAATGGCATGTTGGCCTTCACTGCGAGAGGACTTCAGTACTGGAGCATGGATGTCTTACTGCAGCTGTACAGGGCCTTGGTGAGACCACACCTGGAGTATTGTGTGCAGTTTTGGTCTCCTTATCTAAGAAAGGATGTACTTGTCACAGAGGGAGTGCAGCAAGTGTTTACCAGACTGATTCCTGGGATGGCAGGATTGTTGTATGAGGGCACATTGTGTCAGCTAGGCCTGTATTCACTGGAGTTTAGAAGAACGAGGGGAGTTCTTATTGAAACATATAAAATTCTGACAGGGCTGGACAGTCTGGGTGCAGGGATGATATTTCCTCTGACCGGGGGTTTTAGAACAAGGGGCCACAGTGTCAGAATACGCAGTAGGCCATTTAGGACTGAGATGAGGAGAAAAGTCTTCACTTAAAGGGTGGTGAACCTATGGAATTCTCGACCACAGAAGGTTGTGGATGCCAAGTCACTGAATATATTTAAGAAGGAAATATATAGATTTCTGGACTCTAAAGGTGTCAAGGGATATGGGGAGAGTGCAGGAATATGGCGTTGAGATAAAGGATCAGCCATGATCATATTGAATGGCAGAGCAGGCTCGAAGGGCTGAATGGCCTACTCATGCTCCTATGTTTCTATGTTTCTTGAAAGGGCGATTCGAGGCCCGTCATCAGACACGAACCTCACAGATGTCTCTTCCTCAGCACTCGTCCAAGTGCCGGTCAGCTTGGTCAACACTACCTCCTCTTGTTGCAGAGACATGTCCATGCAGTGACCACCAGAATGTGAAACCCTTCCTCAGCTAGAGCTAATATCCACTGGGGTGTGTGTATCTGGATTGCTAAGGGTGGAGGTGTCTGCTATTATGCCTCTACAGGTGCACCTTCTTCAGCAGCGATGTCCTCACTTCACTCCGGGCTTGTGTGCGTGCTGGGCAAGGGTTCCTCAGTTTCAGGTTTTGCCCTCTTCCTGGTGGTACCTGTAAGTGAAGAGAGGAGAGTGCGAGAGACTGCATGAGCTGCCTACAACATGGAGGCACCCTTGACCCTGAGGTTTCTATAACATGCATGGATCCTTACTCGATGGAGGCTGCAAGCCAATCTCTCCATCTCTGCTGGAACTGTCCCACCCCACCCTTCCCAGCTGGCCTGCCCACTCCTTGAAGTCATTCAGTTCTTTAAATTGAGGCTGACCCCTTCCCATCTTTTCCATCTTCTATTGTGTCTTAACTCCTCCTGCGCAAAGAGAGAAGATGGGGTTGAGAGCAGTTGAGTTTCAGGTATCCTTCTCATGCTTCCAGTCTTACAAATAATCCACTGGATTGTCGTACCACGTGATTGATGAACTGCAAGTTGTCCACAAGGGTCCTGGGCCAGCACTCTCCTGAGCGGTGGGTCCATGCAGATATAAGGGTAAGGCTCAGAGAACCAAGTCATTAGCAATGCTTGCTGGTGTCCTCAATGCCTAAGCCCCTTAACCCCCCCCATCCTTCCCAGATGGCATTTGAGGTCTCTGTGTGGAAGGGTGAGGGACCCAAGTGGCCTCCCCACCTGCAGAGTAGATGGACTGCAGTGGGGCTGTGAGGCATCACATCATCATGTTGCTACTCAGGCATGTCCCCTGTACCATCCATTGAGGTGAGGGTTCACTTACTGAGGTCCATTCGTCCTTTTTCTACATTGCAGGGCAGTCCTCTGCTGGAGGCCCTGGCCACTGACTGCCCTGCAGACTTGCTTGCAGACAAGGTTTATCTCCCTGCCTGGTCTCCTCCTCCCACCCAGTGGTTAGAGGGCATCACTCCTGGCCTCACTTGGTCAAGCAGGAAGGAGTAATAAGCCATTTGGACCGCATTCTCATACATGGTTCATTGAGTAAAGATCATGGCTGTTGAGTGAGAGCAACCACCAAAGCCCCACAAGAAGCAGGTCTGACATTAAACGACAGATATGAATTTGCAAAGCCTGCAATAAAATTCTTAGGTCACCTTGTACAAGATTCGGAAATTCCGTCCGACCCACAGAAATCCAACATCATCAGAGAATCCCCACAGCCTAAAAGCATCACAGAATTACAAAGATTCTTTGGGAGAGTCAATCAAATAGGTAAGTTCCTGTCAAATTTGGCAGGAATCAATGAGTCGTTACGACAGCTGTTAAGACAAGGTCAACAGTGGTACTGGAATGTGGACCAGCAAAATGCTTTTGACAAGACGAAAAATCTAATTTCATCAGAAATTCGCACACAGTACAATCCAGAATTGCCAACAATTATAGCAGAGGCCACATCATCTGCAGACTTAGGTGCAGCATTGTTTCGAGTTAAAAAAGACAGAAAAAGAAGACCAATTTAAGATCTTTCACGGATGCAGAGAAGAGTTGTGCAACCAATGAAAAAGGAGCATTAACAGCCACATGGACCTGTCCTCTGATTATGACATGGGATTTGGGTGAAAAATTCAAACCAACCACTACAAGCCTTTGGTCACTGTTCTTAACATAAAGGAAATTGCAAAAATCTCACCTAGAATTCAACGTTTTAGACTGAAGCTCATGAGATACGATTCCGTTACTGAATACATTCAAGGGAAATATCAGATGACAGCAGACACTTTGTCAAAAATACCAATAAAAATAAAATTGAAGTTTAAATTTTATTGAGGAAGTGGAAGCATATATTCTTCTCATTACTAAACACTTATCAGCCTCTGAGAAGAGGCTACAAGCAATTAGACAATTACAACGTCAGGATGACAAGTGCATCAAAATAAAAGGGTATTGCCAGAATAGATGTGCAGAGTATACGCCTAACAACCCAGTACTTTGCCAATACTTCGAACAGAGAAAACATCTTACATTCATCGATAAGTTCTTAGGGCAGAATCTTCTGGCTGGCGTGCGGGTTGCGGAGTCCCCACGCAAGCGTCCCGAAGTCAGTGCGCAGCATCGTGATATTTCGGTTGGCGGGTGCACTATGCAGCGGTACGCGTGCTCGCCATTAATTAAAGGCCTCGTTAAGGTCCTTAACTTGGCAATCGCCGACGATCTTGAGGGGCCGGTGCGAACTTGGGCTCGGCGCACAGACCCAGCGGGCAGGCGTGTAGGGGATTTTTTTTACAAACCTTATCCAGTGGCGGGATGAAGTTTGATAGCGGTTTTAAAAAAAGTTTAATAAAGTTTTTGTTTATTTAATTAACATGTCCCATCTCGTGTGACATTTTCACATGAGGGGGACATGTTAATGAATTTTTTATTGTTCTATTTTTGTTTAATATTTGCCAGCCTCTCAGCGATCTCCCTGAGGCAGCACTCTGCCTCAGGGAGATGCGTGCTCTTTCACTCGCATGCGCCAAAGAGCGCACTCTGACAGTCGGGGAATCCCTACACCCCCCGCACAGGAAGCGCAATTCCCGGCGGGCGGCTCGCTAAGCAGGCCTTAATTGGCTAAAATGGCGGCGGTGCCCGTTTCGGCGGCGGCGATCGGCTGCCCACCCGGTGCCGAGCCGGTGGGGCCCGCCCGCTCATCAAGGGCAAAATTCTGCCCTTAGTTCCCAATGACAGGGTTTCAATTTTATCCCAAAATCACTTTGACTATACATTCTATAGGTATCGATCAACGTCACTTGTGTTGTGACCGGAATGGGAGAGATGTGCAGTTTATCTAACCCCACTACTTTGCAGTTCGCACCGTTAGTTTAAAAGTTTAATTCACTCACCAAAATGACCAACTATTCACCTTCACTACTGTGAGACCCCGAATAAAAGATGTTAACCAGGCTTCTTTCAATAAAATCAGAATGATTGACTTATAAAATAAAACTTATTTTTTAAAACGAGTTGCAAGAACTGGTCAACATACAATTGTAACCTGGAACTGTAATTATCTACCCCTTTTAAAATTCCCCAGCACAGACTCACACAAACAAATGACAAACTGGCTCTGGGGAGATGGGCTTTGGAGGATAGTCTCTATAAAATAAAGGATAAAGTTCATAGGGTTTCGAATGCTGTCGATCTGGAGCTCCCTCATGTGAAGACGGGCCCTCGGTCCCAGTGGATGTCTGGTGGTTCCCACCAACAGAGATTCAGCATGGAGGAGAATATAGCCAGATCAATCTTTCTTGTCTCAGCATCTCAGGCAAGTTCCGCTGAGATGAGATGAGGATTCTTAGCTGGATACTAACAACCACTTTATTTCGGGCAATGCAAGGAGAAGGCGAGCTGGGCAGCTTTTTACTTTTTCAGTTCAGTCTTAACTAAATTAACAAAAAAAAGTCCAAAACTTAAAGTTCATCCCTGTCATGTGATTTGCAGTAAATTTGCCTTTGCCTTTAAATCAGTTTTTTCACCCATTTAAATAATTGCAGTGCAAACGAGGCAGTGGCATAGTGGTGTTGTCCAGTGATATTCCAGAGACCCAGGGTAATGCTCTGGGGACCCAGGTTTGAATCCCACCCTGGCTGATGGTGAAATTTGAATTCAATAAAAATTTGCAATTAAAAGTCATGAAACCATTGCCAATTATTGTAAAAAAAAAACATCTGGTTCACTAATGTCCTTTAGGAAAGGGAATCTGCTACCCTTACCTGGTCTGGCCTACATGTGACTCCAAGACCACAGTAATGTGGTTGACTCTTAAATGCCCTCTGAACAAAGGTAATTAGGGATTGGCCATAAACACTGGCCTAGCCAGCAACGCCCACATCCCATGAACGGTTAAAAAATAACAAGCAAATATCTCTTTCCCCATCAAACATCATGCCGGTCAGGTGATTTCTTGGAAAAGGAATGCTGGCTCCCATTCCAAAGGTGAACTCCTGACCATTTTGTAAAAAGAAAATCAAGTGTCCAAATAATGCATTGTCTTTCCAAATTTCCAAAAATGTAAAGGAAAGACATACGATATATAACACAAAATTCAAACATGCACTCACTCAACCATTCATTCTTTATACAGAATCTGTACAGTTTTCTCTGATTTTCTTGCTTTCCAGATAATTCTACAAAAAATTACATTCTTGATAATGCATCAGAAATTATATTATCCTTTGCAGCAATCTGAGAATGCTGATTGATTGGCAAATGTTGCATTCTCCATGGCAACACCTCTACCAATCAAAGTCCACTCGCCAACCAATCAGCACTCTCTTCTCAAACAACATTAATGTTTCACTGTTATTTATGGACAAATGGTATAGCAACTTCAGGCAAGGAGCAGATGCACCGTTAAACTCTAAAGGCCAGAAAGTTACTGGAGGGGAGTGTCTAGTGGTGTATGCCATTAGACAACTCCCTGCATTCTAAAGCACAGAAACACAATTGTTACTGTCCCCATAGAGACCGATAACTTTAAAAAAAGAAATTCAAACTTCCAATGAATAGCTGAAAGATTTCACATTTTAAGAGTTTTACTGTAACAATCTAATAGCGCGAAGATAAAAGCAAAATACTACGGATGCTGGAAATCCAAAACAAAAACTGAAAATGCTGGAAAAACTCAGCAGGTCTAACAGCATCTGTGGAGAGAAAGACGGCGTTAACGTTTCAAGTCTGTATGACTTAGAGTCAAACGGACTCAAAATGCTAACTCTGTTTTTCTAGCATTTTCTGTTTTTGAATCTAATAGCATCATTTGCTAAACTCTATTTCAGTAGGCAATTTTCCCTTTTACATTTAACACGACTGAAAAAACCTACTTCACGTATATACTTTACGCTCTAAGTGGTCATTCAATTTTCCCAGACCCAGTCTAAAATGATCCTTAGCTCCAGAAGGTTTACTTCCTATCCTTTCTTTTTCCAACCTGGTAGCTTATAACCGCAGAACTATCTTTGACGGTGAAAGTTTTTTTTGGAGATTCTCCCTCTAGAGCAAGCCTGATGAATCTTCCAGCTTCATTCTAAATCTGATTCCGAGCTCACAGCCGCATTCCTGCATGAACCAGAGATTTTGGTCTCTATCTGCTCCCTCTCTCTCCCAGATCCTGCCAGACTAACTTGCCTGGAAGATTCAGTGATATTTTAGGAAAGCGTGTAACTTGATCCTTCAATGCTCTCCTAGGGACCCTCCCCCTCTCAAAGCCTATCTCCATGACAACATGAATCACATGAGCAGGTTAAAATGGGCTCCTTGTATCCAGATAGAAATGCAGGTTAGTCATTCCTTAGACCCCCAAAACTCCAAAACTAATTTGGAAGTAAATGGACAGCTTAAAGTATAATCATGTGCAACCCGACATTCTCAACAAATTCCAGGGAATTTGGAGACCAGGGGCTGGATTTTTGTTACCGAGGCAGGTAGCTGGAGTTGGGAAATTTCCAGAGTTAGCAGACCTGTCTCAGTAAAAAAGTGCCCCATCAGATGCAATTTTCATGTCACTCCAGGGAGGCGAGTGTGTGATGGAGTCAGGCTCACCACCCCACAATACAGATCAGTGGCAGTAACGGACAGCTGAGTGCCAAGGTGAGCTGGTTAAAAGGCCCACCTTGGTTCTCTGAGACTTTTTCCCAGTTGTTTGCTTTCATTTTAGGCTCTCGAACCCTCACCCCTCACACAGCAGAATCCCCCTCCAAGCCAATTCATGTTCTCCCACCCACTACAATGGCCGCTCATAACCTCCATGCCAAATGAGACCCTCAAGTCAGCAACTAATGTCCACTTAAGTGCCTCATCGCATGGCCACTGTCATTTAACGAGCAGTGGGTCAGACCCACCCCAAGCAGCCAACCCAGCAGGTTTCCCTGCACCATCTGGTGGCTGGCAAGGCATCCCTCTTAACTGGCACACTGGGCCCATCAGAGGGTCCCTCCAAGGTGTAACCCCCCTGACCCAGGTTGCTCTCCTGCTGTGGCTTCTCATTCCTGACTCTCATGCTAACCCTTCTTGCTGACTCCCAAAACACCAACAAAGTTCTGATTCACTGTAGCTCAGCTTCCCATCGCCTGGGTGCAGTACTGGCAGTGGCCACGGCTGTCCAAGTGGGCCTACTGGTACACTGAGAGCTGCTGGCCTCTGATCAGCTGACAGCTCTCTGAGGCAAGACTTCCTGCCCCTTAAAGGAGGAAATCCCACCTCCAGCTTTAAATGAGTGCAGAGCAACAATTCTTCCCTTAGTTGGGCTCTCCACTGACTTTATAGACAGGGGGCAGTGATCAAGGCACTCCGTGAAATCCAGCCAAAACGACTTAATTTTATTGGTCACCTGCTGGTGGGAAAACAGGCAGGTGGACGCATAAGTTAGGATGCCAAGCCATCAGTAGCATTTCTGCTGCCTGTTCACCCACCCCAGCCCTCCATGATTTTACAGGCTGCAGGGGAAGCATTGGGTGGGTCACCAGACTGGGGCCCAATTGAAGCCGTTAAGTGGGCAACCGGTGCCCATCTGCTCCAGTTTAACAGGCAGTGGGAGAGGCCTGCACCCAATGTATTGTCCAGCAGTTGTAATGCTGTGGGCTGCTGGTCAGTGAAATTGGGGTGCCTTCCTGGGTGCCCTGTGCCAATCGGAGGCTTCCTTCCCGCATTTGTGTCTCCCCACATCCACCCTCCCGCCGATCCTGTCCAACAAGCCCCCCCCCACCCCCCCACTCTCTTTTGCAGGGACCTGTCAGCCTGGCCCAAGCAAGATCCTGGACTACCTGAATGTCCAGGTCCAACGCTTAATGCCACCTCCTTGGCCTACCTGCAACATCAACAGTGTCCACCACTCTATTGGCCTCCAACCGGCCGGCAGCACTACAAAGTGGGATTTCTTCCTGCTGATGGACAGAAGACCCGCCTCTTACTAATTAAAGGGCCATCACCCAAAAAATTAAAATGGGGTGAACTGGCTAAGTGGTGGGAAGCTCGCCCTCAAAATTTGCTCTGGGATGTGATGAGCCCACATTCAATGTATAATCCAGCTCATAATATCCAACAAATAGCTATCAACTGACTTGATGAATCAGTTTTATTTATTAAATTACTTCTGCATCTTTTTTTCCCCCCCCAATGGCAGTTCTTCAGTCCAGTTTTATGTACAAATTGGAAATTCCTTGTTGGGTGTTATTTGACCTTCTCTTAGCGTCTAAAAGCCTGTCCTGCATCTAGTACCTCCTTTTTCTCTTGGCTCTCAATGGTACCCTTTTATACAAAGGGTAACTATCATTGCATCATACCCACGAACATTTGTTTAATGCCTATGCAGGACACTAAAGACTTATACTGTAACTCAAGTAATTATGTTAAATGTATAACACAAACCAGTGACGTTGTTAATAGCCATTCGTATTGTTTAATGATTGACAAGAAACATATTGTGCATTTGAAGCTCTGTCCACTGCATAAAATAAAAATGAAATTTATTGTCAGCAGTATCAAAGTTTGGGCATTTCACAGTACTGATGAAGCTAAAGCTTATCAATATTGCAAATTGCAGTAAAAACAGAAATAGCTGGAAAATATCAGCAGGTCTGACAGCATCTGTGGAGTGGGAAACAGAGTTAACGTTTCGAGTCCGTATGACTCTTCTTCAGAACTAAAGAGGAGTAGAAATGAGATGGGTTTTATACTGTTTAAGAGGGGGTAGAGCAGGTGAAGCAGAATAAAATGTCAGTGATAGGTGGGGGCTAAGGAGAGATTGACAGATGTCATGGACATAAGAGAAAGGGAAGACCCCATTACCTACTAACACTCTCTTTGTCTATATGGAGCTATATGGAGTCAAAATGTTAACTCTGTTTCTCTCTCCACAGATGCTATCTGCTGAGTTTTTCCAGCATTTTCTGTTTTTATTTCAGATTCCAGCATCCGCAGTATTTTGCTTTTCCTTAAAAAATGCAATGTTACTTACATTGACTGGCATTCCCTTTTACTAATTGGATCAACCAGTATTTTCATCCCACTGACAGTTAAGTGTTTAGCACTGAAATAAACTCAAATACTATTTCACAATAACAGTAGCCAAACAAATATTAATGCTAAAGTCTGTTTTTATTGAATAACACTGATTTGAATTAAAGGTTGTTGACACTTGGGAAGTAATCATCTTTTAGCTTTCTATTTCCCTTCTCATTACAATAGAAACACAGAAGTGGTATTTTCAAAAGTTATCGGTTCTTCTGCAACGACAAAACAATTTGCATTTATTTGGTGCTTTTAATGTAGTAAAATTTGGCACAGAACAACATAACAATGACTGGTGACTAAAAGCTTGGATAGAAAGTTAGGTTTTAGGAATGCCTTAGAGGAGGAGAGAGGGTTAGAGTGGGGGGGGGAGGTAAGAGAATTCCAGAGCTTAGGGCCAAAGCAAGTGAAGGCATCAATTGTAGAGCATTTAAAATCAGAAATGTACAAGAGGCATGAATTGAAGGAGTGCAGAGATCTCAAAAGGTTGCAAGAGGTCACAGAGATAAATAGGGGTAAGACTGTGGAGAGACTTGGCAACAGTAAGAATTTTAAAATTAAGGCATTTCTGGTCCAGGAGCCAATGTAAGTCAGCAAGTGCAGTTTTGAGTTGTATTGATGAAAATTTACTTTTCAAACAATGTATTCATAGAATCATAGAATCACAGAAAGTTTATGACACAGAAAAAGATCACTTGATCTATCATGTCTGCGCAGACTGACAAACAAGCCACCCAACCTCATGCCACTTTCCAGCATTTGCTCCATACCCCTGCGGATTATGGCACTTTAGGTATATATCCAGATACCTTTTAAACGCATTGAGGATCCCTCACTTCCTTTGCACCTCTCACTTCCTCTAAACCTCTCAGTATCCTCCCATTTATTGCATATTTCCTTTACCTTGTTTGACCTTCCCAAATGCATCACCTTACACTTCTCCAGGTTGAATTCCATTTGCTACTTTTCTCCCCACTTCTCTAGTCCATTCATATGTTCCTGCAGTCTACAGCAATCCTCCTCGCTATCAACCACAAGGCCAATTTTTGTGCCATCTGCAAACTTCTTCATTCCCCCTGCATTTATGTCCAAATGATTAATATAAACCACAAAAAAGCAGGGGACGAAGTGTTGAGCTCTGCAGAACCCCACTGGAAACAGCCTTGCAGTCACAAAAATACCAGACAACAATTGCACTTTGTTTCCTGCTACAGAGCTAATTTTGCATCCAGCTTGCTACATTCCTCTGGATACCATGGGCTTTCATTTTTTTAACCAGTCTGCCCTGTGGGACCTTGTCAAAAGCCTTACTAAAATCCATGCAGACCACATCAACTACACTACCCTCATCAATCCTCCTTAGTTACTCCCTCAAAAAAAAATCAAATTGGTCAGACAAGACCTTCCCTTAACAAACCCATGCTGACTGTCCTTGGTTAATCCAAGCCTTTCTAAGTGACAGTTTATCCTGTCCCTCAGGTTTGATTCCAGCAATTTGCCTACCATCGAGGTAAGCCTTATTCACTCTATCCCTCGCTCCCCTTTTAAACAAAGGTACAATGTTAGCTGACCTCCAACCCTCTGGCATCTCACCTGTATCCAGTGAGGATTGGAAAATGATGATCGGACCCTCCGCTATTTCCTCCCAGACACCTTTTAACATTTCGTCCGGCCCTGGTGATTTATCCACTTTCAAGGATGCTAATCCCCTTAATATTTCCTCTCTCCCTATGTTCATCACGTCTAATATTTCAGACTCCTCCTCCTTAACTAAAAGGTCTATACTGCGCACCCTGCCTCCAACTCTTTTGTGAAGAAAGACGCAAAACGTTCATTGAGAACCATACCCATAACCTCCTGCTCCACACATAGGGCAGGATTTTTTTTGCTTGTCGGGCGGGCCGAGTGGCAGCGGGCGCAGATCCGATCGCCGCTCACGATCGCGTCTGCGCTGCCATTTTACGCTAGCGGGCCAATTAAGACCCGGCCACTGCGAATCGTTGCCCCGGAGGACAGCGGGAGTGGGTGGGCGGCGGTGGGACTGCAATGACTGCCGGGTCCAATGGCGACCCAGCCCCCCCCCCACCCCCCCCCCCCCCCCGCCCCCCCCCCCAACCCCCACCCCACCCCCAAGTCTGAGTGCAGTGACTGCATTGAATCATTGACGACATGTGCCCTTCGCTGGGTGGGCCAGCAGATATTGCTCATGCCGAGGGGACCCTGAGGGGGTGGTGAAGAGATGGGTTCTGCCCCTGCAGCATGTGGTACACTGAGACCCGCATTACTGTTTTGGGGGCAGCCTGGAGGAGCTGCACCTGGGCGCAGAGCTGGAACTCCAGGACATGTCAAAGTCAGGGTGATGACATACTGGGAGGGGAGCTTCAAGGTGACGTGGCACCGATCGATCTGCTGTCCTCTGCATTCCACGTGCTTGCGCCTCTTTGCTATGGAAGGTTAGGCCTTGTGGTGCCTAATGTGATGTAGGCAGCATTTGGCCAAGGGGGTTGGTAAGTGGGGACAGGCCTAGCATCTTGTGTGAGTGTTCGGTAGCATCGGGGTGAGGAGGCACTGGAGCCCGGCAATGTCCCACTCTGGTTGGGGTGGGCCGTCCGTGAAGAGAGTCCAGGTACAAGTGGCACTAATCAATGCTCTTCTCTCCTTTTCAAGAGAAGAAAGAACATAATGCAGCCGAGCGGGTGAGGACTGGCGGAGGGCCGGCACAGTTAGTGATTCTCAGCTGCTTCGAGCAGGAGGCCCTAGATCTGGAGAGGCACCATGAGCCCAGGTCCAGTGAGGCTGGGGTACCACAGGCAGGTATGTTTGCCCAGCACTGAGGTCACCATTGTTCTCCCAACAGCCATGGCAGTGCTGAATTCAGTGATTGAAGTTTGCAACATGGCTTGACCATTGCTTACGGAAGGATGAGCGCATAATGATTGGGGGGACAGGGATGCACATTGACATTGTCACCAGGTTAACTGACCCAATGTCCTTGTTCTTCCTTTCAGCATCATAAGAGCAGGGCCAGGAAGAGGAGCAGCAGATGCCCCCTCTCACACCTGAGGGGCCTGAAGTCTCACCAGCGTCACACCATCTCTGCCAGGCAGGCATCAGCGCGGATACTAGCATCTCGGTGGGAATTAAAACATTGGCTAATGTCCCGGGGCACAGCGGTGAGGGCACTTCACAGTTGCTGGAGGAGCTGGCAGGGACAGAGAGTGCCCATGGTACCAGCAGTCGGAGGTCTGCAGGGGATCGGGCATGTGCCTCAGTCGGTGGCTGATGATGTGCCTCTGGAGTCGTCTGCGATGCAGCAAACGCAGGAAATGCAGCCGGGTGTGCAGGAGCATCGGGTGGAGACACATGAGGCTGTGCTTGGTTTGGTGTTGGTGGTGGGGGAGTCCACGCGGCCTATCGCTGAAAAGCAATGAGCCTCATGTCCGAGCACCATGCGTCCTCCATGGAGAGAGTGGCGACTCTCGTGGAGAGGCTCCTCCAGGAGACCCGCCAGGGGTTCCTGGGGATGTGCTCTGACCAGCAAGCCCTTACATCGGCATCGACCTCAGCTGGTCATTGCCAATGTGGGAGATGGTCTGGGCACCAAGTTTCCCAGCTTGGTGCCCATCCACGGTGGGCGCGGAGGTCCGAAGTGACTTTATGTCGGTGCAGCAGCTGCCTGTCGTCTCTATGGGCACCTCTCAGGGTGCTCTGGATGAGGGCCGCAGTTCCTCCACCCCTCTGCCAGTGACCATTGCATCGGGTGAGGCTGCAACAACTGGGAAGATGCCAGCTGTGGAACTGGCAGCTCCCTCCCAGACTGGGCCAACACAGGCTCCATGGGCCAGAGGACGACCACCAAGGTCATCGAGGGCAACAGGACAGCAGAGTGAGCAGGCTGTCTCAGGTGCCACCTCCAGCGAGGGGTCAGCACCAAGATGTAGCACCCACAGGGAATGTAAACAAAGGGCACCTTAGGCACACCACGGGTTTATCACTGGTGCTTTTGTGTTGGCCGGCAATGAGGTCTTCATGAGTTGGTGTGATTTTAACACCTTTGTCATTTCGTTTCCTTAAGTTTCTTTGCTTATAATATTAAATTCAGATATGTCACCATGGCTGAGGGTGCCTCTTTTCTTCTGTGGGTGGATGGTTTCCAATAATGTTATGAGTGATTTGTGGGACATTCAGCTTTATTGACAAGGCCTTGGTTAATGTTCCTAAACCAGGCAGATTTTGCACTTAGGTATTGAGTATGGAGCCTACAGCCCAGTCTTGTCCTGGAGGTTGATCTGTGGTGTGCTAACTGAAGGTTCATTGGGTTAAAGCCTTCTGGGTGTCCCTGCCTCCCTGGAGTGTGCCTGGGTCAGCGTCTTCCCCCTCAGCATTTCCCTGTGCATGCTCATCCTCGGACTCACTGTTGGACTCATCGTGTGCAGCCCCAGCCGCAGCCACTACGTCTACACCTTCCTCGTCCACAGCATCCCCCCTTTCCAGCGCAAGATTGTGCAGAGCGCAGCATGCAACCACTATCACCGAGACACGATCTGGGGGGTACTGGAGTGCGCCCCCTGAATGGTCCAGGCATCAAAAGCGCATCTTGAGAAGACCAATAGTACTCTCCACCACAGCTCTTGTGGTGCCCTGGCTCCTATTGTAGCGCTGCTCAGCTTCTGTTCTTGGATGGCGGAGAGGCGTCATGAGCCACCTTCTGAGGGGATAGCCCTTGTCACCCAGCAGCCATCCATCCAGCCGGGCTGGAGCACTGAAGAGCCCCGGCACCTGGGAGTGTCTGAGGATGTAGGCGTCGTGGGAGCTGCCCGACATCACCCCGCCGCCAATGGGAAAATTCTGCCCATAGGTTATCTTTTGTTCTTTCATAGTCCCTACTCTTTCCCTGGTTATCACTTATAAAGATCATCAAATCAAAACAACTTGTTAGTTCTTCTTATCTGGTCCTCATCCACAGCTCAGATCGAGTCAGGTTTTATTATGAGGAGAGGGATGTAATATATTATCTTGTAGGCTGCTTTTCTCGATTAGAGTACTCACTTAAGGTTTCAGAAATCAGACTCAGGTGATGCTGATGCAGTTATAAATGCTTAAGCTTATTGTGATGAATTGAAAATAACCAACAACTTTAGCTATACATATCATTCAGAGCAAACTGGAGTTACCTGATTTTCTTTTTAATAAGGCTAATGTCTCACAATACGTTAAGCGTATTCGTTTTCAAATATTCAATATGCACTGACGAATGTTTTGGAGTTTGAGATTTAAATTATCCAATAGTGGAATGAAAGTGGGAGACAGTTCCGTTTAATGCAATTTTCTTTGCTGTAAACTCTTCCCTGCAAAACAAAAATGTGCAGCACAGCAGTAACGGAACCAAATTTAATATCAGCAGCTGTTCCCTGATAACTGTGAAATGCAAATGGTTCTGGTGCAGATTGACTTGAAATGAGTGTGCACAATACTGTGTATCCCGTGGAGGGCTAGATAATTATTTGTCAAGGACTGGTGACAGCTGAGGTACCTTTGATGTTGCGTACCCACTTAAGATATACATCAGATTGTGGCTGCGGTGTCAGTTATTACTCAAGGAAACCAACCACAAAATGCCCACAGGCTGCAATGCAACAGCTGATTTTACAATTATTGAATGTGGGTCTCATTCTTGTCAAACAAATTTAATTGTGAATTAAATATTTAGAAGAAGAGAAAAAAATAAACGTTGTGCAAGCTATTCAAAAAAAGTGAGCACCAGCATCTTTAACACCGGAAGGTGATAATCTGTTGAAGGTAAAATGTCCTTCAATCTTTATGAATTTAAAGGTCATTTTAAACTGCAGGAAAGAGCTCATACACCTATCATGCCATTTGCAAAGTGTGAAAAAGAATTAATGCTACTTGTAGTAAGACACTCACAAACACATGATATTATTATGATTGCACTAAAGATTGGAAGTCTTGTTTTCTTCAGAATTTGTGGCTCTGCTTTTCCTTTCCTTGACTCTGAATGCACAATCTGTGTCCTAATCTTGCATCCTCAGTGACTGACAGAGTGCAGCTGGTGGTAGTTTGTAATGGGGTTTCAGTGATGGATAATCTTACCACACATGACAGGATTCATGAAGACAGGACTGAAGTTTGTAAATTACAGGTATGGCAGCTCCACTATCCTAACGTGCAGCAATCATGACAAGATGGAGTTTCCTTCGCCAGCAACATCAATACAGAAAGAAGAAACCTGTACAGTAATTGACAGTTGCACTGTCTATTCTAACCGTTTGGCAGACATTTTGGCTCCACTTCCAAAGACTTTGCAGCATTATCATAATGGCTAGAACTGCTAAAATAGTTAGCTAATGGTAGCTTTAGCTTAACTATTACCATCCAAAAGTAAACTAATTAAGCTTGATAGCTTAGCTTCCATGCTCAAAGATTGAAAGACAAATCCCAAGATCCTTAAAGTTAGAGGCCTTACCAGCTATGGTATATCCTCCATAACTCTAGTAAGAGTAGACTGGAGTGTCTGGAAGCTAGGCCAGAATCTAGATATGCAGGAATCCAGCCACATATCCATGACATCAGAGTGCCTACTGTCCTGATACAGAAGTGGGTTACAGTACTGGATAAGCAAAAATCTCTTTCAATTAAAAATTGGGAATCCTGGAGGCATTATCTTCGGTTCCCACTACAAGACTCATTCCCTAGCTACTGACTCAATCCCTCTCCCTGACAACATGCTGAGATTAAGTCAACCTGTTCATAACCTTGGTGTCACATTTGACCCCAAGATGAGCTTCAGGTTTTATATTTGTGGCCTATTTTCAACTCTGTAACATATCCTGTCTTTGCCCCTGTTTCAGCTCATCTGTTGCCGAAACTCTCATTCATTCCTTCGTTACCGCTGGACTTGAATATTCCGACAAGTTCCTTGCTGGCCTCCATCATTCTACCTTCCATAAATTTGAGGTCATCCAAAACTCTGCTGACTGCATCTTAATTCGCACCAAGTCCTGTTCTCCTGTCGCCCCTTTGTCCACTGACCAACATAGGCTCCCAGTCAACCAATGTCTTGATTTTAAAATTCCTCTTCTTGTTTTCTAATCCCACCATTACCTCGCCCTTCCCTATCTCTGTAATATCCTTCAGTGCCATAACCCCCTGAGATATCTGTGGTCCACTAATTCTAGCCTTTTGAACATCCCCAATTTTAATTGCTTCACCACTCTGTCACTGCATAAGCCCTAGGCCCTGGAATACCCTCCTTTAAGACAGACAAGGTTTTCGTCATCCATATGTTGCGTGATGTCATATTTTGTTTTATAATGCTCCTGTGAAGTGCTTTACAGACATACGGACATAAGGAATAGGAGCCAAAGTAAGCCATTCAGCCCATTTTGCCTGCTCCGCCTTGCAATAAGATCATGGCTGATCTGTTTGTATTTCTAATTCCACATTCCTATCTACCCCCAACAACCTTTGATTCCCTTGCCTAACAAATATCTATCTACCTCCCCTGTAAAAATATTCAATGACCCCCCCCCCCCCCCGACCTCCACCACCTTCTGAGGCAGAGTTCCAAAGTCGCACAACCCTCTGAGAGAAAAAATTCTCCTCATCTCTGTCTTAAAAGGGCGACCCCTAATTTTAAAACAGTGCCCCCTAGTTCTGGACTCACCCACAAGGGGAAACATCACTTCGGCGTTCACCTTGTCAATACTGTTCAGGATCTTGTATACTTCAATCAAGTCACCTCTCACTCTTCTGAACTCCAGTGGAAACAGGCCCAATCTATCCTCATAAGACAGCACAGTCATTCCAGGTATCAATCTACTAAACTTCCTCTGAACCGCTTCTAATGCATTCACATCCTTCCCTAAATAAGGAAGCCAAACCTGCACACAGTATTCGAGGTGCGGGGCAGAATCGTCCCAGATTTGCACTAAGTGTGGTAACGGGTGGGTAAAACAATGTTTCTAGTCGTATTGTGCCAAACCTGCCACATTGTTTATGCATTCCTGGGAAACACGCCCTTTCCATGGTGGGCAGACTCTCATTCACCTGCCTGCTATCACCTCGCCGCTTCATCATGCCGGGTATCATACTTAAAGACCAGCTGCCTGCACACATCTCAGTGCTTCCAGCCCACGTCTGCTGCAGGGAAGATGTCCACGGAATGAAAAAAGACAGCAACTCCCAGTTTTGTCGACATGTCACCGGGGTGTCTTTTGGATACTGTGGAGTCCCACCGGGATGTCCTCTACCTGCGCTCTGGCCAAGGATGGACAGCAGCATGACCAATCAGGTTTAGGAGGCGGTGGCAGCAGTGGTCAGCACCAACGGCCTTCAAAAGAGGACAGCCACCCAGTGCTGCAAGATGGTGAATGATCTCCTCCGTTCCACCACTCTTCTCATCACTCTCAATTCTCACTCACAAACCCATCACTAAGGGCCCTCACTCACTGCTGGTTCAAGGGACGTCACTACTCACTCTCTCACACACAAGTTCATTCTCCTCATCCAGTCCGTTGGACCACTCACCACCCACACATGACAAGCATTCTTATCATCTGGCCTGGCAGGTGTCCTGCTTACACTCTCTCCATCTCTATTCATGCAGGACAAGCTGGCACACAACAAGAAGGAGAGGTCACTTACCAGTGGAGGAATACCTGAAATCAACGTCCTCATGGACTTTGAAAACAGAGCCATCCAGCTAGCTAGCAAAGAGCTGGACTGGTACTGTGAGGATCCAGCAATGCAACATCCATAAGACAACCATGCTGTGAATGATGTATCCTGTTTCACAGGCCACTGCCTTAGACTAATTATTTCCCCTTGGTTTCGCAGGCACATCTGGAAAGCAGCCAACAGAGTCCATGACCCAGGCCCTCCAATCAAGCCCCAAAGTAATCTCTGAAGAGGAAACTCTAGGCACCCTCTTTGAAGTCCCATCAGAGCACTCATCCACACCCTCCACTAGCACAGAGACACACACCTCGGTGGGATCTAGCTTTAGAAAAGCTCAGGATCACAATCTGGTGAGCACATTGCACTGTCTGATCCACAGCAGCCTGCAGCAGGGACTTCCCTGGTATCCAACACTCAGAGGACTGCTGGAGGCCAGAAATATGCGGGGAAGTTTTATTATGCTAAAGGCGCAATATAAATGCAAGGTCTTGTTGTCTTCAGAAAAATATGCTGTGATCACCAGCAGAGATTCCCGATGGATCTCATTCCAGTGTCAGTGACTAGAGCACTAGCTGCTGGCTTTTAGAAGCCCAAATGTTTAAGCATAAGCCAATGAAAATCTATGGTTGTTCAGATGTATTTGTGCTGTAACTTAGGAAAATAGCAATTTTTTGTGGGGTAGAGCCTCTGCCCACTTGAAACATGGTCAACAATATGGGGCCAGGGGAGTGCAAAATCTCCAGATGTCAAAGGCTCCACATCCTGGACTTTCAATAAAATGTGATCATTGTAGGTACGTCCAGAAATGCTTCATTATGCTCTGAAGAAATGTCATATGGACTCGAAACATTAACTTTGTTTTTCTCTCTCCACAGATGCTGTCAGACCTGCTGAGTTTTTCCAGCATTTTCTGTTTTTGTTTCAGATTTCCAGCATCCGCAGTATTTTGCTTTTATGCTTCATTATCATCATGCCCAGTGAAGGCATGTCCTGCTCATAACTTCAAACATGGGCTGTGTTCCCATGGAAACTGATGGAACAGTCTTTCATACTTTAAAATGGACACTGATAACTACTAAGGCAGCTGCCAAGAGTCAGGTGACCTTTGTTTACTCAACTTGGACTAAGCTTCTGGAAAGTTCTAATTGAATCACCCTGGGTGGGGACCTCCCTCTGGAATGGGCATACAAAAAACCAATGTTACCTGTGGAATTCACATTGTGCCATTGCTCAAAGACCAGATCAAACACAGAATCAATAGACCTCTAGACTTTTTGTCTGCAAATCAATACTTCACAACAGAGAGCTAAAGAGACAGGTTTTCTACAGAATAAGTGTGAAAGACCACCATCTATTTCCTGTTGAATAGTGGTGTCTTTGAAATTCCAAAACATTCTGGTTAGACAAAACAGTTTGAGTCATGTGTTCAAAACTGGCGAGAGATGATGAGTTTTGATCTAAAGACCTAGAAAAGAACTATAGGCAGTCTTCAAGAGAACATCAAAGGCTGCAGAACAACAGCAGCAACAAGGCCATATTAACCGTCAACTCTTTTCTTCTCCGACGATGGTGCCAGACCTGCTGAGTTTTTCCAGGTAATTCTGTTTTGTTTTGGATTTCCAGCACTGCTTCGAGGCCACCTGCTCCAGATCCCAACAAGGACCTAGGGCAGGACTTTTACTTCATTGGGCGGGCGAGCAGGCCTGGGAATGGTCACAAAACGGACGGCCACCCGCGATCGGGCTCTGACCGCGATTTCACGCTGGCTGGCCAGTTAACAGCTGGCCAGTGTGGACCGTGCACTGGGAGCCTCAGCACTGCCTGGGTTAGGGGAAGGGAGGAAAGCGAGCAGGAATGTTTGTGCGTGCACTGAAAGCTCCCGGCAGGCACAGATTTTTAAAACCGTAAGCAAGGACTTTAAAAATGTTAAAAACATGTCCCCGTTCATGTGACTCTGTCAGTACGCGCCCACCCGACAGAGAAATTCTTCCCCAAGAGTTTATGGCAGTGGTTCCCACTTGATGTGATTCTGGCATAAGTGCCTGGCCTGTGAATTATTGGGGCCTATGCATCAATATCAATAATAAATATACAGATTCATTCAGGTTTCTGATTTCCATTTGAAGAACAGCATATTTGGCCCATTTCTGAAGAAACACACATCACTAGGGATTTTTAAAGAATCATGTACAGGATATGGGAATCACTAGCAAGACCAGCATTTATTGCCCAATTGCCCTTGAGAAGGTGGTTGTGAGTTGCCTTCTTGAACCGCCGCTGTTCATGTGGTGTAGATGCACTAACCATGCTCTTAGGGAGGCAGTTTCAGGATTTTGACCCAATGACAGTGAAGGAACTGTGATATATTTCCAAGTCAGAGTGTTGTGTGTGACATGGAGGGCAACTTTCAGGTGGTAGTGTTCCCATGCGTCTGTTGCCCGTGTTCTGCAGGCGCTGTCAAAAGAGGCTTGGTGATGTGCTGCAGGACATCTTGTAATTGGTACACACTTCTGCCACGATCCACTTACGTTGGAGGGAGTGAATGCTTCAGGTGGTGAACAGTGCTGAGCAAGTGGGTTTCTTTGTCCTGAATTGTGTTGAACTTCTTGAGTGCCACAGAGCTGCATTTATCCAGACAAGTGGTGAGTAGTCTATCACGCTCCTGGGACTTGTGCCTTGCAGCTGATGGACAGGTTTTCGGAAGTTGGTAGGTGAGATACTTGTTGCAGAATTCCCATCTTCTGACCTGCTCTTGCAGCTACAGTTTTTATATGGCTGGTCCAATTAAATTTCTAGTCAAGAACGAGCTCCAGCATTCTGATAATGGGGGATTCAGCACTGGTCTACTTTTGAATGTCAAGGGGAGATGGTTAAGTTCACTTTTGTTGGAGATGTTCATGCCTGGCACTTGTGAGACATGAATCTTACTTGTCACTTCGCAGCCCAAGCATGGATATTGCCCAAGTCCTGTTGCAAGCAGGCACAGGCTGCTTCATTATCTGAGGAGCTGCAAATGGTTACTGAACACTTTGCAAACATCAGCAAATATCACCACCTCTGATCTTATGACTTAGGAGAGGCGATGGCGTTGAGGTATTTTCGCTAAACTAGTAATCCCGAGACCCAGGGTAATGCTCTGGGGACTGGGGTTTGAATCCCACCACAGCAAACGGTGGAGTTTGAATTCAATAAATAAAAATCTGGAATTAAAAGTCTAATGATGACCATGAAAACAGTTTGATTGTTGTTAAAAACCCATCTGATTCAATAATGAAATCTGCTGTCCTTACCTGTCATACATGGTGAGTCTTAAATGCCCTCTGATATGGCCTAGCAAGGCATTAAGTTGTATTAAACCACTACCAAGTCTCAAAAAAGGAATGAAACTGGTTGGACCACTCGGCATCGTCCTAGGCACCGGAAACGACAATTGCAATCTCAACTCTGTCAACCCTGCAAATTCCTCTTTACTAACATCTGGGGGGCTAGTCTCACAGACTAGTCAAGCAACAGCCTGACATAGTCATCCTCATGGAATCATATCTTACAGATAATGTCCCACCATCACCATCCCTGGGTGGCAGTACAGTGCAGGTGCGAGGGAGTTACTCTGGGTATCGTTAACATCGAATCAGAACCCGATGAAGTCTCATGGCATCTCATGGGCAAGGAAACCTCTTGCTGATTATTATGTACCACCCTACCTCAGCTGATGAATCAGTGCTCCTCCATGTTGAACACCACTTGGATCAAGCACTGAGGGTGGAAAGGGCACAGAATGTACTCTGGGTGGGGGACTTCAATATCCATCACCAAGAGTGGCTTGTTAGCAACACTACTGATATAGCTGCTAAATGACATAGCTGCTAGACTGGGTCTGTGGCAGGTTGTGAAGGATCCAACAAGAAGGAAAAACATACTTGACCTCAGCCTCACCAACCTGCCTGCTACAGGTGCATCTGTCCATGACAGTATCAGTAGAAGATCACTGCACAGTCCTTGTGGAGATGAAGTCCCATCTTCACATTGAGGATATCCTCCATCCTGTTGTGTGGCACTTACCACCATGCTAAATGGGATAGATTTAGAACAGATTTAGCAACTCAAGACTGGGCAACCATGAGATTGCTGTGAGAATTGTGCTCAACCACAAGCTGTAACCTCATGGCCCAGCATATCCCCCACTCTACCATTACCATGAAGCCTGGGGATCAACCTTTGTTCAATGAAGAGTGCAGGAGGGCATGTCAGGAGCAGCACCAGGCATATCTAAAAATAAGGTGTCAACCTGGTAAAACTATAACACGGAGGTCTTAGACAACAGCACATGGGAGAGACTGGACAAACTGCTAATTCCTGATGAACTGACTAAGGCCCTTGAGTCCTTCGAGAAGAGTAAAACTCGCGGAAGCGACGGCTTACCGGTTGAGTTGCATACGGCTCTGTGGGACTGGATTGCCCAGACCTGCTAGAAGTGTATGAGAGTATGCTCCTGGCTGGCAGCATGTCAGAATCCATGAGGAAAGGCATTATCAGCCTCGTCTACAAGCGGAAGGGGGAAAGGGAGGAAATTAGAAATTGGAAACCCATTTCACTTCTGAATGTGGGCTATAATATTCTGTCCAAGGTCATTGCCAGTCAGGTCAATTCTGCTCTGGAGTTGGTGATCCACCCTGACCAGACCCAGCAGGAAGACTCTGACAGCCTCGTGCTACTCAGGGATACGATTGCCTATGTACAGAACAGGGGTGTGAACACCTGTGTCATCAGCCTGGATCAGGAGAAGGCCTTTGACAGAATATTGTACACCTACATGGGGTTTGGGGAGGGAATCCAGAACTGGATCTAACTGATCTATACTAGCATCAGTAATGCAGTTTCAATCAATGGGTGGGAATCAGATAGCTTTCCAATTAAACCTGGAGTCAGACAGGGCTGCCCTCTCTCCCCGGTCCTGTTTGTGTGTTGCATAGAACCCTTTGCTGAGTCCATCAGGAAGGATCCAGGCATAAGAGTAGTGACGATCCCAAGCAGTGGAGACACTCGGGTTAAAGCTTCCCTTTACATGGGCCATGTCGCTGTCTTCTGCTCGGATCTGCTGTCGGTGCACAGACTGATCAACATCTGCAACCAGTTCGAACTGGCCTCGGGAGCCAAGGTAAATCGTGGCAAGAGTGAGGCCGTGTTCTTTGGGAACTGGGCTGACCAATCCTTTGTCCCCTTCACCATCAGGTCAGACAGCCTGAAAATGCTGCGGATATGGTTCGGAAGGACAGGGGCACATGTTGGAAACTGGAAGGAGCAAGTAGCTATGGTGGAAAGAAAACTGGGAATGTGGGAGTGACGCTCCCTCTCCATTGCGGGTAAGAACCTGGTCATCAGGTGTGAGGCACCCTCAGTGTTACTGTACGTGGCGCAGGTCTGGCCCATTCCTCACTCGTGTGCGATAGCGATCACCCGAGCCATCTTTCACCTTATCTGGAGGTCAAAAATGAATCGTGTTCATAGGGACGCGATGTACAAACTTCTAGATAAAGGGTAGAAATAAGTGCCCAACATCGCCCTCATCCTGATGGCCACCTTTGTGTGCAGCTGCATCAAGCTGTGCGTAGACCCTCACTACGCAAACACCAAGTGTCACTACATGCTGAGGTTCTACCTGTCCCTGGTGTTGCAAAGGATGGGTCTGGTCACACTGCAGCGGAACACTCCTAGTTGGAATGTGCCATACCACCTGTCCCTCGTGGAAAAATTTATGCAGAGAAACACTTTGACCACAAGTCCATCAGGCAGTGGTCGGCACATATTGTCCTTGAGGCCCTGCGGGAAAAGGAGACGGTGGATCCTGTCTGATTATTCTCCAAGCAGACTGTCAGTCATTTGGCAGAATGCCTCATTGCCAGAACTTTCCAACAAGCACCAAGATGTAGTTTGGCCGGTGGTGAGAAAGGTGCTCCCCGTCAGATCCTTCCTATATGCCAGGGATCTCACCCCCTCTGCACATTGCCCTCGAGATGGCTGAGGTGGGGTTGAGACTGTCGTTCACCTCCTTATGGATTGTGCCTTTGCAAAGAAGGTCAGGAGAGAGATGCAGCGGTTTCTGTCGAGGTTCATCCCGAGCAGCGCGGAGACACAGGACTTTGTGCTCTACGGGCTGTTCCCAGGGACACACACCTAGAAAAACATCAACTGCAGCTGGAGGATCATCACCTCGGTGAAAGATGATCTTTGGTCTGCCCAAAACTTATTATTCTTCCAGTACAAAGAGTTGTCCCTGACCGAGTGCTGCAGACTGGCACATTCTAAGGTCCAGCACTACATGCTGAGGGACGCACTAAAGCTTGGGGCAGCCACCACAAAGGTGCAATGGGGAAAGGTCACTGTCTAAGGCCTTTCTTCCACAGTGCACCAAGGGGCTGGGAACTGTATAGGCCCCTCGGGCTGTATGGCTCACAATGAATATATGCATTGAATATTAAATGTGTTATAATTGTATTGAAGCACCTCACAGTTCAAAATGATGTATCTCGATAACTCCAATAACATTGCACTGTCTGACTGTCTGTAATGACCGTATTGAAATTACTGTAATATTCACTGATTGTATTGAAGCACCTCTTGATCCATGTGTAAAAGTTGAATATGATTGCACTTTTTGTGATGGCCATTTAGAAGTGTTTTTTAATGTTCTTCCAGATATTTTATGAATAAAGTATATTTTTTCTGCTAAAGCTATAACACAGGACTACTTGCATGCCAAACAGCATAAGCAGTAAATGATAGACAGAGCTAAGCGATCGCACAACCAACAGATCAGATCTAAGCTCTGCAGTCCTGCCACATCCAGTTGTGAATGGTGGTGGACAATTAAATAACTCACTAGTGGAAGAGGCTCCACAAATATCCCCATCCTCAATGATGGGGGAGCCCAGCACATCAGTGCAAAAGACGAGGCTGAAGCATTTGCTACAATCTTTAGCCAGAAGTGCAAAGTGGACGACCCATCTCGGCCTCCACCGGAGGTCCCCAGCATCACAGATGCCAGTCTTCAGCCAATTCAATTCACTCCACGTGATATCAAGAAACAGATGAAGGCGCTGGATACTGCTAAGGCTATGGGCCCTGACAATATTCCTGTAAGTGTTCTGAAGACTTGTGCTCCAGAACTTAATGTGCCCCTAGCCAAGCTGTTCCAGTGCAGCCACAACATTGGCATTTACCCAGCTATGTGGAAAATTGCCCAGATATGTCCTGTACATAAAAAGTAGGAAAAATACAAACCGGCTAATTACTGCCCCATCAGTCTACTCTTGATCACCATTAAAGTGATGGAAGGGGTCATCAACAGTGCTATCAAGCAGCACTTGCTTAGCAATAACCCGCCCAGTTTGTGTTCCGTCAGGGTCACTCAGCTACTGACCTAATTTCAGCCTTGGATCAAACATGGACAAAAGAGCTGAACACCAGAGGTGAGGTGAGAGTGACTGCCCTTGACATCAAGGCTGCATTTGACCAAGTGTGGCATCAAGGAGCCCTAGCAAAACTGGAGTCAATGGGGATCAGGGGGAAAACTCTTCACTGGTTGGAATCATATCTAGCACAAAGAAAGATGGTTGTGGTTGTTGGAGGTCAGTTATCTCAGCTCCAGGACATCACTGCAGGAGTTCCTCAGGGTAGTGTCCTAGGCCCAACCATCTTCAGCTGCTTCATGAATGACCTCCCTTCCATCGTAAAGTCAAGGGTGGAGATGTTTGCTGATGATTGCACAATGTTCAGCACCATTTGCAACTCCTTAGATACTGAAGCAGTCCATGTCAAAATGCAGCTGGACAATATCCAGGCTTGGGCTGACAAGTGGCAAGTAACATTTGCTGCACACAAGTGCCAGGCAATGACCATCTCCAACAAGAGAGAATCTAACCATCATCTCTTGACATTCATTGGCATTACCCCACTATCAACATCCTGGGGGCTACTGACCAGAAACTGAACTGGACTAACTATATAACTAATGGGGCTACGAGAGCAGGTCAGAGGCTAGGAAGCCTGTGATGAGTAACTCACCTCCTGACTCCCCAAAGCCTGTCCACTATCTACAAGGTACATATAAGGAGTGTGATGGAATATTCCCCACTTGCCTTGATGAATGTAATCCCCACAACACTCAAGAAGCTTGACACTATCCAGGACAAAGCAACCTGCTTTCTTGGCACCACATCCACAAACATTCACTCCCTCCACCACCAACGCGCAGTAGCAGCAGTGTGTGCCATCTACAAAATGCACTACAGGAATTCACCAAGGGTCCTTAGACAGTACCTTCCAAACCCATGACCACTACCACCTAGAAGGACAAGGGCAACAGATAGATGGGAACACCACTACCTGGAAGTTCCCATCCAAGTCACATACCATCCTGACTTGGAAATATGTCGCTGTTCCTTCAGTGTTGCTGGGTCAAAATCCTGGGAATCCCTTCCCAACAGCTCTGTGCGTGTACCTACAACACATGGACTGCAGTGGTTCAAGAAGGCAGCTCACCACCACCTTCTCAAGGGCAACTAGGGATGGGCAATAAATGCTGGCCCAGCCAGCGAAGTCCACACCCCGTGAATGAATAAAAAATAATGACTGGGGGAAGGCCATTGATGAAGCAACTGAAGATGGTTGGGCCTCGGACACTGACCTGAGGAACACCTCCAGTGATATCCTGGGGCTGAGATGATTGTCCTCCAATACCTACAGCCACCTTCCTAAGTGCTAGGAATGGCTCCAACCTGTGGAGAGTTTCCCCACTTATTCCCACTGACTTTAATTTTACTAGGGCTCCTTGATGCCACAATGCCAAATACTGTCTTAATGTCAAGGGCAGTCATTCTCACCTCACCTCTGGAATTTAGCTCTTTGGTCCATGTTTGTACCAAGGCTGTAATGATGTCTACAGCTGAGTGGCCTTGGAAGAATACTCAGGGTGTATCCTTCTAGTCAGATTGACAGAGAAATCAGATAATGACCACTCACTACAGCACTACTGTAAATTCCTCGTTTCTCTCTCCATACCTTAACACCTTATCTGAAAACGTAGACACAAATCCTCCATTATAATGTCAAGAAACACCACCTAACAGCCTGCCAGGTTCCGGCAGGAATTGACTTTGTAAACTGCAACAGTCAGGGGCCTCAAAAAGACACAACGATATTAACATCAAAAATTCTTACAAGCCCTCCAATTGCAAGTCACCATCTACAAATACTTTTGGACATTTAATTTGTCTACTTTCACCTCATAACTCTGCCCCTGCCTCAGCTCATCTGTTGCAGAAATCTTGACCTATGGCCTGAATTTTTAGGTTGCCGGGCACGCGCGATTGGTGGGCCCGGGAGCAGCCCCCCCCCCAACCGACCTCGATTTCACGCTGGCTGGCCAATTAACGGCCGATCAGCGTGAAACCCGCGCTGAACAGCTCAGCACTGCCAGGGTGGGAGTGGGAAGAGGCCGGTGGGGGGTGCTGATGTCACAGCGGCTGTGGGTGAGCCCTGTGAGAAAGCGCCCAGTAGGCAGACAGCTGCTTCAGGGAGCTGCAGACTCGCAAATGATGAAACAAAGGTATACAAAGCTGCAAAAAAAAACCGTCCGTGCATCACAATCAGCACCTGAAAGCATGTTTCATAAAAATGCTGTCCGGAGGTATTTATTCTTATTTTATTTCCTAATGGAGGTTTCATCCCACCCTTGGATGAGGTTTGATGAAAAATGCAAAGGTCGCCCATCTCTCAACCATAAGGTTGGACAGGCCACAAGACGTCGCAGACAATTGCACTATTAATGGGCTTAATTGCCCGCTTAACTGTCGGCAGGCACGCTTCCGACTTTTGCGCACGCCCACCAAGCGAAACATCGCACAAGTGCGCGATGATGTCGGGATGCTCACCCCACGTCATCTCACATGATCTTATGCCCAATTGGGTAGGTCACGTGCCCGCCCACAGGAAGTAAAGTTCTTCCCTATGCCTTTGTTATCTCTAGTCTTGACCATTCCAATTCATTCGTGGCTAACTTCCCAGTTTTTACTCTGTAAGCTCGAGGTCAAACAAGACTCAGCCATCTGTGTTCTTACTTGCACCAAGTTCCATTAACACGTGGTCCCAGTATCCTTGAGGTCTGTCAGTGACCATCCTATCTTTCATACATCTTTAAACAAGGTCGAGCAATGTAGTCATGTACATTCTGATGCTTGACTCCCAATGTGTAAAAGGTTGAGATCGATCAAAGTTGCAAATAAAAATGTGGAATTTTGGCAATCTATGTGCAGCAATGCCATTTGAACTATTTCTGAGCAGAAAGGTGAAGGCCATCTTTGCCAATCTGTAGGCCATGGGCTGTTGCAGAATCACAAATTATTTGCCCTCATCGGTATCTGTATTAAAGGCCATCACCATTCTTACCAGGAGGAGCAGTCATTTCCTTGAGTAACAAAGCAATCAGGGCAAACTAATTAGAACCTTCACTTGCATCAAAAAAGGGAATATTAGTAAATTACTCTCAATAATTTCTTTTTGCCAGTACAGGTTGGGTATCCTTTATCCGAAACCCACGGGGCCAATTGCGTTTCGGATGTCAGGTAATTTTGGTTTTTGGATACTGCATATAGGCCGAGGGCTACTTACATTACAGTGGCTGAAGCCTAGGCTAGCTATAGTCTAAAGTAAATAAAATGGCGAGAAAAGTAAGATGTACCGCTGAATAATAAATACAGGGTATCTATAATAAGCTTCCACCAGCAGCGCCATTTGTAATTCTGCTTGTAGAAGAGGGTTCAGAGTGTCGATGCATACTGCTGGTAGACTTCCCGCGCTAAAGGTTGGGTGCAGTCGGCAAGGATCGCATCGGCTCAAGTCACAGACTTCCTGCGCTAAAGATCAATAAATTTCAAAGAAAGTGTGGTTTTTGGATGTGTTTGGTTCTTGGATTTACGGATAAAGGATGCTCGATTTGTAATTACTTGCACTCAAGTTTAACAGTATCATCAAACCAATTGCAAAAAATGACCTGTATTCACACAGAGACATGGCCCTCAGCATATGGTTGGACTTCTGATTAACTGGGAAAAAAAATTATTAAATATTTGCATTAACAATTGGTAGATTTTCATTTCATGTGAAGAATTTTGACATTCATATTTTATCACACACTTTTAATCCACTTTAGTAAATATATAGTGCAGATTAAACAAAAACATTAAGAGACCATAAATGGTCAATGATCTAAAAAGGTTAATTCACAGATTGAACTGTTTTGGAAATTTTGCATTATTGTTCAGAAGATTCCTCATGAGAAGCTATTATAGAAACTGGCATATTGGATAGGTAGTAATTATTTGATAAATTAATTCAGGTAGGTTGAATAGCTTTTTACCAACGATTTTGTGATCACAACTTACAAATATATTGCATGTTTCTCCATCAGGGGAGAACTGCATTAAGTGGAGTGAATATTTGGGATGGAAGGTTAGTTGGCGAAGTTGGTTTCTGAACTGAAATATGTTCAGATGCGAATCTATAGTTGTAGACCAATTAAAAGGGAATATAGTGATGCCAGAGCAAGTGTATCCTAAGGCAGAATGCTGATAGGATTTTTCCCCTTGTGGGAAAGCCTAGGACTTTCTAGGGCACAGTTTAAAAATTAAGGGTCTCAATTTAGGAGAGAGATGAGGAGATTTTTTTTCTCTCAGAGGTCATTAGTCTATGGAACTCCCTTCTCCAGAGAGCAGCGGAGGCTGGGTCATTGAATATATTTAAGGCTGAGTTAGATTTTTGATCACCAAAGGAGTCGAGGGTTATGAGGGGGAAAGTGGAGTTGAGGCCACAATCAGATCAGCCATTATCTTATCGAATAGCAGAGCAGGCTCGAGGGCTGAATGGCCTCCTCTTGCTTCTAGTTCTTGTGTATTTATTGAGCAGAGAAACTCTTTAGCTTTGGAGACCGAGCTATTAATGAGGATTCATAGTTGTAATCTAAATCTTCTGAGTAATAGCAAGTGGAACAGCACAGGAACATTATCTACCCAACGATATTTTATGAAGTATACTATATAAATATACTATATGTAGTAGATATTTTTGGCTCCTGCACTGGGAAATTGCCAATGGCCCCCGGTGCAAAGATTATGAATAAGATGCTGAGACACATCTAGCGCCCACCCTTTTTAATTCCCGAGCCTCTAGGTTTAAGTGGTTTCTCAGACGTGGTGTAAAAGGATCCGCAGCAGGTTCTCTAGCCTCTTGGCCAACTGACACTGGAAGTGTACTACTGGGTCATCTGATTTGCAGGATTCCATAGAATCCATATTCAGATGTAATTGTCAACACCACTTACATACTAAGCTAAATCCTCATTTAAATATTTATTTCCATAGTACATTGTTTCCCATTTTAAACTTCAATTATTATTAACTTCTCCTGAAAAGAAATCCACAACTGACAACTAAGAGGGATAATTACAAAAGGTTCCTATTCTTCTCCTCGAGTTCCCTGCCTGAAGGAAGGTCCAACCCACAGCAGGTGCAGAATCCACCCCAGCCAGAGCCGTCCAATCAACCTGCCAAACAAGGAGTCTGAGTTGCTGTGGCAACACACACTTTTCCATACATGCTGTAGCCTGGAGCTATGGATAGTGATGGTAGAGGGTCAAATTTCTTTCCATCACATGGTTGACCATCCTCTCCTGGCCTTATCTTCTGCCATTGGCATATGTTGGAAGGGTTTACAAGTTGATTCTTAACCTGCTGGACCATGTTATGAATGCACTTCCTTGACCATCATGTCCTGGAGAGGGACTTGAACCCAGAGCTTCTATCTCAGAGGCAAGGAGACTACCACTGAGCTACAAGACCTCTCTGGCAGGCTAGTGGTCCAAAAATTAATACATTTCTATCCACTGGTGAAATTTGGAATTTGATTAATGATTTGGATACATCTTCACCCTGACCCTATCATCCTTCTTGGAAATGAAACTTCTCATTTAAGATTTTTTTTCAGGTTGAGCTCTATCGTATTGGTCATTTTAGTATGATTGAACCATGCATTGGAGAGTTGTATCAGAATGGGTGCACTGAATAATTACATTTCGATGAAACATAAAGAGCAGTGAGAAAGGAATATTATGGGCTTAAATTTTTTGCCCCATATGTGGGCGAGTACGGAGGCAAATGGGTGAAAGATTGTGCTTGCCAACACCAGCTATTTTTCTGGAGGTCAGAAAGCCACAAAGGTCACCATATGAGCTAGACTGATAGCCTATTAAAGCCAATTGCCAGAGGCTGACTGGAACTTTCCAGTGGGACTGCAGGCCCCCCCCATGGTGTCGGGGACTAGGCAAATGTATGGAAGCAGCCACCCAGTGGAAGAGCAGAGGGCCAGAGGTCCAGGCAGGCTCTGAGGCCCTCCTCACTTGCCTGGCCACAGCTGCAGTCACAAACCACCCTTTGGAGGGATTCCCAATGGTGGTACAGCTTCGTGAGGGGATTTTTCAATTTAAACTATTTACAAGTTACCGGGAGGGTGCCTCAAAATGCCCTCTCTCGCTCTCTTACCTGAACTGCAGTCTGCTCCTCCATCCAAGCTGGAAGGCTTCCTCTTGGCCCTCCAGCTATAAAAGCCCATCTGCTGTTCTTAATTGGACAGCAAACATGCCCTTTGGCTACTAGTTACCCAGTTTGGGGAAAATCACTGGCAAGTGACTATTTCCCACACAACGCAGGGCATGGCTACCATTGGACCTCGATGTTGGGATCCTGACACAAATGGCAAAATCCTGACCAATTTCTCAGTCTTGGACTTTCCAAGTAGTATCTGCAATAACCAACTTATTTAAAATTTCCACAAGCATTAAGAAAACACCGATTTGAAAATCCAAACTCAAACTGGACAGGTTTCATATTGTGAAATAAAAACAGAAAATGCTGGAAAAACTCAGCAAGTCTGGCAGCATGTGTGGAGAGAGAGAAACAGAGTTGATGTTTCGAGTCCATATGACCCTTCTTCAGAGCCAAAGAATAGTAGAAATGCCACCACCAAACGTATCTTCCCTTCACCTCCCCTGTCAGCATTCCGTAGGGCCGTTCCCTCCGGGACACCCTGGTCCACTCCTCCATCACCCTCTACACCTCAACCTCCTCCCATGGCAACTTCCCATAAGGTGCAATACCTGCCCCTTTACTTCCCCCCTCCTCACTGTCCAAGGGCCCAAACACTCAAGTAAAGCAGCATTTCACTTGCACTTCCCTCAATTTAGTCTACTGCATTCACTGCTCCCAATGCGGTCTCCTCTACATTGGAGAGACCAAACACAGACTGGGTGACCGTTTGAGGAACATCTTCGGTCTGTCCACAAGCATGACCCAGACCTCCCTGTCGCTTGCCATTTCAACACACCACCCTGCTCTCATGCCCACATGTCCGTCCTTGGCCTGCTGCAATGTTCCAGTGAAGCTCAACGCAAACTGGAGGAACAGCACCTCATCTTCTGACTAGGCACTTTACAGCCTTCTAGACTTAGCATAGAGTTCAACAACTTCAGATCATGAACTCTCTCCTCCTTCCCTACCTGCTTTCCGATCCCCCTTTTTCCAATAACTAACATGTTTTTAATATATATATATATATATCATGTTTTAGATATATATTTTTCTTTTCCCACCAATTTCTATTATTTTTAAATGCTCATTGTTTTACCTCCACCTTTTAGCCCATTTCAATCCCTTCCCCTTACCCCACCCCCACGAGGGCTATCTCTCACTTGCTCGTCCTGCTTTCTACCCTTAATGTCACCATGAGCACTTCCATAGCTAATATCACTATCGTCAACACCCCTTTGTCCTTTTGTCCATGACATCTTTGGTAATTTCTTCTTTGCCTCCACCTATCACTGGCCCTCTATCCAGCTCTACCTGTCCCACCCCCATCAACCAGCTTATATTTCATCTTATTTCTATTTTTCCTGCGTTCTGATGAAGAGTCATACAGACTTGAAACATTATCTGTATTGCTTGCCGCAGATACTGTCAGTCCTGCTGAGTTTTTCCAGCTATTTTTGTTTTTGTTTCATATTTCCAACATCCGCAATATTTTGCTTTTATCTTAGTGTTTAATAGACTGCCACTTCTCTTCCAGGAATGCCTACCTTGAAGAAATTCTGCTCTTCTCTCCGACAGGATTTCCACTTGTCTCTTTTGCCTTGTTCACCTTCATTGCTTTCGCTTTCTCTCTTGGTGTTTGACAAGGTGTTTACTAAAACTCGATTTCATAGCCATATCTTGTTCCTCAGTGACTGTCTCTGTCTCCGACTTACCCCACGTGGATTCCAACTGAAGTTCCATCCCTCATGTTTCGAACCCACCCAGGATTACAGGTTTCTTTGGGACATACAACGCTCCTCGGACTGCTGTTCTCGCCACATCCTGAGATCCACACTCAGTGCCATGCGCCGCTATATGAACACACTCGACCTCTCCCTCCAGCAGCACTGACTCACCCTATCTCTAAGCTGTCCTTGCCCCCAGTTTCACTTTATTCTTCATCTCATCCGACGCCTTAACAAGAAACTTTGTCTATTTCTTTCATGTGCAAAGGAACGTAAGCGCCAACAATTCATCGACACCAACGCCCATCCAGGACCCTCCACCCCTGCCCATCCAGGACCCTCCACCCCTGCCCATCCCCTCTGACCCCATCCCGTCTTCCAACGTATTTCTTTTGACATCACCAAGTCTGTAGACCTGCTCACTAGGGGAATGATAGGCCTCTGCATCTGCCTCAGGTACGGACAGATGATTCTTCTGAAATTAGGCCTTGTCCTCTATCTCCCAGAGAAGAAGAGGAATTCCCAAATGAATGTTCACCCAAAGCATAGGAGAGTGTTAACATTCTCAATTAAATTAACTTGAATGAAAGAAGGAATCAAAGTTGGGAAAAAAATGTATCAAAATGAAATGCAACCCTCAGAAAAGGAGGCACAAAGAAGACAGGGGAGAATAGGAAGATCTCTATCGAATGGTTAGTTTTCTTGCTGGTGAAGGGAGGGTCTGTCACATAATTTTAGTTGAGCCCTTTTGTACTTAATTTATCTCACAGGATGGCATCTACATCTATATGCCCAATGCCAATAAAATGTTAATAATATATAAATTATTCAAAAATCATTTGCCCCTTTAGGAGCACCATCATGGAACCTTCCTCTATTCTCATTCCAGATGCAGGCAGGTCAGATGCTAGGTATCGTGCGACGAATAGCTCACATCCTGACTCCCAAATGCCTGTCCACCATCTACAAGACAGAAGTCAGGAGTATATAGGAATACTCCCCAGTTGCCTGGATGAGTGCAGCTCCCACAACACTGAAGAAGCTGGACACCATCCAGGACAAAACAGCCCATTTGATTAGCAGCGCATCCACAAACATTCACTCCCTCCACCACCAATGCACAGTAGCAGCAGTGTGTACCATCTACAAGATGCACTGCAGGAATCCACCAAGGATCCTTAGACAGCACCTTCCAAATCCATGACCACTACCATCTAGAAAGACAAGGGCAGCAGATAGTTGGGAACACCGCCACCTGGAAGTTCCCCTCCAAGTCACCCACCATCCTGACTTGGAAATATATCTCCGCCCCTTCACTGTCACTAGGTCAAAATACTGGAATTCCCTCTCTATCAGCACTGTGGGTGTATCCACACCGCATGGACTGTAGCGTTCACCATCACCACCATCTTCTCAAGGGCAACTAGGGATGAACAATAAGTGTCGGCCCAGCCAGCGAAGCCTACATCCCGTGAATGAATAAAAAAAGGAGCAAAGTGCAGTACTATCCTAAGCAACATCAACAATTTGCATTGATGCCATTCCTTTCATTCCAAAGAATGTCCCAAAGTATTTAACAAAAAAAGGATGCCAAGAAAGAGTAGAAGGGGTGATCAAAATGCTCTCAGAATATTTTTTTTTCATAAAATTCCTACTCAAGTACCTAGCCTGGCTGCAGATTTCCTTTTCCGTTTCCTTCTGACAATTGGTAAATCTGTAATATCCCCCAACTCAAGTCAGAAATGTTTTAATTTTTTTTGATCTCCAGCCATATTGACTCTGTCTGTATCCTCACTTTGTTTACAACAGTCCTTTTTACAGTGTGTATCCCCTCTTTTATGAATATTTCCATTTGTCTCCTCTTATCTTTTCTTTGCCTTCTAGATATTTAAATCCTGATGAAACATTTTCCATTCTTGAATAGTTTGTATTCACATTTCTGTGAAGACTATTATGTCTTGTAGTGAATTAATCTATAGATGCACACTAGTACCCTATTTGATTTATTTAGCTGTTCTGGATCGGTAGAGAGCGTATATATTGGGAGACAAATATGTGATGAGATTTGACCTGGAAGCAGTACAGTAAGGAAAATGTATAATTTCTTCAAAATGTCTATGGAATCTTTGATTTTATTTTGAGAATGTTTGAAAATGACTTTTAAGAGTTTGCATCAATTGTAAAGGGATCAATTGTAATTTAGTTGGATAATAAAAAATATGATGTGACCTGGTGACCCTTGACCTCAAATCAGTACTAACAAGGGGGAAGATAAGAAAGAAGCTGTGTGGCCAGACACATTGGAGAACTACAGCAGAGGGGAGAACAGGGAAGGCCTATTTACAAGGAGCTGTGTGTGTATAATACAGTTAAACAAGAAAGAAAGCTGAAGACAGGGTGAGAACAGGGATTGTGAATTGGACAATTTTAATGCTGCCGAGTTTTGCCAGAGCCAGCCAGACCATTTAACAGGGTTTCTTTAAATCGTTTGGATAAAGGACTCTCTGGGGAACCTTTATCATTAAGACTGCCATATACCTGGCTAAGGAGGTTCAGCAGGAGTGTGCCGTTTTGATGATGAGCATCTCTGGTTACCTGGGTAGAATAGAGTTGCCAGTGAAAGCAACTCAAGGGCCAAACTGATTGAGAAATCCTACATACCAGAAGACAATCACACTTCTTAGGATAGGGTCACCTGTTTTGGTCAGCAGTGAGGGATAGGAGGATGTGACGGTGAGTGAGGCGGCTAAAGAGACTGAGCAGACCACAGTGGAGGAGACTCAGACTTTGCAATTGTCAAACAGGTTTGAAGCGCATGCAGCCTATGTGGACGAAAGTGAGGTCTACAAGTTGGCTGAGCAGGCTGGCAATTACACTATGGTACAGGAAGCCGTTCAAGTGGGAGAAGCAAACAGCAATGTAGTGGTAGTGGGGGGCAGTATAGTGAGGGGGATTGACACTGTTCTCTGCAGCAAAGAGCAAGAGTCCAGACAGCTGTGTCGCCTGCTTGGTGCCATGATTCGGGACATCTGCTCAGGGCTGGAGAGGAACCTGCAGTGGGAGAGGGGAGAATCTAGTTGTCACAGTCCATGTGGACACTAGTGACATAGGAGGGCAAGGAAAGAGGTTCTGCATAGTCAGTGTGAGGGGCTAGGTACCAAATTTAAGAAGCAGAACCTCAAAAGTAACATCTCTGGACTATTACCTGAGCCACATGAAAATTGGCATAGAGCAAATAAGATTAGAGATGAATGCTTGGCTCAAAGACTGGTGTGGGAGAAGTGGATTCCGGTTCATGGAGCACTGGCACCAGTATTGGGGAAAGTGGGGGCTGTAACCCCACTTTGGGATAGTCTACAGCTGAACCGTGTTGGGACAAGTGTTTTTGTGAATCGCATAACTAGGGAAGTAGAAAGGGTTTAAAACTAAAGAGTGGGGTCAAGGGATCAAATGTGGGAAGATGTAGTAAATTAAAGAGTAGAGACCAGATAAGAGAGGAAGGTATTAATTTGGGAAATGATAAATAGACCATGACGGGAAGGAACAGAAAGTACAAGTCTAAGAGTAAACCAATGGATAAGGCTAGAGGTTACAAAAATAATAAAAGGACAAAACTTAAGGCTCTGTATCTGAATGCATGTAGCATTCTAAACAAAACAGATGAACCGATAGTACAAAGAGAGATAAATAAGTATGATCTAACAGCCTTTACAGAGACATGGCAACAGGATGGGATTGATCGGGACTTGAACATTGAAGGATATGTGACTTTAGGAAGAATAGGAAGTTAGGAAAAGGTGGAGGGGTGGCTCTGTTAATTAAAGACAACATAAACACAATAGAGAGGGACGACCTAAGTTCAGGAAACCAGGATACAGAAGCGGATTGGGTAGAGATGAAGAATGATAAAGGCAAGAAGTCACTTGTGGCAGTAATGTACAGGCCCCCTAACAATAATCACATGGTAGGACAGGGTATCAAAGAAGAAATAGTTGGAGCTTGTCAGAAAGGTATGGGGATTTTAATATACATGTAGACTGGAACAACTAGATGGGCAAATGTAGCATAGATGATGAATTCATGCAGTATTTTCAGAACAATCTCTTAGATCATCACATTTTAGAGCTAACCAGGGAGCAGGCTACACTGGACCTAGCATTCTGCAATGAGATAGGATTAATAAATAACATACTGAAGGCATCCCTGGGTAGCAGTGATCATAATGTGACTGAATTTTACATTCAGTCTGAGGGAGAGAAGACTGGGTCTAACACTGGTATCTTAAACTTAAATAAGGGCAATTACAAGGTTACAAGGGAATGAACACAAAGTTAGCAAAAAATAAACTGGCAATTTAGGTGAAAGGATAGCTCAATAGAGATCCAGTAGCTGACATTTAAGGAGATATTTCAGATTGGAAACATTCCAACAAGAAAAATTCCAAGGGGTGGGGGGTGGGGGGGGGTGGGGGGGAGGGGTAGGGGATCTACCATCCATGGTTAACTAAAAAGGTTAAGGATAGTGTCAGTCACAAAAAAATGTATATAATTGTGCAAAGATGGGTGGCAGGTCAGAAGATTTGCCAGAATTTAAAAAAAAAACAGCAAAGAATAACTAAAAGGAAATTTAATATGGAGGGAAAAATAGAGTACGAGAGAAAGCTAGCTACAAATATAAAGACAGACAGTAACAGTTTCTATAGATATTTAAGAAAGAAAAGAGTTAACAAAGTGAGTGTTGGTCGTATAGGAAGTAAACCTGGGGAATTAATAATGGAACAATAAGAATATGGCAGATGAATTGAATAGGTATTTTGCATCAGCCTTCTCAATAGAGGATACAAGTAACATCTCAGAAATAGCTGTAAATCAGAAATTGAAAGGGAGGGAGAAACTGAAAAAAATTACAATCACCAGGGAAGTGGTACTTAGAAAATGTTTGGAATTGTGGGTTGACAAGTTCCCAGGTCCCAGGGTCTTAAGTGTCTAGTGAGATGGTGGATGCATTGGTTTTAATTTTCCAAAATTCACTAGATTCAAGGAAGGTTCCATTAGATTGGAAATTAACTATTGTAAAACCTTTATTCAAAAATGGAGGGAGACAGAAAGCAGGAAACTACAGGCATGTTAGTTTAAGATCTGTCATCGGGAAGATGTTAGAAGCTAATATTGAAGACGTTATAACAAGGCACTTAGATAAATTCCAGGTAATTAGGCAGAGTCAACATGTATTTGTGAAAGAGTAATCATGTTTAACTAATTTATTGGAGTCCTTTGAAGAAGTAACAGGTGCTGTGAATAAAGGGGAACTGATGGATGTACTGTATTTAGATTTTCAGAAGGCATTTGATAAGATGCCTCATCAAAGATTATTGTGGAAAATAAAAGCTCATGGTGTAGTGGGCAACATATTGGCATGGATAGAAGATTGGCTAACTAACAGGAAACAGGGTAGGCATAAATGGCTCATTTTCTGATTGGCAGGATGTGATGAGGTGGTGTGCCACAAGGATCAGTGCTGGAGCCTCAACTCTTTACAATTTACATAAATAACTTGGGCGAAGGGACTGATGGCATGGTTGCTAAATTTGCTAATGACACAAAGGTAGTAGGGAAGTAAGCTATGAAGAGGACATACAGAGACTATAAAAGGATATAGATAAGTTAGGTGTGTGGGCAAAGATCTGGCAAATGGAGTATAATGTTAGGAAAATTTGAGGTTGTCCATTTTGGCAGGGTGAGTAAAAAAGAGGCACATTATCTAAATGGTGAGAGATTGCAGAGCTCTGAGATGCAGAGGGATCTAGGTATCCTAGTGCATGAATCACAAAAGGTTAGTATGCAGGCGCAGCAAGTAATTAGCTAAGCTAATAGAATGTTATTGTTTATTGCAAAGGGAATCGGGTATAGGTGTAGGGAGGTCATGCTTCAGTTATACAGGGTATTCATGAGACCACATCTGGAGCACTATATACACAACTGGTCTCCTTATTTAAGGGAAGATGTAAATGCACTAAAAGCAGTTCAGAGAAGGTTTACTAGAGTAATACCTGGAATGGGTGCGCTACCTTATGAGGAAAGGCTAGACATACAAGGATTGTATCTGCTGGAGTTTAGAAGAGTAAGGGATGACTCAGTTGAAATATATAAGATCCTGAGGGGACTTGACAGGGTGAACATGGAAAGGATATTTCCTCTTGTGGGAGGATTTAGAACTCGGGTTCACTGTTCCAAAATAAGGAGTTGCCTATTTAGGACAGGGATTAGGAATTTTTTTTCTCTCTCAGAGGGTTTTGAGACTTTGGAAGTCTCTTCCTCAAACGGTGGTTGAAACAGAGTCCCTGGATATATTTAAGGCAGATGTCGATAGGTTCTTGATAAGCAAGGAGGTGAATGGTTATCAGGGGTAGGTAGAAATATGAGGTTTGAATCAGGGCTGAGTAGCCTACTCCTGTTCCTAATTTGAATGTCCTTATATATGTTCATATGCCAGAGGCCTAGTTAGAGAACTTTGGAACTATGTAGTGTCACATTTGTGTGGGGTGTGATGCAAATGCTTGATGTTGCTTAAGATGTTTCTTTGTTGTATTGACTACTTAAAGTGAAATTTATCTTTTTATTTGAAGTATCATTTGCCTGTTAATTCATCTATAATTTGCATTGGTTCCGATTCGTGTTAAGGTTCAAGTGACAAAAATTGAAATCGTTAGTCATTCCTTCATTTGGGGGTCATTTGGTAAATTTGGCTATTTTAATTTGCAATTTCCCCCACGACAATCATTAAAAAAATTTGGGGCTGAATCCTGTGTAAACAGTGTAAAACACGTTCACTGGAACCTTCCAACATTTAAACAAGATTTCACATTTGCTTTGGCTATATTTTTGGGGGAATCAATATAGGTACCTTTGCCGCTCATGCCTTTGTTGAGAGATATGACTCTCAGAAACTCTAAGAAGTTTGAAACAGTTGTGAAAAGGCAATTTACAGCAGAGTGCATGGGTTTAACATAAAATCAGGAGCCAAGAGGGAGGGGATCGTTGGACTAGGCATCTCGGGCTTGAGGAAGAAAGGATTGGTTCCCTTAGTGATCAAGTACAACCAGCCAGAATTGGAAAAGAAGTAGAACTAAGAAAGATTGACTTCGAGAGAAATTTGCAACAAAGGAAAGAGATAAGGAAAGAAGTAGGGAAAGAGAGAAACAAGATAAAGAGAGGGAGGGATGAAAAGCCTTGAAATGGAGCAGGAGTGCTGATTACTCAACTTGAGTTGACAAAGAGAATGGAGGCAGACTCGGAGAGAGCTCCTCTTAATTTAGATTTGGTGAGGAATTTTCAGATAGTGTCTAAATTCAGTGAGGAAGGAGCGGAGATGTGCTTCCTGTCATTTGAGAAAGTTGTTACAAATCTGAATTGGCCGAAAGAACTGTGGGCTATGCTCCTACAAAGTGTTTTGGTAGGGAAGGCTATAGAGGTGAGCTCATCTCTTTCAGCAGAGCACTTGTGTGATTACAAGGATTCAAACAATATAAGGGGCACTGAGGGAGAAAAATTCATGCAGTGTGTCCAGCAAAAATTTTTCAACCAATTAGTGACAGAGCCAATGAGAGGAGATGCAATTCTAGACCTAGTCTGGGGAACGAAGAAGGGCAAGTGGGTGAAGTGACAGTTGGCGACCATATCGGGGACAGTGATCACAGTTCAGTAAGATTTAGCTTTACCATGGAAAAGGACAGAGAATAGGCAGGAGTAAAAGTCTTGAACTGGCGGAAGGAAAATTTTGCTGAAATGAGAAGGGACTTGGGTGAGGTGGACTGGACAGCACTGCTGGAGGATAAAACAGTGGAAAACCAGTGAGAAGCACTAAAAAGCGCGATCCTAATTATACAAAGTAGGCATGTCCCCTACAAAAATAAGAGTGGTACTGCCAAATCTAGATCCCCCTGGTTGTCTAGAGGAATACAGGGGAAGATCAAATAGAAAAAGAAAGCGTACGATAGGCACAAAGAACTAAGCACTACAGATAGCCCAGATAAATATAGGAAGTACAGGGATGAAGTAATAAAGGAAATAAAGAAATCAAAGAGAGGGCATGAGAAAAGATTAGCAAGTAAAGTTAAAGATAACCCAAAATGTTTTACCAATACATTAAAGCTAAAAGGTTGGTTAAGGAAAAATTGGGACCTATCAGAGATGATGATGGAAACTTGTGTGTAGATGCAGAGGCTGTGGGAGGGTTTTAAATGAATATTTTGTCTCTGTGTTTACAAAGGAAAGGGAGGATGTAGATATGGTAGTCCAGGAGGAACATTGCGAGATATTGGATGGGATAGTCATAAAGAGAGAGGAAGTACTCGAAGGGTTAAAATTCTTGAAAGTTGATAAGTCACCAGGGCCAGATGGATTGTTTCCGAGGCTGTTGAAGGAAGTCAGGGAGGAGATAGCAGATGCTCTTCACCAGATGTATCTTCTACAGATACAGGGGAGGTACCGGAAGACTGGAGAAATGCAAACATAGTTCCGTTGTTTAAAAAGGGATCAAAGGAAATGCCAAACAATTATAGGGCAGTTAGTCTTATATCAGTGGTGAACAAATTAGTAGAATTAATCCTGAGAGATAGGATTTACTGTCATGTGGAAAGGCATGGACTAGTCAGGGATGGTCAGCATGGATTTGTTAAATGAAGGTCTTGCCTCACAAATTTGATTGAATTCTTTGAGGAAGTGATAAGAAGGGTTGATGAAGGTAGTGCAGTGGATGTTGTGTACATGGATTTTAGCAAGGCATTTCACAAGGTTCCACATGGCAGATTGGTCAGGAAAGTAAAGGCCCATGGGATATCAGGGTAATGTGGCAAACTGGATAAAAGGTTGGCTTTGTAACAGGAAACAAAGGATAATGGTCGATGGATGCCCTTGTGAATGGAAAGTTGTCTCAAGTGGTGTTCCACAGGGTTCGGTGTTGGGACCCTTGCTGTTTGTGTTATATATTAACAATTTGGATGTGAATGTGGGAGGCATGATTGGGAAATTTGCAGATGACACAAAGATTGGCCGAGTAGTGGATAGTGTAGAGGATAGTCATAATCTCCAAAATGATATAGATGGGTTGGTGGTAGATGGATTTTAACATAGAGAAATGTAAGGTCATACATTTAGGGAGGTCAAACAGTTACAGGGATTACACAATAAATGGGAAGATACTAAGAGGGGTAGATGAAGTGAGAGATCTTGGCGTACAAGTACACAGGTCCCTGAAGGCAGCAGTTCAAGTAGACAAGGTTGTAAAGAAGGCATATGGAATGCTCTCCTTCATTGGCAGAGGTATAGAATATAAAAATAAGGGTATAATGTTGGAATTGTATAAAACACTGGTGAGGCCACAACTGGAGTATTGTGTGCAGTTCTGGTCACCACATTACAGGAATGACAAAATAGCTCTGGAGAGAGTGCAGAGGAGGTTTACAAGAATGTTGCCAGTGTTAGAAAAGTGTAGCTACGAGGAGAGATTGGATAGGTTGGGGTTATTTTCCTTAAAACAAAGAAGGCTGAGAGGTGACTTGACTGAGGTGTACAAAATTATGAGGGGAATAGATAGAGTGGACAGGATAAAATTGTTTCCCTTGGTGGAGAATTCTAGAACTGGGAGACATAGATTCAAGATAAGTGGCAGAAGGTGTAGGGGGGGACATGAGGAAGAACTTTTTTACGCAGAGGGTAGTGGGTGTCTGGAATTCGCTGCCCAAGTTGGTGGTCGAGGCAGAAACTCTAAGCTCTTTTAAAAAGTACCTGGATCTGTACCTTAAGTGCTGTAAGCTGCAGGGCTATGGGCCGGGTGCAGGAAGGTGGGATTAGAAAGGGCACCTGGGTGTCCTCGGGCTGGCATGGACAAGATGGGCTGATTGGCCTCCTTCTGTGCTGTAACTTTTCTATGGTTCTATGGTATAGATTGCTGTAGTCAATGTTTATGAGGTGGCGCCAGAGGCCTACAGGTAGAAATTTAGAAGTTTGAGTAAGAGAATGGGCCAGACCTATGTAGAATTTGCTATTTCAACACATTCACTGAGAGCTCAACATGCGTGGGTGGTTAGGGAAGGCTGCAGTACAATGTCATTTGTCAACACATTCTGTGTGTGGACAGCAATTTAGTAAGAATGCATTCAGTCACAACTTTGTGAGGAGAATGATTGTAGGATTGTTACTTTATATCTATTGACATCATATACACTATGCTTGGTTCATGAGCATGAAGTAATAATAGGTCTGCTTGTTTCCGTGAATTGTTGTAATTCAATCAGCCTACACATACAAGTTATCTTCTGAGTGAACAGGAATGAGATAGGTTGGCTATACTGACCAACAAGCTTATATGCTGATGATAAAGTGACCTTGAATTGCTGGTGATTAGATTGATGAAGCCTTTTGAGATCATTTATAGCCCGAGTAGGTGACAGTCTAGTTCCAGGCTGTCCTCCCCACAATTTTAAGTGTTGTGCTGCTGAAACAAAAGCTATCAGTCACCACTGTCTTAAAGAAAGATGTGAAGCCTATAGGTATGGCAAACTGACAGTAAGTTATTTACTCAAGATACTTTGGGTCCAGTTGGGAAGGACGTGGTGAGACCAGCTCTGCTAAAGACCCTTTCCATGCCAATGTTTCATAAAGTACCACATAGCAAGCCTGTCAGCAAAACAGAAAGCAAACTAGAATGGAATAAAAGGGTCAGTGGCAGAATGAAAACAAAACGGGCAAGATGCTGGAACTCGGAAATAAAAACAGGAAATGCTGGAAAAACTCAACAGGTCTGACAGCATCTGGAGAGAGAAACAGAGTTAACGTTTCAAGTCCGAATGACTTTGCAGAAGAGCTGTGAAGCAGTCATACAGATTCAAAACATTAATTCTGCTTCTCTCTCCACAGATTGGCTGAGTTTTTCCAGCATTTCCTGCTTTTATTTCAATATTTGGGCCATTGCTTTTCTTGATCAATATTAAAGACCTAGACCTGAGTGTGCCGGGCACAATTTGAAAATTTGCAGACACCATAAAACTTTGAAGGGTTGTGAACTGTGAGCAGTATCGTGATAGATTTCAAGAGGACATAGACAAGTTGGTGCAATGGACAGACACATGGCAGATGAGATTTAATGCAGAAAAGTGTGAAGTGGAAAGAATGAAGGGAATATAAAATAAAGAGTATAACTCTAAAGGGAGTGCGGGAGCAGAGGAACCTGAGGGTATATGTGAGCAAGTCATTGAAGGTAGCAAGGCAGGTTCTGAGAGCGGGTAATAAGGCATACAGAATCTTGAGCTTTGTAATTGGAGGGGCAGAGTACAAAAAACAATGAAGTTATCATGAACCTTTATCAAACACTGGTTTGGCCTCAATTGGAGTATGGTATCCAGCTTTGGAGATGCACTTTAGGAAGGATGTGAAGGCACTGGAGATGGTGCGGAATGATTCAAGAGAATGGTTCCAGGGATGGGGTACTTCAGTTACGAGGATAGATTAGAGGAACTGGGGTTATTCTCCTTAGAGAAGAGAAGGTTGAGAGAAGATTTGATCAAGGAGATTTGATGGGTTTGGGCAGAATAGAGAGGGAGAAAATGTACCCATTGGCAGAAGGACACTGATTTAAGGTGATTGGCAAAAGAATCAGAGGTAACCTGAGGAAAAACATTACACTGTCAGCAGTTAAGATCTGAACAAATTGCCTGAGATTGTGGTGGAGACAAATTTAATCATGGCTTTCAAAGGAGGATTGAATAATTATCGGAAGAGAAAAACATTGCAGGATGATGAGGAAAAGGCGGAGAATGGAACCAGCTAAGGCTAAGTTGTTCTTGCAGATGGTGGCACAAACATGATGGGCTGAAGAGTCCCCTTCTATGCTGTGATTCTATGAATTTAAATTATAAAATGAATGACATTTCCTTAATTTGAGGGACTTCCTATTCTGATTGTTACTTCTCACCAAGTGCATTTCAAAACCAGTCATCAGCCACTGTCAAGCATTCTGCCTCATCTCCTGGCCCTCAGTCAGTAGCAGGTGTTGTTAAGTGTTAATCTTAATAGAGTCTTGAGATTCAAATCTTAAATTACTTGACTCATCTGCTGTCAGTGTGGTTGACTCTTAATTGTCTTCTGGAATGCCCAAGCAAGCCATTCAGTTCAAGGGTAATTAGGGACAGGCAATAAATGCTGGCCTTGCAGCACCACCGAGATCCCATGAAAAAATTTTAAAAAAGTATCTTTAGGCAATTTTACATACCCTGCACCTCTTATAAATTGTTCCAATACATCCATCAAAAGTGAAAAAAACCTTTGAGAAAGGGTCAAACTCTATAACGACAATGTTTTAAAAGCATGGGCTGAATTTTACAGCTCGCGGGCGGGCACTCTACCAACCCAAACGGGCATAAAATAGTGCAAGATGACTTCAGGACCCCATCCCGATGTAATCCCACGCTCGGGTGACATTTCAGTTGGCAAGCACGTGCAAAAGTCAGAAGCGCGGCCGCTGACAATTATGTCCATTAATGGCGCAAGTGACTGTGATTTTTCATTGTCCATCCAACCTTAAGATCCAATCTTTCATCAAACCTCATCCACGGGCAGGATGAGATTTCCATAATGAAATATTAATAAATTCCTGTGAGCAGCATTTTCATTAGCTAAACTTTCAGGTGTTTGATTATGACGCCTGGACACTTTTTTTCAGCTTTTGAAACCTTTATTTTTTTTTGCTTTCTCATGTCTTCAGCTCGCCGAGGCAGCTCTCTGCCTTCAGGGGTCTTTCTGTCAGCGCTGGCTTGAGCCCACATTGACATCATCGCCAGCCCTCTTGGCACCCCCACCCTGGCAGTGGAGAGCTTTTCAGCATGCATTTCACCTTGGCTTGGCCAGCCAGCATGAAATCGCAGTCTGGGGTGGGGGGGCCAACACGGTAAGTGGTCCGTTTCCTGGTCGGTCCCGGGCACACTGATAGGGCCCGCCCGCCAAGCTGAAAATTCAAGCTCAATAAGTTCCTCGACCCCATCTTTGAGAAATGTCACCACAATCAATCAATATTGTAGTTGTATCATAGATTGCAGTGTTGGTACTACTGTGATCAATTAACTTAAGGACAATGGGTAATTGCTCCATCGGTGTCCTTTATAGACATCTTCAAAAATGGCATTTGTTCCTCCAAAGTTGACCTGTTAGAATGTGGTGCAGTACAGGATGGTTTTTGTTCAACATAATATACACAATATGCAGCTCCACAGTGTTCAAATGTCTTGCATATGGCTGACCTAGAAGCTTCCTACTGATTCTGCAGTCATATCAATGTCTGCACGTTTACTGACCTTTGGAAATAACTACAAATACTAGAGCGACATATTCATTTATCACTGAAAGGAGAACAGTGGGACCTGGCGTTCTCAACATGTTAGCATTTGCAAGCAAAACCAATGTTATTTATGTAATACAATAATAATCCAGTGTGTCGGGGACAGGTGGGGGTGGGAGAGGAGTAAGATATAAGGAGGAAGTACAGGACAGAGCTCAAACATTGAAATAATTAATTTCAGATGTGATCACCAGAGGGGACATTATCAATGCAGAGTAGCATTAAATTTGAATCTTTAGTCTTTCTCCAAGTAAAAATCACCCATTTTTAGGTTCTAGCTATGCATGTTCTAATATTTAACTATTAATAATATTTCTGTAGCTTCAGGCATCACCGTCATCCAACAGACCTATTAGTGATATTTAATTACTCAGCAAAACGGCTAAAATCTGGTGTTTGAGACCTAAAACTTCAAATTTCTTACATGTTTGGCCAAAGACCCCTGTATATCCAGAGTTCAGTGAAACCTTCCAGAAAGAGGTGGGCAGGCTGTCCGGTTCACGTTCTCTTGGGTCAGGAGGGAAAATGTGCCTCGAGTGGGACAGGTACCTGTCAACTTCAATGAAATAAAATACCCTCCCACTGATCCCACCAGTTCCAGCAGAATCAATGTTGGAGGGTACTGGTGGACAGGCTTTTGGTGTCTAGGGGCAGAATTTCCTGCCTGTCGAGTGGGCGGGCAGAGCATGCGCGGGCAGGCGTGGACCCATTTTACATGGCCAATTAAGGCCCACCCAGTGTGAATTGCACCTCCCGGGCGGCGGTGGGACTGCAATGACTGCCAGGTCCAGGCTGTCAAACGTGGCTACTGGAAGGGCTCCCCAGAGCACTGCTAGAGAGCAGGCCAGGCAGGAGGGTAGGGCAGGAGTTGGGGGGGGGGCGGTGGGGGTGCACTGTGCCCCTCTTTTTTTTCAGACGATTGCCTTGCTGCCCTCCTCGAGGAGGTGGCAGCACAGCAGGAGGTCCTTGTACCCCAGGACGGAAGGAGGAGGCCCCCCCCACCCCACATAACCAAACATGCCTGGGAGTAGGTGGCAGAGATAGTGACCCCCCACGAGATGGTGCAGCGCACCTGGAACCAGTGCCGCCAGCGCTTCAATGACCTCTTGCGCTCGGGAAGGGTGAGTACCATGTTGGCATTGGTCACTTAACCCAGCAGGTAGGTGCCTCTCCTATCTGCCAAATCTGAGTGTAATGGCTGCATTGAATCATTGACAGAATGTGTACTTCGCTGGGTGGGCCAGGAGATATTGCCCATGCTGAGGTCACCCTGAGGGGGTGGTGAAGAGATGCGTTCTGCACCCTGCAGCATATGGTACACTGAGACCCACATGACTGTTTTGGGGCAGCTTGGAGGAGCAGCACCTGGGCGCAGAGCTGGAACTCCAGGACAAGGTGATGGCACACTGGGAGGGGAGCTTCAAGGTGGCATGGTACCGATCGATCTGCTGCCCTCGGCGGTCCACCTGCTTGCGCCTCCTTGCTATGGAAGGTTAGGCCGTGTGGTGCCAAATGTGATATAGGCAGCATTTCGCCAAGGGGGTGGGAGGGGGCGACAGGCCTAGCATCTTTGTGTGAGTGTTCAGCAGCAGCGGGGTGAGGAGGCACTGGAGACCTGCAATGTCTCACTCTGGTTGGGGTGAGCCGTCCGTGAAGAGTGTCCACGTATGAGTAACACTAATCAATGCTCTTCTCTCCTTTACAGGAGAAGAATGTACATAACGCAGCCGAGTGGGTGAGGACTGGGGAGGGCTGGCACAGGTGGCATCCTTAGCCGGTTTGAGCAGGAGGCCCGAGATCTGGAGAGGTGCCATGCGCCCAGGTCCTTCGGTGTCGGTGAGGCTGGGGTGCCACAGGCAGGTATGTTTGCCCAGCAGTGAGGTCACTATTGTTCTCCCAACAGCCATGGCAGTGCTGAATGTTCAGTGATTGATGTTTGCAACATGGCTTGACCATTGCTGATGGAAAGATGAGTGCATAATGACCCGGGGTGAGGGATACACATTGACATGGTTTCCACGTTAACTAATCAAATATCCTTGTTCTTCCTTTCAGTATCAGCGGAGCTGGGTCAGGAGGAGGAGCAGCAGGGGCCACCTCTCACACCTGAGGGCCCTGAAGACTCGGACTCACCAGCGTCACACCATCTCTGCCAGGCAGGCACCAGCGCAGATACTAGCACCTCGGTGGGAATGAGAACATTAGCTAGTGTCCTGGGGCACAGCAGTGAGGGCACTTCACATTCGGTAGAGGAGCTGGCAGAGACAGAGTGTGCCCATGGCGCCAGCAGTCGGAGGTCTGCAGCGGACCAGGCACATGCTCAGTTCGGTGGCTGATGATGTGCCTTTGGAGTCATCTGCGATGCAGCAAACGCAGGAAATATGGCTGGGTGTGCGGGAGCATCTGGTAGAGATACGTGAGGTTATGCTTGGCTTAGTATCCATGGTGGAGAAGTCTACGCGGACTATCGCCGACGTACTGAGGCTCATGGCCAAGTGCCATGCTTCCTCCATGGTGAGAGTGGCGACTCTCGTGGAGAGGCTCCTCCAGGAGACCAATCAGGGCCTCCTGGGGATGTGCTCTGACCAGCAAGCCCTCACATCGGCATTGATCTCAGCTGGTCAATGCCAGTGTGGGAGATGGTCCGGGCACCATGTTTCCCAGCTCAGTGCCCATCCATCCACAGTGAGCAGGGAGGTCCAAACTGACCTCACATCGGTGCAGCAGGTGCTTTTCCTCCCTGCGGCCTCCTCTCAGGATGGTCCGGATGAGGGTGGCAGCTCCTCTGCCCCTCTGCCGGTGACCATTGCATTCGGTGAGGCTGCGATGACTGGGGAGATGCCAGCTGTGGGACTGGCAGCTCCCTCCCAGGTGGGGCCAGCACAGGCTCCATGAGCCAGAGGACGTCCGCCAAGGTCATCGAGGCCAACAAGGCAGCAGAGTCAGCAGGCTGTCTCAGATATCAGTCCCAGCGAGGGAGCAGCACCAAGATGTAGCACCCACAGGGAATGTAAACATAAGGCACCTTAGGCACACCATGGGTTTATCACCGGTGCTTCTGTGTTGTCCCGCAATGAGGTCTTTATGAATTGGTATGATGTTGTTCTCTTAAGTTCCTTTTGTTATAACATTAAATTCAGACATGTCACCATGGCTGAGGGTGCCTCTTTTCTTCTGCAGATGGATGGTCACCAATAATGTTATGAGTGATTTGTGGGACATTCAGTTTTATTGACAAGGCCCTTAGTCAGATGATACAAAGATAGGTGGAGGGACAGGTAGTATTGAGGAGGCGGGGAAGCTGCAGAAGGATTTGGACAGGTTAGCAGAATGAGTAAAGAAGAGGCAGATGGAATACAACGTGGGGAAGTGTGAGGTCATGCACTTTGGTGGGAAGAATAGAGGCATAGACTATTTTCTAAATGGGGAGAGAATTCAGAAATCTGGAGTGCAAAGGGATTTGGGAGTCCTAGTCCAGGATTCTCTTAAGGTTAACTTGCAGGTTGAGTCGGTAGTTAGGAAGGCAAATGCAATGTTGGCATTTATTTCGAGAGGACCAGAATATAAAAGCAGGGATGGGCTGCTGAGGCTTTATAAGGCTCTGGTCAGACCACATTTAGAATATTGTGAGCAATTTTGGGCTCTGTATCTCAGGAAGGATGTTCTGGCCCTGGAGAGGGTCCAGAGGAGGTTCACGAGAATTATCCCAAGAATGAAAGGCTTAACATATGAGGAACGTTTGAGAACTCCGGGTCTATACTCGATGGAGTTTAGAAGGATGAGGGGGGATCTGATTGAAACTTACAGAATACTGAAAGGCCTGGATAGAGTGGACGTGGGGAAGATGTTTCCATTAGTAGGAGAGACTAGGACCCGAGGACACAGCCTCAGAGTAAAGGGAAGACCTTTTAGAACAGAGATGAGGAGAAACTTCTTTAGCCAGAGAGTGGTGAATCTATGGAATTCATTGCCACAGAAGGCTGTGGAGGCCAGGTCATTGAGTGCATTTAAGACCGAGATAGATAGGTTCTTGATTGGTAAGGGGACCACAGGTTACGGGGAGAAGGCGGGAGAATGGGGTTGAGAAACTTATCAGCCGTGATTGAATGGCTGAGCAGACTTGATGGGCCGAATGGCCAAATTTCTGCTCCTATGTCTTATGGTCTTAGTTAATGTCCCTACCCAGGCAGATTTTGCACTTAGGTATTGAGTATAGAGCCTGCAGCCCAGGCTTGTCCTGGAGGCCCATATGTGCTGTGCTAGCTGAAGGTTCGTTGGATTAAAGCCTCCCTGGAGTATGCCCGGGTCAGCGTCTACCCCTCAGCATTCCCCTATGCATGCTCATCCTCCGACTCACTTCTGCACTCATCGTGTGCAGCTGCAGCCACTGTGTCTACATCTTCATCATCCACTGCGTCCCCCCTTTCCAGTGCAAGATTGTGGAGAGCGCAGCATGCAACCACAATCAGTGACACAAGATCTGGGGGGTACTGGAGTGCACCCCCTGAACGGTCCAGGCATCGGAAGCGCATCTTGAGAAGACCGATGGCTCTCTCCACCACAGCCCTTGTGGAGCCGTGGCTCCTATTGTGCCGCTGCTCAGCTTCTGTTCTTGGATGGCTGAGAGGCGTCATGAACCACCTTCTGAGGGGATAGCCCTTGTCACCCAGCAGCCATCCATCCAGCCAGGCTGGAGCACTGAAGAGCCCCGGCACCTGGGAGTGTCTGAGGATGTAGGTGTTGTGGAAGATGCTTGAGTACCTTGCACAGACTTGCAGAATCTGCATCCTGTGATCACACACTATCTGCACGTTCATGGAGTGGAAGCCCTTCCTGTTGACAAAGGCACCCGGTTCACCCACTGGCGCCTTGATGGCCGCATGTGTACAGTCTATAGCACCCTGGATGCGGGGGAAGCCAGCAATAGCCGCGAAGCCTCTGGGTTGCTGTGTCTGGCTTGCCTGGTCCCAACAGTAGTGGATGAAGGTCAATGAATGCCTGAACAGAGCATCTGTAACCTGCTTGACACAAGTGTGGACAGCTGATTGGGAGACACTACAAAGATCACCCACTGAGCCCTGGAAGGATCCAGAGGTAAAGAAGTTGAGGGCAGCTGTGACCTTTAGAGTCACTGGCATGGGGTGCCCAATCAACTGACAGACATAGTTGCCTGTCTCCCTTGAGAGGTGGAGCCTCGTTCGGCACTGCACCTCAGACATATTGAGGTAGCTGCTTTGCTGCCTGTAAACCCTGGCAGCAAGATAGTGGTGTCTTCCCATTCTGCCTTGGACTACCTGTTGTCCTTGCAATCCCTTACGTCTGCGCCTGTCCTCCCAAAGTTGGCTCCCCTGGAGGCTGAATGTGGATGTCCTGGCCACCTCCCCCTTCTAGCCCTCCCTTCCTCCTCAGAGGAGGTGCTTCTAGTGGAGAGTTCAATTCCCATTCCCAGGCTAAGGGAAGGCTTCCTGTAACCTGCAGGCCCAAAACCGATTCTTCAGTGCAGAGTGCTGAGCTGAAGTTTGTGAGTCCAGTCTAAGCAGCTGGAATGCGTTTTGAAGTATTGCAGCTCACACAAGCAAGTATCAGCAACTTTGAAAATTAAATATTTGACTGTGCACACCTGCGACCCCACTGAGCCCTCTTATCCCGCCTGTGGATGAGGTTTATACAAATGTCTCCTACCCGCCTTCCCGTTGCACCTGTGTGACAATCCGAGGATCGCACGGGCACCGAAAAATCACCGTCAATTCGCCCCTCAAGGGGCTTAAATGGCCCCTTTAATTAATGGCGGGTGCGCATTGGATATCATCGCGCACCCGCCCAACAAAATATCGCGATGGGGCACGGTGACGTTGGGATGCTCGCCCGACATCACCGCACATCACTTTACACATCGGTATGAGGGTCCCGTTCGTACACGTCAACGGGTAAATTCTGCCCTGGATGTTTGTTATCATTAATGCAAGTGACAGTCTAAACCAGCACAACACAATACTGAGCACCAGGAACGTACTAACAAAACCTTCCACTATCCATTGTATCTGCGAGACCAGGCGCAGTTACCTTGAAATTACTGAGGACCGTTGTCTTCCGGAGAGTCAAGCTGAGTAAGATGTCACTTTACTGTGCTTCCACATTTAGTGATTTCTCTACTTTCTGTAAAATGTGCAATCATTCAATCTACCATCCACATCGGTGACTTTCAGGACCAATGGTTGCTATACAGGTGCCTGGATGTCTTCACTGAGAAACTGACACAGCTCTGTTATAGCATCCCTGCTTATAGTCTTACCTTTATATGGCACTGCTCCTCAGTCATTCCCAGTTAGCTGTGACTGCAATGGCTGATTTCAAATGTTCTGCACTATTGAAGTCTCAGAGTATTCTTTGTGAGCCATTTTCTATCACTAGCAGCTGTTTCCTACTTGTCTGCTCCTATCTAATTGTAATGCAACAGCAGTATGGCATTCAATGCCTTTGCGATCAAAACCCTCTACATTGTAGTTTAATTCTGTAGCAGATCATTTGCTAGTATAGCCAATCACTCTAAAGCCTGTGCTACAAAGCCAGGTTGACCTGTGGGTTGGGAAACTATTGCATGTGCAAAGCTTTGATAAATGGTACTAGTTCCATTTAAATACCAATTACACTGGCATTGGTGGACTCAGAATGTCAAGCTTGCCTCAGTCTTAGCTCTCTTGCTCTGAGTCAGAAGTTTGTAGGCTCAAAACAAAAACAGAATTACCTGGAAAAACTCAGCAGGTCTGGCAGCATCAGCGGAGAAGAAAAGAGTTGACGTTTCGAGTCTTCATGACCCTTCAGCAGAACTGAGTAATATTAGGAGAGGGGTGAAATATAAGCTGGTTTAAGGTGGGGTGGGGGGGGGGGAGAGAAGTAGTTGCGGGGGGGGGGTGGTTGTAGGGACAAGCAAGCAGTGATAGGAGCAGATCATCAAAAGATGTCACAGACAAAAGAACAAAGAGGTGTTGAAGGTGGTGATATTATCTAAACGAATGTGCTAATTAAGAATGGATGGCAGGACACACCCAAGGTGTCCTCACTAGAGCTGTACCTTGTATTTCACCCCTCTCCTAACATTACTTAGTTCTGCTGAAGGGTCATGAGGACTCGAAACGTCAACTCTTTTCTTCTCCGCCGATGCTGCCAGACCTGCTGAGTTTTTCCAGGTAATCCTGTTTTTGTTTTGGATTTCCAGCATCCGCAGTTTTTTTGTTTTTATCTCTTATGTTTGTAGGCTCAAGTCTGGCTCCATGCAGAGACTTCAGCACCTACTCTGGGTTGGTATTCCCTGTGCAATCCTGATGGAAATAGAAGATGCATTTCAGTTTTTCAGAGGAGCAGAGGAGTTATCCCCAGTATCCTGGCTAACATTTATCTCTCAACCAACCTCACTAAAGCATTCTCTGATAATTATCACATTGCAGTTTGTGGGAGCTTGCTGTGTGCAAACTGGCTGCAACATTTCATACATTGCATCAGTTAATACACTTCAAAAGTACCTTATTGACTGAAAAGTACTTAGGGATGTCATGAGGTTGTGAGAGGTGCTAACTCATGGCTTTGGTAAAGCCAATAGACACGACTTGCTGCCAGCAATTTACCAGCATAATAATGATGGATCTAGTGTGTGATGGCCCATCCTTCCAAAATGAATGATAGCTAATCTATAAATTGAGCATTTTATAATGCCAAAAGTGCTTCCTGGATGGTGTATTGTATTCAGCACTTTGTTGACAGCAGTTAAAGTCTAATCATGAGAAAGAATCAATATTCTAGGCACTGTATTAACTATTTTGAAAATGTCATATTCCCTGTCTTGATGCATTATTTTGAGCTGTTAATTGATTCGGAAAAAAAATGCTTTGTCAGGGCCCTCACTGCCTCAAGTAGCTAGCCTATGCATAAAAATTTGATTAACTGTTTAAACATCAGCTTCTTCATTTTCATTGTCAAGGCATGACCTCTCCTAATTGCTTATTAACATGTAATAATCTGTTTAAAATAACCAAATTACATCTTGCTTTTCCAAAAACATTTCTTAGATACTCAACTTATTGCAATCTAACCCTCATAAAACACCCCTAAAATTCTCTCCTCGAGCTTCAGTAAGTCGATCAATGACTGAGAACTTGATTTATATTGGAGCTTGAATAGAGTTTGATTATGACCATAATCAAGTTTGTAACATCTTATGCGCACCCTGGGGAAAGCTCAGACACTATCTATGTATCTATTGGTTACCACCTAAATTTTGAATGAAACATCCCATTTCATTGTGTAATATATTATATTGATAGGGCTAAACAAAGTTGATTATATGAAGGATGAAATCAGAAAACAAAAAGACATTTCCATTCCAATTCAATCTCTGGAATTGTACTATGCTAAGAACTTGGATGACCAAACAGTCCTGAATGAAGCCAGTGATGACATGTGATCTAAGTTTAAAAAAATTAAGAACTCTTTATAATATTTCCATTACAAAGTACTTCCTCTTCCCCTCCCAGATGTTTAAACCAGATGTTCTTTTCTCAGTATCTTAGTGCTCTGCATTTAGATATAAATACTTTTCTTGGGCAAAAGTAAGCTTCAGAATCTCCCTTCTTGCTAAATCATTTTAGTGACATGTTGTCCTCCTCTTTCTTTCCTTATCGCAAACCCATGTCTTCTTAAAGATAAAGTAAATCTACCTCTTATGTACCTCCATAGCACTTGTCTGGAAATTGGTTGGATTCATAATCTAGTTGAAAGTTTATGGCTACAAAATTTGGTTGTTTAGCCCCCCATTTATTGAGTGCCAGTTTAGTTCCAAAATGGTGTCCACGGCAGGTGCACACACTTCTGGTGCTAGCTGGATACCATTTTACATAGGGATTTAGTGCAGGCATAGGCTTTTAAGTATGCAGAGTAGGAGGATTGTGATGCTAATCAGCATAAAATATTGGTTGCTAAGGACATACATCTATGTCATTGACTTCGATCACCAACAAACCCTGTTCCCTAGCCACTGACTTCATCCCTCTCTCTAGCAATTACCGAAGGCTGAGCCAAGCTGATTCAACCTCAGTGGCATATTTCACCTCAAGATGAGCTTCTGACCACATACCAATGCCATCATAAAAAACACCTATTTTCACATCTGTAAGATGGCCAACTCCGCCCTGCCTCAGCTCATCTGCTGCTGATACCCTCATCCATGCCCATATTTCCTCTAAACTTGACTATTGCAACACAAGCCTGGTTGACCACCCGCATTCTATTTCTGTAAACTTGAATTCATCAAAAACTCTACTGCCTGTACGCTTACTGAAAATCAAGCCCCCTTCACCCATCACTCCTCTGTTGTTGATATACATTAGCTTCCAGTTAAGAATGCTTGGTGTTAAAATTTTCATCTTTGTGTTTAAACTGCTCCATGGCTTCATCCCTCCCTCTGCTGTAGTCACTCCCAGTCCCAGAACCCTTCAAGATATCTGCACTCCAATTCTGGCTTGTTGAACAGCCCCATTTTAATTGCTCCACCATTGATGTCTGTTCCTTCAGCTGTCTAGGTGCTAAACTCTGGAATTCCCTCCCTAAAATCCCCTGCTTCTCTACCTCCCTTTCCTCCTTTCAGATACCCCTTGAAACCTACCTCTTTGACCAAGCTTTTGACAATTAGACCTTATGGGCTAGATTTTCGCTGAGTCAGGGAAGCTCTGTGGGCTTTTAAAAATGGTGGGTAGGTCCCAATTCCTGGGATTCACGACCCCATTCCCAGTTCCGCCAATATTCATCAACTGGTGTGAGTCGCGTGCCCACACCCTACACCCCCAACTTGGTCAGTTCCATTGCAAGAATAAGCACCTCCCCTGTCTCCACAATTTTCATGAAGTTGGGCCAGCTTTTCAAGGACCCATGGTTCATGGCCCCTCATTGGTGTCGTGAACCATAGTCTGAACGAGGGATCATTTTCAAAGGTAAGTTCAAAAGGTCCCCCTTGCCAGCCTTGCCCCTGCACCCACCCGCAATGGCCCTTCATACCCTCCATGTCACATAACTGCCTCTACCCGCCCCAATGGCCCCTCATACACTGGCAAATTAGGTTAAGGGATAGGTCAATAGAGATGCAGTGACAAACATTTAAGGGGATATTTCGGAATACACAGAATAGATACATTCCAACGAATAAGAAAAAGTCCAAAAGATGGGCACACCATCTGCCGTTAACTAGAAAGGTTAAAGATAACATCAAACTTAAAGTAAATGCAAATAATTCTGCAAAGACATGTGGAAGGTCTGAAGCTTGGACAGAATATAAGGAATGGCAAAGGATGACTAAAAAATGAATAAGGAGGGAAGAATTCGAGTAAAAGAGAAAGCTAGCCAGAAATATAAAAACAGATAGTAAGAGTTTCTATAAATGTTTAAAAAAGAAACAAGTTAACAAAGTGAGCATTCATCATCCAGAAAATGAGCATGGAAAATTTATAATGGAAAGCAAGGGGATGGCAGAAGAATTGAATAGGTATTTTGCATCATTCTTCACCATAGAGGATACCAGTAACATCCCTGAAGAAGCTGTAAACCAGGAAATGGAAGGGTGGGAGGAACTCAGGAAAATTACAATCACCAGAGAAGTGGTGCTGAGTAAATTGTTGGAGCTGTGGGCTGACAAGTGCCCGGGTCCTGATGGACTTCATCCTAGGTTCTTGAAAGAAGTGTCAAGTGAGATAGTTGGTGCATTGGTTTTAATTTTCAAAAACTCCCTATATTCGGGAAGGTCCCATTAGATTGGAAGATAACAAATTTAACTCCACTATTCAGATAGGGAGGGAAACAGAACGTGGGAAACTACAGGCCAGTTAGCTTAACATCTGTCACAGGGAAAATGTTAGAAGCTATTATAACAGAAGTTATAGCAGGGCATTTGGATAAGTTCAAGGCAATCAGGCAGAGTCAACATGGTTTTGTGATAGAGAAATCATGTTTAACCAGCTTATTGAAGTTCTTTGAGGAAATAACATGTGCTGTGGATAAATAGGAACCGATGGAATGTGCTGTACTTAGATTTCCAGAAGGCATTTGATGAAGTCCCACATCAGAGGTTATTACGGAAAATACAATCTCATGGTATAGAGGGTAACATTTTGGCATGGATAGAAGATTGGCTGGCTAACAGGAAGCAGATAATAGGCATAACTGGGTCTTTTTCAGGTTGGCAAGATGTAACGAGTGTTATGCCACAGGGATCAGTGCTGGGATCTCAACTGCTAACAATTTATATAAATGACTTGGATGAAGGGATGGGTGGGATGGTTGTCAAATGTGCTGATGACACAAATATAGGTAGGAAAGTAAATTGTTTCTTCAAATTTTTTAGTCATGTACCTTGCATTGGCATTATCAAAAAAACAGTGGACTTAGGCCTGCATTTTCATACAGATGGAGAGGCTCTCCATCTTTGCAAAAATGGTGCTGGAAGCCTGAATCCAGATGTCCTGGCCCCAAGCCTGGCCCCCACCGTTTTCACAGGGGTCCCGGGGTGGTGGTTGGGGGGGTGGGTGGGTGGGTGGGGGTGGGTGGTGGTGGTAGGTGGGGGGTGCGGGTGCTTGGGGGGACGGGGAGGGGTTGAAGTTTGGAATCCGTGGTTCATGTCAGAGTGCAGCTGCCTTCAGGCTGATCTCATTTTCACAAGGAGGGAGTGGAAAATAAAACTTGTACACATTAGACCTGGTGGGAGTTGGTCTAAACTTGCTGGAGTTCTTTGAAGAGGTAGCGTACCCTTTAGGAGAGGTAAGGTACTCTTTTAAATATAGTCCCAAGACACCTTTGGGAATGGTGAGGTGCCCTTTTGGAGAGGTCAAGTTCCCTTTGGGATTGTTAAAATTAGACATGAATGTGCAAAAAAAAGTGGATAAGCTCAATGGAGTTGTCAAGCTCATTGAGACAGTCAAAGAAGCTGTCAAGCCATTTAAATCTCATGCCCTTTAAATATTTGAAAAAAAATGTTTGCAGTGATTGGAAAAAAAACAGTGCTTGCTATTTCACTCATGTCTGTCAACATAGGCTTGAGCATTACCATTACAGGATTAGTTCTGCATGACTGATTTCACAACTTTTCATTATCGCATTGGTGTACCTGTCAGTTCACAGTTTGCTTGACAGACCCAAGTGCTTATTAAGTCTTTGAGGTGGGGCGAGTTAATCTAGTGAGTGGGTTTTAATCAACAGAAGTGTTTCTTTTAAATAGCGGGCAGGATTTTATGTTCAGTGGGCGGGTGCGTGCATGACATCATCGTGTACACGTGTGATATTTTGGTCGGTGGGTACGCACAAGAGTCGGCAGCGTGCCCATTAAGAGGCCTGTTAAGGTAATTAAATCATTAATTTGGACATATTTTTAGCTGCTCCCCAACCTTACGATTGGTGGGCAGGCCAATAGCCAGGAGGTCTTTTGATTTTTTTTAGTAAAAACCTCATCCACAGGTGGGATGAGATTTCCACAATTAAATAAAAAAATAAATTTTTGGGCATCATTTTTATCCTATTCATGTTATTGTAAGTTAGTCGCATATTGGAACTTTTTTTGCAAATTTTAAAAATCTTTATTTTTGATTTTAAAATTGGTCAGCTCCCTGAGGCAGCTCCCTACCTTCAAGGAGATTTCAATGGGTGCTCCCCCAACACATGCGCAGACATCTGTGCTTGCACTCCTCCCACCACCCCCCCTCACCCCAGCAACGCTGAGCCTTTCAGGGCGCCTTTCACACTGACTAGCCGTTAATTGGCCAGCCAGTGTGAAATCGCAGTTGGGGGGTGGACTGTAGGCGGTGGTGGATCATTTCCCAGCTGCTTCCGGGCCCACCTACCACACCCGCCCAATGACCCAAAAATCCTGCCCAGTGAAACAGTCAGTGCACACTTCATAACTTTATTTTATCTCAGCGTGGGTCCTGAGGTCTGCCCATGGTGGACATCGGGTGAGTTGGCATGGAAGATGTAAGGGCAGAGTTTGGTGGATGGGGGCATAAATTGGCACAAGTTGGCATGATGCCATAAAGGGCCTTGGGGTTGGGTGAAGGGGCATTGATTGCATGGAGGGTATGAAGGGCCAAGGGGGTGGTTAGGGGGCATAAGATGGTATGAGTTGGCATGAATGGGACATGGGGTATGTATGGGGGGGTGATAGGGTGTGAGGGCTGAGTGCTGGAGGGCTGTTATTTGTTTCATTCTTTTTTTCACAGCTGGGACACAGTGCCATGCACCGAGACGGGCCTTTTGGCAAGCCTGCCTCTGCCCCTGTGGCTGCCTAAATCTTTTTCCGGGGTCAGCGAGCACAACTTCCATAAAACCCAACCCTCCCAGCACGAAAATCAAAACTTCTGGGCCACTTTTTCACAGAGCTTGGAACTCTTCCAACATGGTGCACCCGACACTGGAGCAAAAATTCAGGCCCTAGTACTGAACCCTGCTGAAAGTAGCCTTCCAGTCACAAAAACACTCATTGATCATTACACTTTGCTTCTGCTTCTGTGTCAATTTTAGACGCAACTTGCCACTTTGCCTTGGATTCCACGGGCTTTTTCTTTTGTGCATTACATACATCAACCCTCCTTGTTACCTCCTCAAAAGGTTCACTCATGTTAGGCAGACACGATCTTCCCCTGAATAAATCCAGGCCGACGGTCTGTAATTAATCTGTGTCTTTCTAACTGAGGATTTATCCTGTTCCTCAGGTTTTTCCAACCATTTTCCCATCACAGAGTTTAGTGTAATAAATTTGGAATGCAGGTCTGTTTCTTGTAAGAGCTCTAAGTGAGGCTACATGCTTATTCCCAAAACCAAGGCTAAAAAACTCTACCGCTAAGATTCCCTGTGCTTAGGGCTGATTCATCTGTACGGTCACATGTGCCTGAATTTTACCCTTAGCGGGCACGTCAGGAAACGGGCCACCGCCTGCAATCGGCCCCCAACCATGATTTCACGCTGGCTGGCCAATTAAGGCCTGCCCTGCGTGAAATGTGTCTTCCCAATGGTCGGGAAGGGCCGGCCAGGCCGAGGGCATGTCAGCTGCTGGGTCCAATGGCAACCCGGCGGCCGGTTCAAAAACAGCACAGGCTGCTCCCTAAAGGCTGACGGGAAAGAACATACTAGCAGTGTTCTGAAGAGCGAAGCTATGGCCTCGATTGCGGCTGGAGACGCCAGGGAGGGTAGGTCATGTGGGCACTTTCCCCCCTGGTTTTTGGACGAGTGCCTCGCGGTCCTCCTGGAAGAGGTGGCTGCCAAGAGGGGCACCTTTGTCCCCGGAGATGTTATCCAGGCTAACATGGGTGCAGTGCTGCTAAAAGTTTAGCAACCTGCTGTGCTTGGGAAGGGTGAGTACCAAGTTGGCATGGATCAGTGTGCAGAAGCGTTAAGGGCTGGCTGTCCCCCCGTGGAGCTCAGGGGTGTTAGAGTCTGAGTGCCCAACTATCAATGATGCTGAAGCTGACTAAGGGGGTGAGCCCTGGCTGTTTGGACTGAGGGCCTTGTGGTTCGAGGTCCACGACCCGGATGTGCCCCAGGAGGTGTTCCTTAGGTGGGGTTGGCACTGCAGGTAGACTAATCAATGCTCCTCTGTCCTTTCAGGAGAAGATGACTCACAACAACATTGAAAGGTCGTGGACAGGCAAAGGCCCCCCAAAGCTAATCCTATCCAGATTCGAGCAGGACGCCTTGGAGCTGAAGAAGCATCACGTACCTCAGTCAACCGAACATGGAGAGGCTGGGGTGTCAGACAAAGGTAAGAGTGCAGTGCACAAGTGGTGAGAGTTTCGGATGGTAAAAACATCCTTGTGTAGTTGCATCATTGATGGGAGCCTCAGAACTGGATTCCCCATTGATCATTGAAGGACGATGGCACCATGATGCAGATCTCCATTGTCTCACCAGGGTGCCTGGCATGCACAGTGACAGTGAGACTTGAACTAATGACATGTTGTTGTTCTTTCTCAGATTCGCCAGCAGGCACTCAATCACAGGACCCCGAAGAGCAGAGAGTGCCCAGGGCACCAGCACTGCTGGAGACCAGGACGACGCAGAGTCGAAGGCAGATGATGAGCCCCTGGAGTCGTCCATTAGGTGGAAGACGCTGGATGTCCAGCGGGATGTGGGGGAGAATCCAGTGGAGGTCCATGAGGGTGTGCGGGCCATGGTCTCTGAAGAGGAGGATTCCATGCGGAGCATGAGCACTGCATTGACCCTCATGGCCCAGTACACTGCCTCCTCCATTGAGAGAGTGGCAACTCGCATGGAGAGGCAGTTTCAGGAACAGAAACAGGGGTTGTGCTCAGATCTGCAGCTCCTCCACCCCTCTGCCAGTGACTATGGTATCTGATGAGGCTGCGGTAACAGGGGAGATGCCAGCCCTGGCACTGGCCACTCCCTCACTGGTGGGGCCAACACAGGCTCCACCAGCCAGAGGATGACAGCCAGCAGGACACCAGAGTCAGCAGGCTGACTCCAATGCTGCTGCCAGTGAGGTGGGAGAACCAAGACGCAGCACTTGCAAATTTAAGTTTAAGGCACCATGAGCATGAGAGGGACTGTTCACGGGTGATCTTCAGTTGTGTAATGCTTTGTTTATGTTTACTGGTCTGGGAATGAAGACCAGAGAAGGTTATGTTAATTTTTTGGATTGTCAAAATAAGATAAATTTTATTTTTGTCATAATGTTCTGAGTAAGCTTCACCTTTCTATATTTTTGGTGCAGGGTATGCCAGTATGTAATGTTGGACGTGAGTGGGTCAATACTTTATTGTACAGGCACTGACTGGACTTTGGGTTTCCATGAAAGAGTCATTTCAGACATTCAGGATGGAGGCAGCAGCCCTAGAATGAGGTGGAAGCAGATCTTTGGCAACCTAGCTGGAGGAGCATTGGATCAAGGCATCCCTGGCGTTCATGCCTCCCTGAAGGATACAGAGGTCTGCCTCCATGCCCTCAGCATTCTCCTCACCATACTCATCTTCTGACTCACTACTAGACTCATGCCCTGTAGTCTTTTTTTTATTCATCCATGGGATGTGGGCTTTGCTGGCTAAGCCCATCCCTAATCGCCCTTGAGAAAGTGGTGGTGAGCTGCCTTCTGAGGTGAGCAATGTGTTTCCTAACAACCCTGTTTTCCACTTCCACTTGATAAAATAAAGGTCCTGCTTCAGAGACGATTGTACCAGGGACTCATCTCGGTCCAATTGCAAACTTTCATACAAAAACTGTCTCTCCCATAGTAAACTCTCAACCTTTACTGTGAACATCATGATTCACTTTCTGACTACCCTGGTTTCGCTCCACCTTCCCCTCTAAATTATGGAATACAAGATTCAATCTTTTATGAAGTCAACACTTCATTAGCAATTCAGATGGTGTTAAACCAGTGGTCTCATGAGGAGTTGTGCAATAGCTGAACAAAAATTTTGAAATTTGTGTTTCCAACCTTCCCTCTGATGGTTTCTTTATGCCTGTTTTCAAGGTTTGTACTGCTCTTTTTGCTAACCCATTGGATGAGGGAGGATACGGTGCTGTTCTGATATGTTTAACCCCATTTAGGTTCATGAGTCTTTGGAATTCAGTACTAGTGAAAGCCGTACCAATATCTGACACAATAACTTCAGGTAAACCATGAAACTCTGGTACAGTTTTTCAATGGTTGCAGACAATGTAGGTGATCTCACTTCAAACACATCCATCCACTTTGTGCATTAATGATCACAAGAAACATGGTAACTAGAAATGGACCTACATGGTCTATACGTAGTCTAGCCCAGGACCGACCAGGCCATTCTCATGGATGTAGTGAAGCTGAAACGGGTAACTGCTGCTGTTGCTGACACTGGAAACAGTGATTCATAATTTTTTCTATATCACTCTCTATACCTGGCCACCAGTTATAACTTTGTGCGAGTATCTTCATTTTTGAAATACCAGGATGCGCACTTTGAAGTTCTTCCAATAATTGTTCTCTTCCCTGCACAGTGATAATGACTCCTATTCCCTTAACAAGTTATCATCTTGACAACTCAGTTCAGATTTACAGGCAAAGAATGGGTTTAATTCTTCGGACACTTGTGCATTTGACCACCCTTGCAATATCTTTTCATGGACTCTTGCTAAAGTTGGATCCCAATTTGCCAAATTCTTTATCTGTTTCACACAGACTGGTGAGGAGTCCAGGAAATTCAACGCAAGTACTACCTCTTGAGGTACCAGTACATGTGTAATACTATCTGGCAAAGGGAGATGACTGAGGGCATCTGCATTTGCTATATGCACATCCAGATGGTGCATAAAAGCCTACTTGTATACCAACAAGTTAAAGCCCATCTTTGAATTTAGCAGAGGCTATCGGTGGGATTGCCTCATCTTCACCAACAACCCTAACATTGGTTTGTGAGCTGACACTATGGTGAAGTGCTGACCGTGCAAATATTGATGGAACGTCTTTACTCCAAATATGATAGATAAGCCCTCTTTTTCAATTTGAGGGGAGCCATTCTCGGCTGCAGAAAGGGTCCTGGATATGTATCCTACTGGATCTTCAGCTTTGATTTCAGTTTTTTCTTTTTGTGTTTGCAACAGGGGTGTCACAAATTTATTCTGAGTTCACAATTGGCCAAATTTCTCTCTGGTGAATCTTAACTTGGTTCAGTTCAGGGGTTGAGCTATCCATTCACACCTTGGAAAGTTCCATGTCTTTTCGTTCTAATGCCTCTTTTGTCTCCATCAACTGATTCTTCAGCTCTTCTGTCTCTTGTTTGTATCTTTTGGCTTCCTCTTGGAACATTGAACACTTGGTTTTTTCCTTCCAACTGTTTCTTCAGTTGGTTCAGAGTGACACTGTATTCGTTTAACTTCTTTTCATGATCTTCCATGGAACCAGCTCTGGCCTGAGGGATCCTTGCTTCCTGTGAAGATCCTTTGGTTCTTCTATCTCATTCCAAAAAGCACCATCATCTTCCCTTGTCAACTCAGGATTTCTTCTTGTCCTGACCTGAAAAAATTCTGACCAGTTTGGTTTGATTTCTTTCAAACAATCATAGCCATGAAGGCCAGGCCCTTCTCCTGTTATAACAATTATTGGCAGCTGAGCCGTCTGTTATCTGTATGATACAGGTACTGAAGTGATGCCCTTCACCTGTATTGCATCTCCTGTGTATGTTTTTAACTGAGCAGCGGTTTTTCCTAAAATTGATGGCTGTGTACCTTCTCTGAGATATTTAAAGACTAGTTCTCCCATCACTGTGGCTGATGCTCCTGTATCAACCTCCATGACCAGAGGCTTTCCATTTACTTGAACTGTTACAGTGGTTGGTTCAATTTTCCTGGCCTTCAAATTGTGTAGGGAATAAATGTCAGCCTCAGTATCTTCTGACTCATCTATATTGTGCACTTCATTTAACTTGACCTGCTGACAGAATGGCTGGTTTAATCTAGCCCCACACTGTTTAATAACATGCCCTTTTTTTGTGACAGTAATGGCATTCTGCCTCTTTAAATCTGCAGATTTCAGGTGCATGATTTCCCCCACATTGGTAGCATTTTAACTTCTGGAATACTGGTGAGCTGCTTCCAGTATTTTTTTTTTAGCGGTAGGGACTGTGTCCCACTTTGCGATAGCCTTTTTGATCTTCACGCCGCGGCGGTTGGCAGGTTCACGCCCTGACTGCAGAACGGCACCATGTTGCACACTCTGCAAAGGCTGCGAGTCTTTCTCAGCACTCTCCATTGCTAGTGTTATCTTCATGATGTGCTTCAGGTCTATATCAATTTCTGCAAGCAAATGGTGCTGAATGGCATCATCATTTACGCTGCAAACCAAACGATCTCGCAACATACTGTTTAAAGTATCACTGAAGTCACAGAGCTCCATTAACTGCTTTAACTTCACGATGTACATTGCGATCGACTCACCGGGGGGCCCTTACTTGAGAGTTAAACTTGAATCACCAAGGGTTTAGGCTGAAAATGTCCCTTCACGAGGTCGACTAGCTCAGTGAAGGATCCAGAATTTGGTGTATTTGGAGCCACCAAACTACAGATAGGTTATATGTTTTGCTCCTGCAGACACTTAGGAGAATTGCCTTCTGCTTCTCCTCCACCGTTATTTAGTTCGCCACAAAATAGAAACCTAGTCACTCTATGTACTGACTCCAGTTCTTAATGGATGAGTCATGTGGGCAAATTCTATCAAAGAGAGGCATTGCTGGTGAGTATACTTCTTTTCTTTCTTCACTTAAAATCAGTCGAATTACTCAGAGGTGTGAGGCGAGGTGCTGCATCAGCGCTATTTGTTCTTTGCCAGTTGCAATAAATTTGGAATGCAGGGCTGGTTTCTTGTAAGAAACAGCAAACTTTATTTACAACTCCTGGTGAGGCTGTCTGCTTGTTCCCAAAAACCGAGGCTGAAAAGCTCATCCCCAAAGATTCCCCACACTTAGGGCTAATTTGTCTGTACGGTCACATGATCCACATAACAGTAAGAAATGGTTTAACTTACAATTACTACATATAGGCTGACTGGCCTATAATTACTCAGTCTATCCCTTTCTTCATTTATAAATTGTTACAATGTTAGTTGTCATCCAGTACTGTAGCATAGACCTGTACACAGAGAGGATTGGAAAATGATTATCAGAGCTTCGATTATTTCTTCTCTTGCTTCCCTTAACAGCCCAGGAGGCACTATATCCAGGCCTGGAGATTTACCCACTTTTAAGGATGTTAAAACCATTAACAATTCCTCTGTCACGGTTAATATTATCTAGCATTTCATCCTTCTCCCTGATTGCAATGTCTGTATTGTTCCTCTCTATTGTGAAAACAGATGCAAAGTATTTATTAATAAATGTATCAATGACACAGGATGTCTTTATGGTCCTTAGTAGGCCCTACTCTTTCTTTAATTATCCTCTTGCTCTTTCTGAGTTTATAAAAAATCTTGAGAGTTTCCTTGATTTTTCTTGCCAATATTTTTCATGTCTTCTCTTTGTTTCCCTGATTCCCCTTTTATGATCCTCTAGGATTTATGCAGTATTGAGCTGTTGGTATCTCTTATAATCTTCCCTTTTTAATTGATCCTCTCCTTTAAGCCCAATGACACCCAGGGGGCTCTGGATTTTTTAGTTCTGATCCCTTCCTTTAAGGATACATACTTGCTCTGAACCCTCACTATCTCTTCCTTGAATACCTCCCAAAGATCTATCACTGATTTGCTTTCAAGTAACTGTTTGCGGCCCACTATAGCTAAATCGCATCTCAGCTTAGTAAAGTGAGCTTTTCCCCAATTCCTGGCATACCATTGTCCTTTTCCATAACTACTCTAAATCAAACTGAATTATGATCACTTCCACCAAAGTGTTCCCAACTGATAGCCCTTCCACCTACCTCTGATGCCCAAAGTGCTCCCAACTGATACCCCTTCTTCCCTAAAATTAAGCCCAAAACTGGACCCTCTCTCGTTCGGCTTGCTATGTATTGACTAAAAAAAGTTCCCCTGAAAGCATTTTAAGAATTCAGCCTGCTCTGTGACTTTCATATTAATTCTATCCATTTGAAATCCCCCACTAGTACTAATTATTGTTTTTACACCCCTCAAGAGATTTGCCTACATAATTGTTCTTCTATCTCTCTCTGACTGTTTGAGGGTCTAAAGTACACTCACAGTAGCGTAAACCCCCCTTTTTTGTTCTTCAGATCAACCTTTCTAGCCATATTTGATGATCCTTTTAGCATATCGTTCCTCCCCACAGCTAGAATGGGTTCTTTAGTCAATATTACAACCGCCCCCACTTTTAATACACTTTTCTGCCTTGTCTGAAATCCCTGTAACCAGGAATGTTGAGCAGCCATTCCTACCCTTCCTACAGCCTTGTCTCAGTAATAGCTGGGTTATTATACTCCCACATATCATTCTGTGCTCGCAGCTCATCTGTCTTATTCCTTAGACTTCTTGCACTGAAGTATATGCCATTTAGCACTGCAAAACTTTATTGTTGTCTATTTTCTAGGCTTTGTTTCCTCTGCCTCCCAAACACACTGACTAATTTTCTTTTATTTCAAACCTTCTTTTCTCCCTTCTGAATCTATTCTCAGTTTCCCACAGTCTGTGAAACGAGTTTCAACCCTTCCCAGCAGCATTTGCAAAATCCCTGCGAGGATATTGGCCCCAGCCGTGTTGAATCCATCTTGTACAGGTCCCACCTCACATAAGGAGAGGTCCCAATGCCTCAGGAATCTAAAGCCGTCCCTCCTGCACCATCTATGCAGCCACATATTCATTAGTTCTTTCTTCCTATTTATCTAACCAACGTGTGGCACTGGGAGTAATCCAGAGATTACTATCCTCGTGGTCCTGCTTTCAATCTCTTTCCTATTTCCCAAAATTCTTCCTTTTGGATCTCACCCCTCTTCCTGTTGATGTCACTGGTGTTGATATTGATGTGACCTATGGCTGCTTACCCTCTCCCACCCCTCTCAGAATGTCCTTCATTGCTCTTTCACTCTTATTTCTCTCCCTGAGTGTAGCTGAACCACCTATTATGCCAATAACTTGGTTTTGCTTGCACTCCTACAGAGGAACAATCATTCTCAGCAGTACTCAAAACTAAATACCAGTTTGGGAGCGAGGTGAACACAGGGAATTTGCCCTACTTGCTGGGTCTGCTTACCCTTCTGGTGGACACCCTTTCCTTTCTGCCTGTACATTTTTAAGCTGCAGAGTAACCACCTGCAGGAATGTGCTATCCGCAAAGCTCTCCGTTCTCATAGATGCACCAGCCACCCCTCCAGTTCTAAAACCTGGAGCTCGAGCTGCTCCAGCTGGCAACACTTCCTGCACTTGTGGTTGTCCAGGCCACGAGAATCATCCAGGACTTTCCATATGGATGTGCATTCTATAGGGCTAAGGTTCCTAACATGCCCTTACTTTCTAGATTATTATCTCAAAACACCTACCTGTTACTCTCCACTTGCCTGGATGAATGCAGCTTCAACAACACTCAAGAAGCTTGACACCATTCAAAGCAGCCCCCTTGTTTGGCACCCCATCCACCACCTTCAACATCCACTCACTCCACCACCAATGCACAGTAGCAGCAGCGTATACAATCTACAAGATACACTGCAGTAACTTACCAAAGTTCCTTAGACAACACCTTCTAAACCCGTGATCTCTACCACCACGAAGGGCAAGGGCAGCAGATGCATGGGAGCACAACCACCTGCAAGTACCCCTCCAAGTCACACACCATCCTGACTTGGAACTGTATCACCATTCCTTCACAGTCTCGGGGTCAAAATCCTGGAACTTCCTTCCTAACAACACTGTGGGTGTACCTAAAACACATGGACTGCAGCAGTCCAAGAAGGCAGCTCACCACCACTTTCAAATTCAGGTCAAGTATTAAACTGCTCTTATGTCTTGTCTCCTTCTTACTCACACAGAGATATACATAGTTCTCACACACATCTTGCAATGCTCTGAAGATGAATTTGGATGCGATATTCTACTCCTTGACCTCATAAGAACACAAGAATATGAAAAATAGGATCAGGATTAGATCATACAGCCGCTCTAGCCTGCTCTGTCATTCAATGCAATCAAAGCTGATCTTCTGCCTCAACCCTAAGTTTTAGAAAATGAAAGGTAAATGTTTAATATTCAACACCTGAATGCATTTGCAACAACACCCACTCACTCACTCATATAGACACACACAAGAAAAGATTGCGACTACAAAGGTAGCATGCACTTATGTCTTAAAAGTTTGAGTTCTCTGTCACACTTGCTTTTTCTGAGATGAAAGCCCAGATTTTAACCACAATAGAGCCCCCTCCCTCCCCGTCCCCCGCCCCCACCTTCCACCCCAGTGAAGCCCCCAGAACGAAAATCACAACTAAGGGCAGCCATTTTTTAAGGTCAGGTTCACAGAGTCAAGAATTCTTCCATCTCTGCGTGGCCAACCCAGGAGTAAAAACCTGGGTTGAAGTCTTGAAATGTTGCATGCTTGTGATTCCTTTTAGGTCCCTTGTAGAATGGAGCCCAGAGATTTAGAAAGATGAATTCGCTGGGGTTTACTGCATGCAATAGCAGGTTCCCCTGGCTCCACTCCAATTGAGGTGCAGTCAAATCCCTGTTGCGGAAACCTGGTTCGGTTCCTCAAATAGAGAGGGAAAGACCAACCCAAATTCTCCACCGATAGGAAGGGTCCTGTTCCATTGCTGGTCTGGATTTTTCTCCCTTGCTGCTCCAAAAATATGTTTTATTAAATGTTTTTACCTGAAAACCTAGTTTCTGTCATGTGACCAGAGTGTTTCTGTCCATTATCCTCATAAATGGTTTCTGACAACTAGGCCATTGACACACAATGGATCCCAAGTCTCATTTATTTATATTTCATGATATTCCACACCAAAGCTGAAAAGTCCATAAGCTGTATTGTGAACCAGTTTCTTTAATTATTTGGATAAGGGCAGTCATTAACCACAGGAAAGGTCTGTTACATTTTAATGACTTCTCAAAGATATGTCCTGAAGGTTTGTTTGCATCTTGATGTCTTTTGCAGAAATGAAGATTATTTCAAGGGCCTCATGTAGTTCCATGTATATTTACAGGAAAGGGAAGGTCACCTGACTTCTCAACTCCATTTTATTTTAAGGTAAAATTTCCATTTCAAATTTATACTCCTCAAGTCCATGAGTCCATATTGTGTGAGCATGACATTCCCAAGACTCAGGTCATAGATTTTTGTTAGACAAGAGTCCCATCAGAGATGGTGCTAAGGCAGGTAATTGGAGTTGAGATACAGATCAATCATAATCTAAATGACTGATGGAACATACTCGAAGGAGCTGAATGGTCAATTCTTGGTCCCATGCTTCTACTCCTTCTAGTCTTTTATTTAGTGTGCCCTATGGAGTAGATTTAATGAATTAGTGTGCCCAATATAGCACTTTGCAAAATAACTACACAGATTGGGGAATCAGACATGAAGATTAATTTATCCCAGTTTGAAAAGGACGATGGAGAGTGGGAGAAACTTCAGTCTGAAAAGGGCACGAACAGCGGCAGGGATTTCAGTTTGAAAAGGATGCAGAAAGTGGGAGAGACTTCAGTTTAAAAGAGCACAGAGATTGGCGGGGCCCTCAGTTTGAACATCTTGCTGGGAGTCAAAGTGGAGCAGACCTGCGGGAGACAGTCGGGAGCTGAGAAGCTCCTGTAAATACAGACGGGGGATTTGAGTGAGGAGTGGAGCTGAGCAGCGCAGTGTTTCACTGTTTCACTGTTTCAGCTGCTGTGAAGCTGCTGTCTGGGAAAAGCAAAAAAAGCAACTGTGATGTCACAGGAAGCTTGTCAGTTGATTGGCCGGTAAGAGCTCAGTCTAAGGGACAGTGTGTGTGAGAAACCAGCTTGGGACAAGCGAGTTAAGGCAGATCTATAAACAGAAATAACTAAAACTTTAAAATGATAAACCAAAATTTGAAAACTTCAAAATTAAAATCAAACAATAAAGATTAAAAAAAGCAATAAAAATAAAGTAATTTAAACAAATGTTTAAAACACATACCTCGTAGTTAAGAAGCAGATAACCGTTAGTTGTCGGTGGTACTAGCATTCAATAAACACAGTAAATTGCAGCATACATAGGAAGAAAGTAATTAAAGTAAATTAACTAAATAACATAAGTTAGAATGGAGGGACAGGTGTTATGTTGCAGCTGTGGGATGTGGGATCTTTTGGATGCTACGGTGATCCATGACAAATGCGTCTGCAGGAAATGTAAGCAGCTTGAGGAATTCCGGATCAGGATTATTGATTTGGAAGCCAAAATGCAGACACTGTGCAACATAAGGGAGGGGGCCAAATACCTGGATACTTTGTCCCAGAAGACAGTCACTCTTCTTAGAATAGGGTCATCTGTTTTGGTCAGCAGTGAGGGACAGGAGGATGTGACTGTCAGTGAGGCAGGTAATGGGACTGAGCAGACCTAGGGGAGGAGCCTCAGACTTTGCGATTGTCAAGCAGGTTTGAGGTGCCCACAACCTGGGTGAGTAAAAGCGAGGTCTGCAAGGTGGATGAGCTGGCTGGCCATGGCACTGTGGCACAGGAAGCTGTTCAAGCCAGGGGAACAAAAAGGAATGTAGGGATAGTAGAGGATAGTATAGTGAGGGGGATTGACACTGCTTTCTGCAGCAAAGAGCAAGTGTCCAGACGGATATGTTGCCTGCCAGGTGCCAGGGTTCAGGGTATTTATTGCTAAAGGAACAGAATATAAAAATTGGGAAGTGTTCTTGCAACTGTACAAGGCATTGGTGAGACCGCACCTGGTGTACTGTATACAGTTTTGGTCCCCTTACTTGAGGAAGGATGTAGTTGCATTGGAGGCGGTTCAGAGGAGGTTCACTAGATTGATTCCAGAGATGGTGGGCTTGTCTTATGAGGAGAGATTGAGCAGTTTAGGCCTATACTTGCTAGAGTTTAGAAGGATGAGAGGAGATCTAATTGAGGTAAATAAGATACTAAAGGGGACAGACAAAGTAGACGTGGAGCGGATGTTTCCCCTTGTCGGGCATTCTAGAATGAGAGGCCATAGTTTTAGGCTAAGAGGTGGCAGACTTAAATCAGAGATGAGGAGGAATTACTTTTCTCAAAGGGTCGTGAATCTGTGGAATTCACTAACTCAGAGTGCAGTGGATGCCGGGACGCTGAATAAATTTAAGGAGATAGACAGATTTTTAATTAGTGATGGGTTGAAAGGTTATGGGGAGAGGGCAGGAAACTGGAGTTGAGGCCGAAATGAGAACAGCCATGATCGTAATGAATGGAGGGGTAGGCTCGAGGGGCTGAATTGCCTACTCTTGCTCTTATTTCTTATGTTCTTATCTGCTCAGGGCTGGAGAGGAACTTGCAGTGGGAGGAGGAGGATCCAGTTGTTGTGGTCCATGTAGGTACCAATGACATAGGTAGAACTAGGAAGGAGGTCCTGCAAAGTCAGTATGAGGAGCTATGTATCAAATTAAGAAGCAGAACCTCAAAGGTAATAATCTCTGGATTATTATCTGAGCCACATATATGGCAAATAAGATTAGAGTGACAAATGTGTGGCTCAAAGACTGGTGTGGGAGAAGTGGGTTCCAGTTTGTGGGGCACTGGCATCAGTACTGGAGGAAGTGAAGGCTGTACCATTGGGACAGTTTACACCTGAACCATGCTGTGACGAGTGTCCTCACAAATTGCATTACTAGGGAAATAGAGAAGGCTTTAAACTAAACAAGAGGGGTGAGGGATTAAGCTTGGGTAGAGATAGAAATTTAGGGTGTAGAGTTAAGACAGGACATAAAAATAGTAATATGAGAAATGAGGGTCAGAGAATGGCAGGAAGGGACAGAGAGAAAAAACTTAAGAATACATCGACAGTCAAGACTGATGTTACAAGGGGAACAAGAAGACAAAACTGAAGGCTATCTATCTGAATGCACGTAGCATTCATAACAAAGTAAACAAATTCATGGCCCACATTGAAGTAAATAAATATGATCTGATAGCAATTACGGAGACTGGGCTGCAGGACAACAAAGATTGGGTGCTTAATATTGAGGGGCACATGACATTCAAGAAGGATAGGAAGCTAGGTAAGGGTGGAGGGGTAGCACTGTTAATCAAAGAGGGCATTGGTGCAATAGTTAGAGATGACCTTGGTGCAGGAGATCAAGATGTAGAACCGGTTTGGGTGGAGATGAGGAATAGTAGTGGGAAAAAGTCATTAGTGGGAATGGTCTACAGGCCCCCGAACTATGGCCCCAGTGTAGGACAAAGTATTCAAGAGGAAATATTGCGTGCTTGTTATAAAGGGACAGCAATAATCATGGGTGATTTTAATCTACACAAACTGGGAAAATCAGATTGGCAGTAGTAGCCTGAATGATGAGTTATTAGAATGCTTCGGAGATAGTTTCTTAGAGCAGCATGTTCTGGAACCAACCAGAGAGCAGGCTATATAAAACTTGGTATTGTGTAATGTGACAGGATTAATTAATGACCTCAGAGTAAAGGTACTCCTAGGTAGCAGCGACCACAATATGATTGAATTTTACATCCAGTTTGAAAAGGAGAAGAGTGGGTTTAAGACTAGTATCTTAAATTTAAATAAGGGCAACTATGTGGGGATGAAATCTGGGCTAGCTGAAGTGAACTGGGAAACTAGGCTAGAGGATAGATCAATAGAGAAGCAGTGGCAGACATTTAAGGGGATATTTCCAAGTATTCAGAATAAGTACATTCCTATTATAAAGAAAAATTTTAAGGGGAGGACCCACCATCTGTTGTTAGCCAGAGATACTTAGGAAAGTATCAAACTTAAGGAAAAAGCATACAAAGTTTAGTGGCAAGACAGATGATTGGACAGAATATAAAGAACAGCAGAGAATGACTAAAAGGCTAATCAGGAGAAATAAATTAGAGTCTAAGAGGAAGCTAGCTAGAAATGTAAAGATGGATAGCAAGAGTTTCTACAGGTACTTAAAAAGGAAAAGAATAAGTAAAGTGAGTGTTAGTCCTCTAGAGAGCGACAGTAGGGAGTTAATAATAGATAATAAGAAAACTGCAGAAGAAATGAACAAATGTTCACGATAGAGGATACAAAAAACATTCCAGCAATAGCTGCAAATCAGGAGGTGAACGGCAGAAAGGAGCTTGGTGAAATTGAAATCACTAGGGAAACGGTACTGAGCGAATTGATGGCACTGCTGGCTGGCAAGTCTCAATGGACTACATCCTAGGGTCTTTAAAGAGGTGGCTAATGAGGTAGTTAATGCATTGTTGTTAATTTTCCAAAATTCGCTAGCTTCTGCAAAGATTCCATCAGACTGGAAAGTAGCAAATATAATCCCTCTAATCAAGAAGTGAGGGAGGCAGGAAACAGGAAACTATGGGCCGGTTAGCTTGACATCTGTTGTGGGGAAGTTATTAGAATCGATCATTAAGGAGGTTATAGCTGAGCGCTTAGAGCTCAAGGCAATTGGGAAGAGTCAGCATGGTTTTGAGAAAGGAAAATCATGTTCAATCAATCTATTGGAGATTTTTGAAGGATTAACAGGCACAGTGGATGAAGTGGAGACTGTAGATGTACTGTACCTGGATTTCCAGAAGACATTTGATAATGTGCCACATCAAAGGTAATTACTGAAAATAAAAGCACACGGTATAGTGGGTAACAGATTAGAATGGATAGAAGATTCGCTGGCTGGCAGAAAGCAGAGTGTATGCATAAGTGGACCCTTTTCAGATTGGCAGGGTATGATGAGTGGCTTCCTACAAGGATCTGTGTACTAGGGTCTCAACTTTTTACAATTTACATCAATGGCTTAGATGAGGGGAGTGAAGACATGGTGGCTAAGTTTGCAGATGACACCAAGATAGGTAGGAAGGTATATTGTGAATAGGACATGAGGAGGTTGCAGAAGGATGTAGACAGGTTGAGTGAGTGGGCAAAGATCTCGCATATGCAGTTTAAAGTGGGAAAATGTGAGGTTATTCAGTTTGTCAGCAAGAACAAAAAGCAGAGTGTTACTTAAATGGAGAACGGCTGCATAATTCTGAGGTGTAGAGAGATCTAGGTATTCTAGCATGAGTCAGAAGAAGTTAGTATGCAGGTACAGCAAGTAATTAAGAAGGATAATGGAATGCTATCCTTTATTACGAGAGGGATTGAACATAAAAATAAGGATGTTATGCTTCAGTTGTACAGGGCATTGGTGAGGCTGCACCTCGAGTAGTGTGTGCAGTTTTGGTCTCCTTATTTAAGGAAGGATGTAAATGCATTGGAGGCGGTTCAAAGGAGGTTCACTAGATTGATACCTGGAATGAGTGGGTTGTCTTATGAGGAAAGGTTAGACAGACTGGGCTTGCTTCGACTAGAGTTTAGAAGAGCGAGGGGTGATTTGATTGAAGTATACAAGATCCTGAACGACCTTGAAAAGGTGGACATTAAAAGGATGTTTCCTCTTGTGGGTGAGTCCAGAACTAGGGGGCACTGTTTTAAAATTAGGGGTCACCCTTTTAGGACAAAGTTGAGGAGAATTTTTTTCTGAGGATTGTGCGACTTTGGAACTCTCTGCCTCAGAAGGTGGTGGAGGTGAGGTCATTGAATATTTTTAAGGCGGAGGTAGATAGATTCTTGTTAGGCAAAGGAATCAAAAGTTATCGGGGTTAGATGAGAATGTGGAAATTGAAACACAAGAAGATCAGCCATGATCTTATTGAATGGCGGAGCAGGCTCAAGGGACCAAATGGTCTACTCCTGTTCCCATTTCTTATGTTCTTATGTTCACACAATTTTCAGCCCGTTCAAATGATCAAATGGAAAATTGAGCGGGGCACACTGAGCTCAACAATTGTTTCCCAACTTATATCGCACAAAGGTCCCGACTGAGTAGGTGATTTTAACTTCTGCAAAATGGGTTAAAATGGCTGATATTGAAGATTGGCCAGTTTTCCTTTCTAATGAAGTCAATAAAATCAGTTTTATTACTGCCTAAGTGAGGTTAATTAAAGGTGGATAACTGGAAGCTTCCATGTTCCTGCACTAATGTGACCCAGTTTAGGGGTCTGGGGTCAGGCACCTGGCGACACGCCAGAGGTCTAGTGCTCCAGGTAGGCCTAGAGGCCCTCCCTGTCTCCCTGGATGCCGGAGCATCCTTAGGTTTCCCTGTAGATGGGCCAACCCCTTCCACCATCATGGCCTGGCTGATGAATCTAATTTTTAATTAAAGATTTAAGAAGGTCAGAGACATGGCAGCACCTCCATTTTGAATCACCTTCTCTCTTATTTACCTTTTATAGTAGTCTAGTGCACCTTTCAAGCCAGAAGGCCTCTGGTTGGCTGTCCAATTCCAAGAGCTTACCCGCTATCTTTATTTGGACAGAGAAATTGTCTGCATGACAATAAAGGGGATACCCTTCTAAAAATCTCAACGAATGATTGTCTTCTCCCGGGAAACAGTCCCAGCCTCTGTCCTCGTCCTGGGTACTTGCTGTATCTACATACCAACTTCTTCTGACTCATACTAGAACACCTAGATCTCTCTGCACCTCAGAATTATGCAGGCACAGTGGATGAAGTGGAGACTGTAGATGTACTGTACCTGGATTTCCAGAAGACCTTTGATAATGTGCCACATCAAAGATAATTACTGAAAATAAAAGTACACGGTGTAGTGGGAATATCAAATAGCTGGCCCAATATCACACTGGGCAGGATCTTCTGGCTGGTGTGCGGGTGGCAGAGTCCACAGGCCAGAACTTAAAATGTCGCGCGCTGATGTCACACGAGGGTCCCGATGTCAGCGCGTGACATCGCGATATTTTAGTTGGCGGGCGCGCTATGCAGCGGGATGCGCGCCCGCCATTAATTAAAGTACTTGTTAAGGCCATTAACTCTCCAACCATCCAGGATTTTGAGGGGCCCGTGCGAACTTCGGCTCGGCGCACGGGCTCAACGGGCAGGCGGGTGAGTGATTTTTTTTAACAAACGTCATCCAGTGGCGGGCGGGATGAGGTTAGATATCGGGTTTAAAAACTTTTAATAAAGTGTCTGTGTTCTTCACTAACATGGCCCATCGCGTGCGATATTTTCACATGAGGGGGACATGTTAATGATTTTTAAATTTTTCTATTTTTAGAGTTGCGCAGAGTTTCAGCAATCTCCCTGAGGCAGCACTTAGCCTCCTTTCGCACGCACGTGCCAAAAGAGCGCACTCTGTCAGTTGGGGAATCCCGCGCAGGGAGCGCATAGCACTTTCTGTCGGGCGCCACGCTGGGCGGGCCTTAATTGGCGCACCCACTTAAAATGGCGGCGGGGTCCGTTTCGGCGGCGACAATCGGCTGCCCACCTGCCACCAAGTCGGTCGCACCCGCCCGCCCATCAAGGGCAGAATTCTACCCACCATTACGAAAAGCTAAAATAATCCCAATTCAGAAAATCTACTTTCATGTTTCTGAAACACATAATGACTGTTCTAGTTCACTATGCCATCTATTCAGCTTTTGGACTGACCAAAATGCAACACAGTTTGAATGCTTCTCATCCCTATTATATCTCAATTAATGCACAGTTCATGATCAGATTCTGTCGTTACCTTTTCTCATCCTATGATTCCTTTTGTTGTACAAACTGTTTTTCAAACGTGACAGTATTTTTTAGGATAAAAATAGTCTGAGATTCATGGCCCTCTGCCTGGCAGGAACAACGCAGCGCTGCGTCTAAAATGCCAATGCCCCACTTACCGCACCATTGCCATACCCTCTGCAGTTGCCACCATTTCTGAGCCATGATGGAAATGAATGGCCAAACAGTTCGCCTGCTTCATTTGGAATTCCACTTATAATGTGCAAAGTGGGGTAATGGTGGTCCTGGGAACCTGAGGCAATTTTGCTGCTACCAATTTTAAGGTTCTGTAGACCAACCATTGGTTCTTCAAGGGCCCATAAATGGCCCTTCTGTCTGTGGAAAAGTCTCCTGTCTTGTTGACAGTCTGTCCTTGCTCCCCACACCCGTGAGTGTCTCCTTCCTTTAGTCCCTGCTTCTAACTCAGCTCCAAATCAGAGCCGTTGGTTTTCCTCGAACAGTAAGTTGCCTATTGACACTGGCTCTGCAATTGAGCTCATCCTTCATATTAAAATGAGGCCAGGCTCACAAAATGACTTGGGCTTCTCACCAGTCCTCCCACCCATCTTAAAAAAAATTGCCAAGCATCTTTTGGACCACGCTATGTATTTTCCTTCTTAGCGAATGGCTAATGCACAATACCCAGGACTGGATTTTCTCACCCAGGACGAGGACAGAGGCTGGGACTGTTTCCCGGGAGAAGACAACCATTCGTTGAGATTTTTAGAAGGGTATCCCCTTTATTGTCATGCAGACAAATTCTCTGTCCAAATAAAGATAGCGGGTAAGCTCTTGGAATTGGACAGCCAACCAGAGGCCTTCTGGCTTGAAAGGTGCACTAGACTACTATAAAAGGTAAATAAGAGAGAAGGTGATTCAAAATGGAGGTGCTGCCATGTCTCTTAAATCTTTAATTAAAAATTAGATTCATCAGCCAGGCCATGATGGTGGAAGGGGTTGGCCCATCTACAGGGAAACCTAAGGATGCTCTGGCATCCAGGGAGGGCCTCTAGGCCTACTTGGAGCACTAGACCTCTGGCGTGTCGCCAGGTGCCTGACCCCAGACCCCTAAACTGGGTCACATTAGTGCAGGAACATGGAAGCTTCCAGTTATCCACCTTTAATTAGCCTCACTTAGGCAGTATCAAAACTGATCAGCATATGTTTAGGTCTCGGCCTGCAGGCCCCCACCCCATCTGCATGAAATGGCTGGAGGCAGGACGGAGCCAAGGGATTGTCAAGCTGGCCTGTGAGGCTATTTTTCATCCCTGGAAATTCAGCCTTTAGTGTTTCATCTTGCATTGCTAAAAAGGCCTTGCAGTAATTCTAAGCTATTATACGATTCAAGAGGAAAATAATGATTAGGCAACCTTTTAAAAGACAAAGGTCAACAATTTTCCTTTTTCTTTAAGCCATGATTTCAACCTGTTGTTTGAGAATGGGTATAATGGTACACAGAGATTGTTGTTGACATCTTTTGATGATCTGCTTCTATCACTGCTTGTTTGTCCCTACAACCACACCCCCCCCCCCTCCACCTCTCTCTCTCTCTCTCTCTCCACCCCCCACACACACACCTTAAACCAGCTTATATTTCAACTCTTTCTTGGACTCGTACTCAAGTTCTGTCGAAGGGTCATGAGGACTCGAAACTTCAACTCTTTTCTCCTCCGCCGATGCTGCCAGACCTGCTGAGTTTTTCCAGGTAATTCTGTTTTTGTTTTTGTGTTATAATGGTACACAACTGAGTAAACCCACTCAAAATTAAAATCAACGAAGGAAAGCTATTGCTCCGTAACCACGTGTAGATATAAATGGGAAAATGAAAATAGATGAGCTACAGAATCAATAACCAATGCTTTTCTCCCCCAATTTCCCAAGTACTAGTGATGTGATTGACACGTAATGGCTTTCATGCCATTCACATGATTAATGCTTTATCTAAATATTAATGAAGTATATGTTAGTGTTATTTTCCTGATCACCCCATTGCTTCTTTGGAATTCCAAAACAGGAGCGGAGTGGAAGTGCTGCTAACTTCACAGAGAATCAGACACTTACTTTTCCTTATTTTGAACAAAATACTATGGTGAAGAAATGTAAGTAAAGGCTTGTAGAGCGTTTTATTATTTGATCTAAAGAAAAGCTGTTCACTAAATTTATATGACCCTATCATTACTATTGTAATTTACACATCCATCAGTCACCTGGCTAGCATCATTTGTGGCTCATTTTGTGTGTCCCATTCTGAATCATTTCAAGGTAAGAAAAATAGACAGATCAGAGTGACAGCCATGTTATCTGAAAACTAAGGGTGAACTTTGATAAAATTACAACTGTCATTTTTTTCTTCCTCTCCAATATTGCTTCTGGAAGATATACATGCCACTTAAATCTCTATGCTTTCACTACAGGAACTAGATGTACATAAAAGAATTTGAGAGACGTTAGAACATTATTTTATGAACAATTGGGAATGTGTTTTCCATCTGCTGCAATATGTAAGATTGCTTCATGTATAGAATACCATGGCCAGAATACTTCCCTTGTTGAGCGGGCTTGCTGGGAGCGGGCGGGGGTAGTTGGGAAGCCAACTGCCGCCCGCGATTGGCTCCGCACCGTGATTTCACGCGGGCGGGCCAATTAAGACCCACCCTGCGTGGATCATGAGCGGCAGCACCGTGCGCTGCCTGTGGACGTGGGGGGAGGGAGGTGGGAGAGCAGGGCCTCGAGCGTAGTTGGTGCATGCACGTGAAAGAATGCTTCAATCTCCCTGACGCATGGAGCTGCCTCAGGGAGATTGAAGCACTTTTATAAAAAAAATTAATGAAGGCAATAAAAATTTAATGAAACATGTCCCCTCATGGGACATAGTTTTTAATGTAAAAAGAAAGTTTTTATTTAGTTTGTATTAGCTTTAGGAAACCTCATCCCGCTCATGGATGACATTCCCTAAAAAATATAAAGACTGCTTGGTCTTTTTGTTTGCCTGCCAACCGTCAGGTTGGACGGGCAGCGTAAATTTGAAGTTAATTAGCTCGTTAATGGCCTTACTAGGCATTTCAATTATTGAAAGGCACACAGCTGAATCTAGCATGCGCCCGTCAAACGAAATATAGCGCGAGTGCGCGATGACATCAAGATACACGCCGACATCATCGCGCGTCATATTTTGCTCATGCATGTCGGGCACGCGCCTTCATGCTGAACGTAAAATTCTGGCCCGTGCTTGCCAGAGTACAGGTCATTATTTTTCATATGCAAAGCTGTTTCCATTTTTAAAAAAAAATCATTCTAGGGACATGCACTTCACTATCAAGATCCCTATTTATTTTTGAGTAGGTGGTGATAAGCCACCTTTTTGAACTGATTAAGCTGGTACTGATAGGTAGAGAGTTCTGGAATTCTGATTTAGCAATGATGAAGATACCCATCAAGTCAGGATGGCGTATGACTCATTGGAGGGGAGCTTGGAGGTGATGGTGTTCCCATGTACTTCTTCTATTAAGCGGCAGAGATGACGAGTTTGGGAGGTGTTGCCAAAGAAGCTTTGACCTGTTACTGCAAGTGTTTCCAGTAGATAGTTCATACTGCAGACATAGTGGGCTTGTGGTGGAGGGGGTGAATGTTTAAGGTGCCAAAGCTTGTAGAATTTACTTACCCTAGGGCGGCAGGAGCAAGATGTACCTGAGCTATTCTGGTAGAACTTTGTTTAAGAGTCTGTAGCCCAGCCCAAATTTATAACTGGAGATCAAAAGGACCAAAGAACCTCTTACACACAAGCCAATCTTGTAATCTGATGAGAAAAGTTGCCTGTGGCTTTTTCATTTCTTTCTTCATTCCTGAGCTTAGTCTCTTTACTTCTCTTTCATCTTTTATCATTCTAAGGTCATGAATCATAAACAGGGTAGAATATTATCCAGCTGTAATGATGTTGTCCTGAACAAAATGTAAAGCCTAATTTGAAAGAAGGTTATTTGGCAGTAGTTGCAACTGGAAGAGTTACTGTCTGTGTCAAATTGAATACTTGATATCAATTGTTTCATGCTCTGTTCTGTCATTGTTCACAGTGTGGGGTCATTCAATTATTTAGTTTATCCGTTCCTGCCCCTGATTCATTTGAATGGCAGTAGGTTCATTTGAATGAAAATCAGGGTCCAGCAATGTACATCAGACCTGGACTGGTCTTCAGGAAAGAAATATATGGAACATGTATCATGAAGGAATCATCCGGTTTGAGCAGCATTAGAGCTGAAGAGGCCCTGAAGAAGTAAGTTTCACATTAATTTTTTGGGGTCAAGTGGAGCAAGAGGGCTCCACCCAAATACTGCAGGATTCTGCTAGCCTGGGCTTGCTCCCCACCTGCACCCTCCTCAACCTTACCTTACCTCCCTATCGGAATCTACCTGTTGCTGTCACCAGCCAATGCTTATTGGGGCCATAAAATCATGGAATCTTGGAATGGTTACAACAAAGAAGAATGCCATTCGACCCCTTGTGCCTGTGCTGGCTCTCTGCAAGAGCAATTCATCTCATCCCACTCCCCCACCTTTTTCCCGTAAACTGCAAATGCTTCCTCTTCAGATAATAATCCAATTCTCTCTTGAAAGCCATGATTGAATCTGCCTCCACCACACTCTCAAGAATTGCATTCCAGATCCTAACCACTCACTGTGTAAAAATGGTTTTCCCCATGTTGCTGTCATTTCTTTTGTTGAACATCTTAAATTGGTGCTCTCTGGTTCTCAGTCTTCCACAAATGGGAGCAGTCTCTCCCTATCTACTCTGACCAGACACCTCATGAGCATCTCCAACAAATCTCCTCTCTCCTGTTCTCCAAGGAGTACAGCATCAACTTCTGCAGCCGATCAACGTAACTGAAGTTCCTCATCCTTGGAACCATTCTTGTGAATCTTTTCTGCACCATCTCTAATGCCTTCACATCTTTCCTAAAGCGTGGCAGCCAGAACTGAACGCAATACTCCAGCTGAGGCCAAACCAGTTTTTATACAGGTTTATCATAACTTTCTTGCTTATGTTCCCTAGGCCCCTATTTATAAAACCCAGGATCCCGTATGCTTTGCTAACAGTGCTATCAAGCACCTCCAAGATCCACTCCCTCCACCACCGACACAAAGTGGCAGCAGTGCTGTGTACCATCAACAAGATACTTTGCAGCAGCTCACCAAAGCTCCTTCGACAGCACCTTCCAAACCCGCGACCTCCACCATCTAGAAAGACAAGGGCAGCAGACACATGGGAACACCACCACATGCAAGCTCCCCTCCAAGCCACTCACAATCCTGACCTGGAGCTATATCACCATTCCTTCACTGTCGTTGGGTCAAAATCCTGGAACTCCCTCCCAAATAGCACTACGGGTGTACCTACACCATATCAACTGTAGCGGTTCAAGAAGGCAGCTCATCAGCACCTCCTCAAGGGCAATAAGGGAAGGGCAATAAAAATGCTGGCCAAGCTAGCAGGGCCCATGTCCCGTGAAAGAATAAAAAAAACCTGCCCTGCCACCTTCAATGGTTTGTGCACCCAGGTCCCTCTGCCTCTAAATTGTACCCTTTATTTTATATTGCCACTCCCCATTCTTTCAACCAAAACAAATCACTTCACACTACATTTATTTCATCCACCACTTGTCCGCCCATTCCACCAACCTGTCTGTGTCCTTTTGCAGGTTAACACCCTCTTCCTCACAGTTCATAATTCTTCTGTGTCATCTGCAAATTTCAAAATTGTGCCCTGTGCACCAAAGTCTAGGTCATTACTATGTATCAAGAAGAGCATGGGCCTGAACACCAACCCCTGCAGAATCCCACTATAAATCTTCCTCCATTCCAAAAAGCAACCATTCACCACTACTTTCTGATTCCATTTATTCAGCCAATTTCATATCCATGTTGCTAATGTCCTTTTTATTCCATAAGCTCTAACTTGGCTGCCAAGTCTGTTGTGCAGAACTTTCAAATGCCTTTGGAATTCCATGTACACCACATCAACCACGTTACCCTCGTCAACCCCCTCTGTTACCTCAGCAAAAAACTCAAGCAAGTTAGTTAAGCATGATTTATCCATAACAAACCCATGTTGGCTTTCCTTAATTAACCTGCATTTATCGAAGTGACTGTTAATTTTTTCCTGAATTACCATTTCCAAAGCTTCCCCACCATCATGGTTAAACTGACTGCTTGAAGATTCAAGGCTAATCTTTGCAAAACTAAAACTGGAAAGCAGTCTCAAGGACAAAGACAAAAAAATTCTGGAAAAACTCAGCAGGTCTGACAGCATCTGTGGGGAGAAAGACAGAGTTAAAGTTTTGAGTCCTAAGTTCAGCTCTGAAGCAGAGTCATACGGACTTGAAATGTTAACTCTGTCTTTCTCTCCACAGATGCTGTCAGACCTGCTGAGTTTTTCCAGCAATTTTTGTTTACTTTTTTCAGATTTCCAACATCCGCAGTATTTTGCCTTTATTTAAGCAGTCTCAGGGCACCCACAGCTCAGCAGGGATTTGAATGAGATCCAGGCCTCTTTGCCATCAAACAAATAACTGAACAAAAGTCAAGCTCCACCCCTCTGTGTTGCAACGTTATTAGTATTTTCATGCATATTTGCTGTTTGCCAGTTCCAGTGAAATGTAACATGTTTTAGAAGAATGATCTTGGTGAAGGTAGCAACATGGGGACATTTGCACAAAGCTATTTACCAGAGCAACTTATAAGGCTTGTGAGGCAGTTGCGTTTCCATTCACACAAGGGGCAGAATCTTACACTGATAGGATAGGCGTGCGCACGCGACACGATCGGACATGAAACCGCACGAGATGGCGTTGGGCGAGCACCCCAACGTCACCCCGCGCTCACGAGATATTTCAGTTGGAGGGTGTGCATGGGTATCGGAGCCGCACCCACCATCTATTAACAGGCCAGTTAAGGCCATTAAAAAGGCAATTGACCAAGACCTCATGTTGCCTGTGCGATCTCGCGCTTGTGGCACGGGCAAAATGGGCAGACGGGCAGGAACGTTTTGCAAACTCTCATCCAAGAGAGGCAGAAATAGGGTCATCAGCATTGCCAGTGTGAGTAATGAGGAGTTTTGGAGATAGTTTGGTGCTGGTTGCTTATTGGTACTTGGCAGTTTCATTTCTGTTCAGGGCTTCATTCTTAGCATTTCCAGGCTTCGTTTCAGGATATATTGCTGTCTCCAAGGCCCCCAGAGGATTCAGACCATGTGAACCCTTCCAGGTATTAGACAGCTTTCCGTTACCCTGGTAATGGGGATTGTGATCTCCGCTGGAGGCACCTACCCTGAGGAGGAAGAGAGGGGCAGAAGGGAGAGGAGGCCAGGTGTCCCAATGCAACTTCCAGGGAAGCAACGTGTGGGAGGAGAGGTGCAGGCACAAGGGGCACAGGGCCTGCAAGTAGTCCAAGGCGGAAGGGGCTGCAGACGACGCCACTATCCTGCTGCCAGTGTTTACATGTGGTGATGCAGCTACCTCAATATGTTCGAGGTGCAATGCTGAAGGAGGCTTTGCCTCTCCAGGGAGAACATGACCCCCATTTTCAGATGATTGGGCCTGAGATCACCTCCAACTATGTGTGTGGACAACCCATGCCAATGGTCCTACAGGTCAGCGTGGCCCTCAACTTCTATGTATCTGGTTCTTTCCAGGGGTCATGGGGGATCTGTGTGGAGTGTCCCAATCAGCTGTCCACAATTGTATCACCCTGGTAACAGAAGTTCTGTTCAGGCAGGTAATGACATTTATTCATTTCTGTACAGACGAGGCCAGCCAGGCTGAGCAAGCCAGAGGCTTTGCAGCGATTGCTGGGTTCCCCCATGTCCAGGGTGCAATTGATTGCACACGTGTGACCATCAAGGCACCAGCAGCTCAGCCGGGTGCCTTTGTCAACAGGAAGGGATTCCACTCTGTGGACATCCAGATAGTGTGTGACCACAGGATGCATATTCTGCAAGTCTGTGCAAGGTACCTTGGCAGATCCCATGATGCTTATATACTCAGGCACTCCCAGGTGCCAAGTCTATTCAGTGCTCCAGCCCAACTGGATGGATGGCTGTTGGGTGACAAGGACTATCTGTTGAATAGGTGGCTTAGGATGCATCTCCACCATCCAAGAACAGAGGCAGAGCAGCGTTATAACAGGAGCCATGCCTCCACAAGGGCAGTGATAAAGAGGACCACAGATCTCCTGAAGATGCGCTTCCAATGACTGGATCGTTCAGGAGTTGTACTACGATAACCCCCAGAGCGGGTGTCACTGATAGTGGTTTCATTCTGCACTCCCCACAATCTGACACTGGCAAGGGGGGACCCACTGGAGGAAGAGGACCTTGACACAGCCCCAAAGGCCACAGAAGATGAATCCAGTAGTGTGTCAGAAGAGGAGAATGGGGAGAAGAATGCTGAGGGCATGGAGGCAGACCTCTGTAACCCCCATGGAGGCAGGGACACCAGGGACACTGTTGGATCCTGTACCCTGGTTTGTTGGGACTTAAGTATCCGGGTTTAGGGGTGACTGAGTTGGCACCATAGACAGAGAAGATCAGTATGTCATTCTTAGAAGAAACATATTCTGTTCATTTACAAAATGAACTCAGCAGCTACATTTCTGTGTTTACACCTCAAAACTCTGTCTGTACATTTCACACTCCAACTCAAGACTACTGACTACAGAGCTAGCCTGCACTACTCTGGATACCAAGATCATGTGATCTTTCATTATGACATTCGTCTTAAAGGTATATCACACATCAGATTACTACATCCCTCCCCATTTACTGAGAAATACATTTTACAACGTTTTTAAATATCAAATTTTTCATACAGATAAGTAATTTATAAAATCTATCAATCTGAGGGTTTGCATATGTGTGAAGAACATCTCAGCTCTACAGCTTCTGATGTTTTATCTGCAACCTCCTTCACTGGAGTCGTCTGAGCATTAGGCTCTTCTGTAGGTACCCGCAGCTCTGTTTTCTCTTTCAGGTACAGTCGACCCTTCAGACACATCTGTACTCAGTTGAATTCTTTCAACAGGACATGTTGATTCAGTCACGAACACTGGTGGAATCATTTCTGGGTATTTTGTTTCTCCTCTTATATGAGCCACATGTCTCCATATGATTCGTTCTTCCAGTTTCAGGTGGTAGGAAAGAGGCCCAGATGCTGTGCTTATTTCATCGAACAACCATGTTGGTCCTTCTCTAAAATTCTTCACATATACCTTCTCTCCTACATTAACTGCCCTGTCACAACTGTGACAGTCACGTTCAGTTTTCTGACTTCCCTTACTCCTTTCCACCTTCCCCCCCACCAAGTTTGGCATAGTTAGACGGAATCTCGATTGGAGACGGCGCTTCATCAACAATCCCACAGGTGTGACACCGTTGTTGTATGAGGGCTGGTCCTATCATGGAAAATAAATTGTGCTAGTTTAGTAGCTGTAGCATCTCCAATTTTTTTGTACCAGACTTGAACATCTGAATCACTCTCTCGGCCAGTCCATTTGAAGAAGGGTGGATAGGTAAAGTTTTTACATGAGTAATACCATTGAGGCTGATAAATTGGTGAAACCCAGCACCTCGTAAATACTGTTCCATTGTCTGCTATGACTATTTCTGGTAGTCCATTGGGTGTGAAACTTTGACATAGTTTGTCAGTTGTAGCAGAAGGTGTCTGCGACTTCCCTTCTTATATGTCCATCCATTTTGAGCGAGCATCAACGATAAGTAGAAACATCATTCCCATAAAGGGTACAACATAATCGATTTGTAATTGCACCCACGGCCTTCCTGGCCATTCCCAAGGGTGTCATGGAACTGTTGAAGGTAACTTATGCCCTTGCTGACACTGCACACAACTTCTTACTAAGTTTTCGATTTCTCCATCCATCCCAGGCCACCATAGATAGCTTCGTGCTATTGCCTTCATTTGGGAAATTCCTGGATGCGCCGTGTGAAGTTCAGACAACAATGGCTTTCGTCCTTTTGGAGGAACAATCACTCGCGCTCCCCACAATAAGATACTTTCTTGGCTGGTTATTTCGTATCTTCCTTGAAAAAAGGGTTTCATTTTGTCAGATTCCTGTTCTTGTGACCAACCATGAAGAACTTGTTCTCCTCCTTTGGATAAGACTGGGTCTCGACTTGTCCACTCTCTAATCTGTCTAGCACATACTGCTGATGATTCTAAGAAGTTCAATAGTAAAATGAATTTTTGAGAAATTGGAACATTCTCATCATTTACTGGCATGGGCAAACAACTAAGGGCATCAGAATTTGCAGTTTGACTCCCAGGTCTATGAATGAAAGTATGCTTATACGCTGCCAAGGTCAATGCCCATCTTTGAATTCTTGCTGAGACTATAGGGGTATCGCCTTGTCTTCGCTGAACAATTCCAGCAATGGCTTGGGGTCCGGTATGATGGTAAAATCATGACCATGTACACACTGGTGAAATTTCTTAACACCAAAGATGATTGACAGGTCTTTTTCTATTCATGAGTACCCTTTTTCCGCTATATTGAGTGTTCTTGTTATATATCCCATAGGCCGCTTTGATCCATCATCCATTCAATGGGAGAGGACTGCTCCCACTCTATAGGGAGATGCGTCACATGTCAACACCTGCAACAACTGTTTCACTTGTGTGAAAGCTTCTTCCTGTGGTTGGAACATGGTTGGTTTTCCTTGAGCAAATAGTACAGTGGTGCTAGTTCTGTCAACAAGTTAGGCAAGAAGTGTCCATAGTAATTGAACATCCCTAAGAATGATTTGGGTCCAGGAGTATTCTTAGGCACTGGTGCCTCTCTAATGGCTTTCACTTCTTCCTCAACTGGGTGCAGGCCTTGTGCATCTACCTTGTGACCTAGGTAGGTTACCTCTTTCACTTGGAATGTGCACTTTTATTTTTTCAAACGCACTTCTAGCTGTGAAAAATGTCTCAGAACTTCTTCCAAGATAACCAAATGCTTCTTTCCAGTGAGTCCTGTCACCAGAATGTTATTTAACTAAACTACAACATAGGGCAGTCCCTGTGATAAACTTTCCATGGTTCTTTGGAATATGGCGCAAGCTGAAAGATAAGCCAAAATGTAAACGGGTGTATTGGTACAAACCTTTGTGTGTATTAATGGTGACAAGCTTCTGGGAGGCCTTCTCTAATTCCAATTGTTGATAAGCATGACTCATATCAAGCTTCATGTAGGTGGTTCCATCTGGCAATTTAGTGTACGAGTCTTCAAGTTTTGGTATGGGGTGTCTGTCCAACTTTGCCACTTTATTGACTGTTAATTTGTAGTCTCCACAATTTCGAATGCTTCAGTCAGGTTTGAGAACAGGTATAATTGGTGCTGCTCACTCTGAAAACTGCTCTGGTTGTATCACTCCCAGTTTTTCTAATCTGTCCAGTTCGGTGTTTACCTTTCCCCGCATTGCATAAGGTACTGGTCTTGCCTCCAAGTTCATCCCTGCAGACTGAGGCATATTTTTGTAGTAGCTCTGATAACCCATTAATTCTCAGTTGGACAATTTCTGTCCATTCCAATTTAATTTCTTAAAGCCATTTTCATCCAGGGAGGTTAGGTCCTTGCCTGCTACAACCATCAAGGGTAATTTCACTGTTTAGCCTCTGTAATGTACTGTGACTTTATTTATGTCCTTGACTTGTGTGTCTTCTCCTGTGTAAGTTTTCAATTTGGCATCTATTTCTTCCAAATTTAGTTTACGTTGCCCATGATTCAGGTATTTAAAAGGACGGTCACCTGTGACTGTAGTGGATGCTGCAGTATCCATCTCCATTCTGATAGGCCTCTCATTCACTCTCATTTTTACATAGATAAGTTCTGTTCTTCCTACCTCTAAATTATACAATGAATAACTATCTGAATCTAATACTTCTGGCTTTTCAATGCTGTAGATCTCATTGGGTTTTTGCTTTTGTTTGAAAGTCTGCATGATTCTACCTTTACAATGTCTCATAAGGTGTCTGTTTCGATGACAGAAAAAACATTCGCTTTTTTAAAAATGTGTTTCACTACTAGGTTGTCTGCTTCCACCTCTGTTACCGTTACGCCATTTTTGCTGCTACGTTATCTCTTTTAATTTGTCTGCTTGCAGTGGCTGCTTCCTGCTTCTGAGTAAAGCCTTGCTCCTTCTCACTCTTTTTGGCTGAGGCTCCCCGCCCAATGTTGAGGATGGCGCCATTTTGCGCTCCTTGTATGGCTTTCGAGTCCCGCACTGCACCTTCCATTGCCAGGACAATTTCCAATGCCTTCTGAAAATTTAAATTTGTCGAAGAAAGCAATCTCTTCTCAATTGCATCTTCATTTATTCCGTACACCAGACGATCTCTAAACATATCATTGATAGGTGTACCAAACTCACAATGTTCTGTTAACTGTTTCAGACTTGCTACGTAACAAGCAACTGTCTCTCCCGCGGCTCTGTTCTTTGAGTTAAGTTTAAACTGTTGCATCATCACCGAGGGCTTTGGCTGATAATAATAATTCTTTACGAGGTTCACTAAGTCATCAAAACCTTTTGAATCTGGGGCCCTGGGTGCCAATGAATTTCGCATTAACTCATATGTCTCACTCCCACACACTTCTTCTCCTCCCCCGCAATGTTGTTTGTCTGGAAGAAGAACGTGAGGCGTTCAACATAATGAGACCAGTCGTCCGAGGCTGGATCAAAAGGTCCAGCTCTTCCAAGTTGCAGCATGCTCTGAGGGGGTTACTTCGACGATCAGAATGGAAATTTCTCTTTGCTCACAATTCCTGTACAAGGTGCGGCCCGATTTTGGTTCTCTTGATTTCCTTTGCTCTTTCCTGCTTTTTCTCGTCCTTTCGTGTTTTTTTTTTCCTGCTTTTTACTCCCGCCGCCAGTTTGTTGAATCCTGTACAAAAACAGAATTACCTGGAAAAACTCAGCAGGTCTGGCAGCATCAGCGGAGAAGAAAAGAGTTGATGTTTCGAGTCCTCACGACCCTTCGACAGAACTAGTTGCTGCTGCTGAAGCCTTGAAGGTGCTCCAAGAGGAGCATCCTTTGAAGCATGGGGGAGCAAAATATTGGAGAAATAGTCTGATTGCACTCTATGAGATCATATGAGATCAAAGCCGAGCCTTGTACCCACTAAACTTCCTGATGGCATTCTGCAAGGCCATCAGCGGTCTCCCTGACTGAAAGTCAGCAGCCTTTCACCAGCCATGCTGCATGCACTTGCATAGCGCTGCACAGGAGTACTGGTCCAAGCAAGAGCACACAGAGGCAGACACAAAGGAAGGCATAAGGGTGGTTAGTTCATTTTTGTTTGTACAAGCGATGTATTTTGGATAAAGATGTTATGGGAAAGTCATTGGTAATGACTTTTATTGCAGCGTTTTGGCCAGCTATCCATGGTGGTGAAGGGATATTCCCCTGAAGGAAGAAGTGTCTCAGCAGGCAACCTTAGTCAGCCCATCCAGAACCACAGGATCCTGGCTGCATCGTCTGTGCCTCCTCCTCCTCCTCTTCCTCTTCCTCACTCTCCTCCCAAGGTGGTCTACCGATTCCTGGTGGCAAAGGCTGAGCCCTCATGATAATGTTTGCAGGACACGGCAAACCATCACAAACTTGGAGCCACACTCTGCTGTGTAATGAGGGGGTCCTCTTGAGTAATCCATAAAGCAGAAGCACTGCTTTAGCAGGCCGATCTTCCAAGATGTTTCTGTTGGCTGTACGGCTTTCACTATATTCGTGCTGTCCTCCCATGGTCAGGTATTGCAGGGACGTCATCAGCCAATGTTGAGGGGCTATATCTTGCCTCTTAGCAACTGCCCTCTGGTTCTTCTTAGAGGCCTGAAGACACAGGAACTGAGCACTGCCCCAGAATGAAGGCATTGTGGTTGCTGCCAGGATAATAGGCATTCACCGGTAGTTTGGTTTGTGAATGAACACATACCAATGCATCTGATGATTGCCTGCACTATTTGGAATCCCATTATCCTGGTGCCTTCTGCCTAGAGAGCCCACAATGTAATCACCTCTCTTAGCAAATGGGGCCTCCGTGACCTCCCGGATGCAGTAATAGTGTACTGTCTGGAATGATGTGGTTGTGTAGGAGTTTAGTGTGACTGACCTTTACACTGGCACTGGCAGCATCATCCTGACCCAGGCATGAGGCTGCAGATCCTCTTTAAGGAGGTGACACAGTTCTGTGATCATCCCCTTGTTGAATCTGAGTCACCTTAGACATTACTCCTAGGCAGTGTAGAGGTTCAGGCAGTGCTCCCTGAAACCTGTAATGGGGACGGCTTTCTGTGGAGAGTCCTCCTCCAACGCTGCAGAGTTTGCCCCTCTGCTCCAATTCTCGGTCAACCTGCAGACCTAGAAATGCTGCAACTACAACCCACATTCCTCTTGCAGATTTAGTGTGTGCAGGTGATGAAATTGTCTGCCTCCCTGAATGGATGCATGAGTTTGCCAACACACAATACTTCAGCAGACTTCGCTATAAAAGAGGTAAGTCAAATGCACCTCACCTGCAAACTGGCTATCTGGTCCTTTAAGTACACTAGTCGGGGGATCCTTTGTGCAACTGAACACATGTTCAGCTTCAAGTGATGAGCACAGGCATCACTGGTACCGTGGGGCTGACATGGTGAGAACTTGCATCAGATCAACCAGAACGGCTGATTAACATCACCATCTGACCTCTTCTGTTTCTTCTGACACACAGATGGCTCAACCATCCTTCCGAAGCTGGGGTGCCATCCAGGCTGCATTGGAAGTGGCCAGCTTATGTCATGAGTCATTTCCTGCCTTCAAGGTTCCTGTACCAACGGCACCAGCAGTGCTACTGAGCTCAATTTTGTGGCCAGAGATAGAGGCTGATTTACAAAGAGCTTGCTGAGTAGATGGATTATTACAATTCGCTCACAGATCCTCTGAGGCCTGGATGATGCAGGCTCCAGGCAACCCAGACTTTCTACCGACTCTCATCCAAATAAAGAGGAACTGGTGCAAGTTGGCACAAGGCCAGGAGGAGAACAGCAAGAAACAGTGGCGCCTCAAAAAGATCAGGACACTGGCAACCAATGACCAGCGCAATGGAAAGCATTGGCCCGATCTTGGGTATATTGCAAGCAGTGCAATTAGCTACAGATGAGCAAAGGACAATGCTGGAGGTGCCTTATGATGTGCTGAAATGTGGTTCCTCACACCTGCCAGCTTCTCCACAAGGACCTGTGGCCTCAAGGACTTGGAGGCAATCCCTTGCCAGTGGCATTAAAGATCAATGCTGCCCTAAATTTCTTTGCCAGTGGCTCCTGCCAGGGCTCCACAGGGGACCTGAGTGGTATTTCCCAGTCAGTGACGGACACGTGCATTCAAGAGGTGACAGACGCCTTCTTCAGGAGTGCGCACCAATTTGTCCAATTCGACTTGGATCCCGAGAGCCAGGCAGCCACACCATCAGGTTTTGCAGCAATCACTGGTTTCCCACAAGCACAAGAGGCTATTGACTGCACATTTGTGGCCTTGAGAGCTCCCTGGCATCAGCCAGTCATATTCATCAACAGGAAAGGATTCCATTTTTTCAATGTTCAGCTGATATGTAATCACAGAAGACAAATCCTGCATGTTTGTACTTGGTTCCCAGGAAGCTCTCATGATGCCTACATTCTGACCCGCTTCCAGGTGCCATAAGTTTTTGAGGGACTTCGGCAAATCCAGGATTGGCTCCTTGGTGACAAGGGATGTCTCCAGAAGACCTAGCTGAGAATGCCAGTTTGTCACCTCCAGAGTGCCGCTGAGGAGAGCGACAATGCCACAAATGCCTCCACAGGGGCCATGATTGAGCAGACAATAGGCCTCCCAAAGATGAAGTTCAGATGTTTGGGCCACTCAGGCAACGCACTCCAATACTCCCCACAGAGAGCGTCCCAGATAATCTTTGTATGCTGTGCCCTGCATAGCCACATGCTACAAAGGGGAGATGTCTTGGCTGAGGAAGACAAGAAGGAGTGAGATGTCTCCTCCAATAAGGGGGGACGGCTAAAGGGATAGTGATGATGAGGGACAGGGTTTCACGTGCAGAGGCCATTGCAAGGGAATGACGTGACAGACAGGCCTGTGACAATCTGATTGCAAATAAATTCCAGGAAGAGTAAGCTGCCGAAACATTTCTTTACTATTCGGCTTTCTATCATCTGCCAGCCTCCTTTTTGGTAACAATCATTATACTTTTCTCTCATGTACCTTGATGTATGATAGCTGAATTAAATTGCACTGCATGCCCTGCTGATGGATTGATCCTTTGTATGCACCAAACTGTGCTGATAAACAGACCCCTGTCGCTAAATGCACACATTCAAAACTGCACAGCACTCCATTCTCCCACAGCCTCGGGCACCTGTAAATAGAAATGAGATTTTTCCTGTGCCCTCACAAAGATTGCATGCAAAGCACATTGAAAGCAACATGAAATATTACCTTGGTAGGGATGCACCCATTTCACCCTCACACCTGGTCCCAAAGGGGAGCAGATCTTGCAGAGAGCTCTTTCACTTGGAATCAGATATATGGGTGCACAAGATGAGAACACCATTTAACCCCTCAAGATTACTCGACCTGCAGATTGATGAAGGAAGATGGTGTTCCTGCTCCCTGATTGCCTCTCAGCCACAGTAAACACATATCCCTTGGCAGCTTTATCATACTGAAAAGTTTCAAGGTTTGCACTTTAGGTTGTCGAGTGGCAACCACTCTGGACCATCCAATTGCAGAGACTCCTACAACTCTCAATCCTAGATGGCCTTAGTATTAGTGCATTCATCATTCTGGATACCCCAGACAAGCTAAATAGCTTTCCTGCATGGAACCTGCAGAGCCATAGAAGCATACCTTAAGGCATGGACATGTACACCAAGGTCCCTCTGATCCTCGGTACTTCCCAGGGTCCTAGTATTCATCACGCATTCTCATGCCTTGTTTGTCCTGCCCAAGTGCATCACCTCACACTTATCCAGATTAAATTCCAAATACCACTGATCAGCCTATCTGACCAGCCCATCTATATCCTCCTGTAATCTAAGGCTATTCTCCTCACTATTTACCACCCCATCCTGTAAGATCTCTTGATGCTTCACATTGATAGCCTCACAGTCCTCTGTATGGTCAAGCACAAAGGCCCAAACTATTTGCTCTCACCTCAAGGGATAATACCCCAGTTATGCAATAATGTCTGGTGCACTTTGTTTGTAATTCCTTTATGTGAGGTCTATTCCAACCCTTAATAAGGAGATGAATAGGCCTAACAATTCTTCATGTGAGTCCTCACAAAGCTTCAGTCAACTGCAGGCACACCTCTTTAATCCTACACTCAATCCCTCTTGCAGTCAAGGCTAACTTGCCTGTTGCCTCTTTACTTGCAGCATTCACCAGCACATTGGCTCACAACGACAAATCATCAAGGATGACCAGTAAAAATTAGGCGTGCCCACCACAGATTTCTCCAAATATGTAGGGAAGCCTCTGGTTTTCCTTTGTTAAGAAGACAGCTAGAGCTTCACTCATTCAACCCTGAAAGTGCATCTCCAGTTTTCCTTGTCACTCGCGTAGCATGTTTAACTCCCCTTGAGTACTCCTTGCATCCACCAACATCTCACATCAGGCCAACAGCAGCAGGAGATGCAATGACCTCACTGAACACTTTACACAGACATCATTTTCAGAGCTCAGAACATGGTGAGTTATGGATTGCATGATGCGTGCCAAGGCTGCACACTCACCAATGACGGCTAGTGCTTAATCATGCATAAGTGGGATTATTGAGTAATCACTATGTTGATAATGTGAGGGAAGCGAATCTATTGACATTCATTATCACACTCTGGTGGGGGCTCAAATTCCACACCCTTAAATGCCCACAGCCATTGAAGTAACTAGCAGCAAGATGAGAATCCAATACACTTCCAAACAATGCAAGTGAACATGTATTTACAAGCGCCAAAACCACATACAATGATTATACACCCACACCATCTGTGTGCCTTAAAAACTTATTTATCTTTCTTTTCCTATCACTAAATCTAGATGCAGGCCTGACATACACAGCCTGTTGATTGCTATACCCTGTTGAGTGCGATGACTTTGGCAGGCATCTCCTGGTGGCCCAAGGCCTAGATGGCCCCAGCCTGCTAAGGGTCTCCTGTGCAGGTGTGGGTGCACCCACCTTGGCCTGACCTGCTGGAGGTAATGGGGTCACTGGCAGGGGGGAGGTTGAGCAACAGGGCACCCTTGGAGTGCCCTGGGATTTAGCCCCCAGAGGGCCTTGCTGGCATTCCTCCTCCCTGCTTGTGCACGATGGCACCTGTCTGACTCCTTGAGGAGAAGGGGCAACTGGAGGGAGGTTGAGATGCCTTTGTCCACTTTTCACTCAGCCACTGCAGCACTGCATCCTTGTCTAGAGTGATGGAGTGCAGGTTGGAGCGTATGTCCAGCAGCCATTGTGTGTTCTGTTGGACCTGGGTCTCCAAGGCAGCTGCCACCCTTTCCATGGAGACAGCCAAGTATTCACATGCTGGAGCCTCAAGGGTAGGCAGAATGTGAATAAACTCCTCTAGTCTTCAGTCCAGTCTGCACATGGCCTCTAGCATCTCTGCCTGATGTGCCCCCATCTGTCTCTCCATCTCCACCAGGTCTCAGGCTGAGCCCAGAGGCTCGTCCTCTGCATAGGGCTGAGCAGGTGCCTGATCTCCAACAGTCCAACTTGGGCTGACAAGTGGCAAGTAATGTTCACATTGCATAAGTGCCAGGCAATGACCATCTCCAACAAGAGACAATCTAACCAACTCCCTTGACATTCAATGGCATTACCTTCACTGAATCCCCCACTTTCAACTTCCTGGGAGTTACCATTGAGCAGAAATTGAACTGGGTTACATATATAAATACTGTGGGTACAAAAGCAGGTCAGAGGCTAGGAACCCTGCGGCAAGTAATTCACCTTCTGACTCCCCAAAGACTGACCATCATCTACAAGGCACAAGTCAGGAGCATGATGGAATACTCCCCACTTGCCTGGATGAGTGCACCTCCAGCAACACTCAAGAAGCTTGACAACATCCAGGACAAAGCAGCCCGCTTGATTGGCATCCATTCCACAAACGTTCACTCCCTCCACCACCGAGGAATGGTGACAGCAGTGTGTATCATCTACAAGGTGCACTGCAGGAACTCACCAAGGCTGCTTAGACAGTGCATTCCAAAACCACGACCACTCCCATATTGAAGAACAAGGGCAGCCGACATGTGGGAACACTACCATCTGGAAGTTTCCCTCAAGCCGCTCACCATCCTGACTTGGAAATATATACCTTCACTGTCGCTGGGTCAAAATCCTGGAACTCCCTCCCTAACAGCACTGTGGGTGTATCTACACTACAGTAAACCGGCATGAAGTGGTTCAAGATGGCGGCTCACAACCACTTTCTGAAAGACAATTAGGGATGAGCAATAAATGCAGACCTAGCCATTGAGGCCCAAATCCCGTAAATAAATTTTTAAAAAAGACCACAGGGTGTCAGAGACCTTGACTGTTACTTCCTCTGTCAGCTGTGGACCCATGTCAGTGTGTCAGTGACATGCTCATCAGGATGTGACCACGAGCTCATGCACCCACCGAGGTGTATATATCTGCACTGGTGGAGAGTGTAGCTGAATGCCATGACGGTACATCCTCCGAGGATTCTGAGGCATCATCCTCAGAGGTGAGGTTAGAATTGTTCCTGTGGGTGATCTGCATTCTCCCCCTTTTCTTACTGCTACCTGGAATGGAGAAAAGAAAGATTTAGTGAATGCCTTATCAGGCTCCCTTATTAAAACAATGTCTCACTCTGTGGGTGCTTCTGACAACTCCTCCTTGAATGGATGAGGATTTGAATACCTGGCAGGCCGCCGCTGTTCTGGACCTGGCCCCTCTTACTGTGTGTTCTTGACCTGCAGCAAGACAGAAGGATTGTTATCCCAATCAGTGCATGAGCAGTTTAGGAGCATGCATGCCTTTACCAGCTCCTGAGGCGTCTCCAGTAAATGATTAACAAGCAGGATGTCCTACAATCGATAGAACATTGAGACTTAATTATCAAACCTGCTGGCAAGGGTGGTGCTGTTGTTGTCTGGCGTACTGACCTCTACCTTGCAGAGGCTGAGCGCCAACTCTCAGACACTTCCTCCTACCTCCCCCTGGACCACAAATCCACCACCGAACTTTGATTCTTTATACTTCCATGCGACTGAACCCTCCCCCCCAACTATTTAGTTTAAAGCCCTAACTACGACCCTAGCTATGTGATTCGCCAGGACACTGGTCCCAGCCTGATTCAAGTATAGCCCATCTGAATGGAATAGCTCCCTCTTTCCCCAGTACTGGTGCCAATGTCCCATGAATTCGAACCCACTTCTCCCACACCAATCTTTGAGCCACGCATTTACCTCTTTAATCTTATTGACACTGTGCCAATTAGCTCGTGGTTCAGGTAGTAATCCAGAGATTATTACCTTTTTGGTTCTGCTTTTTAATTTAGCCCCTAGCTGCTCGTATTCCCTCAGCAGAACCTCTTTCCTTCTTGTACCTATATCGTTGGTACCTTCATGGACCACGACAACTGGATCTTTCCCCTCCAACTCCAAGTTCCTCTGCAGCCCAGATAAGATATCCTTAACCCTGGCACCAACTAGGCAACACAGCCTTCAGGACTCTCAATCCTGGCTACAGAGAACAGTATCTATTCCCCTAACTATGCTATCCCTGATTACAACTACATTTCTCTTTTCTCATCCCACTTGAATGGCTCCCTGTACCATGTGCTATGGTCAGTTTGCTCATCCTCCCTATAGTCCCCGCTCTCATCCATACAGGGAACAAGAATCCCGAACCTATTGGATAAGGGCAAGGGCTGAGGCTCCTGCAGTGCTGCTTCCTGAATCCCTCTACCTGCCTCACTCATAGTCACACCCTCTTGTCCTGACCACTGGCCGAATTTAAGGTAGCTAATCTAAGGAGTGTGACTGTCTCCTGAAACACAGTGTCCAGGTAACTCTCCCCCTCCCTGATGTGTCAAAGTGTCCGAAGCTCAGACTCCAGCTCATCAACTCTGAGCCAGAGTTCCTCGAACAACCAACATTTGCTACAGATGTGGTCACCAGGAACCACAATGGAGTCCACCAGCTCCTGCATCATGCAGCTACAACACATCGCCTGGCCCAGTATCTGTACTTTATTTAACTAGTTTTTAAATTTGTTTTTAAATTTCCTACTGGTCTTTAGTTTATCAATCTGTAAAATATTTCTCCTATTTACCTTTAATCTGAAAGCAAGTTAGAATCGAGGTTCAAAATACACTTTTTAAAATCAGTTGGAACTTGCTCTCTCTGCTGAGCTGAAGCTGAAGTGTTAGGCCTCTGATCCTGGGCCCCAGTAGTCACCCTTAATCTGAAATCAACTTAGACTAGGTAGTTCAAACTAGCAGTTACTTACCAACCAATGAACTTACAGTTTTTCTGTGATGTCACTTTTTTTTCACCGGCAATGGTGACTGCAGAGGGCACTCCTCTCGCTCTTTCCTCTAGGTGCTGCTGACTGTCTGTCCCAGGGTCCTCCTCTCGCTCTCTCCTCTAGGTGCTGCTGGCTGCCTGTCCTAGGGTCCTCCTCTCGCTCTCTCCTGAAGCTGCTGCTGACTGCCTGTCTCAGAGTCCTCCTCTCGCACTCTCCTCTAGTTCCTGCTGGCTGCCTCTTCCAGGGCCTCCCTCTCGCATTCTCCTCTCACTTTCACATGGTCCATCACTGACACTTCCTTCCCCTCCTTGATCTCTCTGTCGCAAATTCTGGTGATAGACTGTCCACCAATATTCATTACAAGCCCAACAACCTCCACAGCCACCTCGACTACAACTCCTCACACCCCGCTTCCTGTAAGGGCTCCATCCCATTCTCTCAGTCCCTTCACCTTTGTCGCATCTGTTCCAATGATGCCACTTTCCAAAACAGTGCTTCTGACATGTCTTCCTCCTTCCTTAACCAAGGTTTCCCACCCATGGTGGTTGACAGGGCCCTCAACCGTGTCTGACCCATCTGCCGTGCCTCTGCCCTCTCACCTTCCTCTCCCTCCCAGAACCATGATAGGGTCCCCCTTGTCCTCACTTATCATCCCATCAGCCTCTGCATTCAAAGGATCATCCTCCGCCATTTCCGTCAACTCCAGCATGATGCCACCACCAAACACATCTTCCCTTCACCCCCCCTTGCTGGGAATCCACAGGGACTGTTCCCTCTGGGACTCCCTGATCCACTCCTCCATCAACGCCTACACCTCAACCCCTTCCCACGGCAACTTCCCATGCAATCGCAGAAGGTGCAACACCTGCCCCACTCCTTACCCCCCTCTTCACCGTCCAAGAGCCCAAACATTCGTTTCAAGTGAAGCAGCACTTCACTTGCACTTCCCTCAATTTAATCTACTGCATTCGCTGCTCCCAATGCGGTCTCCTCTACACTGGGGAGACCAAACGCAGACTGGGTGACCGCTTTGCGGAAAACCTTCGGTCTGTCCGCAAGCATGATCCAGACCTTCCTGTCGCTTGCCATTTCAACACTCCACCCTGCTCTCATGCCCACATGTCCGTCCTTGGCCTGCTGCATTGTTCCAGTGAAGCTCAATGCAAACTAGAGGAACGGCACCTCATCTTCCGACTAGGCATTTTACAGCCTTCCGGACTGAATATTGAGTTCAACAATTTCAGGTCGTGAACTCTCTCCTCCATCCCCACCCCCTTTTTGATCCCCTTTTTTCAAATATTTATTTTTAAATTTTTATATAAACTTTTTTTCGCCACCTATTTCTATTATCATTTTTAAAATTTATTCCCATTCATTGTTTTATCTCTGGCTTTTAGCCTATTTTGATCATTTCTTGCACACCATCCCCTCCCCCCCACCCCACCCCCACTAGGGCCATCTGTCACTTGCTCATCCTGCTGTCTACTCTTAATGTCTCCATTAGCACCTCCTTTAGCCAGTATCACCACCATCAACATCCCTTCGACCTTTTGTTTATGACATCTTTTGCCATCTCTTCTTTGCCTCTGCCTTTCGCTGGCCTTCTATCCAGCTTCACCTGTCCCACCTCCCTTAAACAGTATATATTTCATCATATTTCTACTTCTCTTTAGCTCTGAAGAAGAGTCATCTGGACTCAAAACATTAACTCTGTCTTTCTCTCCACAGATGCTGTCAGACCTGCTGAGTTTTTCCAGCAATATTTGTTTTTGTTTCAGATTTCCAGCATCCACAGTATTTTGCTTTTAGCCTGATTGATGCTCCTAGCTTGCAGTGAGTGAACAGCAGTCAAGGTGCGCTTAAAATATTGTGCCAGGACCTTCAAACACATGAGGTAATGGCAGAGACAGTGACTTCCTGCCCATCCCACTGCAAGATTTGCTGTTATCCTTCATGCATATGTAATGAGCTGCACAGTGTGTGATCATGCATGGCCAGACACCAAAAGATGAAACTCCCAAGGTGAGGTGAGAGCGATGGCCCTTGACATCAAGACAGCATTTGACCAAGTGTGGCATCATGGAGCCCTAGCAAAACTAGAGTCAATGGGAATCAGGGGGAAAACTCTCCACTGATTGGATTCATACCTAACACAAAAGAAGATAGTTGTGGGAGCTAGGGGTCAATTATCTCAATTCCAGGACATCAGTGCAGGAGTTCCTCAGACCAGCCATCTTCAGCTGCTTTATCAATGACCTTCCTTCCATCACATATCAGAAGTGGGGATGTACACTGATTATTGCAAAATGTTCAGCTCCATTTGTGACTCCTCAGATACTGAAGCAGTCCATGTCCAAACGCAGCAAGACCTGGACAATATCCAGGCTTTGGCTGACAAGTAACATTCATGCCACACAAGTGCCAGGCAACGACCATCCCCAACAAGGGAGAACCTACCAATCACCCTTTGACATTTAATGGCATTACCATGACTGAATCCCCCACTATCAACATCCTGGGTGTCACCATTGACCAGAAACTGAACTGGACTAGCTATATAAATACTGTGGCTACAAAAGTAGGTCAGAGGGATCCTATAGCGAGTAACTCACCTCCTGACTCCCCAAAGCCTGTCCACCATCGATAAGGCACAAATCAGAGTGTCATGGAATGTGCTCCACTTGCCTGGAGCTCCCACAACACTCAAGAAGCTTGACACCATCCAGGACAAAGAAACTCGCTTGATTGGCACCACATCCACAAACATTCACTCCCTCCACCACTGATGCACTGTCAGTATCGTGCAGCAGCAGCATTGTGTACCATCTACAAGATGCACTACAGGAATTCACCAAGGCTCCTTAGACAGCACCTTCCAAAGCCACAACCATTACCATCTAGAAGGACAAGGGCAGCAGATAAATGGGAACATCACCACCTGGAAGTCCCCCTCCAAACCACTCACGATCCTGACTTGGAAATATATTGCCATTCCTTCACTGTCTCTTGGTCAAAATCCTGGAACTCCCTTCCTAACAGCATTGCAGGTGTACATATGCCACATGGACTGCAGCAGTTCAAGAAGGCACCTCACCACCACCTTCTCAAGGGCAATTAGGTATGGGCAATAAAAGGCAGTGAATGGTAGGCAACCATTGCATGCAAAAACCTCGAAGTCCTGAGTGAAGTGCAATAAAAGCCAATGATGTCCACATCCTATGAATGAATTTAAAACATTAGTGTCTTCATTTGTCTTCACAAAGGAGGACACTAATAACATACCAGAAATGTTGGGGAACACAGGGTTTAGTGAGAGGGAGGAACTGAAAGAAATCAATATTAGTAGGGAAATGGTGTTGGGGAAATTGATGGGATTGAAGGCCGATAAATCCCCGGGGCCCGATAATCTACATCCCAGAGTACTTAAGGAAGCGGCCCTAGAAATAGTGGATGCATTGGTGGTCATCTTCCAAGATTCTATAGACTCTGGAAAATTTCCTACAGATTGGAGAGTAGCTAATGTAACCCCATTATTTAAAAAGGAAGGCAGAGAGAAAACAGGGAATTATAGACCAGTCAGCCTGATGTCGGTAGTGGGAATCCATTATAAAAGATTTAATAACTGAGCATGTGGGAAACAGTGGCAGAATCGGACAGAGTCAGCATGGATTTATGAAAGGGAAATAATGCTTGACAAATCTACTGGAATTTTTCAAGGATGTAACTAGTAGAGTTGATGAGGGGGAGCCAGTGGATGTGGTTTATTTGGACTTGCAGAAGGCTTCCGCCAAAGCCCCACAATAGAGATTGGCATGTAAAATTAAAGTGTATGGGATTGGGGGTAGTGTATTGAGATAGATAGAAAACTGGTTGGCAGACAAGAAACAAAGAGTAGGAATAAACGGATCTTTTTCCGAATGGCAGGCAGTGACTAGAGGGGTGCCGTAGGGATTGGTGCTGGGACCCCAGTTATTCACAATATATACTAATGCTTTAGATGAGGGAATTAAATGTAATGTCTCCAAAATTGCGGATGACACAAAGCTGGGTGGGAGGGTGAGCTGTGAGGAGGATGCAGAGATGCTTCAGGGTGATTTGGACAAGCTGAGTGAGTGGGCAAATGCATGGCAGATGCAGCATAATGTGGATAAATGTGAGGTTATCTGTTTTGGTAACAAAAAGAGGAAGGCAGATTATTATCTGAATGGCTATAAATTGAGAGAGGGGAATGTGCAAACAGACCTGGGTGTCCTTGTACACCAGTCGCTGAAGGTAAGCATGCAGGTGCAGCAGGCGGTAGAGAAGGCAAATGGTATGTTGGCCTTCATAGCCAGAGGATTCAAGTACAGGAGCAAGGATGTCTTGCTGCAATTGTACAGGGCCTTGGTGAGACCACACCTGGAATATTGTGTGCAGTTTTGGTCTCCTTATCTGAGGAAGGCTGTACTTGCTATAGAGGGAGTGCAGCGAAGGTTTACCCGACTGATTCCTGGGATGGCGGGACTGATGTATGAGGAGAGATTGAGTCGATTAGGATTATATTCGTTGGAGTTCAGAAGAATGAGGGGGGGGGATCGCATAGAAACCTGTAACATTCTAACAGGACTAGACAAGGTAGATGCAGGAAGGATGTTCCCGATGGTGAGGGGGGAGTCCAAAACCAGGGGTCACGGTCTGAGGATACGGGGTAGGCCATTTCGGACTGAGATGAGGAGAAATGTCTTCACCCAGAGATGGAGGAGCTGCATGCCATCTCCGATTAGGAGGACATCAATGGAATGAGCTCCTTTAGGGTAAGGATGCTGAAGCCCCACAGGGAGAGGCCATAGCACGGATCAGAGGTGGCAGACGTGCCTGTGAGATTGTTATAGCCACAAGGTTCCAGGACGATAAGGATGACTAGCTCATACAAGCCCCTTTTCACCTGTACCCTCCATGCAGGCTCCGCATTAAAACCTCCTTTGCTTCCTCAGCATCTCAACGAAAGGCGTCAAGCATAGAATGAGAAGTCACAAACTTGTATGGCAATGACCTCATCCTTGGAAGGCTAGCTCTATCAACATGCTGGTTGGACAATGCATACCTTAGAATTGTGTCAGAGGATCATATCATATGGCCTCATGAATTCAGATTTAGCAGTTTCGTTTATTCTCCTGGTGCTGCTGCACTGAAATCTGTTCTACGGGGGACATTATAGGTTTTACCGGAATCATTCTAACGTGGTGTGTTTTTCAATGGCCTCTATTTAATGACTGTCAGGTTTGGGTGTGGGTTACATTTCAAATAATAGTCGGGGCTGTACAGCTAGACATCACCCCTGTAGTAGTTCCCCCTTTCCATCTGCCTGATGCAGAGCTTTGGACTAGCCCTTGGTGACTGCTAAAATATCTGCTAGATAGGATCCTCAGACGAAGGTCTAGGAAGTGCATTGGCCAACCACGTTGTTAATAGAGCAACAGGCTTTGCGCGTGTCACTGCTGTGGTTAGAAAAGCAAATCACTGTACTGAGATTGTGCGAAGCACCATAGAACTGAGGCACATGGTGGGAGATAAGTGAGGAGGGGCGGGGGGAGGGGGGGAATGAGGGGTGCCTGTCACACTTGTATGACCTTAGAGCATGGCATCAAATAGAAGAGCCATTCAGTTAAGAGACATTTCAGTTAAGCAAAGTCTATACAGTGAGCGAACACCCTCACCGCCTTTGTGTTCCCAATATCTTTAATTTTTATTTTTTTTTTTTTACCCTGCTGCTGCGTCTAGGTGCTCCCCCGACATCCACAGCAGAGGCTGAGACAGCTTGCTGACTGCTATGCCCTGTTGTCTGTGACGACTTTGGCAGGCATCCTCTGGCGGTCTGAAGTCTGGAGAGCCCCAGCCTGATCCGGGTCTCCTACTTTGGGGCAGGTGCGTCCGCGTTGGCCTGAGCAGCTGGAGTTTAAGGGGTCACAGGCACGGGGGCTTGGAGTGGATGGAAAGCCCAGGAGATTACTGGGTAGATTTCCCCAGTGTGTCTGGCTGACACTTCTCCTCCCTATGGATGCCCAAGGGACCCACTCGGACTGCTTGAGGGGAAGGGGCTCCCACAGGGAGATGGTGCCCCATTCCCCACTTTCGCACAGCCACTGATGGATCTCATGGTTAGCAGGTCTGACGTATATCCAGCACAAACTGCTGGACCAAGATCTCCATGGCGGACGCCACCCTTCCAATGAAGTCCTCAAAGCAATGTCATGTTGGCATCACATCAGACAGAACGTGGATGGGCCCCTCTATCATCCGTTCTAATCTGCTGACAGCCACTGGCAACTCTGCCTGTGGTACCGCTATCTCCAACATCTCTCTGAGGACCGATTCCAGAGGCTCATCATTGGACTCGGACTCAGCAGGTGCCTAACCTCCAGCAGTCCTCTGTCACTGCCCCCGCATGTTATGGACCTGAATCTACGCTACGCTCAACGGATTGTGACCCTGAAAACTCGGTGCCACTGAAGTATGTGCCTCTGCACTAGCAGAGAGTGCAGCTCAATGCAGTGATGGGTCTACATTCAGTGAGTCCTCAGGTTCCTCATCAGAGGTGTTCTGGTGACTGGAGCTGATGGGCTGGCTGATGGGGTGTCTCCTCCTTTTCTTGCCAGTGGCTGTAATGGAGAGAAGCGGTAATTAATGATTGGTTGGATAGTCACCTACATTAAAGAGCACTCGCAGTTTCGGCAGGTGGGTGAAGACTACTGGCTGGGGCTTCACTGGCTTGTTGGACGACGCCGATCTTACCTTCAGCACTGGAACGGTCCCCATCCTTGCCAGCCAGCTCTGCTGCCTGCTCTTCAAAGGGGCTGATCGGTCTGAGCACCAGCATTTATGCCCCTCCGGTTTGGAATCTCTCCCTGTCGCTGTGGGCTATCTTGTCCTGCATAAAGACAGATTGACAGATTGTGAGCAGGATGGATGCCAAAGCAGATAATAAGCTTGCCTGCCTTCTGTGTGTGCTGAGTGGACCAAAAATCTGACTTGTACAGGACGTGACAAGAGGTGAAGATGTAAAAGTGCATGTGAGTGAATCAGTGATGATGTCCCTTATACTGCTAGTGTGTCCAATCCCTGCGGACTGTAACCTGATAGCCTTCTGAGATTGTGAATTGAGAGTGACGACAAGGTAGATTTCTAAGGACACAGGCACTGACTGCCCTGGTGACCTCCTCCCAAGCCTTGGTGGTGAGGTTGGTGGACTTCCCAGCTTCCATCAGGGGAATAAAGGACCTCCTTCTGTCCTCAACTGCTTGGAAGAATGTTGCCAATCCCTTGTCACTGAACTTTGGTCACAAAGTTTGTCTCTTCTGGGGGCCATTCTGTTGCTTGCCACAACAAGTTCTGGGTTGCAGAGAGTGAATGTGTGTGCGGGTGCAGTTTAGATGAAATATGACCCAGTGAGGTAATGGCCGGGTGTACGAATCCCAGCCTGCCCTGCTACAGATACAACCTGCAGCGTGTTTATGTACACATAATGAGGTGAAAAGCAGATTATCTAGCACAGCAACCCACCCTGCTGGCCAGTAGGAACCGGGCTGACATTGCTGCTCACCATTGCACTTAGGGTGAAATTTTCCGCTCCTGTTGGCAGCAGGTGTCATGGCGGGCATGAGCACATAATATCTCAAGAAGGTCGAAAATTGGTTTTACGCCGCCGTGAAACCAGTCAGAGATTGTCCGCCCCATCCATCGCTGGCAGGCTACAATTCCTGCTTCCGCATGTCAGGAGCCTAACTTCAAAATATTAGCATCTCCTTATAAGTCCTGCTCACTGAATCATCCCACCACACTGGATCATCTGACCGTGTTTCACAATCGTACATAAGCAACAGGCACCTGGTGAGCTGCAGGTCACTTGGGACGTGGAGGTTTGTTTGCCTACCTTGCTTCAGGCAGCACTCGTGGTCATCAGCGCCAGGCTTCACAGGCAGCACCTCATCACTTTTAATGGGGGCTCAAGGGCAGGTCTCTACCTACAAGACCAGCCATACGGTGGGGATAGCTTTTCAATGGCTGAAGGGCCAGGATACGCTTGGGGAAGGGGGGAAGCAGCCTCAGGCAAGGGAAGAGGCTGCAGTGTGAGGTCATTACTGAGCAAGGGGGTTATCCTAGGGGATGTGTGGGGCACATGTTGATCTGTACAAGTGGCTTCAAGGTGAGGGCTGAGGAAGCAGTGTTGGGAGGAGATGAAGCCAGATGGAGATGTGAGGGTGTGTGTGAGAGAGTGAGTGGTGATGTCCCTTGAGCTGTCAGTGAGTGAGATGCCAGTGAATGTGTGATGTGTGAGTTTAGAGTGATGAGATGGTTGCCTTACCCTGGCAGCACAGATGAGATCATTCATCCTCTTTCTGCACTGGATGGCCAACCACTCCTGTGCAGCATTGGCACTGATCACCTCTGCCACTGCCTCCCAACCCGGAGTGGTGAGATTGCTGGACTTCCTGTGGCCAGAGCACCCCTGGAGAACATCACGGCGGGCTTCCAAAAGGCATTCCAGTGACAGGTCACTGAAGCTTCTTGGCTTTCAGGGCCATGCCTTCACGGGAACAGCCCTGGGCTGCAAACATTGAGAAATGTGTGGCAGCTGCATTTAGATATGGCACCCGGAGTAAGGAAACAGTGAAGTAATGGTGTGGCAAGTGATGCAGAGGCTGCCCACCAGCGAGACAGCATGTTTCCTGTGGCTGAATAATTAATGACGCAGGAAGCAGATGACACCGCAGGAAAACCTGCCATTGCAGCTGACAGGTAAAATGTCTTTTTCCATGCCCATTACTGCACTTAGTGCAATTCTGGAACAATTCTGCCCCTAGTCTCTGGAGTGTAAAATCCCGCTCTACATTACAATACAGCACCTCGAGGAGCAGGCTCCACAAATGTCCCCATTCTCAGTGATGGGGGAGCCCAGCACGTCAGTGCAAAAGTTAAGGCTGAGGCATTTGCTACAATCTTCATACAGAATTGTCAAGTGTATGATCGATCTCAACCTCCTCTGGAGGTCCCCAGCATCACAGATGCCAGTCTTCAGTCAATTCAATTCACTCCATGTGATATCAAGAAATGGCAGAAGGTACTGGACATTGCAAAGGCTATGGGGCCTGACAATATTCCAGCAATAGTACTGAAGATTTGTGCTCCAGAACTTGCCAGGTCCCTTAGCCAAGCTGTTCTGGTACAGCTACAACACTGGCATCTACCTGGCAATGTGGAAAATTGCCCAGGTATGTCCTGTACACAAAAAGCAGGACAAATCCAACTCGGCCAATTAGCATCCCATCAGTCTATGCTGGGTTGTCAAGAAAATAAGAAGTTGTCATTTTTTTTTCGGGTAATAATCCTGGCATATTTTCTTATGTAATGGAAGTCAGACTGTAATTGGATGAAGAACCAGAGTGACGGCAAGAGTCTAAAGTCAACAATAAGAAGTTTTGTTGATATGTTAATGAACCAAGAGGAACTTCAATCAGAGTTTTACATAGAACAATAACAGGAGTAATATTGAATTATGTTGTTTTAGTTCAAAGGGGGATATATGCAGGTTGTAAAAGGTGTAACTAAGATAAAAATTTGGGTATGTTTTTTTTTACAAGTCTAAGAGCGAAAGTAAAGAATGAGTGTATCAGTTGTGGGGAGAAAGCAGTTCTGAAGAGACAGATTGAGACAATAGAGAGATCGATGGGAAGGAACAAATTTAAGGAAATACTGAAGCCTATGTGAGGGGCTAGTTACTTAGATCTCCCAGAAGACAGAGTGAACAAGGCCAGACTGAAAGAACCAATTGCTGTCAGCCTCAGGGAACACCCCAAGGAAAACGCACTGTGTGGTAAAATTACTGGATTTCTATAGATTTTAAAATCTAAAAGGATAGATCTTAAAAAGGATATTTGCTGAACAGAAAGGGAATAGGTTAGCTCTGAGGGTAGTTAAGTTAAGATTAAGTTAAGGATTTTGCACCAGACACTGAAGCATTGTCCAAATGCAGCAAGACCTGGATAATATCCAGGTTTGGGCTGGCAAGTGGCAAGTAAGATTCAGGCCATACAAATATCAGACAATGATCATCTCCAACAATTGAGAATCTAACCATCACCCCTTGACATTCAGTGGCACTACCATCACTGAATCTCTCACCATTCACACCCTGGGGTTACCATTGACCAGAAACTGAACTAGGTCAGCCACATAAATACTGTGGCTATAAGAACGGTTCAGAGGATAGGATTCCTGCAGCGACATCTCACCTTCTGGCTCCCCAAAGCCTGTCCACCATCTACAGGGCACAAGTCAGGAGGGTGATGAAATATTCTCCACTTACCTGGATGAGGGCAGCTCCTACAACACTCAAGAAGTTTGACACCATCCAGAGCAAAGCAGCCCACTTGACTGGCACCAAATCCACAAACATTCACTTTCTCCACCAGCAACACACATTGGCAGCAGTGTGTACCATCTATAAGATGCACTGCAGGAACTCACCAAGGCTCCTTAGACAGCACCTTCCAAACCCACGGCCACAACAATCTAGAAGTACAAGGGCAGCAGACACATGGGAATATCACCACCTGGAAGTTCCCTCTAAACCACACAACATCCTGACATAATTGTAAATAAATTTCCGTTCCTTCACTGTTGCTGGGTCAAAATCCTGGAATTCTCTTCCTAACAGCACTGTGGGTGTACCTACACCACATGGACTGCAGTGGTTCAAGAAAGCAACTCACCACCACCTACTCAAGGGCAATTAGGGAGGGGCAATAAATGCTGGCCTAGTTAGTGACGCCTACATCCCATGAATGAATTTTTAAAAGCCTAACACTGTTGTGATGATCTCGTTTATCGTTCATGTTAATATTTTAGAGGTAATGTTGAGTTCTGGGAAGATCATTGTTGTGAAGGTACGGTAATTACGATGGTCGACTTTAGTGATTGCCAGAATACCTGAAGAAATTACAGTTCAGAATGTTACCCATGTTTGTTTAATTGAGTCAGAATAGTAGAGATAGAACTATAAAACGGCAGGTAGGCTTACTTAGTTGGAGAAATTGTAAATGAGGGATAACTAGTTTAAAAGTCAGTTTGAGGATATGCCAGAGCAGACTACATCCTCATGGCAATGGATGGAGCTTGGAGAGGCTCTCTGGTTTCAATTCATCTACGTGTTTGCTGGGAGATGTTTTTAGCTGCAGCTTGGACCTCATATGGTTTTCAGCTCACTGAAAGAAGTTAGCCAAAATAAATGACAGTTAGGCATACCTGCACTATATGTAGAGTAAAACACCTAAATTCATCACTGACCATGGGGAATGTGGATGAGGCTCAGTCTCAATTTGAATTTTGCGAAGAACAGAAGCTTGAAGATTGCCTAGTTTGAAGTTCATGGGAAAATCTACATGGGGCCTCATAGTGTCTTATTTTAATACCAAGCAAATTAGCTTGGAAGCATTGAAGAAGTAACCAGAACAAGGAACTGAGGCTCCACAGTCAAGAAAGGGTAAATGAAAGTGTTACCTCTGAGAACAGTTGGAGCTGAGAAAAAATTCTCCAGAGGCCTGTGGCATATTTATGCTTGGTCCCTACAGGAGTAAATAACTTTAAGGTTGATGTATTTTATAAGAGAATTCTTGGGGGAAGTACGAAATAAACCTGAGGACGTAACATATATTCTTAACCATATATAACCATTACAATATAACCATATTGCTAAGTTCATGGTACTTGTCTTGTTTAAGTCTTTTATACACAATAAAGCTTGTTTTGTTAAAGAAAGTGAAACCTGGTGGCATAGTTCCATTTTTTAAAACAAGATATTCAGTTTTATTTTTAAATGTTAACGGTCCCTAACTGGAGCTTAATAATAGTGACAACTGATAATGTGAAAACACTTTTCACTTACTTTCCATTTTCTTCACAAACTGTCAAACCTGGCATACCTCAAATGAGCTTTCCAAACCCCGCACTACCAGACGAAAATGGCGTGTGGGAGAAAATCCAATTTATGTCCCCATTTACAACGGGGAACCCGTCCTCGGCAGAGCTGAGTGTGCGTTTCCCGCAGGAAGGCCGGAAGATAGTGGCATCAGGTCGGGAATACAGAGGAAAATCGGACTTCCTCCAAAAAAGAAATGTGACCAATCGTACACAGAAACCTGCCTCCGAACCCCACCCCCCCAAAAAAAATTTCAGCCCAAAGGGTACACTCTGATCTCGAGCTTCAGCTCATTATGACCATACATTTAAAACAAATAACAAACAATGCTTTCATTGCAGATGTGGTTCAGCATCTGGTATTGATTTTACAGCTTTCCTTAGTAATTGTATATATCTTCAAGAGAAAGCTTTACAGGTCAGAGACAAAGGCAGGCAAGCTGTTAAATTTATTTCACACAGTGTAGGCTGTTTTCCAGCAAGGCTGCCCACTCCTCTGCTTTCTCCTAAAACAGACACTATCATTTCTCATTTTTATAATCTTGAACACTTAGCTACAAATCTAAGTCTGGACAAAAGGTGTTGCATGTGCATTCTGCATTCACATTTCACCCTGCCAAATATTAGAAACTTTGGCCTCATGTCTAAAATCACAAGGGGGGAGACACATAACCTATACTTTCATGCCTTGTAGTAGAGTCTAGATTTACGACCACATATCTTAACTGCTTAAGCCTCGAGCAGAAAGGCTGTTTGCTTGGCCTGTAGGCAATTCGAACATATGCGATAAAACAATGTGTAACATCATAAATACTGCGCTAACCTTCAACTCTCTGTCATCCCCTGAGATGGAACTTTATGGTGAGTACGTGATAATGGCTTACTGTTACAGGAAAATGTTGGTGATGACTGTAGTTGTTTGGCTGAATATGTGAATTTTCCTTGGTGGAGGAGAATTCAACTTATCAGTATGTTAGAGCTAATACGTATGCTGATTGCTTATTGAGACATTTAAGTTACTATCAATGGATTGGGTGCTGCCCATGTTCCTAAATTTGCTTCCAGGTGGCAATACATGTATCCCATATTAATGCATTGGCCTGGCATTAATGTTTTCATGTGAAACACCAATTGGTGGGAACGGTATAAATTAACTCAGGATGTGCTTGATTTGTACATCACCTCAAGCTCCCACAATTTTAAATGACATTAAAGTACCAGAGGTTCCTGGGTTCAAGCCTCAATGCAGGCCTAAATGCAATAGTTTGATATTTCAATGCAGTCCTGAGGAAGCGTTGCATTGTCAGCTGTGCCACCTTTCAGATGAGGCACTAAAGAGAGCCTCAGTCATAAAAGGTCTCAAAGCATTTATTGAAGAAAAGTTCCATTAGTTGCCAAATTTTGCCTTTAATACATTGAAACTCACCCAACCCGAGTTGCCTACATCCTATCTCATGGAGCATCACAATCCATTGCTATGATTGTGAAGCTTCATAATTCTCCAATGCATCAATTTCAGAATCCTTGTCCTCATCTAATAATCTCTCTATGGCTTCATTCTGTCCAATCTCTACAACCTGTTAGAATTCAGGAGTGTTAGAATCAATTAACCCTTTCATTATCAAGTTCAGAAATTATTTGAAATGACATCTTTATTGGTGGCGTGGTTAAATTTCTATTCAGTATAAGTAAGGCCTGACACATGCTAATGTTTGAGTATCAAAGTACAAAAGCATTACTGTTACACCCTGGATAGATGCAGAATCTCTACATAAGTACTTCCTGGTGTGCCCCAGGCACCATGCCAGTAAAACATGTAACACTTACTTCTACAATCTCTGTGCTCAGGGTGCCCATTTGCTACTTACTTTATAGCAAAGGCTATGAAGACTGATATAACCCAATCAAAATATCGATATTATTTTGATGGCCCAATTACAAATTGATTCCAGTCTGTGGGGACTACAACTGTGCACCTTATGGTGGAGCATAGAATCATTGACAGCAATTCTAGATTTCTACATTTAACTGCACATGTGTGGAATCCAAAAGTTGCCATCAGCTTTAGAGGAGTAATAACAGTGAACACCAACAGTTTCACTGTCATTACTAAAGCATAATGTCAGCCATTATATCCAGCAGTGCTATTTGGTTAGTCTGTGTAAATCATACTCTTTATTAAAATTCATTTTTGGTGTCCTGGCTTATAACTGGGATTGTCACATTTCACTGCTACTTTTTCTTACATTTGAATCTTCCGTTTCATATTTTTAATAGCGTGTCACAGGCTTCAACTTTTATTTTCATTCAGTTTACATTTTGAGGCCGACATATGTGCAGTTAAATGCAGAAATACAGAATAGGTGCCAGTGATTCTATGCTCCTCCATATGGTGCAATGTTGAAGGTCCTACAGAATGTAATCAATTAGAAATTATTGAATTGACAGCAACTTCCACTTTTATGCTACTAATTTTGCTTTAAAAACCATGAAAAAGTTATACCTTGCTGAATGAGGTGTAATTGGATTTTGGCATTGTGCTAAGTTATAATTACTGTCAAACAACCTCTCTGGAAAAATAATTTTATATTTATGGAATATCAAATTTGTCCATTATGATAAGAAATTCTACTTTCTTAAAATAATGTTTTTAAAGTTTGTTTTGTCTGTACTTGTATCCCAAATGCATGAACCAATTTTTCTATGGTCCAATTTTTATATTGCTCTCTGAAAAATTATATTTTAAAGGTGAAGGATCATCTGTGCATTATACTTCCTGGTTAGCCGTATGAAAGAATTCTTCAGAAGGTAAAGTCGCACGGGATCATTGGTGAGCTGGCAGGATGGATACAGAATTGGCTTGGTCATAGAAGACAGAAAGCAGCAGTGGAATGGTGCTTTTCTGAATGGAGAGCTGTGACTAGTGGAGTTCTGCAGGGATCAGTGCGGCTATCCTTTGCTGTTTGTGGTATACATAATTGATTTGGAGGAAATTGTAACTGGGCTAATTGGTAAGTTTGCAGATTACACCAAGGTTGGAGGAGTAGCAGATAGTGAGGAGGATTGTCAAAGGATACAACGGGATATAGATCGGTTGGAGACTTGGGCGGAGAAATGGCAGATGGAGTTTAATCCGGACAAATGTGAGGTAATGCATTTTGGAATGTCTAATACAGGCAGGAATTATGCAGTAAATGTCAGAACCCTTAAGTGCATCGATGGGCAGAGGGATCTGGGTGTACAGGTCCACAGGTCACTGAAAGTGTCAACGCAGGTGGATAAGGTAGTCAGGAAGGCATATGGCATGCTTGCCTTCATTGGCAGGGGTATTGAGTATAAAAGCTGGGAAGTCATGCTGCAGCTGTATAGAACCTTGGTTAGGCCACACTTGGAATATTGCGTGCAATTCTGGTCACCACATTACCAGAAGGATATGGAGGCATTGGAGAGGGTGCATAGGAGATTTACCAGGATGCTGCCTGGTCTGGAGGTTATTAGCTATGAGGAGAGGTTGGAGAAACTCGGATTGTTATCACTAGAGCGACGGAGATTGAGGGACGACTTGATAGAAGTTTACAAAATTATGAGTGGCGTGGACAGAGTAGATAGTCAGAAGCTTTTTCCCAGGGTGGAAGAGTGAATTACTAGGGGACATAGATTTAAGATGAGAGGAGAAAACTATAAAGGTGATGTGGGGGCCAAGTTTTTTACGCAGAGGGTACTGAGTGTCTGGAACTCGCTGCCAGAGGAGGTGGTGGAGGCAGGTACGATAGTGGTGTTTAAGAGGCAGCTTGACAAATACATGAATAGGATGGGAATAGAGGGATACGGACCCGGAAGTGACAAATGTTTTAATTGACGGGCAATATGATCAGCGCAGGCTTGGAGGGCCGTAGGGCCTGTTCCTGTGCTGTACTTTTCTTTGTTCTTTGTTCTTTGTGATTGGCTGCTAACTCACTTCATACCACTGATGTTGCATGACAGGAGATCCCCTTGATTTGGTGCTAAATGCATCAGGACAAGTGAAGTCAAAGCCACTGAAATCAGTAGATCGGTGTGGATGTTACTTTCTTCTATTTGATATAAATGTACCAATCACATGACAAGGATTGGTAAAACAATAATGTGGGCTCTTAGAAGATAAAACTATATACAGATAGTGTTAACTGGGAGATTATGTATAGTGCATTTGACTCCTACTCTGTTGCAGTAGACTAAATACAACTCATGGGACTATTACATTACATTCTGTCAAGGTGGTATTGATTGGCAGCAGTTTAAGATATACCTCTTAAATGGTACATGTGCATCATATCACAACAATGAGCAGTTTACTTTGTGGTTAGCGGTGAGTGCTGTCGCTTGGCTGCTGACTGCAAAATCCAGTCCTATGTAAATCAATGGGCAGGATCTTCTGCTCTCTCTGGTGGTAAACTTGGAGGCAGAAAAGGCATTTAATTAGGAATGATGGTGACATACCTGAACTCCATGCGACATATACGGCAGTACAATGTGTGCAGCCAGCTTGTCACCTCCTGGGGCGAAGGGGGGGGGTCTCTCGATCAAAGGCACTCAGTGCCTGATCAAGGGGCTGGTCATCGGGAAGAGGTGGGGGCCACTGAGAGCCTGCCCTTGCTGTTGACTCCTCCCCCCCTCTCCTTGCTACTCCAACCCCGCCAATCCTCTGACTCACATTACTTATCTGTGACCTGGGTCAATCCACCATCCTGGGCCTCTGGGACCTGTCCTTCCAGCAGTGGCCATGACCTTCCCAGTGGTGTTGCTGAGTACAAGAGCTGGCAGTCTCTGATTGGTTGGCAGCTCGCGGTAAGCATGACTTCCATCTCCGGGGGCCTTGATTCCAGGGGAAGGCCACTGCTACCTGATTGGCATGTGGTTCAGCGGGCCTTCCCAAATTGATGCAGCGCGGGTCTCTCGCCAGCTCTCCAGCCAGCAGGAGAGAACTCCAGTACCTCAACAAGTTTTCACCCTATGTTAAAGTTCTTGTTCCTATTCATGAAATATTCTATGAAGCATCAATTAATGTTAGTTGTAGTTTCTAGAAGCAATAATAGTCACCAATGTTCTTCGGATTACTCGAGCGATTTGTTTAAGCGTGTGGCTCCTTTAAACTTTTTTCATGCGGCCCACGCATGCTTGATAACTTAAAGGGGCCACCTTGTGCACAGCCCATGTGGGAACGTTTGGATTCCTGCAAGCATACAGTTTCCAAAGAACATGGGTAGCCATTGCCCTTTCACCCAACGCACCCCAAATATCCTCAGCCCAAATGTGGGCCCCTCAATTGAAAGATCAATGCTTTTTATTCAGACTGACTGAAAAAGGATCGTTTCAGAGATTTCATACCTACAAAGGAATTATGTCTTCCAGTGTTCTTCACCAGAACACTACCAAAACATCGACATTTCTTATTGTCCTTTCACTACATGCTCACAGCATCAAGAGGAATTATTTCAATAGAATAATTCACAGTCTAGTTAAAATTCTTCTGTTCATAAGTCAAGAAGTAGAAATCCAAAGTGAGCATCAGCTGTTCTGTCTCTGTAGGTATGTTTCACAGGCCATTCATTTGATTTAACTTAGTAAAGTGTCAAAATACCACTTAAATATTAGAATTTTATTCACATGCCATTCATAATCAACAGTATTATTTGCTCTGTTATTGAGAGTGGTTTTGGTTAGACAAGTTTATTGCAATGTTACATAAAGCTATGTAGTTAGAGATAATTTATGGAATATATGAAAGGGTGTACTATTGGCTCCAGGCAGAAAGTATTATCTTTACATTTTGCCTTAGAGACATTTTGTTCAAACGGTTTAGGATTTTTAAATAATTTATAAAATACACTTTCTGTTCCATTCCTGAACACCTGCCACCTGAATTATGTAACCTATGAGGGTAAAGGTCATGAATTTTCAATTCATGAGATAGATGATCTGAGTTAAGCTCGAATTGTCACTGGATTAATTTGGGTTTGACTGGGGGATCTCAAAATTGGGTTGTTCCTGACATTTTTATCAGTTAAGTGTCCAGGAAGAAGACAGAAATTCAGCACATTTAGCATACCGACAGGACTCTTACAGTCAAGAAGAAAGTCTCATCCCTGTGTCTATATGACTGTCCACTTAATTCTGCTAAATATTTGTGGCATACTTAATGGAATCATAGGGATGAATTTTACAGAGATGGCAGAAGTCCCACTGCCTGAGCCAAAAGTGGGAGGTAACCCTACTTCAACTGGCAGTGGGACCCTGGGAGGCATATTCCCAGTGGCAGCCAATCAGAGGGATGGCAGCTCAACAGACTCCCAAACCCCACCAGGACAGGTGGGTCATCCCTGAGTCTGCAGCGTCATGAAGAGGTTGTCTCTATGTGTGTGCACCCTTGTAGAGGGATATGTGGGGTTGGAGAATGCTGGAGCCCGGCAGGCAGGCTCCACCAATCAGTAGGGTGGTGGTAGAGGTTGTGGTGCCATTGCTGCAACACCAACTATTGATGCTGAGGCAGAGCCCCTCCATGGGTCATGGCGTGGCCAAGAGACAACATGTAAAGGTAATAATTTTTTCCTGGAGACAATAGTACAAATTTCATTTATTCCATAAAGAGGAAGGGCCTCTCCCTGGGCACCATTTGGAGGTCACCAGGTTTCCTTGGGCAGTCTCCCCATGTGATAGAAGGCATGCCTGATACGGAAAGTATGCCCTTAATTGTCCGTGAATGTGGTTTAATTGGGCCTCTGAGTGGGTGGCAAGTCTAACAACTTTCCCGACATTGTCAAAATGGCCTTTCATTCCCAAGGGGCTGGTAAAATTCTATCCATGGATCTTAGAACAGTTACAGGATGTAAGGAGACCATTCCGTCCATTGAATAATAAATGCGATAGCCTCACAACAGATATAGCAGATCAAAACTAAACATCCATGAGATGTTGTGGGCCATCAACAGCGGGAGAATTTTATTCAACCACAATCTGAAACCTGGTGGCCCAACATGTCCCCCCACTCTACTATTACCATGGGGCCGACTCTAGTTCAATGAAGAGCACAATAGAGTTTGCCAGGAGATTCACCAGATATACCTAAATATGAGATTGCAACCAGTGAAGGTACAACACAGAGCTCCCTGCATGGTAAACAGCAGAAGTAATATGTTATGGACAGAGATAAGCCATTCCAGAACCATTACAACAGATAAAAAAAAAAAAATCTGCTGTCCTGCAACATCCAGAATGATGGTGGACAATTAAATAACAAACCAGAGGATGAGACTCCAAAAACACCACCACCCTCAATAATGGCAGAGCCCAGTACATCCATGCAAAAGACAAGCCTGAAGCATTTGCAACATCTTCAGCCAGAAGTGCCAAGTGGATGAAGCATTTCAGTCCCCTTCTGATGTTTTCAGCATCATCAAAGCCAGTCTTCAGTTTAATTCACTGCATATGATGTCAAGAAATAACCAAAGGCACTGGATATAGCAAAGGCTAAGGGCCCTAACAGCACCCAGCTGTAGTGTTGCAGACTTGTGCTCAGAACGGCCCATGCCCTTAGCCAAGCTGTTCCTGTACAGCTACAGCACTGGCTACAATCATGTGGAACATCATCCAGGTAGGTTCTGTCCAGAAAAAGCAGGACAAATTTAATCTGGTCAATTGCCAGTCCATTAATCTTCATTCAATCATTGGCAAAGTGATGATGCGATCGAGCTGTACTTATTCAACAATAACCTGCCCACTGATGCTCATTTTGGGTTCTGCTAGAGCCATTCAGTTCCTGACCTGATTACAGCCTTAGCCCAAACATGGACAAAAGAGCTGAATTTCAGAGGTGAAGTGAGACTGACTGCCCTTGACATCAAGGCACGATTTGAATGAGTGTGGCATCAAAAGCCGCAAGCAAAATTGAAGACAATGGGAATCCAGGGAAAAGCTCTCCACTGGCTAGAGTCATACCTACCACAAAGCAAAATGGTTGTAGTTCACGACAGAAGTTCTTCAGCTGCTTCATCAATGACTTTCCATCCATCATAAGGTTGGAAGTAGAAATGTTTGCTAATAATTGTACAGTGTTCAGTGCTATTCATAACTCCTCAGATGCTGAAGCGTCCAGCAAGGCATAGAAATTTTTCAAACTTGGGTTGGTAAGTGGAGGTAAAATTTGTGTCATGCAAGTGTCAGGCAATAACCATCTCTAACAAGTGGGAATCTATTTATCATTCCACTTGATGCTCAAAAGCATTAGCGTTGCCAAATTCCCCACCACCAACATCCTGGGCATCGCCATGGACCAGAATCTTAACTGGACCAGCCATATAAATACTGTGGCTACAAGAGCAGGTTAGAGGCTGGAAATTCTATGGCATGTAACTCACCTCCTAACTCTCCAAATCCTGCCTGCTATCTACAAAGCAGAAGTCAGGAGTGTGTTGAAATATTCTCCACTTGCCTGGATGAATGCAGCTCCAATGACACTCAAGAGGCTTAATATCACCCAAGACAAAACAGCATGCTTGATTGGCGCTCAATTCACCTTACATATTCACCCTCTTCACCACTACCGCACAGTGGCATGATTGTGTACCATCCACAAGATGCACTACAATAACATGGCAAGGATCCTTTGCCAACATCTTATAAACCCACGACAAAAACAAAAACAGAATTACCTGGAAAAACTCAGCAGGTCTGGCAGCATCGGCGGAGAAGAAAAGAGTTGACATTCCGAGTCCTCATGACCCTTCGACAGAACTTGAGTTCGAGTCCAAGAAAAAGTTGAAATATAAGCCCCCCACACACACACCTTAAACCAGCTTATATTTCAACTCTTTCTTGGACTCGAACTCAAGTTCTGTCGAAGGGTCATGAGGACTCGGAATGTCAACTCTTTTCTTCTCCGCCGATGCTGCCAGACCTGCTGAGTTTTTCCAGGTAATTCTGTTTTTGTTTTTGTTTTGGATTTCCAGCATCCGCAGTTTTTTTGTTTTTATCTTATAAACCCACGACCTGTACCGTCCAGAAGAACAAGGGTAGCAGATGTATGGGAATGCCACTATCTCCAAGTTCGCCTTCAAGCACACACTTTCCTGACTCAGAACTGTGTAGCCATTTCTTCACTGTCGCTGGGTCAAAATTCTGCAATTTCCTTGTTAATCGCACTAAGAGTGCACATACACCACAAGGATTGCAACAATTCAAGAAAGTGACACCTGCTCAAGGGCAACTAGAGAAGGACAATAAATGCTGCCCTTCTCAGCAACACTCACATTCTGAGAATGAAAGAGAAAAAGAGACCATGCAGACTTTCTACAAAAGCAATTTAACAAACCTCACTCCCTGGCCCTCTTTCCCATAGCCCTGGAAATTTGTTTCCCTGTAGATGCTTATCCAATTCCCTTTTGAAAGTCATGATTGAATCTGCCTCCACCACAATTTCAGGCAGTTCATTCCATATCATACACAACTGGCTGTTTAAAAATTTTTCTTCATGTCAATTTTGTGTCATTGCCAATCACCTTAAATCTGTGTTTTATGGTACTCAACCATTTTGTCAAGTGGAATGGTCTCCCCCTATCTACTCTGTCTAGACCCCTTTATCAAATCTCGTCTCATCCTTCTCTTCCTAAGGAGAACAGCCCAAGCCTCTCCAATTTATCCATGGAACCGAAGTCCCTCGCCCATGGAACAATTTTCTTTTCTGCACTTTGTCTAAAGCTTTCACTTTTTAAAGCCTAGAATTAGACACAATACTCCAGCTGAGGTTGAACCAGTGTTTTATCAATTTCATCATGGCTTCAGAGCAGGCAAAAAGAGGACCCAGAGACAGTAACCACCACCGAGAAGAGCTATCCAATCCAGTCCAATCTGTGGCTGCGTTGTGGGAGAAATCAAGGTGTGTCATCACAAGAAAATGGATAAATGATTTATTGGTGAATATTTTGCTCAATTATCTTTAAAACGTGTGTAATTTATTAGTAATTGTAAGGTTTTATTAGCCGTAGTTAGGCTTCCTAGCCATAGTAAAGAGTGTTGGGAGTATCAGTGTTTATTAATTACAAATATTAATTAACAATAAGTTTATTAATAATAAAGATGGTGGGGCAGGTGGTGTGTTGAAACTGCAGAATGTGGGGTTTCCTGGACACCAGGGTGATCTGGGACAAACACGTCTGCAGTATGCATCTGTGGCTTGAGGAGCTTCTGCTCAGATTCATTGAGCTGGAAGCCAATCTGCAATTACTGCGAAGCATCAAGGAGGGGGAAACTTACCTGGACACATTGGAACAGGAAGCAGTCACACTCCTTAGGATGGTGTTTTCGGATTCGCTCAGTGGTCAGGGACAGGAGGATGTGACTGTGAGTGAGGCAGGTATGGGGACCCAGAATGTAGAAGTGGAGGAGCCTCAGCCTTTGCAATTGTTCAACAAGTTTGAGGTTCTTGTAGCCTGTATGGATGAAAGCAGTGGCTGCAGGCTGGATGAGCAAACTGACAATGGCACCATGGTACAGGAAGCCATTCAAGTTGGGGGAGTTAATAGGAATGTGGTGGTAGTTGGGGAAAGTATAATCAGGGGGTTAGATACAGTTATCTGCAGCTGAGAGCTGGAGTCCAGGCGGCTGTGTTGCCTGCCCGCTGCCAGGGTTCAAGACGTTTGCTCTGGGCTGGAGAGGAACTTGCAGTGGGAGGAGGACGGTCCAGTGTTCATGGTCCACATAGGTACCAACAACATTGATAGAACTAGGAAAAAAGGTTCTGCCAAAGGAGTATAAGCAGCTAGGGGCTACATTAAAAAGCAGAACCTCCAGGGTAATAATCTCTGGATTACTACCTGAGCCATGAGCAAATTGTCATAGGGTGTATCAGATTAGAGTTAAATACATGGCTCAAAGATTGGTGTGGGAGAAAAGGGTTTCAATTCATGGGACCTACACAGGCACCAGTACTAGGGAAAGCGGGAACTGTACCATTGGAACAGTCTTCACCTGAACCGTGCTGGGATGAGTGTTCTGGCGAGTCATACAACTAGGGCAGTAGGGAGGGCTTTAAACTTAATAGTGGGGGCAAGGGATTAAGTTTGGGAAGACGTGATAAATTAAATAGAGAAGACAAGATAAGAGAGCAAGGTAGGAATAAGGGAAATGATGATCAGAGTGTGGCAGGAAGGGGCAGAAGATATAAACCTAAGGGTGCTTCAAGAGGCAAGGCTAGAAGTTGCAACAAAAGTAAAAAGACAGAACTAAAGGCTCTGTATCTGACTGCATGTGGCATTCATAACAAAACAGATGAATTGACAGCGCAACTATACATAAATATGTCTGATCTCATAGCCATTACTGAGACATGGCTGCAGGATGACAAAGACTGGGGCTTGAATATTCAAGGGTGCGTTTAGGAAGGACAAGGCACTCGGAAAAGCTGGAGGGGTAGCCCTGTTAATTCAGGATGACATTGGTGCAATAGAGAGAGATGATCTTAGTGCTGGAGGTCAAGATGTAGAATCAGTTTGGGTAGAGATGAGAAATATTAAAAGTAAGAAGTCATTTGTGGGAGTGGTTTATAGACCCCATAAAAGTTGCCATATTGTAGGATAGGATATACAGGAAAAAAATTGAGGGCTTTTGATAAAGATATTGTAATAATCATGGGTGATTTTAATCTACCTATGGATTAGGCAAATCAGATTGGCAAAGGTAGCCTGGATGGTAAGTGTTTTTGGGACAGTTTCTTGGAGCAGCATATTCTAGGACCAACCAGAGAGCAGGTTACACTTGATTTGGTAATGTACAGTGAGATAGGGTTAATTAGTGGCCTGATAGTGAAGGTACCCCTAGGTAGCAGTGATCATAATACTGAATTTCACATTCAGTTTGAGGAAGAGAGGAGTGAATCTAAGACTCAAATTTAAATAAAGGTAATTATGAGGGCATGAAGACAGAGCCGACTAAAGAGAACTGGGAAGTTAGGTTAAGGGATAAATCAGTAGAGATGTAGTGGCAGACATTTAAGGAGATATTTCAGAATACTCAGAAAAGATCATTCTAGTAAGAATGAAAGACTCTAAGGGAAGGACACACCATCTGTGGCTAACTAAAAAAGTTAGAGGCAGTATCAAACTGAAGGAAAAGTGTATAATTCCACAAAAATGAGTGGCATGTTAGAAGATGGCACAAGATATAAAGATTAATAAGGAGGGAGAAATTGGAGTAAGACAGAAAGCTAGCTAGATTAAAAAAAAATAAAAACAGCCAGTATGACCTCCTACAGGTATTAAAAAAGGAAAAGAGTAAGTAAAGTGAGCATTGGCCACCTAGAGGGTGAGAATGGGGAATTAATAATGGAAAATAAGGAATTGGCGGATGAACTGAACAGATATTTTGGCCAGCAATTTCCGTGAAGTACAGTAAGTGCATTAGTGGGTGTAAACAACGGCATTCAGCCCATTGGCCGCAATGATGGGTTTTTGTGCCATATCGTGCACTTCAGACTGCATTAATTATTCACCCACGGAGAACATGGCATTGTGCTGGTGGGTGGCATCTGATTCGCCTGCCCTGCCATGACCTCAGCACTTCCTAACTCCAGGCACCATATTTAAATGGTGCTTCTGAACAGCATTCACACTGTCTGCAGCCTATGGCACCTCCAATGAAGACATGGCTTCCAGAGGCAGAAAGCATGCTTCACCCAAATTCAGTGACACCTCACTGGTGCGCCTGCTGGACATAGTCACGGACCACCCCAATATCCTCTACTCCCGCTCTGGCCACAGGACTTCCACCGAGCTGACCAATCCGGCTTGGGAGTCGGTCACAGAGGTGGTCAGTGCAAATGCCCTGAAGAAGAGGTCAGCCACCCAATGCAGGAGGAGGATGAGTGATCTCTTCTGTTCCATCAGGGTAAGTCAACCATCTCGTCACTCTCAACTCACATGCACACAAGCCCATCACACCTTCGCAAGGAGCTCAGTTGCTGCCACCTCAAATGACATCACCACTCGCTCTCACATACCCTGACATCTCTATCTGGCCTCGCCTCCCATGGAATTTGCATCCAAATCCTGTCCAGGACTCCACTCACCACCCATACATGCCAAGCATCCTTATCATCTGCCCTCATATATGTCTTACTCACACTCTCCATCTGTCTTCATGCAGAACAAGCTGGCTCAAAATAAGAAGGAGAGGTCCCAGGCTGGTGGGTGGGTGGGGGGGGGGGTGCTGGAGTACCTGAGATCAAGGTTTTCACAGACTTCAAGGACAGAGTCATGGAGCTGCCTAGAGAGGACGTAGACTGTGCCTGTGTTGACAGTGAGGTTGGCGGCGTACACCCAACTGAGGATCCTGCACTGCAACATCCATCAGACAACCACACTGCTTGATTTCTCCTGTTTCAGAGGCACCTGCCATGCACTAATTTCTTTCTTTCGTAGGCTCCTCAGGGGACCTGCTGAGGGCATCCATGAGCCAGGCCCTCAACCCCAGCTCCAACAACACTTCAGATGTAGACCCTGAGGACAACACCTTTGAAGACCCATCACAGCTCTCACCAACACCCTCCACCAGCACAGCAACACTCATCTTGGTCAGACCTGGCTCTAGACTAGCTTCAGGGACACAATCTGGTAAGCACAGCACACCACCTGGTCCATAGCTGGCAGAGGCAGAGACGTCAGAGATCGCCGAAACTCAAAAGACTGCCGGAGGCCACAATTCTGCTGAGTCTGAATCCAATGATGAGTCTCCAGACTCGGTCCTAAATCAGTTGCAGGAGCTGCGAAGACAATCATAGGAACATCAGGAAGGGATTTCAGCTATGCTCCTCAGGTTGCAACACACGATGGAGGAGTCCATCCGCCTTCAGTCTTAAGTGATAGTACCAAGGTCAACACTGGTAGGATGGTGATCACCATGGAGACCTTGCTTCAGGGGACCAGTCCTGCACTGTTGCAGGAGCTGCACTCCATCACTGTAGCATCCATCAGTGTCAACGCAAATGGGCTGTGGGACACCTTGATCTCACTCCAGCTGCCCCTTCTCAAGGAGTCAGAGAGGGGCCCTCATGCGCCCATAGGGAGGAGGACCAGCAGCTCAACATCCTGGGGCCATCCACCCCAATGACTCTGGGAGTGTCCAGCTGATCCAAATCCCCTCTTCCTGTGACCCTATCGGCTCCAGCTCCACAGGCTGAGGAGGGTGCGCCTGCCCCATTGTAGGGCACTCAAAGCAGGCCAGGGCCCTCCAGGTCTCAGCCCTCCAGAGGACACCCATCAAGGTCATCACAGACATCAGGTGTAGCAGTCAGCAGCCTGCCTCCACCTCCGCTGTAGATATCGGCAGTGATGAAGTGGCAGGGTAAGGAAAGTGAACAAAATGTAATTGCGCAATGTTGGCATGGGTGTTAACCATATGTATATAATATTCACAAATGTAAATAGACTCACAATCATTTCATATCTCCTCCTGTCTATGCCTCCAACTTATGATGAACTGTGTTACTGTCAGTCACGTGTGATACCTTGGTTCCTGCATTGACTTATGAGAATGGTCCCTATCCTGGGTCTCTCTTCTGTGCAGTGTGCCATCACCTCACCACAGTGAGTGTCCCATTTCAACACAATGCTCCATATCAGTAATGCCTATACCTTCATGTTAAGTGTACTTGTGGAGCAAACCTCATTCCCATGCCTCATAGGGTCCTGTCATGTGCATTCTTGGTTCTGTACAATTAAGGCAGATGTGTGCCCCGATCTCATCTGGACTCTTGAAAGGTGGAGGTGTGGCTTTAAGGAGAGATGTGCTCACGCATGGAGATGGCTGATGTCCTGTCCAACTCCATCTGCTGCTGTCTCTCAGCAGGGTTTTGATGATATACTCGAAGCTTATGAGCACTGCCCTCAGCCAAACAGGTTTCTGATGTTCCCAGTGTCAATGCGCTGAGCCCAGCATCACCTCAAGGGGATGAAACAATGGCACGTTTGTGTGCAGGCACTGAGGTATCCAACCTTAAGCGGTTCTTGCCCTGTGGTTGTGACTATTGCGGGGAGAAGGACCTGGTCGCAAAGTTGGTAGACAGCGCTGTGTCCCATCGCCTTAACACTCCAGGAGGTTACTGATGCTACTTCCAAACAGTGATTTCTGGAGGCCAAAATTAGACGAGGGAAGTGAATGTAACATCGCCAAGTTTGCGGATGACACAAATACGTGGGAAGGCAAGTGGTGAGGATGACACAAAGGGTCTACAGAGGGATATAGTAGGCTAAGTGACTGGGCAAAAACTTGGCAGATGGAATAAAATATGAGATTATGCACTTTGGCAGGAAGAACAGAGGGGCTGAATATTATTTAAATAGAGAAAGACTGCAGAAAGCTGCAGCACAGAGGGATTTGGGTGTCCTCATGCATGAATCCCAAAAAGCTAACATACAAGTTCAGCAGATAATAGGGAAGGCAAATGGAATGTTGGCCTTTATTTCAAAGGGAATGGAGTATAAAAATAGGGAAGTCTTGCTAAAACTATACAAGAAACTAATTAGATCACACCTAGAATGCTGTGAAAAATTTTGGTCCCCTTATCTAAGGAAAGATATACTGGCTTTGGAAGCAGTCTAGAGAATGTTCACGAGGTTGATCCTGGGGATGGAGGGATTTTTTTATGAGGAGAGGTTGAGTAGGTTGGGCATGTACTCATTGGAGTTTAGAAGAATGAGAGGTGTTCTTATTGAAACATGTAAGATTCTTAGGGAGCTTGACAGGGTAGATGCTGAGATGTTGTTTCCCCTTGTGGGGGAGTTTAGGACCAGAGGGCATAATCTCAGAGTAAGGGGTTGCCCATTTATGACAGAGATGAGGAGGAATTTCTTCTCTCAGAGGGTAGTCAATCTGTGGAATTCTTTATCGCAGTGGGCTGTAGAGGCTGGGTTGTTAAGCATATTCAAGGCGGAGATGGACAGGTTCTTAATCAGTAAGGGAATCAAGGATTATGGGAAAAAGGCAGAAAAGTGGAGTTGAGGCTTATCAGATCAGCCATGATTTCATTGAATGGCGAACCAGACTCGATGGGCCAAATGGCCTACTTCTGCTCCTACGTCTTAAGCATGCTCTGGAATTGCACATCATTGCTTCAAGCAATGTGGAGGGGAGCAATGGGATAAGAGCGAGTATGTGATGAAGCAGAACAGTGCTCCTCATTAGCAATGACACGTGCCCTTGGGGGCTTCATATTGTCTGATCACCTTGGGCCTCGCAAGGGCACTGGTTATGTGTAAGAAGAGGCATCTCAAGATCAGACATCCAAGTATCTGACCTTGTCATGCTCAGGTATGCCGCCTACATTGTAAGGTTAGGATAAATGCAGCTCAGGTTCCCTAACTTAAACTGCTGGATATCACTTTCACAGCCGACTGAGTCACCTCTAAGTGCAGCCACAGTAGTGGTACTTCATCAGATACATTATCCCAAGTGTTATGTTTCTGCTTCACCATCAAATGTAACACATTGTGTGTGGCTGTGTTGGTTCTAATGGATCTTCTTGAGGAACCTTGCCAGATTGAAGTTCTGCAGGCACTGGGCCACTGAAGATTGTCCAAGTGCCCCTGCATCTTGTAGGGTGCTGCTGTGACTGAGATGCTGGATGGGTGTGTGGAGAGGCAGCACTTTCTGATGTCAGATGGCAGGACACCCTCCTCCAGCTAGCACCTCATCTCACCACAGACACGTACCCTCGAGGCTTGATCATCCTTCAAAGTATCAGGGTAATGCGAGTGTGCTGTGCAATGATGCATTGTCATCTGGAAGTTCCTGGGTGAAATTAAAAAAGTCGCAATGCTGGTGGTCATGCTGACCCTTGATGAAGGCGAGTTGTCCAGGAGGGTACTCAGTGCACTTTATCATCTTCCTCCTGGAATCTGTTGGCAATGAGGGTCTCACAAGCACATCTGCCTTGTCTAGGCCGTGCAATGGCCTCTTTGCCTGCATCCTCTGCTTCCACAACCTCATCGTCTTCATCCCCTTCAAGATCCTCCTCATCGGAGGAGACGTGCAACTCCTCTAACTCATCATCTGCCAAGTCCTCCTCACTTTGCAGCATCAGGTTGTGCAGCGCACAGCATGCCACGATGATGTGTGAGAACCTCTGGCAAGTGTACTGGAGCACTCTGCCAGATCTGTCCAGGCATCGGAATCGCATTTTCAGGATCATGGTGTGTTCCAATAGTTGTCTGGATTGCAGCAGGAACCTCGTTGTACCTTCTCTCAGCAGAAGTCTGAGGCCACTGCATGGTCATCATCAACCATGTCCCTTGTGGGTAACACTTGCCTTCAAGGAGCCAAACCTGCATCCTGTGTGGTCCTTCGAAGATGTCATGGACCTGATACCTACTCGTGTACGCTTTCTGGGTATCTGGAGCAAACTTGCACACCACCTGCATATTGAGTGAGTGATAGCCTTTTCCAGGTGATGTACTGGACTGCCTGTTGCCAGGGAGCTTTTATAGCCACTTGAGTGCAGTTGATGGCACCCTGCACCTGTGGGATACCAGCAATCTCAGCAAAGCTCAGTGTTCTAGCGCCCTGGCTTGCTTGATCTCTGTTGACGTTAACAAAACTGTGGGCCTTTACAAAAATGGTGTCTGACCTCCTGGATGCATTTGTGGGTGGACACTCGGAAGATCCTGCACAGATCCCCAGCGGAGCCCTGGAAGGAGCCCCTGGCATAGACGTTTAGTGTGGTGGCTATTTTCACAGCCATTGGCAGTGGATGCCCTCTAAGTCCGTGTGGCGGCAAATCCTCCAGAACGTGGAAAATGTGAATCATCAGATCCCTTGACATGTGGAGGTGCCTAAAACACTGGTTCTTACTCATCCGCAAATAATACATGCGACATCTAAACACATTGTGTCTAGCGAGGCACCTATGAATGACGGTTCTTTGAGGGTCAGGCTCTGCGTCCAGAAGAGGACCTGCTGCCTTTTGGTCTTGAAGGTTCTGCTCACCCCATTGACAAGCCAGGCACCTCTGTCACCTTCTTCTCATTCTTCTCTCTCGCCTATAAGCAATAATGCAGACAGCAATAACACCAGGCCCCACCTTCCTGATGGTGTCCTCGTTACAGTATCAATGAGAAACACGCAAGAGTCAGCATTTGTTTCCAAAAGTTCACTGTCTGTGATTATGGGCTTAAGGTTGTTTTATGCATGCCGGAGACTACTGGCCACTGAAATGATGCCCAGTGCAGGCTGTGTATGAACGTTCACCACAGCCCTATTCCCCCCGCCCACCCACTCCCAGCCCACATGACCAACTGCCAACAGCTTCAGCCAGGCAACAGGCTGTTCTACTTTCAGCCCAGAGGCTGGGATCATCCCCATCTGCACCCCAAGACTGCACTGTTTGGATTTAACATGACGGTGAATGTTCAGTGGTGACATGAGATTAATTAAGGGGCTCTGGAGGCTTCTCCTCTGTGAGTGGTCCATGACCACATTTCCCAGGGGGTTCTCAAGCTTGTCCATTTGCCCAATAGTTCTGCAGTTCCATAAAACTTTGATGAATTTTAAGGCTGCAAACAAGAGGTTAAACCACTTTGAGGAATCAGTGTTGCAAGAATAAGCCTCATTGCTTCACTTTCCTCACTCCCTGCATGTCAATTGTACAGCTGCTAACCTACCTCAGCGGTGCCTCTGTCCTTATTTTGGGACTATTGTTTCAGTTGGGTGGCCGTTTATTCCCCCCACCCCCACCCCCCCCAACCCCACCCTCCCAGTCATGTGTCTCAGTGCAAGTTTCCCCGCTCTTTGCCCACAGTGGAGCCCTTGCCCTGCAGCCCCCTCCCTTCCCTCAGTCTTGTCTGGCCCCTTCCCCAATGGAGCCATTGCCCTGCAGCACAGTAAAAGCCACCCCTGCCTTAACCCTGGTGTGGTGGTAGCAGAGAGTTGTCTGTGACACCCCACTTTGGGGGCAATTAGGGACGGGCAATAAATGCTGGCCTAGCCAGCAATGCTCACATCCCATGAACTAATTATTTTAAAAGCCCAAATATCATTCTGGTAAATCTAAACTGTTATTCAAGTGAAATAAATCCTTTGTAACATGGGGCACCTAAAACTTCTCACAATATCCCAGGTGCAGTCTAGTCAGGGTTCTTAGCTGAAGCAAGACTTCCAACACCATTTATTCTCATCCTCTAGATATAAAGAGCAGCAACACATTATTCATTTTGATTATATTCTGTCCTTTTCATCATATCTTAATAATCCATGTACCTGGACTCCCAAGTCTCTTAGCTTCCAGCTTTGCACAATTTAGAAACCACTTTGTTTTAATTATTACTTTTATGAGTAGTGGGTCTTCTGTAAAGTATTATTTTACGGGCCAGATAATGCGTGTCTGTCGTTTGACACATAGGGAGTGCAGAGAGCCGCACCATGCAAAAATTTATGATACTGTATACCCGAGGCTAGATTACATGGCTAAAATTTTAGAATACTAAGAAAGATTTATGCAGTGGTGTTAGCAGATCCTTTGTTTTTGTTCCCTGCCTTTAAAAAAAATGTTCACTCTGTCAAAAACGAAGCACGGGATTTTCTGGCCCCACCAGCCGCTGTTATCGGACCGTCCCACTGCAAGTCAATGGAGTATTGGCTGGGGCGCACCATCCTCCACAGAGGGTCCCACCATGACGGGGTCAGAAAATCCCGGCCTGGATCAAATATAAAGTTATTGACGTTTGTTCCTTAGCTTTTCTGCAAACAATTTTGAAAATTCAAATGGTCAAAAACTGCTAGAAGCTCAAAATGGATATTCCAGTCGTTCAGCTGTTGAATGGCACTGATGCATCCTGTGAAGTTCTACACACTGCTGAAGTAGACTGTAAGGCTGGAATTTTCCAGCTCCATTGGCGTTGGGCATCATGGTGGTTGGGGGGTTAGGGGTGGAGGGTGGGGTGATGGGGTTGGTCGAGGGACAGACAATATGGCAATAAGACCAAAAATTGGTTCTACACCGGCCTGAAAGTACAGCGGGATCTCTGATGTGTCCACTATGGCAGAACGCCAATCCCCCTAGAGGCTGGAATGAGCCCAATTTGCATCCTGGTAATTGGGTGCAAAGTAAAATCTCAGCAGAAGTCTGAGGCCACTGCATGGTCATCATCAGCCATGTCCTTTGTGGGTAACACTTGTCCTCAAGGAGCCGACCCTGCATCCTGTGTGGTCCTTCGAAGATGTCATGGACCTGATACCTACTCGTGTACGCTTTCTGGGTATCTGAATCGTTCCCCCATGCCAGCGGGAAAACACGCCAGCCCAGAATATGTCTCAACAAATGTGACATGCAGAAGTCAGTTCTTACTGTTAGAGCCTTGCTTAGACCGTGGACATCCGAGGAGCAGCAGACACTGCAGCCTTATAGTTATTGGATCCTGGAGGAACATGTGCATCACATGCTGGGTGGATTCCCATGGGTATGGCTCTGCTGCAAAGCAGTTCACGGAAGGTGGGAGGTCAGCTTTGGAACAATCAGCGGTGAGTGGAAGAGGAAGCTCTAGGTTTGACTGGGAGAGGAAGGTGTACCATTGGTGGGGGGGAGAGGTGAGGGGTGCGGGTGGGAAAGGATGGGTGAGGCTGGAAAGTGGGGTGGGTGGTGAAGGCGTCAGGTGGGGATGAGGTTGGGAGGGGAGAACAAAGTTGCCGGAGGGGATGAGGTTGGGAGGGGAGAACAAAGTTGCCGGAGGGGATGAGGTTGGGAGGGGAGAACAAAGTTGCCGAAGGGGGTGAGGTTGGAAGGGGGGGGCGGGGTACGATGGTGTTGTGGGATGACCTAGGGAGAGGGGAGGAGGGAGTACGGGGAGAGGAGGGTGTAATGGGGGAGAATGCGGCAAGTGGTGAGGTAGGGGTAAGGGGAAGGAAGGTGTAAAGAGAGGAGTTTTGAGAGGGGAAGTAGTTCGGAGGGGTGGGGGGATGTCCAGGTGAACGTGCAAGGGAGGGGAATGTGGAGTTAATGACTGACTCCTGAGGAGCGAATGGAGGGTAGGTGTGGTAGAAGGAAATGGTGAGTATGAGAGGGGGCAGAGGGAGCTGGAAGGGTGTCAGGGTCAGGGTGTGTCGGGAGCAGTAGAAGAGATGGCAAGGGTGGTTGATGGGGACTCGGAGGGAGACGGACTCTGGGGGTGGGAAGGAGGAGGTCGGGGAAGTCAATGTGGATGGGGATGGGATCCACAGGAAGGTAGGGAATGTGCACATTCACCTGGATATCCAGGAAAGGCAAGGGTTCATTGGTAGGTGATGGTGGGGAAGTGGACTGTGGTGCCTGGGGGGGTCAATGGTATTATGAAAAGGACATGGGTGACTGGGGAGGGAAAGGACGGGGAGCTGATCAGAAACTTAACGACTACTGTGACTGTAGAAATTGAAAGTGAGCAGAGCCTGGTATTGGACGGTCATGGGGGCTGCATGGGAGAGCAACCAGTGGGTGGGTGGGGGTGCAGGTCAGCTCAGATGGGCAACTGAAAGAGAACCCCAGCAGGCACCATTGAAAATGCTCAGGAAGATGATTGTGTTGGATGAAGGCTCCATGTGTGTGGGAGATTGCTTGAACAAGGCTCAGAAAGGCCCTGCCACACACACATTTCTCCCTCCAGAACCACCAGTGGTCCAGCTGTGTGCTGAACTGCTAGTGGGGGGGTGGGGGGGTGCAGTGGGAGGACTCGCAAAGCCTGTCAATGAAGCTGAAATACACCATTACACATAGTTCAGTGAAAGTGAATATATTTCCAGATTGTAAAGTGACAAAATGTGTTATCGGTGCTTGTGATCAGAATTTCTTAACTTTTCTAGGCCTACCAATTCTTCTAGCTGCTACCCTGACATCCACAGCAGGGGTGGGGACAGCCTATGCAACGGTTCACCCTGTTGCCTCTGATGACTTTGGTGTGCGTCCACTGGAGAGCTGAGGCCTTGAGGGACCCGTCTTGCTTTGGCTGTACTCCTGTGGGCCAGCTGCTCCCTCTGCGGTGACAGAGGATGAGTTTGAGGGGGGTCACAGGCAAAGTGGACTCAGAGGGAGAGGGCAGCCTCTGAGATTCCTGAATGATGAAGGATGACCCAGGGGTGTCCAGCTGTTGCTATTCCTCCCTTCGCTTGCCCGAGAGCCCTGACCCTTGAGGGGAAGGTGCACCTGGAGAGATGTTGAGGTACTCCGCTTCCCTCTCATGTTGCCACTGCAGGAACTTACCCATGGATACCACGATGGGGAGCAGGTCTGTGCAAATCTCTGCGTTCTGCTGGACCAGGGTCTTCATGGTGTCCCCCACCCTTCCCATGAAGACCTCCATGCATACACATGTGGGGACCACCTCAACAGAGAGCAGGCGGATGCACTCCTCTGACTTGCATGCCACTCTGTTGAGTTGAGGACCTGGCTCACGAATCCCCTTGGCTGCTTCCCAGATGTTCTTGCGAAAGCAAGGATAGATAATTAGTGCATGGGAGGGGACCATGGAGCAGAGGAACTCACTCACAGCATGGTTGTCTGATGGATATTGCACTGTTGGATCCTCACTTGGTTGAGCACTGCCAACCTTACCACCAGCACAGGAACGGTCCAAATTGTCATCAGACAGCTTGATAACTCTTTTTTCATAGTCTGTGAGGACCTTGAAGTCAGGCATTCCTCCACCAGTCTGCAACCTCTCACTTCTGTTGTGTGCCAGCTTGTCCTGCATGAAGTCAGATGGAGAAAGTGCAAGCAGGATGTCTACCAGGTCAAATGAGAAGGGTGCCTGGCACATGTAGATGGTGAGTGGTGCCATGGACAGGATGAGGATGCAATCTCAGGTGTGGGCAAGAGAGTGAATGGCGATGCCTCTTGAGCTGGCACTGAGTGAGGTCCCTGTGGATGTGTAATGGGTCTGTGAGTTGAGGATGATGAGAAGAGTGACTCACCTTGGCAGAACAGAGGAGGTCATTTACCCTCCTTCAGCACTGGGTGGTTGTCCTCTTATGCAGGTCATTGATGCTGACCACCATTGCCACCACTTCCCATGCTGGATTGGTGACCTAACTTGCTGGTCTTCACCCAGGGCAGGGGTAGAGGACTTCATGGCGGGCCTTATTATGACCCAGCAGTTGGTAAAGCTGTTAGTTAAAAATCCAAGGGGGAAACATGAAACAACTGTCTTAGCCTATATTATAAGTGGTATGTTTGAGATGAAGTTATAAGTTCAAGAATCAGTTCTCGAGAGGTTTTTGTATTAAACTAAATGAAACATTTTATTAAGTTACAACACATTAAACGCATACACATGGCTACAAATTACAACTATCATAACTTTTAACAAATTCCCAGACTAACATCCATTAAGTCAACAGCAACCCATAAACTTTCAGCAGAGACCAGGCAAAACGTTTCCACCTTACAAATTCAAAATGAGTTTCCTTTCACTTTGGTTCCTGTGGGGACAGTTGTACTTACAGCTACTTTGATCTTACATTGCCTCTGCCCTGCACACACAAAACCGCTGTCTGATATACCCAACATAGCTCATTAAGTGTAAATTCTCATTGCATCACCAGCCTCTTTGAACTCTACCTCTTCTCACAATAAAATCCCTTTCATAGTTTATTCGTAATATAAATGTATTGCTTGGTCTCTGCTAGCTAGGTGCCAGATTTCGCCCCCCCCCCCCACCACTTCTTGAATGATCTATTCAAAGAAATGCAAATCCACTCTACCTGTCTTACATCTCAAAACTAGTACACGTCAAAGCATCCAGAGTAGCTGGCTTTAATCCAATTAAGACACACCCATAGACTAAACCTCTATTTTAGAAGAAAAATATTTTCCAATAATATTATATACATCAATAGCTTCATGACAGGCCTCTACTATGCCCAGTATGTGCCCGAGGATGGCATCACTAAATTTGAGAGCAGCATATTTCCCCCCTTTGGCAGCCATGACTTTGCAGCAGCTTCTGATCCCTAGCTCAGTGAAGGGACACCCTTTAAATATGGAGTCCGGAATATTGAAGGCCTGAGGTGATGGCGGGGTGAGCAACTAAGAGGCTGCCCCACCGGTAACGCAGCATGTTTCCCAGGAATGCTTTATTAATGAGGCGGGATGGGCCGGGAATGGGACGATATGGCACAAGAAACCGCCATTGCAGCCGGCCAATAAAATGCCCTTTTTCCCACCGGCTACCGCACATTGTGCAAACCTGGGATGATTCCACCCTAAAGCAGAGTCATAGATGTGGTCAAAAGTAAGCCCAGGCTTACCTGAAAGCCCAGTGCATCAAGCCACAACTTGAAGATACCAAAGGACGCACAGAAACATTGCAATGGGTAAATTTAGTGGCACATATAATCTTTTGGAATTTCTGTTTGAAACTTTATTTGGGTATTAGAAATTTCATTTATTTCATCAGAAAATTTGCAGGTGATTTTTTTTTTTAGAAAGCGCTTTCAGTATTTTGTGGAGAAAAGATGACACATGCCAGCTGGCTATGTGATGGGCAATCACAAAAGAATATTTGAAACTCCTATTGGGAGTCACAGAGAAATGTGACAGCAAAGTGAAAACATTTTAACATGGCAATGTTAAGATAACAGTTTTCAATGAACTGAGCCAAAGACGTATTGATTTTAACACAGAGATTGCACCATATCTAAGGGCAGATTTTACAAATTCATTTCCCGGTGCTAAGTTTCATTCGCTGTGAAAATAGAACAGGTCAGCACATCCCAGAAGATGTTCAGTCAATCACTTTAATGGTTGGAATGTCCTGCAAGAATTGCTGCAGAACTGCTGCACCTGTATTCCTGATACCTGCTCCTGGTGCAGGAATTTCCATGTCTGGAATACAAATTGGTAAATCTATCTTATAGTGTTCAGCGTTTCATAAAATAAATTGACTGTAATATTGCATGTGCCATCTTTCAGATGAGATGTTAAACTGAAGAAACATTGCTAGTTCAGCAAAATGTTTGGATCCCATGGCATTATTTCAATAACAGCAGGAAGTCTTGGAGTTCTTTTAATGTCCTGACCAACACTATTGCCTCAATCTTCACCACCAAAAACAAATCATCTCCTTGCTGTTTATGGGATATTACTGTGAGCATTGAGTCTTGCTTCCAAGCAATTAATTGTGGATGGTTCTGAGACATATCATAATCTATATAAACATATTTTTTTTCTTTCTAAATACTAAGGCAGAAAAAGAGGCTTCCAGGGACCACACCTGAAAGTTATGTAAATAAGGTGCCTAATGCATGTTTGAGACCCCCCTTCACAAAGTTGATCTGCCCTGAAAACAGCCAATGCCAGGTTGACTACATTCAGGAAAAGCTGGTCTACTTGTGGCCTGACCTAGATGGTTACTGGTGGCTGACGCTAAAAAGGTGTTTGTTAAAAATACTTACCTGATATGGAACTGCCTCCACTGCAGTGCTGGCAGCCATTGGCGGCCCCTGTTCTCTCCCTCTCCCAATTGTTCCCTTCCCTCCAGATTGTTCACAGCATCTTTACAGTGCAGAAGGAGGCTATTCCCCCTCCCTACTCCACTTTAGGAAAACTCTGGCATGTGGTCTATCCATTAATTCGAATGATAGAATCACCCTGTGAGCTGTTCTCCCTGAAAAAACTGCTTTCTTCTGCGAGCACCAGATCGCAGAATCACTCTGAATCACACACTATGCAGCTTGTTCTAAGAAAATAACATATCCTCAAGGAGCTGACATTGATAATTTGAGAGGACAATGTTGTCTCAATCCCTTTAGCTTAAGACACACCAGCCTTCAATCTTATAAATATTCCAGCGCCATGCGGAACCACTGAACAACAATAATAGTGGATCGAGGCAAGAGAAATGTTAGTATAATGGGACTGCTGCTGCACTTTAGCAGCATTTGACCTGTCTATGGAGAAGATATCAAATGGCAGAGGAGCTTTTAGCATTTTGATAAAAATGGGAGGCATTGATGGGGGTGTTTGCTTCATTTCAAATCCTGTCATTATTTATTTCCTTTAGACAGACCTGTCAAAGGAATTCAAGCAGGAATGAATGGTCCATCCCACACCCCTCACTTCATTGCCAAAACTGTTACTGGATTTATACAAAATGGGCTGTAATGTTTTGAGCTTTCTTCCAACCTTTTCAGCCTTACCACTATTTGACATTATTCCTATTATATCATTTCTCCCTACTATTTGTCTTTCTTTATCACAATTCAAAATGCAACTAAAAAATAAATGATAAATGCAAAATGAAGATGCAAATAATATTCAGTTCTGTTGAAGGGTCATGAGGACTCGAAACGTCAACTCTTATCTTCTCCGCCGATGCTGCCAGACCTGCTGAGATTTTCCAGGTAATTCTGTTTTTGTTATGCAAATAGTATTGTTGGGTGAAGGTTTTAACAACAGGTCACAGGAAAACCAATTTTGCAGCAGATAATTCATTTGGATAACACTCTGTGGAAAATGGAACAGCATCCACGATCTAGGTCTTTTTATAATAAAAATTAAATATGCAGTATTTGTTACTATTCATTTAAACAGATAAAGGTACATGTAAAACGCCTTCAACATTGCCTGACAGTATTAAATGATGAGTGATCCTGCTGTAGATAAATTTCATGTTAGCATTAACCCTCTTAAATCAGTTGGAATAGATAAGTCAGATAGTTGTGACAGGAGATGTCTTTAATATCAGGCCAAGATGGGAGAGCACTAAAGCTCTTACTACACAATTATTTTTTTTTTAGATGAGGAAGGAAAAGACACAGGAAAAGACACATTTTAAAATGGACACAAATGACCTCCACACTTAAATTAAAAACTTATTTTTAGTTGTTTCAATGCCAATGCCAGCTATGAATCCTCACTCTCTTTGGAGGTGATGTGACCTGATGATTGCTGTTATTGTGGCGGATTTAAATGAAATCCTTATTGAACAAATAACCTACAGTTTTTTCAGTCAAGTGAATGGGAATGAGGGACAAAGCGCTCCACAGTAGGTCATAGGATAACTTCTGCTGCAGTTATTTTATTATTACAGGAGCAACTGTAAATGAATGACTGATGTTGTAAAAAAAAAATGGCACAATTGATTTATTTCTTTTTAAAATCAAATGCTCTGCACTTGCCATTAATCACCTGGACTAACAGTGACAGCTAAAAATGCTCTTAAATATGGCATAGTAATGATGGAATGATGATTACTTGCGAATATTACATTCAAATTGAGATCTTGCTTATAAGGATAGGCAGTGTCCAGTCTGCCGGACAAGTAACTCTGAGGGTCGAACAAAGTACTCAACCTTAGATAATGGCTATGGAAAAATCCTGTAACATTAACTTTGCTGTTATAGCACTCCAGAGAAAATTTGAAAGAATGATTGTTGGTGTGTAAAACATGCATTGACTCAGCATCCTTTTGGAGTGAAGTAAACTGCACTGGTCACTTGGACAAATGTTGGAAAGATATGTCATGGTGCTGGATTGAAAGCAAAGTTGAAATGATATGATGAATAAGGAGCTGTACTCTGATAAGAACTCCTGGTATACACACGCACACACGCACACGCATGTGCACACACGCGCACGCACGCACGCACACACAAATACACACACTCATGACAAAGATGTGAACAACCAGCAGCAGATGCGGTATATTACGCTGCTTACGTGTAAACATAAATGTGAATAGCTCTTAAAAGCTGACACGCTGTAGCCTCACTTGCAGTTAACCCTACAAATATTAATTTGTTTTGTTATCTGTATTTTAAAATTGTCCTGTTAAACAAACATCTTTTAAAAAATCACCCAGGTTTCCAGTCATTCATTCATTACTGGTTTGTGCACTCAATATTCTCAGTCACCAAATCCGCAGACCCAGTTCCCACACAATTATTCAAACAGGGTCCACCGGAGTCTCCTCAAAATGCCCAGCAAATTTTCAGTTCTTATTCCTTTGTGCCCAGGAGAGGTAGGTGCGCTGATGGCATGTTTGAGCCCTGTCCCTCCCTGCTTCCTGGGATTGCATCTCTCTACCGACTGGTTAAAAGCCAGCTAGTACTTAAACAGTGGGGAATCCCTTCTGTGCCTACAGGTCATCAGCAGAGTTTAATTGAGAAAAGGCAGAGCTTGGCTTGAGCCTTAGGCTGGCATGGACTGGCACACAAAATTATAAATCTGCCAACTTTGTGTTCATTCTAAGTGTAAATCAAATCCCCCCCCCCCCCCCCCCCCCCCCCCCCCCACCCCCACCCCCCCAACCTATATCCTTTCTGCTAGATTTGGGAATAATTTTTCTAAACTAAACATTCTTAGTAATGTTTAAGTATTTGGGTAAGATGTAAGCCTCTTTTTTTTTCATTTGTTCCTGAAATGGGGACGTTGTTGGCTAGGCCAGCATTTAATGCCCATCCCTAATTGCTCTTGAGAACTGAGTGGCTTGCTAGGCCATTTGAGAGGGGATTTAAGAGTCAGTCACATTGCTGTGGGTCTGGAGTCACATGTAGGACAGACCAGATAAGGATGGCAAATTTCCTTCTTGTGATAACTCTATGGAGCAAATTGGCTTTGTCAAGAAACAGGTAAACTTTATTACAGAGACATTTTCAATAATTTTATGGAAAAGCTTCACCCCCATGAATTGCCTGCGCTAACAGCTCACTGATCGGAGCTCCCAGAGTACATCACATGACCCATGTTTGGCAGGAGGGAGTGACTATACATCCAGTTACCACATTTCCTCCCCCTTTAGTTTTTTATAATTACTCTTTACAGAAAAATATTTAAACAACCCAACAAACATGTTTAAAATTTCAGGTGATTATCAATAAAGTCTTTGAGGTCCTCTTTGTATAAGGCTAAAGGGGCGTAGCTCTACCACTGGAGATCCCCGAACAGGATCGACAGGATCTGGACCTGCATGATTAGACACATCTATGGAGTTAGGCAGTTCAGGATTTGGCAACTCCTCTGAAACATCTGGAATGTCTGTTCTAGGTCAATCACAGGTTGCTCAGTTAATTGTTGGAATGCCTCTCTGGCACAGCTGTGATCTATGTGCTTACAGACGATTCTATCTCCCAGTTGTACTCGGAAAGATAAGGAACCAGTCTCTGAAACAAGGGGTCCCGGAGCCCAGCAGGGTCCACTGTCAAAATGTTGCACGTGTACTGTGTCACCTACGCTGTGCAAACTTTACTGCGTACGTTATGGTTAAATTTCTGATTACTCTGGTTCTGCTACCTTCCCCTCTTAAATCAGAAACATCAAGTGTAAACGCATATGCAGATAGTGCTTCATTAATAACTGACTGTGTTGAACCTGCAGTCGAATTTGGCGTTGTACGATAACTGAAGAGAAACTGGCAAAGTCAAGATTCCAGAATGCCTTCTGATAATTTTTTCATACCAGACTTAAAAGTTTGTACTGCCCTCTCAGCTAGATCATTCAATAAGGGATGCCAAGGGGCTGCTTTAATATGTCGGATTCCATTCAGCTCCATAAATTCCTGAAACTTGGTGCTGGTAAAGACTGTACCATTATAGAAACGACAATTTCAAGTAGACCATGCATGCTGAAACAACGCTGTAGCTTCTTGGTTGTTGCATTCGATTTAACTTCATATATATCCATCCATCTTGAATCTGATTCTACAATTAACAAGAACGTAATACCTAAGAGTGGTCCTATATAACCGATATGTAGTCAAACCCAGAGTCGATCAGGCCACTCCCACAGATGCAGGGGAGCTGAAACAGGCAACTTCTGTTCTTGCTGACAGTGGAGACATGCTTTCAATGTCACTGTTAATGCCTGGCCACCAGACATAGCTTCATGCTAGCATATTCACCTTTTATATGCCTGGATGCACACAGTGGAGTTCTATCAAGAGCGGCTCTCTATCTTGTGATGGTACGACAACTCTTGAACCCCAGGACACAATTCCATCCTGACAGCTTAGTTCCCTGTTTCTGACATGAAATGGTCTCAATTCTTCAGATACAGGCGAGTTTGGTCACCCTTGCAAAGTAAGGTCTCTGACTTTCGACAATACTAGATCTCTGTTGGTCCAATTTCACACACACAAGTGAAGAATCTAAGAAATTCAGTAATAGCACTAATTATTGTGGAACAGGAGTATTTATAATGCTATCTGGTAACGGGAGGCGACTGAGTGCATCTGCATTTACAATGCTTAAGCCAGGTTAGTGCATAAAAGTATATTCATACACAGATAATGTCAGAGCCCAGCATTGTATTCTTGCTGATGCTATTGACAGAATGGCCTTTTCCTCGATGAATAATCCCGTTAATGGTTTATGGTCCGTCACAATGGTAAAATGTCATCCATGTCGGTACTGGTGAAACTTTTACACCAAACACTACTGCTAATACTTCTTTTTCTAACTGAGAATAACCTTTCTTGGCTTGGGAATGGGTCCTCAAGACATAGCCAATGAGCCTTTCTGATCCATTTTCCATTTTGTGATAACACATCTCCTGCACCGTAAGGAGAGACATCACATGTTAATACCAGCTCTTTTGATGGGTCATAGTCTACCAATAAATGCAACGAATGCAGCAATTTATTTGCTTTCACAAAGGCTTCTTCCTGTTGTGAACTCCATGACCAATGGTGGTACTTTCTTAGCAACGAGTGTAATGGTGCCAAAACAGTTGATAGATTGGGTAAGATGCGGCTATAGTAGCTGATTATCCCCAGGAAGGACTTGAGTTCTGTTACATTGGACGGTGATGGCACATCTTTTATTGCCTGAACTTTATCTTCTACCAGATGCAAACCCATGGCGTCCACCCTGTGACCTTGTGACCTAGGTAAATAACTCCCAGTGCTTGAAATATGCATTTTTCCTTCTTTAACCTTACGCCAGCTTCCATGAACCTTCTTAGCTCCTCCTCCAGGTTGGTTAAGTGTTCAGTCTCAGTTGGTCAATGATGATAACATCAACCAAATATACTACCACTAGTGGGAGTCCTTGCAAAAGACTCTCCATTGTTCTCTGGAAAATAGCGCATACTGACGAGACTCCAAAAGGTAGACAAGTGTTCTGATAAAGACGCTTGTGTGTGTTAATAGTCATGTATTCTCTCGACACACTATCCAGTTCTAATTGTTGGTAGGCATGGCTCATACCCAATTTTTGTTTTGGACTTGCCTCCAGCCAGCTTGAACGTAAGTCGTCTATCCTTGAAATGGGGTACTTATCTAGTTTTGCTGCCTTATTTACAGTCAATTTGTAGTTTCCACAGATGAGTATGGTGTGGTCATACTTAACCACTGGAACTGTGGGTGCGACCCCTCTCCAATAATTGGACAGGTTGGATGATGCTCAGCTTTTCTAACCTGCACAGCTCTGCATCCACCCTTTCTTTCAATGTATAAGGCACAGGCCTGGCCTTGAAGAAACCTGGTGTTGCCTGAAGATCAACATGTATTTTGGCATGCACGCCTTTTAACTTTCCTAATTCATCCTGAGAAACCATGCTGTATTTCCTTAGAAGTCTTGGGAGTCCAACTGATTTTAGGTGAAACATCTCAGACCAGTCGAGTTTGATTTTCTGTAGCCCATCCCTACCTAAAAGACTGGGTCCCTCTCCTTTCACTATTATTATAGGCAGCTGGGTGTCTGTTGCTTGTAAGAGACTGGGACAGTGGGTGATTCCCCTTACTTGAATAGATCTCATATGTAACTACTTATTTCAGTGCTAGGCCATTCATGGCTTATTGGCTGTCTTCCTCCATTAAAGTACCTGAAAGTGTGCTCTGCTACCCCGTAGTTGAGGCACCAGTATCCACTTCCATTGTCAGTGGCTTCTCATTCACTCGTACTGTCACCGTAATATGCTCAGTCTTCACAGCAATCACGTTATATAAAAAGTAAACATCAAGAGCAGCAGCTTTAACCTTTGCTGTGTCCGTCACTTCCATCATGTTTGTTTGCTGTTTCACAGACTGCTTCAGCTTTGTCTGGCATTGCCTAACCATGTGACCCTTCTTATAACAGCAATGGCATTCTGCATTTACAAGTATCTGCTCCATGGTCATCTCCACATCTATAGCAATTTTGCCTTGAAACTGATGATGAAGCATTTCTGCTAGGCTTCTTAATGTTTCTCACACTGGCCATTGAATCATGCTTTAATTCTGCAGATCTGGCTTTCATGCCACATGCGGTGACAGGTTCCCGCCCATCGTGAAGTGGGGCGCCATTATCTGTGGGCAGAGTTTTCTTGGTGGGCCCCACTCGCCGACGCATAAAATGACGTGCGGTGACATCAGGAGTGCGTCCTGACATCACCGTGTGTCATTCTGACCCTCAGTTCGGCGGACGCGCAGCAGAATCAGCTGTGCGCCCGCCGAACTGTCAAAGGCCTATTAAGGCCATTTAAAAACTAATTAAAGTAATTAATTGAGGTGTCCGCCCAACCTTAAGGTTGGCGGGCAGGTGAAGAGCCCAGGCGGCCTTCGCATTTATTATGAGACCTCATCTAGGGGCGGGATGAAGTTTCATGAAGGGTTTGTAAATTAAATACATTTTTTTAATTAAAGTTCATTAACATGTCCCAGCTCATGTGACACAGCAGGCCCCGACTCTCCCTCCCACCAACCGCACCCCCCCCGCCCCCCAACCTGCACAGGGAGCGCTCAGCACTTCCGGGTGCGCGTCACGCTGGGTGGGCCTTAATTGGCCCACCGATGCAAAATGGCAGCGTCCAGCTGAGCACTGGTGATGATCGCAGAAAATTATCCCCCCTATGTTTCAAAGTCTGTGAGTCTCTCGCAGCAATTTCTGTGGCGAGGGAGATTTCTAGGGCATGTTTAAAATTGACCTCGGCAAGCAGTCGGTGCTGTGTCATGTTGTCCCTGACTCCACGCACCAGTTGGTTCCGTAACATACCATTTAAAACGTCTCTGAAGTTGCGCAGTTTCCAACTTTCTTTTGAAAGTTAGTATTGAATTTGCTTTCACCAGCCTTTTAGGCATTATATTCCAGATTATGTCAATTGCCTAATAAATCTTCTTGTGGGGGAAATATTTGTTCATGTGCCAACACTTCAAGCAGCAGTACACAACCTATGTCAATTTGATGCAGATGGGTGTGCCACACGGGCTACATAGGTAACAGCCCAAGATGCTGCCTGCACCTAGGGAATAGGTTTGTACCGTGCTGCTTTAAATGGCACTATGCAAACTTTTTTTTCCCCCTCTGGTTCTTTTCCAAATGGCTTTAAGTCTGTGTCTTCTGACCATGCTGACAATAGAAATAGTTCTTCTGTATTTACTGTATAAAAATCCTTCATAATTTTGAACAGCTCTTTGATATCTCCCCGTAACTTTCTTTGCACTGAAGAGAACAATCTCAGCTTCTCTAGTCTTTGCACTGAAGAGAACAATCTCAGCTTCTCTAGTCTTTGCCCTGAAGAGAACAATCTCAGCTTCTCTAGTCTTGCTATTATAGCAGGGCCTCTGCCAGAAGGTGATGATGATGGGGAAGAGAACTGAACAGGGGAACTGGTCAGCCCCTGTAGGCCTCTCTATGCAGGAGCACTGTCTTTGGAAGGCTAGGGAGTGGAGCCAGAGGCCATGAGAAGAGAGTGAAGGCTATAGCAAGAAGCAGGAGCAGGTGTCCAGGACTTGTGAGTTGCAACATGGAGGAGCCAGGGCCATGAATAGGGCAGCTCAAAGCCTCTAACTGTGGCTAAAGGGCTGGGAAGTGGAAGTGGAGTGGGCATTCAGCTGCTGGAGACCTAGCGGACCAAGTGGGCAGCACCTGAGCCCAAGAAGTCCTAAGGAGAGGCAAATTCCCCTCATGTCTTGGAGACAAGGTAATAGGGATCATGCGGTCACAGGAAATTAACAATAAGAGCTCCACCAATTGAACTCTGCTACCTGATTGATTAAAGAGCAGGAGTTGAGCTCTCGATGGTATCCTGGTGGATCTGGAATGTTGGCCATTAATGTCAAATAAAAACAGTTTTACTCTTGAAACTAAGCTCTTCCATTAATGCTTACGAAGATTTGATGCCAGTGGGATAACAGATCCCTGTTTTATAATTGTTGTGCAGTCTGTGTGCTTGAATTGCATGCTACACTACATAAATGAAATCCCTTACATCTGTACTATTGTGATAAATCTCCTCTGCATCTTTTCCAAGGCCTTGAAATCCTTCTTAAGGTGTGTCAGTTAGAATTGGCTGCAGCACTGCAGCTGTGGTCTAACCAGTGAGTTATAAAGCTTTACCTATTGTACTTTATTCCTCTACTTATGAAGCCAAGCATCCCACTTTTTGTAAAACAGCCTTAACAATCTGTCCTGCCAACTTTAAAGATTTGCGTATGAGAACCCCAGATCTCTCAATTCATGCACCCCCTTCAAAATTGTACCTGAAGAATATGGGTCAGAGTGGGCAATATGGATTGTCTGCTTCATCATTCAATAAGATCATGGCTGACCTTCGGAGAGGTTCCTCTCCGCCGATGCTGCCAGACTTGCTGAGTTTTTCCAGGTATTTTTGGCTTTGTTTTGGATTTCCAGCATCCACAGTTTTTTGCTTTTATCATGGCTGATCTTCGACCTCCATATTTCTGGATTCCCTCTGTGTCCAAAATTATATTGACCTCTGCCTTTAATATAGTCTAAGCATCCACTGCCCTTTGTGATAGAGAATTCTGGTGATTCACAACCCTGAAAGAAGTAATTTCTCCTCATCTCACTCCTAAAGCTTGATACCACAGCCTGGATTTTCATCCTTGAGGTGGATAAGGGGGAGTTGAAAAAATTCCCAGTTTGTCCCGCCCACCTCAGGAGAAAGTTCCCGCAAAGGCAGGATCTTCTTTGCTGGAGGCTGGGTGTGGGCTGGAAGTCAGACCAGCCAACAATCAAGTGATTTCAAGCATTTGTGGTTTTTGAAACTTCAAAGGTCCTGGATGATTGACAAATGTATAAGCTTGCAGTACAGACATCTATTTCCAAGCATAGGGGAAAAAAAGTCAATGGATTAAATATTTCCATAACATTTTTTTTTACATATAAAACTATACACTATGTTGTTCATTTGTACAGTGTAAAAAGTGTACAGCTGGTCAAGCGGCATTGAAGTGCCAGAGCTCTGTTTAACAAGTCAACCCATTTAGTAGATTCTTCCCAGCTCAGTGGACATAGCTGAGTCTTGAATCAGAATGCAACCACTCAGTGTGATAGTATGCTGAACATTGGTACTGTTCAACACAGCATCACTAGTCAGTAGCCATCTACAAAACTCTAAGAATATAATTCTGCAGTAAGTATAGTCCTGGAAGCTGCAGATAAATTTTGAGAGCTCATGGTAGAATGCCTGAAAAAATAATAAGCCTGACAGCAGTGGAGCAGAAATTTAATTGAATATGGGCAGAATTTTTAGGTCAGATGGGAAATGGCGCAAGATAATGTCGGGCAAGCGTACCAACATCATATGGCGCTGGCGCAGTATTTCGACCAGCAGGCGCGCACAAAGGACAGAAGCACGCCCCTGACAATTAGGAGGCCAATCAAAGGGATTGAAGTTGCAATTGTCTTTAATTTTACGTTGCCCATCCAACCTTATGATTGGCAGATGGACGAATCAGTTGGGTGGATTCAACATTTTTCATGAAACTTCATCCAGGGCAGGATGAGGTTCCCGTTATTAAATTTTTTTTAAAATTCTATGGACAGCACTTTTATCATTTGTATATTCAGGTGACTGATTGGACATTTTTCTCACAGACTCACAGAATCACACAGTGCAGAAGTGGCCCTTCGGCCCATCAAGTCTGCACATACATGTGAGAAACACCTGACCTACCTACCTAATCCCATTTACCAGCACTTGGCCCAAAGCCTTGAATATTATGACATGCCAAGTGCTCATCCAGGTACTTTTTAAAGGATGTGAGGCAACCCGCCTCCACCACCCTCCCAGGCAGCGCATTCCAGACTGTCACCACCCTCTGGGTAAAAAACCTTTTCCTCACATCCCTTCTAAACCTCTTGCCCATCACCTTGAACTTGTGTCCCCTCGTGACTGACCCTTCAATTAAGGGGAACAGCTGCTCCCTATCCACCCTGTTCATGTCCCTCATAATCTTGTACACCTCGATCAGGTCGCCCTTCAGTCCACTCTGCTCCAACGAAAACAATCCAAGTCTATCCAACCTCTCTTCATAACTTAAATGTTTCATCCCAGGCAACATCCTGGTGAATCTCCTCTGCACCCCCTCCAGTCCAATCACATCCTTCCTATAATGTGGCGACCAGAACTGCACACAGTATTCCAGCTGTGGCCTCACCAAGGTTCTATACAATTCCACCACAACCTCCCTACTTTTGTAATCTATGCCTGGATTGATAAAGGCAAGTGTCCCATATGCCTTTTTCACCACCCCACTAACATGCCTCTCCACCTTCAGAGAGCTATGGACACACATGCCAAGGTCCCTTTGTTCCTCAGAACTTCCTAGTGTCATGTCATGGATTGAATACTTCCTTGTCAAGTTACTCCTTCCAAAGTGTATCACCTCACACTTTTCAGGGTTAAATTCCATCTGCCTTTTATCTGCCCATTTGACCATCCCGTCTATATCTTTCTGTAGCCCAAGACACTCAACCTCACCGTTAACCAACCGGCCAATCTTTGTGTCATCCGCAAACTTACTAATCTTACCCCCCACATAGTCATCTATGTCATTTATATAAATGATGAATAATGGGGGACCCAACACAGATCCCTGTAGTACGCCACTGGACACTGGCTTCCAGTCACTAAAGCAGCCTTCAGTCATCACCCTCTGTCTTCTACAACTAAGCCAGTTTTGAATCCACCTTATCAAATTACCCTGTATCCCATGTGCATTTGCCTTCTTTATAAGTCTCCCATGTGGGAGCCTGTCAAAGGCTTTGCTGAAATCCATATAAACTACATCAACTGCACTACCCTCATCTACACACAAGGTCACCTCCTCAAAAAATTCAATCAAATTTGTTAGGCATGACTTCCCTCTGACAAAGCCATGCTGACTATCCCTGATCAAACCTTGCCTCTCCAAGTGGAGATAGATTCTCTCCTTCAGAATTTTCTCCAGTAATTTCCCTACCACTGACGTGAGACTCACTGGCCTGTAGTTCCCTGGTTAATCTCTACAACCCTTCTTAAATAGCGGAACCACATTAGCTGTTCTCCAGTTCTCTGATTTTAAGAACTTTGTTTAATTGTTTTTCAGTCTTCAGCTGCCTGAGGTTTTCATTCAGTGCAGCCCGCTCCTGCTCTTACGTCAGCGCCCACCCCCACCCCGACAGGACTTAGCTTCTCAGTGTGTGCTTCACACTGGCTGACCATTAATTAGCCAGCCAGCGTGAAATTGTGGTCAGGGGCCAATCGTGGTCGGTAGTCCACACCCCCCCACCAGCCAATTCCGGACCAGCCAGTTGCGCCCACCTGCCAACCAAAAAATTCTGCCCATCGAGAAGTTGGGTATTTAGTAATCATTTTAAAAACATTATTAATAATGAGTTTTTTGTGGTATTATGCTGGATCTTGATGCATATGGAAACCAACACGCTACATAGTCTTCTCTTGTGATACATGATTGCTCAGGTTAATGAAAGGTAATTGCATGTAGCTTCTAACTCATGGCCGAAGCAGCTTCTATTGGATCTTTGGAAATCCTCAATTGGGCAACAATAAACTTTAATCCATGGAAGTAATAAAACAAAATGAATGAGCATGCTTTGGCTTAGCCTTGTGTGCTCTCTCCTGATCTTGAAAAATACAAAAGAGAATCTTAGCATTTCCACTCTATTAGATATGCACATTTTTTTGAACTAATAAAAAAAGTCAGATCATGAGAATTAACTGCAATAAATTTGCTTTCAGCTCCTACATCCGGTACAAAATTCGTATCTAGTAGTCATTACTTCAATATCAAAGTTTCCTTGCATGCTTCCAGTATACATATGTAAGCTAATGAGAACTGATACAGTTTTCTTCTCCTCAAAAGCAACATGTATCAGAAAATCTTTAAAATAGCACAACTGATCATTTTATTATATTAAACTTAAGTTTGCTCTCAAAATAATGGCGAGGCAAATGGCACTCACTGTTACTTATGAGCAAATAGTACATCAACTTCAGGGGAGTTGAAGATGTGCAGTTAAATAGGAATATTTAAAAGTCCCTGGCCCAGTTGCACTTCTCTGTCATTAACATCACGAAAACAGCATCTTGTTGACTGTCACACCATGAAAATGCGTTGAACAGGCAATATTTGTTCTTTCAACATGAACTAACCTTGCCACAGAAAGTAAAGTAAAGCCATTTCAAGTCTATGCACACCTTTAATGATGTGATGTGTTAATTATTGCCAAGCAACCTTTCTGCCACTAAAGATTAATTAATGCAATTGTGGAGACTCATTGCTTCATGCTTTAATTGTTGTTGGAGATTTATAAAATAAGATATTTAATTTTTTTACTTTTTATTTTTCCTTTCCATTTCTTTTTTCTTTCTCTCAATTCAATCTCTCTCTCTGTTTCTTTATTTCACAATCCTTCAAACTAATTGTTTAATGAGATACACAGTTGTGTGCCCTGCTCAGGCAGGTGCAGATCTATAGTTTCCCTTACAGTGACATTATCAGCAATTTTCCATGCAAAAAAGTTTAATTTAAAACCTACAAGGACAAGGGAACAGAATGTTCAAGGGTTGTCAACATTTAGGAATGAAAGGCAAAAAGAATAATGAGGTGGGATAGTGCTGTTAATAAAGGATGAGATCAGTACATTAGTGAGAGAGGATCTTAGATTGGAAGGTCAAGATGTAGAATCAGTTTGGCTGGAGCTAAGAAACAGCAAAGAGCAGTAATGATTAGTAGGAATTTATTCTCAGCCATCAAACAGTAATGGCAAAATAGGGGATGGCATAAATCAGGAAATTAGAGGCACATACAACAAGGGAATACAGTAAGCAAGGGGAAATTTAATTTACATATAGTCTTTGTAAACCTAATTAGCAAGACAGCACATACTGAAGGAATTAAACAAGCACATGCCCAGGGGGGTGGGGCTGTGAGGGAAGCGACCAAACACCTGCAAAAGCTTCCCAAAAGTGAGCGTTCTTCCGCAGCTGAGACTGTTCAGCAGCAGCTCCATTGACCTGCTTGGAGTTGGACCTCTGAAGGTTTTCTGCACACTCCAGCAATGCAAAGCATGAAAGTGCTGCCAGAACTTTTCATACCTTGGGCACAGACTGCAAATTAATGTGCATTTTAGGGGGGAGCAGAGCAATTGGATGACAGGGCAAGTTGTAAAATCCCCTTGCTAAAGCTGATCATGCGCAGGCACTGGTGGAGGCACTCACAGACCCTTGCAATGTCCTTATTAAGGTTTGTACCGGTTTCCCTCATGGTTCAAGCTAACAGCGCAGGCTTGCAGCGCAGGTTAGGAGAATGCTGCTCCTGAGCTGAGAGTGCAGCATGCAGTGCAGAGCCAAAGCTGCTGCCCATTGGTCAAGTGGAGTGGGGCAGAGGTAGGTGGGGTTTCAGACAGCCAATGAGCGCACTACACACTGGCCATCCAAATTGTGGCCAGCACTCTCCTACCTGCATGAAGGGGCCTTCAGACTTAACCAAGAGAGGTTCTTAACACACCTATGCTAACCCACAGGTCTCTGTCTTTGAGTCTTCAGGGGGAGAACATCAGGATCATGGAACCTGGTGATTTAGAGGAATGCCTCATGGCTTACAGAGACCAGAGAAGAAGAGGAAAGGAGCAGCGGAGGCATATAGCTCAGCAAAGGGAGGAGCACTTCCTCAAGATGGCAGCCTCCAATGGCAATCTCAGCCCTGTCCATCCTGTGAAGTCCTCCTTACTAACACCTGGGGGCTAGTGCAAAAATTGGGAGAGCTGTCTCACAGGCTAGTCAAGCAACAGCCTGATATACTCATCCTCATGGAATCATACCTTACAGATAATGTCCCAGACACCACCATCACCATCCCTGGGTATGTCCTGTCCCACCGGCAGGACAAACCCAGCTCAGGTGGCAGCACAGTGGGATACAGTCTCATGGCATCAGGTCAAACATGGACGAGGAAACCTCTGCTGATTATTATGTACTGCCCTCCCTCAGCTGATGAACCAGTGCTCCTCCATGTTCAACACCACTTGAAGGAAGCTCTGAGGGTAGAAAGAGTGCAGAATGTACTCTCGGTAGGGGACATCAATGTCCACCACCAGAAGTGGCTCAGTAGCACCACCACAGACCAAGCTGGCCGAATTCTAAAGGACATAGCTACTAGACTGGGTCTGCAACAGTTGGTGAGGGAACCAACAAGAGGGAAAACATACTTGACCTCATCCTCACCAATCTGCCTGCCGCAGATGCATCTGTCCATCACAGTATCAGTTAAGTAATCACCACACAGTCCTAGTGGAGACAGAGTCCTGTGTTCATATTGAGGATACCCTCCATTGTGTTGTGTGGCACTACCACCGTGTTAAATGGGATAGATTTCAAACAGATCCAGCAAATCAAGACTGGGTATCCATGAGGCGCTGTGGGCCATCAGCAGCAGCAGAATTATACTCGAACACAATCTGTAACCTCATGGCCCAACATATTCCCCACTCTTCCATTACCATCAAGCCAGGGGATCAACCCTGGTTCAATGAAGAGTGGAGGGGGGCATGCCAGGAGCAGCACCAGGCATACCTAAAAATGAGATGTCAACCCAGTGAAGCCATGAAACAGGACTACTTGTGTGCCAATCGGCATAAGCAGCAAGTGATAGACAGAGCTAAGCGATTCCACAACCATTGGATCAGATCTAAGCTCTGCAGTCCTGCCACATCCAGTCGTGAATGGTGGTGACAATTAAACAACTCACTGGTGAAGGAAGCTCCATAGATATCCACATCCTCAATGATGGAGGAGCCCACCACGTCAGTGCAAAAGATAAGGCTGAAGCGTTTGTAACAATCTTCAGCCAGAAGTGCCGAGTGTATGATTCACCTCGGTCTCCTCTGGAGGTCTCCAGTTTCACAGGTGCCAGTCTTCAGCCAATTTGATTCACTCCAATTGATATCAAGAAATGGCTGAAGGCACTGGGTACTGAAAAGGCTATGGACCTGACAACATTTCGGCAATAGTATCGAAGACTTGTGCTCCAGAACTTGCTGCGTCCCTCGGCAAGCTGTTCCAGTACTGCTACAACACTGTTATCTACCCGGCTATGTAGAAAATTGCCCAGGTATGTCCAGTACACAAAAAGCAGGACAAATCCAACCTGGCCAATTACCACTCCATCAGTCTACTCTCAATCATCAGTAAAGTGATGGAAGGGGTCATCAACAATGCTATCAAGTGGAACTTGCTTACCAATAATCTGTTCACTGACACTCAGATTGGATTCCACCAGGGCCACTCAGCTCCTGACCTCATTGCAGCCTTGGTTCAAACATGGACAAAAGAGCTGAACTCTAGCGCTGAGCTGAGAGTGACTGCTCTTGACATCAAGGCAGCATTTGAGCGAGTATGGCATCAAGACCCAGGCAAAATTGGAGTCAATGGGAATCAGGGGGGAAACTCTCCACTGATTGAAGTTATACCTAGCACAAAGGAAGATGGTTGTCGTTGTTGGAGGTCAGTCATCTCAGCTGAAGAAATTCTGCAGGATAGTCTCCTAGACCCAACTATCTTCAGCCACTTCATCAATGACCTTCCTTCCATCATAAGGTCAGAAGTGGGCAGATGAAGGTGTGTGAGGGAGTGAGCTGGTAGTGAGTGAGATCCCTGTAGATGTGTGAATGGGTTTGTGAGTGTGTGAGTTGAGACATTCTCTGGTGGAATGGAGGTCATCATTCATCCTCTTTTGGCACTGGATAGCAGTCCTCTTTTGCAGGGCTTTGGCGTTGACCACCGCTGCCACCATGCTGGATTGGTGAACTTGCTTGCTGTTCTTCACCCAGAGTGGGGGGTAGAGGACTTCATGGCGGGCCTCCACTGTGTCCAGTAGTGGCCTGAGGGAGGCGTCACTAAATTTGGGGGCAGCATGTTTCCTCATTTTAGCAACCATGGGCAGGATGTTCAGGTCGCCGGGCGGGCAAGGCAGACAAGCCCAGGAGTAGCTGAGAAACGGTCCGCCGCTTGCGATTTCACACTGGCTGGCCAATTAACGGACAGCCAGCATGAAAGGCACGCGGAGAAGCTCAGTGCTGCCGGGGTGGGGGCGAGTGGAGTGCAGGCACAAAAGATCTACACAGTGGGGAGCCCGCACTGAGAGCTCCCGGATGGCATGGGAGGTGTCTCAGGGAGCTGAAGAATTTTAAAATCAAGATTATAGATTTTGAAAATGTGGAAAGCATGTTCCCACATAGGACTCACTCACATGATCAAAGACATGGTAAAAATTCGGTGAAAACATGTTTTTGTTAATTAATGTTGGAAACCTTATCCCCCCCGCCCCCAACCCCACTCCCCGCCACTGGATGAGGTTTCCTCATAAATGCAAAGGCCACTTGGTCAATTTGCCCACCCTCCAGCCAGTAAGGTTGGACGGGCAGTGAAAAATAGCTTTTAATTAATTGATTAACGGCCTTAATAGGCCTCAACTTTTGGCAGGCGCGCTGCCGACTCTCATGCATGTCCGGCGACTGAAATATTGTGAGTGCGCGATGACGTCAGGAAGCTGGCTCATCGATTGCTATTTTACGCCCGATTGGGTCAGGTGCGCGCCCACCGCGCACCCCCCCAACCCCCCCCCCCCCCCACCCCCCCCACCCCAAACGTAAAATTCTGCCCCATGACTTTGCAGCAGCTTCCGATCCCTTAGAGAGTGCTAGTAGCTCTGTGCAGGAGCACCCTTTAAACAGGGCAGCCGGATTACTGAAGGCCTGAAGTGACAGCAAGGCAGGTGAATAAGTGGCTGATCCAGCGTGTTTCGGGGAGTACCTTATTAATGAGGCAGAATGCGCCGGGAATGTGACGATATGGCGTGAAAACCTGCCATTGTGGCTGGCACAACAACCGTCTTTCTCCCCGCCCCTTACCACGCTAAGTGCGGATTCTGGGTCAATCCCGCCCTAATTCTAACTTATAGCATCTGGCATTGATGCCTTTCCACAGCAAATTCTGGCCCTGTTTCTTTGGGATTTTATTGTGCAAGGCGCTTCGCAGGATTTTCCCTGAAAGTAAAACGTGACCATTTCTAATCACAATTACAATTTTGAAATCAAATAATGGAACAACCTGTGTTCTCTTTCCTTTCTGCATTTTTGTGACTCTTCCTGTCCACCGAGGTAAGATGAATGATACGTGGCAACCCATTGGACTGAATTTTTACAGCCTCATCCAATTATTTCTGATAAAACCTCATTAACCTGAAATGATACCTTTGTTTCTTTCTCCACAGGTTCTGTCTGATCTGCTGAATATTTCCAGCATTTTCTGTTTTCATTTCAGATTTCCAGCATCCACATTATTTTGCTTTGGGTTTATGTCTGATGAAGATTTTCCCAGGCTTTAATTTCTGATGACCATGCTGCTTTAGTTAGGTTAGGTTTGTTCTAAGTCACTGCCGTGTATAATCTAAATTGGAGAAACTTCCTTCTCCTTTCCTTTTCTTACAGAAGAAAAACAACAATGATCTACTTTTAAACAATCACTTTAACTGGTCTAGCATAACTAGTTGGTATAAATGATGCAGATTCTGTTGGCAGAATTAATACGGTCACATAGATAATTAACAACATCCATTCTGTTCTCTTTAACTACAATAACTTCCAATAATCATTATTTATAGAGTGGTTTGATGGATTCATAGTCTAAGAAGCAATCTAACTAATGGAGATTGCAATAAGCGCACTGGAAAGTTAAAAGAAAATTAGTTCTGGAAGCACAACCTTTCCTAGTGCTGCAAGTATAAGTATTCAAGCTGAACATTAAATCATGAAAAAAATTACATTCAACTGTGAACAAATTTATAGTCGAGCTTTGCTACCTTATTGGAATAAAACTATCTCTAATTGTGAGTTCTCTGGTGAGGATGTGCAGCAGGAAGAGATGCAGTGGAGGGTATATTGAGTACACCCACATTTTTTATTTTTGCAGGCTAAATCTTAAATGAGGAATAAAATAAAGAACATTATTTTAGTCTCAGACCAGTCTCTCAGTGTAAATCAGGTGATGTGCAATTTTCATGTGCCTACCTTGAGCATTGTTCAATGTGGTTGCAACTCCTTTTTCAGCTAATTTGCCGGAAGCGGCTAACTGTCAGATATGACTCATGTCTCCTTTTAGAATATGCCCATTGAGGCTAAAAACTCATGTGCTGCTGCAGGCCTAAAGACCTGAAGCACCTTAAAGAGACAAGCACTTGTATTTTTCATTTTGCTGCTGTTATAAGCACAGAGGGGAAAAAATAGCGAGGAGCAGACAGTCACCAAAGTTCAAGGAGAATATCATAGAAATCTTGCTGCAGCTATTGTAGAAGAATGTCTTCATTCATACCTTTGTTACTTTGGGACTTGAATACTTCAATGTTCTAACCTCCTTAAACTTGAGATCACCCAAACCTCTGCTGCCCCTTCACCCATGATCCCTGTGCTCGCTGACCTAATGGGCACCCAGCCAAGCAACAGGTTACAGATCATGCCAATGCCAGCAGCATTGTGCAAAGGGCCTGAATTCAGAGCTGAAAGAAGCCAATAGCTTCACAAGGTTCGACAGGGTAGGAGACCATGCTGTTACTTCATTGTAATGCTTTGCAGAAAGAATTGTAGCATGAAGTGTCCCCTCCTAATGAAATATTATTCCAGCATTTGACTAATTTCACATGGTCATCTGTCAGGCAGCCTGATACATTTTCCATCCTCTCTTGTAATAGCAGCCTCAACTATACAACCCTAACCTTCCATATTCAATACCTGCGTGATTCATGTTTCTATCTTTTGAACTTTTATCTAGAACAGCCAGATGTATGACACTAATACATTTACTTAGTGTGTACTAGAACAGAAGAACACACAATAAGACAGAGAACAAGAGTTAAAGAAGGATCAAGAAACCTGCATTCACTCTCTACTTTTGAACAGCAGATTTTCCAAATACAGGGGCACAACTTTGAACAAGATACAGGAATTGGGAAGGTGGGAAGCCCAGATAAAGTTTGACATAATTATCCTTGGGGTAGTTTGTAGAATAGAACTGAGTTCTTTCGAGTCTAAGTTAACCTTACATGTTATTTATTAACATCACAGAATTATAGAAACTTGCAGTAGAGAAGAAGACCATTCAGCCCTTCATGCCTGTGTTAGATCATTGAATGAGTAACCAGCTCCATTCACTCGCTTTTTATCTATAACCCTGTAAGTTCCTCATCCTCAAGTACCTGTTTAACAACCCTTTGATTTTTTTTTTTATCCTGGAATTAGCTTCCATCATCTTTTCAGGAAGAATATTCTTGATCCCAACAACTGAGTGAAAAAAACTCAGCTTTCCTCCAGATTTTTTGTCAATAATTTTCAGTGAGTGACCTCTGCTTATTGGCCCACTGACCAGAGGAAACAGCCTTTATCTACCCCATCAAAACCCCAGATCATCTTGAAAACATATATTAGGTCATGTCTTAACCTTCTCTGTTCCAAGGATAGCAGTCCAGACTTTTCTAACTTCTCCTCATTGTAGTAGTCAATTGATCAATTGTTCGGTGTTTTACTGTGGCTGGAATCGACCACTTCTGTTGGCGGTGGATGTCATGGTGAGTGTTGGGGGTAGGGCTTGTGGAGCAGAATTTGGTGGGAGGGGTAGAAACTGTTTCACACCGGATCATCTGATGTTGGGTGCCATGATGGATTGCGAATCCCGCTGGAGGCTGGCATGAGCCTGCTTTGCATCCTGATTATGGGATGCAAAATAAAGCCTGACAGGAATCATGTCCCCCCCCAACCATGCCCAATTTATCGTCATGCAGGCAGGAAAACATGCCAGCCCAGAACAACTCTGGACAAGTGTGACGTGCAGAAGTCAGGACTTATTTTTAGGGCCTTGCTTAGATCTCAGGCATCTGGGGAGAAGAAGATGCTGGAACCCTACAACTACTGAACCCTGGAAGAATACATGGATCACATGCTAGGTGGATCCTCATGCACATGGTTCCGCTGTGAAGCAGCTCACGGAAGGTATGAGGTCTCCACGCAGCAGTTTCAACTTCACTGAGGATTTGGAACCTCATGGACTTCACCATGGGGCTTGCACCATCTTCCATGGTCTCCGCTGATGCTTTGGAACTGCTTCAGAACTTCATGGACTTCGCCATGGGCTGGAATGGATGATTGGTGATGGGGCCAGGGAGAGAAAGGTCAAGGTGTGAGTGGGAGAGGAAGGTGTACTGGGAGTGGGGGAGGGGTACGTTCTCCTGGACACCCGGAAAGAAAAGGGTACGGGTTGGTAAGTGACCCTGGAGCATGATGCTGAGGGGTGGACTATGATGGGAGAAAGGACGTGGGTGACTGGGGGATGGGAAAGGTTGGGGGAATTAATCAAAAACCTAATGACTGCCATGCTGCATAAACTGAAAGTGAGAGGAACCTCATGCTGGGTGGGCACATGGGAGTGTGATCAATGGGCGGGCGGAGATGCAGCTCAGCTCAGATGGACAACTGAAAGAGAACCCCAGCAGGCAGCATTGAAAATGCTCAGGACAGTGACATGAGTGTGCGACAGGCTTGCACGAGGCTCTGAAAGGCCCTGCCACACACACACACACACACACATTCCCTCCAGAATCACTCGTGGTCTGGCTGCGTGCAGCTGAACTGCTAGTGGTGGGGGGATGAATGGGGAGGACTCGCAAAGCCTGCCAATGAAGCTGTAAAACAACATTATGCATTATTCAGTGCAAGTGAATAATTTCAAATTATAAATAAGAAAATGTGTTCACCTGTACAGCCACTTGTGATCAGGAATTCTTAATTTTTCTAGGCCTACCACTTCGAGGTGCTTCCCTGATATCCGCAGCAAGGGTGGAGACAGCCTGTGCAATGATTGGACCTGCTGCCTCTGATGGTTTCAGCATGCATCCTTAGAGAGCCCCGGCTTGCTTTGGCTCTGCAACTGTGGGCCAGCTGCTCCCTCTGCGGTGACAGAGGATGAGTTTGAGGGGGTCACGTGCAAAGGGGACTCGGAGGGAGAGTACAGCCTCTGAGATTCCTGAGTGGATGACCCAGGGGTGTCCAGCTGCCGCTCCTCCTCCTTTTGGGTGCCCAAGGGCCCTGGTCTGACCCCTTGAGGAGGAGAAGCACCTGGAGGCTTGCTGAGGTGCCCCGTTTCCCTCTCGCATTGCACTGTAGGAACTCACCGATGGTTACCGCGATGGAGTTCAGGTCTCTGCACATCTCTGCGTTCTGCTGGACCAGGGCATCCATGGAATCTGCCATCCTACCCATGGAGACCCCCATATGCACATATGTAGGCACCATTTCCTCGGAGAGCAGGCGGATGAACTCCTCTGACTCACATGTCACTGTTGAGGGCTTCCAACAGCTCCGCCTGATATTCCCCCACCTCTTGCTGACTCTCCAGCATGAGTCAGAAGGCTGAATCCAGAGGCTTCTCATCTGACTCAGACCTGACAGATGCCTCTTCCTCAGCAATCCTCCGGGTGCCGGGGAGCGCAGCTGAACCTGCCTCCTCTTGCTGCTGACACGTGTCCGTGTGGTGATCACTGGATTTTGAGTCCGAACCTGCTCTTGATCTAGGTCCCACTGAGGTGTGTGTCACTGTGCTGGTGAAGGGTGTGGGTAAGCGCTGTGACAGGTCTTCCAGGCTGCGTATTTCTAGCTCTTCAATGGAGGAGGTTTCCTCTTGGCAGGAGGTGAGGACATAGATGAAGCTGAGGGACTGGCTGGTTGAGGGTGTTGGTTGCTTGGCAGAGCTCCCTGTGAACCAAAGTAGAGATAATTAGTGCATGGCAGCAGAGTCAAAAGCAGGAGAGAGAGCGCTCACAGTTATGTTGAGAGAGGGATGATGTGGTGCAGGATCCTCAGGTGCGTGCTCACTGCCAACCTCACCGTCGCCACAGGCACAATCCATGCCCTCACCAGTCAGAGCGATGGCACGCTCCTCAAAGTGAATTAGGGGCCTAATGTGGGCCACTCCACCCCCGGTCTGGGACCTCTCTCTGCTGTCTTGAGCCAACTTCTCCTGCATGAAAACAGGTAGAGAGAGAGCGAGCAAGGCACATGTCACTGCATGGAATGTTTGTGTGGTGAGCGGAGCCATGGACAGGATGAGGACGCGAGCTCCAGAAGATATAAGCCTGTTGGAGATGTGAGGGTGTGGGTGAGAGTTGGTGGTGTTGTCCCTCGAGGTGTGAGATCCCTGTGGAAGTGTGATGGGTTTGTGAGTGTGTGAGCTGAGAGTGATGGGGTGGTTGACCTACCCCGGCGAAACAGATGAGAGCATTCATCCTCTTCCTGCACTGGGTGGCTGGCCTCCTCTGTGCTCCATTGGTACTGACTGCCACTGCCACTGTCTCCCAGGCCGAAATGGTGACTCTGGTGGACCTCCTGCAGCTTGAGCAAGGGTACAGGAGTCCACGGCAGCCTTCCGCTGTATCCAGCAGGGGCCCCCAGAGAGAGCGTTGCCATCATCTTTGCTTTTGGGGCCATCTTTCATGCCCATAGACATGAAGTAGGCTGCGCTCTGGTGCACTTTAATTCTGGCCCTCGGAGCGAGGAAGCACTGAGGTTACGGTGTGGTAGGCAAATCCAAGCCCCACCCACCAGCGATCTGGCATATTTCCCGTGGAATGCGTTATTAATGAGGCAGGGCGAGTGGGAAAGGCGCGAGAATCCGCCATTGTGGCTGGCAGGTAAAATGTCATTTTTTATGTCCGCTACCACACCTGGTGCAAATCTGGGGTGATTTTGCCCTATGTGTGCCTGTTAACTCTTCACTGTGTGCAACTATTCAAGCCTGTGCATGGTTACAGAGAGAAACAGAAAATAAAAACTGACAGAAGAAGCTGGAAGCGTGGGAGTGCAGACATTTTAAAAGCACAGTAAACAAAGGTCCTATTTTGACATAGAAACTGGCCATCTCTTGCATATCTTCTAGGTATAAAACACAACGCTCATAAATTAAATTTCTCAACCCTGACAACATCCTGATAAATCTGCTCAGCACCCTTTCTAAGGTTTTTACATCTTCCTTTGTGGTGCCTAGAATGGTTCATAAATTGATCAATAAAAATCTAACATGGTCCCTTTGTATCTATATTCTATGCCTCTATTCATAAACTCAAATAACCACCTTATCAACTTGACCTGCCACCTTTGAGGATTTGTGTAAATGGACACCAAGTTCTCACTGCTCACCTACACTTTTCAGAATTGTTATTTATGGTATACTGTCTTTCCATATTATTCCTCCCAAAGTGCACCAATTCACTTGCTTAGTGTGTCAAACATCATTCAGTAGCACTCTCACCTCTGACCCAAAAGGTTGTGAGTTCAAGTTCCACTCCAGGACTTGAGCACAATAATCTAGGCTGACACACCAGTGCAGTACTGTGGGAGTGCTGCACTGTCAGAGGTGATGACTTTCTGATGTGATGTTAAATGAGGCCCTGTCTGCTCTCTCAGGTGGACCTGAGATAGCTGGTGGACCATAAGGGACCCTCAGGCACTATATTGAAGAAGAGCACCGGAGTTATCCCTAGTGTTCTGGCCAATAGTTATCCCTCAATCCCTCAAATGTCACAAAAAACAGATTACCTGGTCATTATCGCAATACTGTTTGTGGGAACTTGCTGTGTGAAATTGGCTGTTGTGCTTCCTATATTACAACAGTGATCACACTTCAAACGTATTTCATTGGCTGTAAAATGCTTTTGGGGGGCTGGTGGTCATAAAAGGTGCTAGATAAATACAAGTCTTTTTTTCTTTCACACTTCTCTACATTGAATTCCATCTGCCAGGTTTCTGCCCATTTCACCACCTGGCTATAGTATTCTGAAGTTTACAACTATCTTCATCACTACCATGCTGCCAACTTGATAATGTTGCTTGTAATGGCAGGTGGATGGTAAATGCCAAGCTGCCCAAATGCCAAAGGGAAGCTTAAAGCAGCTGCCACAACCATTTGCAATTCGTACTTATTTTGAGATGCGGCTTTCAATTCAGTAAAAGAAGGCCACCAAGTCTTATAGGTTTCTTACAAAACTAAATTAAACCTTTATCAATAGAAGAAATTATTTTGAGTACATACATAGATACAGACCCCATTATTACACTGCTTTACAAGAAATTCCAACATTATGAAAATTATTATATCTTCTTAAATCCCCCTCCTTATTAAAAATTGAACCATGCAATTTAAAAAGACGGCTTCATTTTCTGAACCCATCTTATATTATCTCCTATAATGATTACACTATTACATTACCAGATGCATATATTAACATAACAATATACATACAAATCCTTGGTATCAACAGAAATCACTCCAGCCCCGTGTCCAGGTTTCAAATGTCTAATTTTCCCTTTAATCTTCAAACCCTTGACAACGCAACTGCAACCAGACTTTCTCATCCCACCACATATATAATCTGTAGATTAAATGGTTGCAATAATAAATTCCATCGGAATAGCCTTACACTTCTGTCTCAAAATTTGTCCATAAACTTTAAAGGATTGTGGTCTGTATAAACAACTCTTTCTGATGAATTGTTTGTAACGTAAATCTTAAAATGCTGACATCAACCCTAAAGACTCTTTTTCGATCATTGATTGTCGTCTCTGTTGTACATTCAACGTTCATGAAAAAAGATCCTATTGGTTTTTCAGTTCCAGGGTCATCTTCTTGTAGCAGGTACAGCCCCAATGTCTATATCACTTGCTTCAATGGCCAACTTAAATTGCCCGGTAAAATTGGGTGCTGCCAAAACTGGTGTTGTAGCTAATACAGTTTTCAAACTGTCAAATGCTTTCTGAAGCTCATGTGTCCATTGAAGCTTCTTGTTTTTTTAATAGTTCAGTCAATAGAGCAACCACACTGCTAAAATTTGGAACAAATTTCCAATAAAACCCACTCATGCCCAAAGATCTCAAAATATCCTGCTTTGTTGTAGGCACAAGGAAATCCATGAAAGTCTTGACTTGCACATTTCTCAAAGCCACCTTACTATGTCCAATGGTATGGCCTAGATACGAATCTTGCACTATTGAAAATTCACTTTTAGCCGAGTTCACCACCAAATTAGCTTCTTGTAATTGGGTAAATAATTCTTCCAGATGTTGTAAATGCTCCTCCCATGTCTGACTGAAAACTATCAAGTTGTCAATATTCACAGCACAATTGCTCAGACCTGCCATTACTTTATTTGTCAGTCTTTGAGATGTTGCAGGCACATTTTTCATACCAAATGGCATGTCTTTAAACTGATATAGTCCATCTGGCATCACAATAGCTGATATCTCCTTTGCTCTCTCTGATAACAGTACTTCCCAATATCCTCTTAGCAACTCAATCCTTGTGAAATGTTTTGATTGTCCCACTTTCTCAATACAATCTTCCAACCATGGTATAGGCTGTGAATCCACTTTTGTCACTGCGTTCATCTTTCAGTAGTCCATACACACTCTTTGTGTCCCATCCAGTTTCGGTACCATCACAATAGGTGAACTCCAGTTACTGCAACTAGACTCAATGATGTCATTTTGAAGCATGAATTCATGAATTCAATTTCTTTCTGTACTTGCGATAACTTTGCTGGATTTAATCTTTAATGATGTTGCCCTATCAAGGATACAATTTCTACACATACATCATGTATAGCTAAATTTGTCCTTCCCGGCTTATTCTCACAAATATCTTTGTGTGACTGTAATAGCTTTCCCAAGCACTTTGACACTTGTCTGGAAGGTAACTTGATATTACATTTAAATTTTCAAGTACCACCTCATTAGCCAATTTGATTACAGCAAAATCAGTTTCAGAACCCTGAATTTCTACTTCTTTCTCATTATCTACCATCACCACCATCTCCTTTTGGTCCTCTTCCCTGTCAAAGTTCTTTTTAAGCATATTTACATGACACTCCCTCTGCTTTTTTCTTCTATCTAGAGCATTTATTAAATAATTTACTTCACCCAGTTTCCTTTTAATCCTGTGAGGCCCACTAAACCCTGCCTTTAATGAATCACTCAGTACTGGTGAGAGATCTAATGCTTTCTCCCTGGCAACAAAACTACGACCTGTAGCTTTCCTGTCTGCCTTTACTTCCATCACTTGCTGTGATATCTTTAAATGTTCCCTGGCTAACTCATGTGCTCTGTCCAGTCTCTCTCTGAAGTTTGATATATAATACAGGAGAGTAGTTTCTGAATTTTGACCAATCAATTTCTCATGAATCAATTTCAGTGGTCCCCTTACCTCATGACCATAAACTAGTTCAAAAGTAGTAAAAGCAGTTGATGTATAAGTACCGGCACTAATCGCAAATAACAAGAATTGTATTCCTGTATCCCAATCCTGTGGATAATCCTGACTATACACCCTCATCATAGTTTTCAAAGTTTGATGCCATCTTTGCAAAGCCCCTTGTGACTCAGGGTGGTAAGTTGTTGACTTATATTTCTTTTATCCCCAAACTGTTCATTACTTCATTAAACAGCTGTGACATGGGGCAGAATTTTCTGCCTTTCGGGCTGGCGGGCATGACCCAATCTCCGGCGGGCGGGGACCCGATCCATGCCGGAGATATGGGCCACTATGCGCTTCCTGTGTGGGTGCTCTTTCACGCATGCACACGAAAGAACACATATTTCCCTGAGGCTAAGTGCAGCCTCAGGGAGATCGCTTCCACTTTGAAAAAGATTAAACAATAGAAAAAAAAATTCCCTAACATGTCCCCCCACTCACGTGACAACGTCACATGAGATGGGACATATTCATAATTTACATTATAACTTTATTAAACTTTTTAAAACCCTGCATGAAACCTCATCCCGCTGGTGGATGAAGTTTCATGTTTTCTCTACTTCCCGCCAGGGTTCCAGGCCGACTCGCCAACCTTAAGGTTGGATGGGCAGCTCTTTTAATTGTTTAAATGATCCTGTCAATGGCCTGAATTGGCCATTGAGAGATTGACGGGCCCACAGCTGATTTTGCTGTGCCCCCGCCTTCCTGAAAATTTAAATGGGGCGGGATGACATTGGGAGTTCCGCCCGATGTCGTCCTGCATCATTTTACATGTCAGCGAGCGGGTCCCACCCCCTGCTCGCCGACGGCAAAATTCTGCCCGTGAAATTTGAACCCTGATCAAATTGTATTTCTTTAGGTAAACCATATCTTGTAAAAAATTTAGTCAACTCTGCCACAATTTTCTTTGTTGTAATATTTCTCAAAGGTATTGCTTCAGGAAACCTGGTTGACACATCCATTATTGTCAGTAAGTACTGATTTCCACTTTTAGTCTTAGGGAGGGATCCCACGCAATCAATTATGACCTTAGTAAAAGGGTCTTCAAATGCTGGAATGGGAATTAACGTGCTGGCTTAATCACTGCTTGTGATTTCCCTATCACCTGACTTGTGACATGTTCTATAGAATTTGACTACATCCCTATGAAATCCAGGCCAATAAAAATGTTTTTTGTATTTTTGCCTGTGTCTTTCTAATTTTTAAATGTCCTCTCATTAGAATTTCATGAGATATCCTCAGAATCTCAGTTCTATATCCGAATAGTATTACAATCTGATGCACCCCCCCTCCAGCTTTCATCTGTTGAAGCATGATAAGGCTTTCATTTTCTCATTATAACATTACCCTTAAGGTAATAATATTCTGGAATACATTTTGCTTCTGTTTCTGAGTAAGCTGTCTGATATAACTATCTTATTTGTGAATCATTTTTCTGTAACTCCACTAACTGCATTAATCACTTCAGCTGCATTCTCTTCCAGTCTTTCTCGCTGAACAACCTTATCAAAACTAGTGTCAGCTAATTGGATTTCCACACCTTCTCTCTGCCTTTGAACTTCCTGTTCTTCTTGTTTCAATCTATCAGCCTGTGATCTTGTTATCATGCAATCCGGAAACAACACAGGATGCTCTCTCTGCAACACTTCTGTTGAAAACATTTCTACAGGCTGCTCAATTACCATAGGCATCACCCATAACTCTGTTCCAGCTATATCATTACCCAACATCAATTGAACCCCACTCCCCGGAATGGGAAATTTTTACACCACTCCAACAATTACCTCACCTGTGTTCCACTTACTCTTTAAATTTTCCTTCCACAATGAAGTAGGTTTAACATCTCCAAGAACCCCAGTTTATTATCACCTGCTCCTGCAATACTCCCTTTGAACAACAAATGTCACTATCCCACAACATTAAGGATTGACTAGTCCTACAGTTACTCCACCCTATACACATGGAAAGACTTTCCCTTCATGGGCAAAATCACAACATTTCTGCAGCCTGCTCCTCAGAATTCTCTTGTGTAAATTATGAATACAATCCCACTTCTTGACCTATCACTGATCCTTCCTGTTTTACCTGTACACAAACCATTGGTTTGTCCTGTGCCTGAACCTTAGAACCCACAGTGCTTTAACTTCTAGAACTTTTCTATATTCCAATAATTCCAACAGATTTTCCCTGCAATTTCCAACAGAGTAACTTTGGGTGTCCAACTTTATTAAAATGAAAACACCTCAATTTCTGAGTGTCACTTCTGCCCTCAGCATCTTCAATGTTATTCTGAAAAAAAGCTTCCAGGGAATTTCTACCTTTCCACCTTCCTTTCACCTTCCCATTTTCTACCTCTCTCTGATTTAAATGGGTGATGAAAAGAAGTTTAGCTCTATGAACTAACTCATAATTATCAGCTATCTGCTGCTTATCTTACTGTTTGAACCCTCTTGCTTCCACATGAGATCTCATTACCAATGGAATTGAATCTTTAAATTCTTCCAAAAGAATTACCTCTCTAAGAGTTGCATATGTCATCTCTATCTGTAATGCCCATATCCACCGGTCAAAATTACTTTGTTTTACTATTTCAAACTCAATATAAATTTGTTCAGGCTGTTTTCTTATATTCCTAAGTTTCTGCCTGTATGTCTCAGGAACCAACTCATGTGCACCCAAAATAACTTTTTTTTTACCACATCTTAGTTCAGCAGCATTTCTTCTGACACTAAAGCATAAAACTCATGTGCTCTACCCACCAACCTGGATTGTAACAACAACGTCCAGTTTTCCTTTTGCCATTTCATCTGATTTGCTATTTTCTCAAATGAAATAAAGAACGCTTCAACATCTTCTTCCTCAAACTTTGGAAGAGCTTGTACAAATTTAAACATCTCCCCAGTAGGGTTCAGGTTATAGGTTTTTTCATCCTCAAAACTTTCCTCAGAATCGGGGATCTCTTTTTTTTCATTTCCAGCCTTTTAAGCTGGTATTCCCTTTCTCATTCCTTCTCTCTTTCCCTTGCCTCTCTTTCTTTATCCTTCCCCCTTGCCTGGAATTCCAGTTCCAGCTTCCTTTCTTACTCCTGCCTTTCCACTTGCTCCTTTTGAAAAGCCCTTTCTCTTTCTTTTTCTGCTGCCCCTAATTCCAAATTTTTTCATTTCCTTTTCTTGTTCAAGTACAAGCTTCTTCATTTCTAACTGAAGTCTCACTACCTCCAGCTGTCTCTCTCTCGTGTCAGGTAACAGTTCCAACTTTAAATGCTGTGCTATACCTTCAATTATGTCTGATTTCCTTACCCCTGCAGGTAATCCCAATTGTAATTTATCCATTATCCAATTCCATTAACTTAACTTTATTTACCTTTCGTAAACCAGCCAAGATTATAACTTCAACTCCCAGACAAGTCTTAGCAACTACCAAAGCCATACTGCAGTGTCATCCCTTTAATAAAACCTCACACCAACTCCTGAATTCAAAGTGCTTCTTGTACTCATAACCTTAAGATTCACCAAGTCCAAACCAATAAAGGAATTTCAAATATGTCCCACAAAGAGCTCCATATGGCAAGCTGCCCAAATGCCAGAGGGAAGCTTGAAGCAGCCGCCACAACTATTTGCAATTTGTACTTATTTTGAGATACAGCTTCAAATTCAGTAAAAGAAGACCACCAAGCCTTATAGGTTTCTTACAAAACTAAATTAAACCTTTATTAATAAAGTAAATGATTTTGAGCACATATATAGACACCAACCCCACTATTACTCTGATTTATAATAAATTCCAATAACATTATGAAATTTATTATATCTTCCTGTCATTGTTCCCTACATCCAAATTTCAGGCATTTCTTTTTAAATTATAAAGAGAAATCGGTCTAAAATTGATTCTTGGGGCAGAATTCGCTGCCTGTCAGGGGGGTTGTGTGGGCTCATTTGCAGGTGGGCAGGTTTTTGATCAGCGCCCCATTTTATGCGGGTGGGCCAATTACATCCGCCCTGAAGTGCTGTGCGCTCCCTGTGTGGGGGGTTGGTGGTGGGGGGGAGGATTTCCTGAGCATGTCAATTACTTGAATGGTAAAACTTAATAAACATTTTTTAAAACCCTCATGAAACCTCACCACTGCAAACTACCTCCCAGACAAAAGAACATTCATCCACCACCATACCTTGCTTTCTGTCACTGAGCCAATTCCATATCCATACTGCTACTTTCTCCTTAATACTATGGGCTTCCATCTTCTTAATAAGCCCCTGGCAAGTAACTTTTTAAATGCTTTCTGAAAGTTCATACATACAACAGCTACCACATTACCTCTCTGTTACTTCATCAAAGAATTCAATCAATTTAGTCAGACATGATTTGTTTTTACCAATCCATGCTGGTTCTATTTGATTAACACATCCTATTCCAAATGGAAGTTTATTTTGTTTCCTAATAATGGTCTCCAATATCTTCCTCACTATTGATGTTATTCTCACTGCCTTGCAGTTTCCTGGGCTGGAATATTGCCGTCGGCATGCAGGGATGGGCCCGACACGCCGATGTGTAAAATTATGCAAGGTGACATTGGGTGTGTGTCCCGATGTCATTGTGCATCATTTCGATCTTTATTTCAGCGGGTGCACACCACAGTTAGCTGCGCACTCACCGAAGTGTCAGCGGCCTACTAAGGCCATTAAAAAAGTAATTAAGCTCATCAACAATGCTGCCCATTCAACCTTAGGGTTGGCGGGCAGGCAAAGAGCCCAGGCAGCCTTCACTTTTTCCAGGAAACCTCATCCACGGGTGGGATGAGGCTTCCTGCAGGTTTAATAACATAATTTAATAAAATTTTTCCACATTCACAAACATGTCCCAGCTTATGTCCCACCTACACCAATAACCTGCAATAACCTTTGATGTGGCACCTTATCAAATGTCTTCTGGAAATCTAAGTATACTACAAATATGGACAAAAGAACTGAACCCAAGAGATGAGGTGTGAGTACCTGCCCTGGACACCAAGGTAGCATTTGACTGAGTGTGGCATCAAGCTACGCAAGCAAAATTGGTGTCAATGGAAATCAGGAGGAAAAGTCTCCATTGGTTGGAGTCATACCTACCAGAAGGGAAGATGTTTGTGGTGGTTGGGGATAAATCCATCTCAGTTTCAGCACATCACTGCAGGAGTCACTCAGGGCAGTCTTAGGCCCAACCAACCACTTCAAAACACTTTTGTACCTTCATCAATGACCTTCCTTCAATCATAAGGTCAGAGGTGGGGATGTTCACAGATTACTGCACAATGTTCAGCACCATTTGCGATTCCTCAGATACTGAAGCAGTCATGTCCAAATGCTGGACAATATTCAGGCATGGGCTGTCACATGGCAAGTAAAATTTTTGCCACACAAGTTTTTTTAAAGCCATTCACAGGGTGTGGGCATCACAGGCTAGGCCAGCATTTATTGCCCATCCCAAATTGCCCTTCTACAGAGGGCATTTAAGAGTCAACCACATTGCTGTGGGTCTGGAGTCACATGTAGGCCAGACCAGGTAAGGACAGCAGATTTCTTTCCCTAAAGGGCATTGGTGAACCAGATGGGTTTTTACAACATCAACAACAGACAATGGTGTCATGGTCATCATTAGACTTTTAATTCCAGATCTTTATTGTTTCATCTGCCATGGCGAGATACAAACCCAAGCCCCCAGAGCATTACCCCGGGTCTCTGGGTTACTAGTCCAACAACAATAACTCTACACCGTTGCCTCCCCAGTGCTGTGCAATGACCATCTCCAACAAGAGAGAATCTAACCATCACTCCTGAAAGGCCTTGCTCTAGTTTTATGTCCATTCCCCTTGGTCCTAGATGATCCAACCAGCAGAATTTGTTCTCATCATCTACCCTTTCTCTTCCTCTTAATATATTGAAAATGTTGTCAAATAGTGCCTTAACCTTCCAAAATTTCAAGGAGTACAACCATAGTTTATGTATTATATCCTCATAATTTAAGTCTTGAAGTCCTGGGGCTGAATTCTACACCCCACAGGCGAGTGTGCACCCAACCCAATCGGGCGATCGGGCAGTTCTGCTGAAGGGTCATGAGGACTCGAAATGTCAACTCTTTTTTTCTCCGCCGATGCTGCCAGACCCGCTGAGTTTTTGCAGGTAATTCTGTTTATGTCCTTTCTAAGTTGTGGTGCCAAAACTGCTCGCAGTTCTCCAGATGTGGTCAAATCAGGGATTTATATAGCTGAAGCATTCCTACCTACTTGTATTCTCATTCTCTACATCCTTTTTGATTATTTTCTGTATTCGTTTATAACACTTTAACGATCCATATCACTGGACCCTGAAGTTTCTTCAGGCTTCTATCATCCCCTAGCTTTTCGCCATTTAGAAAACACCCTGTTCATTTTAAGTGTAAAATGGATGACTTCACATCTTCCACCATTGGAATCCATTTGGCACGGTTTTACCCATTCACTTCATCTAGCAATATCTCTTCCAACTACACTGTTTACAATGCTGCCTATCTTTGTGTTTTTGACAATCTTGGGTATTTGGCTTTCACTCAGTCCTCTGATCTTTTGACTGCTCCTTTTTGATTTCTTCAACCATATGTTTACCTGCACTATCTTCTTGTTTCTATACTCACCAACATGGGCAATCTTGAGGTTACGAGCTTTGAGCTCATTGTTTTCAATAATTGTCCTAGCTCTTGTAAATCTACTTGAAAGAATAAACACTTCCTCTCCTTAAGTCATTGGCCAAAATTTTCCGCCTGTCAGGTGGGCAGAGCAGGAGTGGACGCAGGCAGGTGTGGACCCAATCGGCGCCCGCGATCAGGGCCGCGCCGCCATTTTGCCTGGGGGGCCAATTAAGCCCGCCCAGCGCATTTCCGACTCCCGTGGATAGCGGGAGTGTGCAGGCTGCAGTGGGCGTGCACAGACCACCAGGTGCAATGGCGATCCGGCAGCCTGTTTAAAGGAAGGCCCGGCTGCCTTTTGTAGGCTGCTCACAATGGCCACCTGGAGATCCAACCACAGGGGCTCTGCTCAGCAAGGCACTCTGGAGGGAAGGGGCAGAGGAGCGGGGATGGAACGGCCAGGTATTTGAGGTCAACAATCCCATCCGCTCTGCCTTCCCACCGTCCTTAGCACTGATGATTGTTTGAATCGTTATTGTTGTAACATTGCTCAAACAGAGGCTGATAGAGTCAGACGTGTGGATAAATAGACAAAGGTCCCTCGGCCCTTTGAAGATGCATGTGTCAACCACCTTCCAAAGTCGCCTTATCCCATTTCTGAACCCTATCCCCATGGTCTTGTACGCCATGGCATCGCAACTGCACATTCAAGTACTTATTACATGTTAGGAGGGTTTCTGCCTCCACCACCCTTTCAGCCAGTGCGTCCCACATTACTGTGTGCAAAAGTTGCTCATCACCTCACCTCATGCCCCTTACCTTAAATCAATGCCACCAGGTTACTCGTCCCTCCGCCAAGGGGAAAGGTTCCTTTCTGTCGACCCTATCTATGCTCCTCATAATGTTATAAAGCTCAATAATGTCCCCCCTCAATCTCCACTGCTCCAGGGGAACTAACCCCAGTCTATGCTGTGTCTCCTCATAACTCCAACTCTCCAGCCCAGCCAACATCCTGGTCAGTGACCTCTGCACTCCCACCACTCCAATCACATCCCTCCCACAAAGCACATATCACAACTGCAAGTAGAACTACAGCTGTGGCCTGGGCAGTGTTTTCTGCACTTGGAACATGGCCTCGCTGTTCCTATATTCTATTCCTCAGCTAATAAAGGCAAGTATGGCATTTACCTTCTTAAACACCTTGTGTACCTGTCCTGCTACCTGTCGACATGCCCAGCAAGGTCCCTCTGATCCTCCTTACTTTCCATGGTCCTACCATTGCTCGTGTATTCCAGTACCTTGTTTCTCCTGCCCAAGTGCATCACCTCACACTTATCCACATAACATTCCATTTGGCATTCCTTAGGCCATGTGACCAGCCCATCTGTATCTGCCTGTAATGTAAGGGTATCCTCCTCACTATTTGCCACCCCACCAATATTCGCCTCCATAGTTTCTGGAAAGTTGAGCGCATAATGAGCCAGGGGGAAAGGGATGAAGTGTGTCATTGTGTGCACGCTAACTGATCCACTGTCCTTGTTGTTCATTTCAGCATCATCTGGGCGTGTCCGCCTGGAGCAATTCCAGGTGCCCCCTCTCACACCTGAGGGCCCTCAAGTGTCACCTGCGTCACACCATTTCTGCGAGACAAGCACCAGCGCAGATACTAGCACCTTGGTGGGAATTGCAACATCAGCTAGTGTACCAGGGCACAATGGAGAGGGCACTTCACAATCGCTGAAGGAGCTGGCAGAGACAGAGTGTGCCGATGGCGCCAGCAGTCAGAGGACTGCAGGGGATCAGGCACATGTTGAGTTGGGGCGTGATGATGTGCCTCTGGTGTCATCCGCCATGCAGCAGCTGCAGGAAATGTGGCCGTGTGTGCGGGAGCATCTGGGAGTGTTACATGAGACTATACTTCACTTGGTGTCTGTGGTGGAGGAATCCACACAGAGCATGAGTGATGCCATGAGCCTCATGTCAAAGCGTCATGTTTCAAGGGTTCTCAAAATTCCCACATTTTTCATATCATCAACAAGGATATGACTTTTTGGACTTTTGTGGAAGAGGACCCAACTGCTGAGTTAAGTGCAGAACCCTGCAGACAGGAGGCTAGGCCCATGAAGGCCTCGGACTGGACATGCCTGGGCTTGTTGAGTGCAGTGTGGATTGTTGCCTGAATCCAGACAACGAGAGGAGACAGAATATGCATTCTTCCCTTTAAAACAATCAACCCAGAGAAAGACTTCATCTTATATGAAACTAAAGCCCATCAAAATCTTGCATAAATAATCGCTACTAACTACTAAGGCAGGAAGGCAGCAATCAATGCAATTATGCAAACCTATCAATACTCCACATATACAATGACTTTCAGTTCAAGACTAGTTACGGGGACAGGATAAACATCATTTGAGCCCCTTAAAAACAGCGAGACAACAATCACCTGAAGAAGCCCACCAAAAGCAGACAAAGAACTAACCTTGATTTCGATTCGGATAAGAAATTCAAAAAACACTACAACTGGGCCTCCAGTTACAAAGGGGAAGCTGACACAGGAGGGTGAGCAGTTTTGGAGTGGTTGAAGCAGAGTTTAAGCAGGAGGGTGAGCAGTTTTGGAGTGGTTGAAGCAGAGTTTAAGCAGGGAGAGGTAGCTAAGCCAACCGGAGGGAGGAAATCTGGAGGTTTGCAGGCCCACAGGCAACATCATGGCGAGGGGCACGGGGTGGCAGCTCAACTGAAGACAACAAGGCTGCAACCTCAGCCTCCACGAAGATCGACCACCCACAACCGCGTCCTCCACCCAACTGAAGAACCTTCACAGATTCCACAGACCAGGAGCACGTGGGGACAGCAGGCCCCAAAGGACACAAAGAGCGTCCCCCAAAACTGCAACCGGCTTACCTGGCTGGATTTCGAACTGTCAAGGAACCCTGGGTTGGTGAGCATGATCCCTGACCTCTCCTAGTTCAATTTAGTTAGGTTTTGGGGGTGGGACAAGGGTAAGGGGATTAGTAGCGTGATTTTCCCTCATTATGCCATGTGTTCCCTGTTCTTAACTAAGTGTACTTTGTAGCTCTGTATATTCTCAGTGTAATCCTAATGTTATAAGTTCATTTGTGACTTCAATAAACCCAGCTTTTTTTTCTTGCACCAAAACCAGTTGTCTGCTGCACTTTGTCACCACCTCCAAACAAGTCCAAGGTCTAGAACCCAGGGAGTGGGAGCGATTCGGACTGCTCAGAAGTCAGAGGTGAAGCTGACACACACCACCACCCCCTACATGCTTTCTCCATGGAGGGAGTGGTAACTCTTGTGGAGAGGGACTTCCAGGAGAACAAGCAGGTTCTCCTGGGGTTATTCTCAGGTCTGCAAGCCCTCACAGCGCTAGTAGCCATAGCTGGTCATTGCCAATATGGGAGGTGATGTGGACTTCAAGCTTCCCAGCTCATTGCCCATTCATCGATGGTGAGCAGGGAGGTCTGGAGATGACCTCACATCATGGGAGCAGCTGCCTGTCGTAGCTATGGGCTCCACTCACGGCGTCCAGTGTGAGGGCAACAGCTGCTCTGCCCCTCTCCCAGTGACCGCTTCATCGGGTGAGGCTGCGACGACTGGGGAGATGCCAGCTGTGGAACTGGCAGCTCCCTCCCAGGCAGGGCCAGCACAGGTTCCACGGGTCAGAGGATGGCCGCCAAGGTCATCGAGGCCAACAGGACAGCAGAGTCAGCAGGCTGTCTCAGATGTCACTCCGAGTGATGGGACAGCGCCTAGACGTAGCACCCAGAAACATGAGCTTAACGCACTATAGGCACATCATGGATTTCTCACTGGTGCTTTTGTGTTGGCCCTAGATTAGGGAATTATTGTTTATTTGTGGTTGAAAGATATTTGGCTTTCATTTTGTGTGACCTTATGATGAAGAAAATTAAAACCAGATGTGTTACCATGGCTGAGGGTGGCTCCTTTGTTCTGCATTTGTCTGTTTTATATACATGTTATATGTGGGTGGATATTGAGGTTTATGTCCAGAGCCCTTAGTTGCAGCTGATGACCTGACAGATTTAGTACCTAAGTGCTGAGTATGGAAGCGCTAGGCAAGGCTGGTCCTCCTGATCCATGTGTGTGGAGCTAGCTGAAGGTTCATTGGAATAAAGTCTCCCGGGTGTCCCTGCCTCCTTGGTGTAGCCCCGGGGTCAGCGTTCAGCCCCTCATCATTGTCCTGTGCTTCCTCATCCTCAGAATAAGTATTGGAGTCACCGTGTGCAGCCGCATCCACTGTGTCAACGTCTTCATCGTCCACTGCCTCTCCCCTTTCCAGCGCAAGATTGTAGAGATCGCAGCATGCAACCACTAACACTGAGACACGATCTGGGGGGTACTGGAGTGCACCCCCTGAGCAATCCAGGCATCAAGAGCGCATCTTGAGAAGACCGATGTTTTCTCCACCACAGCCTTTGTGGAGCCCTGGCTCCTATTGTACCGCTGCTCAGCTTCTGTTCTTGGATACTGGAGAGGCGTCATGAGCCACAATTTGAGGGGATAACCCTTGTCACCCAGCAGACATCCATCCAGCTGGGCTGGAGCACTGAAGAGCCCCGGTACCTGGGAGTGTTTGAGGATGTAGGTGTCGTGGGAGCTGCCTGGGTACCTTGCACAGACTTGTAGAATCAGCATCCTGTGATCACACACTATCTGCACATTCATGGATTGGAAGCCCTTCCTGTTGATGAAGGCACCGGGCTCACCTGCTGGTGCCTTGATGGCCACATGTGTACAGTCTATAGCACCCTGGACATGGGGGAAGCCAGCAATGGCTGCGAAGCCTCTGTCTCGCTGTGTCTGGCTTGCCTGGTCCCAGTGGAGGTGGGTGAAGGTCAATGCAGACCTGAACAGAGCATCTGTAACCTGCTTGACACAAGTGTGCACAGCTGATTGGGAGACACCACAAAGATCCCCACTGAGCCCTGGAAGGAGCAAGAGGCATAGAAGTTGAGGACAACTGTGACCTTCAGAGCTGCTGGCATGGGGTGTCCGCCCACACAGTTAGGGGAGATCTCAGGCCCAATCATCTGACAGGTGCAGTGTACTGTCCCCTTGACAGTCGGAGCCTCCTTCGGCACTGCACCTCAGTCATATTGCGGTAGCTGCCTCGCCGCTCTATACCCTGGCAGCAGGATAGTGGCATCTTCTGCGGCCCCTTCCACCTTGGACTACCTCTTGGCCCTGCACCTCTTGTGCCTGCGCCTGTCCTCCCAAAGCTGGCTCCCCTGGAGGCTGATTGTCCACTCTTGGCCTCCTTTTTATTCTATCCCTCCCTTCCTCCTCAGAGGGGCTGCCCCCAGTGGTCCTGTCAAAACTCATACCCAGGCTCAAGGGAGGCCTCCAGGCAATTGTGGGCCTGTTAAAGATTCCTGACAGCAGAGTGCTGACCAGAAGGTTAAAAGTATACAGAAAGCTGCTGGAATTTGTTCTGAACTGCTACAGATCACACAGGCAAGTTTAAAAAAACTTGCTGCAATAAATACTCACAGACCAGATTGACAACCCCACTGAGCCCTCTTATCCTACCCATGGATGAGTTTTATTAAAAAGTCTCTTACCCGCCTGCCCATTGCGCCCGTGCGCCAAGCCGAAGATCACACAGGCGGCTGAAAATCAGTGTCGATTGATGATTTAAGGGCCTTAAATAGCCCGTTAATTAATGGCAGACTTCATCTCGCACCCATCCAGCAAAATATCGCGATGGCACTCGGTGATGTCGGGACACTTGCCAAATGTCACCACGCGTCATTTCAGGCACTGATGTGCAGGGCCCGCCCCCTCACATGTCAAGCAGAAAATTCTGCCCATTTTTCTAACACAGACCCTGATTTTTGGCTGTTTGCCTAGTAGAGTTCCTGCATCTGCTTGGTGATAATCTTTTATCCTAGTATCAGTTATGCACATTTATATATAGGAGCATAGGGCTGCCATTCAATAAAATCATGACTGATCTGATTGTGGTCTCAAACTCCACTTTCCTCTCTGCCCCCATAACCCTTGACTCCCTTGTCTAGCAAAAATCTATCTCACTCAGCCTTGTATAAATTCAATGACCCAACCACCACTGCTCTCTAGGGAAGAGAATCCCTCAGACTAATGACCCTTTCAGAGAAAAACATTATCCTCATCTCTATCTTAAAATGGAGAACTCTTGTATATAAAATGCGCCTTCTAGTTCTAGGTTCTCTGCAGTTGTAGTAAAGTCTGTCTATGCTCCTAACCATTAAATCCATATGACTACTTTACTTCTACTCTTGTTTTTCCTCTGACCAATTCTGACACAAAATAAGAGCTCATGATATAGGGGATTAGCATGGATAGAGAATTTGTTAGCTAACATGAAACAGGGAGTAGGGAAAATGGGTCATTTTCAGGTTGGCCAGATGTGACCAGTGGAGTTCCTCAGGGTTCAGTGTTGGAGCCTCAACTAATTAGAATACATGTCAATAGCTTGGACGAAAGGATCAAATGTATGGTTGCTAGATTTGCTGATAAAACAAAAATAGGCCGATGAATAAGTTGTGAAGTGGGCATTAGTGTAGTATAAGGGTCTGACACATAAAGGATTAACATGGGACTGAGTACAGTACCACCCACACAATGATGTGGGGAACACATGAACAGCACTTCAAGGTCAGTGTAGTGTTGGACAGAACGCTGTGTAGAAGCAAGCCTGGAGACAGCTCCAAACTTGGATCCTTACGGTATCTATGTATATAGTTTCTAGTAGTTAATAAATACTTACTGTTGAACTACCTAAGACTACGAATACCTTAATAAGGCTTATTGAACTACACCCAACACCTTACAACAATGAATCTGCAAAGGGACGTAGAAAGGTTAAGCGAATGGGCAAAAGGTTGGCAGATAGAATATAATGTGGGGAAATTTGAACTCGTCCACTTTGGCAGGAGGAATAGAAAAGCAACATATTGTTTAGATGGAGAGAGATTGCAGAATTCTGCAGCACCGAGGGATGTGGGTGCCCTGGTACATGAATCATAAAACCATCGTGTGCAGCTACAGCAAGTGATTAGGAATGCAAATGGAATGTTGTCATTAATCGCAAAGGGAATGGAATATAAAAGTCCAACTTCAGAACTATCTCCATGCTTGCTTCTACGCATGACTCTGTCTAACACTAGAATGACCTGAAGTGCGGTTCATGTGGTCCCTTACATCACTGTGTGGGTGGTACCGTACTCAGTCCCATGTTAACCCTTTATGTGCCAGGCCCTTTTACAACACTAATGTCCTCTTCACAACTTACTCTCCTACCTGTAAAAGTAGGATGTATTGCTGTAGTTGTGCAAGGCATTGGTGAGATCGCATCTGGAGAACTGTGTACAGTTTTGTTCTCCTTACTTAAGAAAGGGTATCATTGCATTAGAAGCAGTGCAGAGAATGTTCACTCAACTGATTCCTGGGATGAAAGGGTTGTCTTATGAGGAAAAGTTGGACAGGTTGGGCCTGTATCCATTGGAGTAGAAGAATGGGAGGTGATCTTATTGAAACATATAAAATCCTGTGGGGACTTGGCAGGGTGGATGCTGAGGGGATGCTTTCCCCCATGGGAGAGATTAGAACTAAGGGGCACAATTTAAAAATATAGAGTCAAAGAGTTATACAGCACAGAAACAGGCCCTTTGGCCCATTGTGTCTGTGCCGGCCATCAAGCACCTATCTATTCTAATTCCATTCTCCAGCACTTGGCCCATAGCCCCTTAAGGGATCTCAAATTTACAATGGAGATGAGGATAATTTTTTTTTCTCTCAGATGGTTGTTAGTTATGGAATTTCCTTCCCCATAGAGCAGTGGAGGCAGCATCATTGAATAGCTTTAAGGCAGAGTCAAGGGAGTCAAAGAGTACAGGAGGTAGATAGGAAAGCGGGTCACAATCAGATCAGCCATGATCAGATCAAATGGTGAAGTAGGTTCAAGAAGCCGAATGCTCCTAATTTGTTTTTTTTATATGTTTATATGTTCGTATGACTCTAGCTGACTCTCTCTTTCACCAGTTCTCCGGCTTTTATCTGCTTGCCTGCCACAAGTTCATTTTCTCCACTCTCACTGATGATCAATAGTTTTTCTGAACAGCCCAGTGAAGACAATCCATAGCACCCCTGCACTGTGAATTTTATTTTAAAAATTGGGAAGCATGTCACAATAATACAGTATGACTTACTAAACATTTGCATATATAGTGCTCTCTAAAAACTGGTCATGGGAAAAGGTCAACTAGATCCACTAGATAATTTGAGCACAATGTTTGGATTCAGGGGTTTAATTTGCTCTGAATGTATTTTCAGACATTGCTAATCAGTTCAAACTATATTTTTGTTTGCACTACTTCAAACCATTTGTTAGTCAGGTTATTGTGGTAAACTAACATGAATTTTGCATGAATTTAACAGAAACAGATTAATCAATGTTCACAAAATAATGCACAGAGGAAATTAAACTCCCTAAATTCATATAAGTCTGGAACTCTGAGTAAGGCTATGGTTGTGGTGTTACTTATCCTGCCCCAATAGCAAAGCTTGTCTTTTGTGTACAAAACAGAGTCTTCCAGGGATAATTCACAGCTGTTATTGCAAACTTTAACACAACATTCTGGAAGATACTATCAATGAACTTCCGAAGGTAACACTGGGTGAGTCACAGGACAAAAGTGAAGACAAGCAGGTGATGGTGCTGAAATAGAAGCCAGAACCTGATGTCCGAATGAAAGAAATCAAGTATTTTCTGGAAAATCCCTGCAAAGCCAATTGCAACCTTAGTGTTAGAACTTCAAGAAAAAATATTAACTTTTAAGTGGCCACCTCCCTTTGAGAGCTGTAGCAGATAGATCCACTCACATTCATTTTGCAAGCTCCAGTCAGAGACCCAATTCCAGTTTGGAACACACTATGTATACCAAATCACAATCATATGGCTGTCATCAAGGAAAACCTGAAAATTAGAAAATTGGGCAGTGTAGTAACATCTGGGTAAATTTTAACAGAAGGTTAGAAGTCTCACCACCAAGACTGATCCCATGACAGTAGGCAGCAGGACCCCGGGATGACATTTTACCAGTAGCACCAACGCCATAGAGGGTGGCCACTGCTCAGGCTGCAGGATGAAGGAGAGGGCATCTCCATACCGATACTGCCTGAAGGCAAGGTGAGTTATTGTTCACCAAACTGGGACCGGGCAGACAATCAGGCCCTGGCAATCAGGGAGGGGGCAACTTCCAGCAGCAGCGCTGTAGCTGCGGGGGTAGCCATTTTACCTGGCGGTCTATCCATGTGGTAGCGGCCAAGGACCCTCACCCAATCGTAACCACATATTGGAAAATCATGGGTTGTAGACACCAAAGTTATATATTAAATGCCTGAAGCAGGGACTTACAAAATTACCCTCCAACCTCAAGCGCAACCATTTACCTGACCCCTCAGTATCTGAAAAATAATGAATGTGCCAGTTCCAGCTCCACAATATTAATGCCCTGAAACCCTGTAGACATTTCACTTCACAACAATGGAGCAGTTAAGTTTTTAAATTGCATATTTTATAAAAATGGAACTAAATTTTATAAAGGGATATTTTATTGCTATCACAAAAGCAAAATACTGCGTATGCTGGAAATCTGAAATGAAAACAGAAAATGCTGGAAATACGCAGCAGTTCTGGCAGCTTCTGTGCAGAAAGTTCACAGGCCCGAAAGGTTTATTCTGTTTGTCTCTCCACAGAAGCTGCCAGGCCTGCTGAGTACTTCCAGCAGATCCTTTTATTCTTCCATAGGATGCGGGCATCGCTGGCAAGGCCAGCATTTGTTACTTATCCCTAATTGCCCTTGAACTGAGTAGCTTTATGGGCATTTTTCAATGTTTATTTATTTGACTACTTTTGATTATTTATGATGTAGGGTGCTCACTAAAATGCTTGCAGTTTAGTTATAAGTGTTCCCTAATAATGGTCTATTAAAATATTACTACCTCTTCTTGAACGAGGAACCTCTCCAGGAACGAGCGTGGTAAAACAAGTCAACTTGCTTTGCTTTGCAGTTTTTTTTCAACTCGTTGAGCCATAAAGCTAATTAAAGTGTTTTCGAGATGCGTAAGATTTAATTAAAGGCAAAGTTATTTTCAGTGTGCTGGTGTTTTTATTATGCAACAAGGGTATACAGACAAACATGCTCATTATAGCATGCAATCTCTGAGCATATGCTGATGTTAGGGAACCCCGCCAGCCTCCAGTATATATTGGAAAATCACAGGCAGCATAACTTATGATTAGCCAATCTGCACTGGCAGCAAATTACTTTGAAAATTACACTACCTCCTCATCTGCAACAACATACATCTATCTCTTCCCTTAGGCAGTATATGGGGATCGAGGATGACTTGTTTCCACTCTGGTTCAATGGATTCTGAGATGACTGATATGTCCAATGTGTGTCTGAACATACACTTATATAGTTCCTTGAACATCCCAAGAAGAAAAATAACCAACTCATAACTGAAGCTGAGAAAACATAAAATGAAAATTACAAGACACACATATTGACCACGCTGAAAACCCAGCTCCATATTAAAGTAAGTTTTACAAATTTAAGCTCTTAACCCATAACTTTCCCTTCTGAGGGCACATATTGGATATTCAAGTGAGAAGCTCAGCAAACGCTGCAGAATTTTCTCTGCTTTAGGAATAACAATGTGAAACAAGATTTTCATGATAATTGACTCCTTTGATGTTCTCCAGAAGTGTTGCCTTGCTTGGAAAACTGTCCACAGAGGTGTGCAATTTGTGACACACTTCCCCCTGGTTAACGTAACCTCAGTCACATGACTAGACATGTCAGTTCAGTCGTGTTATTATAATGATATAGGTTCTTGAGCTTATTTGTTGTATAAGATACAAGGTACCAGTCACTCATAAGGAATTGGGTAAACACATAGTGGGTTCATTTATTTAGACTAGGCACACAAGAACTGTCTTACATAATTGTATAGCTTGGAGGCATTAGGAGCTGTGTGTGTACTCTGCTCAAAGCAAAAATGAAACTAAGGCTAGATCACATGACACATTTCCCTTCCAGTGATGTCATGCTGATATCCCTTAAAAGCATATTACAACATCCCCTTTCTTTTTAAAAATAATTTCCTCCCTTCCAAAGAATTAGAATATGATCATGTTTAGTTACGATTACATAAGTGCATAGAACTGTTGAATCTATGAGTCCCTAAACTAAAACGTAAAGGTAATCCACTGGTACACCCAGATCATGCATTGGTAACCTTGTCTAGAGGTTTCTTAAATTGCTGACGGTGATCTGTGAGGTTGTTATTTTTGGATGTTGTTTCTGGTTGTATTTGGGATCTTGCACTAGATGCAATAGAATTGTTTAGTGGTTGAGGAGCTGGAATGGATCTGCTTGGTCCTCTGTTACCCTTCATCATTATGTCTTTGTGTGTAGTGACTTCACAGGGCTTTGGTTGTGAACAAATTCTTATCACCTTGGCTGGTTGCTCCATACCTTCCGTGGGATCCTGGATGCAAACTTTTTGTCCCAACTGCAAACTTGGCAATTCTGTACCTGCATTTTTATTGTGCACATAGGTCATCTTCTCTTTCAGTTTTAAGAGATGCTCTCTACTCTCTGAGAGAGTAGAATGGGTAAGAGTAGATAAATTTGTGTGCACTGGTCTGCCAAACATGAGCTCTGCCACTGATGGAATAGTTGCACTTAAAGGTGTCGCTCTCAGATGAAACATTGCAATGTGTAGATCTTGCTTGGCCTATCCACATTTGAGAATTAGAGATTTCGAATCACTCATTCAGCTAGGCCATTAGATCTAGAGTAATTAGGACCAGAAGTAGCGTGATTGATAATTAACTTCTCACACATATCCTGAAATGGCTTACCAATAAATTTCAGACCATTACCCACAATGATCTCTCTGGGTACACCAAATAAACTGAAAATAGCACTTGGGATGTGCGTGACAGCTGTGCTTGACATATTGCGCAATTGTCAAATAATGATGTACTTGGTAAAGTAGTCGATGATGACAATGGATTCAGTGCCAATGGACATGAAAGAGGTCGGGTGCTACTTTGGACCAAGGATGGGTCAGAACTTCATGTGGAATCAATGTTTCTTTTTTCTGACTTGTCATGTGCTCTTGACATGCATCGCACTCCTTGACGATGACCTCGATGTCATTGTTCATTCAAGGACAATAAACCATCTCTCTTGTGAGTCTTTGCATCTGATCTATGCCCATGTGTGAGTAATGAAGTTGTTGAAGAATATCAGGTCGCAAAGATTTTGGTATGGTGACCTGCCTAAGGCCAAAATGGTCTTAGTGTTTGGGGACATGCTGAATTGAGTCAGACCATCTGGCGAAGATGGTTTTTCACAGTTCCTGTAGTTTAAAATCTTTCGCCATTCCTTCTTGTAGCTCCTGGCATATGGATTGTGCAAAATGTACCAGATCAATTGAAAGACTTGCATTCTCCTGCAAGAGTAATGTTGTAGTTCCCTCGAAATGCCAGTTTTGTCAAAATATTCTGGATATTTCAATGTTAGGTCATGAACTGAGATAATAGTAGTTTCTGAAGTTGATTTGCCTTGTAAGATCTGACTAATTCCATGGATTAGTGTGACATGACCCGTAGACCTGTAATCGCTAGGCCTTTCATTTCCATAATGTAGAATATCTGTGGCATCCAGGAGGATTGATTGTACTTGCACTCCAGGACTATGGATCCTGCACATGGAATTAGTAAACCATTGTACACTGAAAGCTTCACAGCAGTAATTTTCGCCATGGCCTCCCATGTCTGTGGATACATGTCTTTTAGAATTCACAGAGATAGTATGCTGGCACTTGCCCCTGTGTCAATCTTGGCCAATGACAAGCAGTTACCAGCTTTCTTTGGGCAGATAATCAGAATCTTGTGAAACACTTCAGAGAGTGAGATGGTATTTATGTTTTCCACAAGATTGATGATGTGAAACATATGTTCACCACTTTTCGTCTCATTGTACACATCGTCATCATTTTCTGGTTTGTCAGTCACCTCATGCATACGTTTCTGATGGGATAGGGATGGTCATTTCTATTGTTCTAAGTTACTCATTGTGGATGAGCATGGCTCTTTGTAGCTGCATCAGCATTTGCTCGAGTGTGCTACGATTGCCAATGGCCCTTTCGGCAACATGTTTTGCAGAATTAATGAAAAGCTGAGCATTTCCTGGAGGCATGCAGAGGGCCACACTATCCACATGCCTTGCTAGATTTGGGTGTTCTAGTAGGTGCACCAACAATTGTGGTTGTACTTAGGACCTGTAAGATTTGTCAACCTGTGAGCATTGCTTTTACTTACTCCATCCTTGAGTAGCTCTTTGATGTTATATGTTTTGACCTTGTCTAGCAGATCTTTCTGGTGTATTTCCATGTGATTTGATATAATCACCAATTCAACAATTCTGTCTGCTAGCTCTCCATTTGAAAAATCACAGTATGTACCCTTTTCTCTGCACCTGCCGATGAAGTGATCTATGGATTCTGGAGGCTGTTGCTGAAATGACATGAACTCTAGTTGATGAATGTGAAAGTTTAACCTGATTCAGAACTGGGTAGGTTTGGGGTGGGGAGGGGCAGTCAAATCTATTAAACACATGAACTAAAAAGATAACGAAGGAATTTGTCATTAATGCTGGTCATTTTAAATTGAGTTACTCTAATGCTCTAGTTTCATAAGTTTGTTTCTAAGTTGTCAAGATGTAGCACCTTAGCAAATATTCTTGCTAATATTCAATGCTGAACATTGGTCCAGGTTACCTCTAAACCAGTCCTCAATTGACATTGAAAAATACCCTGACAAGTCATTAAGTGTCCAGTGTTTTGTGTGTGTGGAAATGTATTTGAATAATATTGAAGATAAACCATTCCATTAGACCATTCCTATGGGGGAATATTGCAGTCAAGTTACCTCCAGTCCTTTGCTGGTGCAGCCAGTATCCAATCACTGACTTGCATGCTGATTTTCTTCCTTTTCTTGAACTGGGAATTTTCTGAGCATTGTTTCTGTCTTGCTGTGGTCACTTCTGGTATAATTAGACAGTTATGGCTGCATGTCTTGCAAAGTTACAGCAGCGAAGTTAGTCCTGCTCTTGAGCAATTTCCAGCCATGGTTTCCACTTTTGCCTCCCTGGAGTTAACAGAAAGCTTACTCCGCTGGGCTTATACCATATACTTTGATCCTTGTAAGTTACCTATGCATCTTTAAAGAACCCTATACTTTGATCAATATAATTGGTCCCCGGTTCGAAAAACTGGACATCAATACAATGATGTTTCAGGTGTTCAATTGCAGAATGAAGGATCTCTGTACAGTGTGACTCTCCTGCACAGTTCTGACTAACAGCAGTGCTTTGTGTGCTAATAAAACCATGTCATGGTAATTAAAAACTTGCTATTCACTTCTGGATGCAATATTCATAAAAGGTGAAAGTTGCATATAAGATCATAAGAACTTAAGAAATAAGAACAGGAGTAGACTATTTGGCCCCCCGAGCCATTCAGTAAGGTCTTGTGTTTCGATTTCCACATTCCCATCTACTCCTGACAGACTTTAATTCCCTTGCCTAACAAGAATCTATCAAAAACAAAAATAAAAATACCTGGAAAAACTCAACAGATCTGACAGCATCTGCGGAGAGGAACACAGTTAACGTTTCGAGTCCGTATGTCTCTTCATCAGAACTAAAGAAAAATAGAAAAGAGATTAAATATAAGCTGGTTTAAGGGGTGGTGGGACAGGTAGAGCTGGATAGAGGGCCAGTGATAGGTGGAGATAACCAAAAGATGTCATAGACAAAAGGACAAAGAGGTGTTGAAGGTGGTGATATTATCTAAGGAATGTGCTAATTAAGGGTAGAAAGCAGGACAAGCAAGGTACAGATAGCCCTAGTGGGGGTGGGGGTGGGGGGGAAGGGATCGAAATAGGCTAAAAGGTAGAGATAAAATAATTCATGGAAATACATTTAAAAATAATGGAAATAGGTGGGGAAAGAAAAATCTATATAAATTATTGGAAAAAAGGGGGGTCGGAAAGGGGGTGGGGATGGAGGAGAGAGTTCATGATCTAAAACTGCTGAACTCAATATTCAGTCCGGAAGGCTGTAAAGTGCCTAGTCGGAAGATGAGATGCTGTTCCTCTAGTTTGCGTTGAGCTTCACTGGAACATTGCAGCAGGCCAAGGATGGACATGTGGGCATGAGAGCAGGGTGGTGTGTTGAAATGGCAAGTGACAGGGAGGTCTGGGTCATGCTTGCCAACAGACTGAAGGTATTCTGCAAAGCGGTCACCGAGTCTGCATTTGGTCTCTCCAATGTAGAGGAAACAGCATTGGGAGCAGCGAATGCGGTAGACTAAATTGAGGGAAGTGCAAGTGAAATGCTGCTTCACTTGAAAGGAGTGTTTGGACCCTTGCATGGTGAGGAGAGGGGAAGTAAAGGGACAGGTGTTGCACCTTCTGCGATTGCATGGGAAGGTGCTATGGGAGGGGGTTGAGGTGTAGGGGGTGATGGAGGAGTGGGCCAGGGTGTCCCGGAGGGAACGATCCCTATGGAATGCCGCCGGGGGGGGGTGAAGGGAAGATGTGTTTGGTGCTGGCATCATGCTGGAGTTGGCAGAAATGGCGGAGGATGCTCCTTTGAATGCGGAGGCTGGTGGGGTGATAAGTGAGGACAAGGGGGACCCTATCATGGTTCTGGGAGAGAGAGGAAGGTGTGAGGGAGGATGCGCGGGAGATGGGCCGGACACGGTTGAGGTTGGGAGACTATGAGATTGGAAGCTGTGGAAGGAAGATCTCCAGAGGAGATGAGGTCAGTAACAGTCCTGGAAACAATGGCTTGATGTTCAGAAATGGGGTCATGGTCCAGGGGGAGGTAGGAGGAAGTATCTGTGAGTTGAGGCTCAGCATCTGCAAGGTAGAGGTCAGTGCGCCGGACAACAACAGCAACACCCTTGTCAGCAGGTTTGATGACAATGTCAGGGTTGGACCTGAGAGAACGGAATGCAGCAAGTTCAGAGAGAGAGACAGGTTAGGGTTGGTGAGAGGAGCAGAGAAATTGAGATGACTGATGTCACGTTGACAGTTCACAATGAAAAGATCAAGAGAAGTTTAGAATCCAGAGGGAGGGTTCCAGGTGGAGGGAGAGTATTGGAGGCGGGTAAAAGGATCCGTTCAACAGGGAGAGGGTTCCTGCACAAAGAAGTGAGCATGGAGATGAAGGCGGCGGAAGAAGAGTTCAACAAATCCCCATCCACCGCTGCTCTCCTCCATCTGGCTGAACGTGTTCTCTCATTGAACAATTTCTCCTTTAACTCCTCTCACTTCCTCCATATAAAAGGTGTGGCTATGGGTACCCACATGGGCCCTAGTTATGCCTGTCTCTTTATGGGGTATGTGGAACATTCCTTGTTCCAGTCCTACTCTGGCCCACTCCCACAATTCTTTCTCCGGTACATCGATGATTACTTCGGTGCTGCGTCATGCTCTCGTCTGGACCTGGAAAACTTCATTAATTTTGCTTCCAATTTCCACCCCTCCATCATTTTCACATGGTCCATCTCTGACACTTCCCTTCTCTCCCTTGACCTCTCTGTCTCAATCTCTGGTGATAGACTGTCCACCAATATTCATTACAAGCCTACCGACTCCCACAGCTACCTCGACTACAGCTCCTCACATCCCGCTTCCTGTAAGGACTCCATCCCATTCTCTCAGTTCCTTCACCTCCGTCGCATCTGTTCTGATGATACCACTTTCAAAAACAGTTCCTCTGACATGTCTTCCTTCTTCCTTAACCGAGGTTTTCCACCCACGGCAGTTGACAGGGCCCTCAACCGTGTCTGGTCCGTCTCCTGCGCATCCGCCCTCACACCTTCCTCTCCCTCCCAGAAACATGATAAGGTCCCCCCTTGTCCTCGCTTATCACCACACCAACCTCCGCATTCAAAGGATCATCCTCCATCATTTCCGCCAACTCCAGCATGATGCCACCACCAAACACATCTTCCCTTCACCCCCCTGGTGGCATTCTGCAGGGATCATTCCCTCCAGGACACCCTGGTCCACTCCTCCATCACCCCCTACATCTCAACCCAATCCCACGGCACCTTCTCATGCAACCGCAGAAGGTGCAACACCTGCCCCTTTATTTCCCCTCTCCTCACCGTGCAAGGGCCCAAACACTCCTTTCAAGTGAAGCAGCATTTCACTTGCACTTCCCTCAATTTAGTTTACTGCATTCGCTGCTCCCAATGCTGTTTCCTCTACATTGGAGAGACCAAACGCAGATTGGGTGACCGCTTTGCGGAACACCTTCGGTCTGTCCGCAAACATAACCCAGACCTCCCTGTCACTTGCCACTCCACCCTGCTCTCATGCCCATATGTCCATCCTTGGCCTGCTGCATTGTTCCAGTGAAGCTCAACGAAAACTGGAGGAACAGCTCCTCATCTTCCGACTAGGCACTTTACAGCCTTCCGGACTAAATATTGAGTTCAGCAGTTTTAGATCATGAACTCTCTCCTCCATCCCCACCCCCTTTCCGATCACCCTTTTATCCAATAATTTATGTAGATTTTTCTTTTCCCACCTATTTCCATTATTTTTAAATGTATTTCCATCCATTGTTTTATCCCTACCTTTTAGCTTATTTTGATCCCTTCACCCCACCCCACCCCCACTAGGGCTATCTGTACCTTGCTCGTCCTGCTTTCTACCCTTAATTAGCACATTCCTTAGATAATATCAAGAGCTTCAACACCTCTATGTCCTTTTGTCTATGAAATCTTTTGGTTATCTCCACCTATCACTGGCCCTCTATCCAGCTCTACCTGTCCCACCCCCCCTTAAACCAGCTTATATTTCACCTCTTTTCTATTTTTCCTTAGTTTTGTTGAAGAGTCATACGGACTCGAAACGTTAACTGTGTTCCTCTCCGCAGATGCTGTCTGACCTGCTGAGTTTTTCGAGGTATTTTTATTTTTGTTTTGGATTTCCAGCATCCGCAGTGTTTTGCTTTTATCTTAGTGCTAGAATCTATCAATGCCTTCTCATGCACTGAGAAGTTTTAAGCCAATTGTCCTGCCTCAGGAGGTCATGAAGTGCAAATACAGGTAGTTGTTTGTGTCATTGCTATCAAACATGATTGCAATGGTTTCAGACTTCAGTCCCAATACTAAGTTAGGGAAACTAACTGGATTGCTATTGGTAGTGGATTTCTTTGAACATTTTAAATATGTCTTGTTGCTGATGAATTCTTTCTAATCTAACAACCATGATAAACTGCGCAGTTGCAGAATGGCTGAGAATAATGAAATGGGCCTTAGTTGAAAGAATACCTTTGAAAACTTGCATGTTGAATTTATTTGTGTCTACTATGATGATCAGTGCTTCAAATCATTGTACCTTAGGGATCATTGTAAAACATAAGTATTGTTCTGAAACTCAGACTGAGCAACTGGTACTGTTAATAAACATTTCGAAATATATAATGTTTTGAGTCTTCAAACGTCAACTTTGTTCTTCTCCGCCGATGCTGCCAGACCTGCTGAGTTTTTCCAGGTAATTCTGTTTTTGTTTTGGATTTCCAGCATCCGCAGTTTTTTGTTTTTATAGAAAAATGTAAGTCCTAGTTTTTTCTTAAATCTTGTTTCTTTCTGTCTGGACCCAGCTTATCAGAGAGGAGGTGACTAAACTGAGGAAGAATATCCCTGTGAAGCAGACATGGCCCATTCTTCCATTGGTCTCTTTGCCCCAGTGCTGAAAGTGCTGAAATGTCTTAACGGGAATTAGCTCCCAAAACTTTTTAAAGGCCAATCGGCATAGAATCTTTGAGAATTACTCAGCACACTCTAACAAAAAAGATTGAGCAATGCACATTGCACTCAGGAGTGAACAGTGCAGCAGATTTTTCATTACCATGACATGGTTTCATTAGCACACAAAGCACTGCTGTTAGTCAGGGCTGTGCAGAAGAGTTACATTGTACGGAGCTCCTGCGTTCTGCAAATGATCACCAGAAACATCTATTGCATTGATGTCCAACTTTTTGAACTGCACACCAATCAAAGCGGACTGCATGTGATAAAGCAATAACCAGAGTCGCCAAAGACAAAAATGCAAGTCCCATTCATTTAATGTGAGACTACACAGTAAAGCAAGCTACCTAAGTACAAAGTGAGACTTGCTCCATGAAATACAAGGACCTCCTTCCCACTCATTTTTCTTTCCTACTCATCTCCCCTTCCTTTGAAGGCTGGTTCTCCTTTTTTCATTCTGTCCCCATCCTACTCCTCTTTTCTGTCCTCTTCCCTTCTAAGAACATAGGAAATAGGAACAGGAATAGGCCTTACAACACCTCAAGCCTGCTCATTCATTTAATAAAATCATGGCTGCTCCTCAACTTCAACCCCACTTGCCCACCTAATCTTCATTAGCCTTGATTACTTAAGAGTGCAAACATCTATACTGGAATTTATTCAACGACTGAGCATCCACAACCCTCTGGAGCAAAGGATTCCAAAGATTCACAACCCTCTCAGTGAAGAAATTTCTCATCATCTTTGTCCAAAAATGGCCAGCCCCTTATCCTGAGACTCTGCCCACCTAGTTCTGGATTCTCCAGCCAGGAGAAACAGCCTCTCAGCAATAACTCTGCAAAGCTTTCTCAGAATCTTACATATGTCCATGTGATCACCTCTCATTCTTCTAAACTTCAGAGAGCGAAGGCCCATTTTACTCTCCCAATGGGACAAGTCTCTCATCCCAGAATCTTAATTTCACCTCTTCATTCTCCACTTCTTTAGTCTGTTCTTTCTTCCCGCTTCCCTGGTCACATTTTTTGTAATCTTTCTCTGCATTTTTAAGTGCTCTTTCTGTTCTGTTTCTCTGTCAGAATACAACTGTCCAGATCATCCTGTAGTGGCAAGATAGGCAGGTATACACCACCGATTCCACCATCCAACATACTGACCTCAGTGGTGATAACTTCCTCCACACATTCCTGAACTTCTAATTAGAACATATCACAGCGGATACAACAGAAAATCGTAAGCAGCACATTAAATCTCCAATATATTCATCCTGCTTTTAATGGTGCGATTTCTTTGTCATTCGGGTAAAATGCTACAAGTTAAATTAGTTATAACTTTAATTGATTCTACCAACTTAAAGTGCCATAGGAATTGTATTTTGTAGATTTATGAAAACGTTTAACATCTTTGCTGTTGTAATAATAGATCCGGTAATTAAACAAAGCAGTGCAATGAAAGCCAATTGAGTTACATTTAAAACAAAAGTAGAATTACCTGGAAAAACTCAGCAGGTCTGGCAGCATCGGCGGAGAAGAGCAAAGTTGACGTTTGAGGACTCAAACCGTTATATATTTCGAAATGTTTATTAACAGTACCAGTTGCTCAGTCTGAGTTTCAGAACAATACTTATGTTTTACAATAATCCCTAAGGTACAACGATTTGAAGCACTGATCATCATAGTAGACACAAATAAATTCAACATGCAAGTTTTCAAAGATATTCTTTCAACTAAGGCCCATTTCATTATTCTCAGCCATTCTGCAACTGCGCGGTTTATCATAGTTGTTAGATTAGAGAGAATTCATCAGCAACAAGACATATTTAAAATGTTCAAAGAAATCCACTACCAATAGCAATCCAGTTAGTTTCCCTAACTTAGTATTGGGATTGAAGTCTGAAACCATTACAATCATGTTTGATAGCAATGACACAAACAACTAGCCGCACTTGCACTTCATGACCTCCTGAGGCAAGACAATTGGCTTAAAACTTCTCAGTGCATGAGAAGGCATTGATAGACTCTAGCACTAAGATAAAAGCAAAAAACTGCGGATGCTGGAAATCCAAAACAAAAATAAAAATACCTCGAAAAACTCAGCAGGTCAGACAGCATCTGCGGAGAGGAACACAGTTAACGTTTCGAGTCCGTATGACTCTTCAACAAAACGAAGGAAAAATAGAAAAAAGGTGAAATATAAGCTGGTTTAAGGGGGGGTGGGACAGGTAGAGCTGGATAGAGGGCCAGTGATAGGTGGAGATAACCATAAGATGTCATAGACAAAAGGACAAAGAGATGTTGAAAGTGGTGATATTATCTAAGGAATGTGCTAATTAAGGGTAGAAAGCAGGACAAGCAAGGTACAGATAGCCCTAGTGGGGGTGGGGTGGGGTGAAGGGATCAAAATAAGCTAAAAGGTAGAGATAAAACAATGGATGGAAATACATTTAAAAATAATGGAAATAGATGGGAAAAGAAAAATCTATTTAAATTATTGGAAAAAAGGGGGGATTGGAAAGGGGGTGGGGATGGAGGAGAGAGTTCATGATTTAAAACTGTTGAACTCAATATTCAGTCCGGAAGGCTGTAAAGTGCCTAGTCGGAAGATGAAGTGCTGTTCCTCCAGTTTGCGTTGAGCTTCACTGGAACAATGCAACAAACCAAGGATGGACATGTGGGCATGAGAGCAGGGTGGAGTGTTGAAATGGCAAGCGACAGGGAGGTCTGGGTAATGCTGCGGACAGACCGCAGGTGTTTTGCAAAGCGGTCACCCAGTCTGCATTTGGTCTCTCCAATGTAGAGGAAACTGATTTGGGAGCAGCGAATACAATAGACTAAATTGAGGGAAGTGCAAGTGAAATGCTGCTTCACTTGAAAGGAGTGTTTAGGCCCTTGGACAGTGAGGAGAGGGGAATTAAAGGGGCAGGTGTTGCACCTTCTGCGGTTGCATGTGAAGGTGCTGTGGGAGGAGGTTGAGATGTAGGGGGTGATGGAGGAGTGGACCAGGGTGTCCCGGAGGGAACAATCCCTGCAGAATGCCACCAGGGGGGTGAAGGGAAGATGTGTTTGGTGGTGGCATCATGCTGGAGTTGGCGGAAATGGCGGAGGATGCTCCTTTGAATGCGGAGGCTGGTGGGGTGATAAGTGAGGACAAGGGGGGACCCTATCATGTTTCTGGGAGGGAGGAGAAGGCATGAGGGCGGATGCGTGGGAGATGGGCCGGACACGGTTGAGGGCCATGTCAATCACCATGGGTGGAAAACCTTGATTAAGGAAGAAGGAGGACATGTCAGAGGAACTGTTTTTGAAAGTGGCATCATCAGAACAGATGCGACGGAGGTGAAGGAACTGAGAGAATGGGATGAAGTCCTTACAGGAAGCGGGGTGTGAGGAGCTGTAGTCGAGGTAGCTGTGGGAGTCGGTAGGTTTGTAATGGATATTGGTGGACAGTCTTTCACCAGAAATTGAGACAGAGAGGTCAAGGAAGGGAAGGGAAGTGTCAGAGATGGACCACGTGAAAATGATGGAGGGGTGGAAATTGGAAGCAAAATAAATAAATTTTTCCAGGTCCAGACGAGAGCATGAAGCAGCACCGATGTAATCATCGATGTACCGGAGAAAGAGTTGTGAGAGGGGGCCAGAGTAGGACTGGAACTGTAGAATTGTTGAAGGGTCATGAGGACGCGAAATGTCAACTTTCTTCTTCTCCGCCGATGCTGCCAGACCTGCTGAGTTTTTTTCCAGGTAATTCTGTTTTTGTTTCGGATTTCCAGCATCTGCAGTTTTTTATTTTTACCTCTCAGTTACAATTGAGTTTGGTTGACTTTGTCGGGTGAATTCTTTCATCTTCTCAAGTGTCCACAAATCCTACAGCAAAGTGAAAAGTATTTGCGCCTATCTGATTTTTGTTCTCTTGTTTTAAGTATATTTGCAATTAAATCAGCCATAAAATCATGGGAGACATGACCATTTACTGAGCATCTAAATTTCAGGAGGGTTTGCTCCAACCTGGGATAGAATATTTCTGTTGGCGTGTGCCCGACACACTGAGGCTTAAAATGACATGCAGTGATGTTGGGCATGAGTCCCAACATCATCGCGCGCCATCGCGATATTTTGTTCGGCGGGCGCGCACCAGAGTCGGCTGTGTGCCCACCGAAATGTAAGCGGCCTATTAGGGCCATTAAGAAATTAATTGAGGCTCTTGCGAACGCTGCCGGTTCAACCTTAAAGTGAAAAACCCAAGCAGCCTCCACGTTTTTCAGGAAACTTCACCCCATGAGCGGGATGAGATTTCCTGAAGCCTTTATCAAATATTACAACTTGCATAAGTTTAAAAACACGCCTCCAACTCATGTGACACAGTCACATGAGGGGATTGTTAAATAGTTCTAACAATCATATATTTAATTGTTTTAATATCCACTCAATCGCCCTGAGGTGTCTCCGTGTCTCAGGGGATTGCTGTGCTCTTTCGTGCGCGTGCGCAAGAGTGAGCTGGCCCCAGACTCTCCTTCCTCCCCCTGCCTGCACAGGGTAGCGCCGAGCGCTATGGCTCGCGTATTACGCTGGGAGGGCCTTTAATTGGCCCGCCCGCATAAAACGACGGCGCGGGGCCGATCGCAGGCGGCAATCAGCTCCACGCATGCCCCCCCGCCTGCTCCTGCCCAGCCTGCCCACCACAGGAAAAATCCTGGACCTGCAGTGGGTCAGAAATCAGTGGCTGTTAATTGTTTATTGAAACATTTGAGCAATTAATCCCGGAAAATGGGTTCTTGCGTTCCGTACGGAAGCTCATTGATTTCAGTTGGGAGGGAAAGTAAATGACCAGGCTGATCTTCATACCTGAGTGCTGAGACATTGATCTCAATTCGAGCAAGGGATCATTAGAAGATTCAAAGTTAATCTAAGTGTTATTTTTCATGCACCACTGACAATTATCAATTGATTTACTCTGCACGTGCTACAGATTTTACGTTACCCATTAAAACATACTTATCAACTAATTAATCAACTAGTTAAGATATTTTCCACAGAGATAAGAACAAAAAACTGCGGATGCTGGAAATCCAAAAAGACCCCCCCGTCAGCATTCCATAGGGATCGTTCCCTCCGGGACACTCTGGTCCACTCCTCCATCACCCCCTACTCCTCACCCTCTACCTATGGCACCACCCCATGCCCACGCAAAAGATGCAACACCTGCCCCTTCACTTCCTCTCTCCTCACCGTCCAAGGGCCCAAACACTCCTTTCAAGTGAAGCAGCATTTCACTTGCATTTCCCCCAACTTAGTCTACTGCATTCGTTGCTCCCAATGTGGTCTCCTCTACATTGGAGAGACCAAACGTAAACTGGGCGACCGCTTTGCAGAACACCTGCGGTCTGTCCGCAAGAATGACCCAAACCTCCCTGTCGCTTGCCATTTTAACACTCCACCCTGCTCTCTTGCCCATATGTCTGTCTTTGGCTTGCTGCATTGTTCCAGTGAAGCCCAACGCAAACTGGAGGAACAGCACCTCATCTTCCGACTAGGCACTTTACAGCCTTCTGGACTGAATATTGAATTCAACAACTTTAGGTCTTGAACTCCCTCCTCCATCCCCACCCCCTTTTTTTCTTCCCCCTTCCTTTTGTTTTTTTCCAATAAATTATATAGATTTTTCTTTTCCCACCTATTTCCATTATTTTTAAATATTTTTAAATCTTTTATGCTCCCCACTAGAGCTATACCTTGAGTGCCCTACCATCCATTCTTAATTAGCACATTCGTTTAGATAATATCACCAACTTCAACATCTCTATGTTCTTTTGTCTATGACATCTTTTGATGATCTGCTTCTATCATTGCTTGCTTGTCCCTACAACCACACCACCCCCCTCCACTTCTCTCCCCCAACCCAACCACCCCCCCCCCTCACCTCCCCACCCCCACCCCCCCCCCCACCCCCCCCACCTCCCCCGCCCCCACACCTTAAACCAGCTTATATTTCACCCCTTTCCTTGGATTCATCTAGTTCTGTTGAAGGGTCATGAGGACTCGAAACGTCAACTCTTCTTCTCCGCCGATGCTGCCAGACCTGTTGAGTTTTTCCAGGTAATTCTGTTTTTGTTTAAGATATTTTCCACATGTTTTAAGGATAATTAACAACAAAAGTGCAAACATTCCTGTCAGAACTGGACACTCGTATGTTCAGGTAACTCACGTGAAGAATTTGAATGTCTAAGAATGCATTGCTCCATATGCATAATTGTAGGACAATGCTCATTATTCCAAGGTCATCATGGAATGCAAAGATAACCCCTGATTTCTTTTCCCTGATTCAGGGGCTGGTAACTTTTTTTACCTGAAGAGTTTTTTTTTAATGCCTAAAGTAAAAATATTGTGATCTACAAGATGAAAATTTGGCATTTCTTTACCAAACACTTCTCAAATTGCAAAATGCAAAATTTTCATATATAATAAATAAAATATTTGTACTGAATTTATGTATAAATAGAAAAGAAATTGACATTAAACAGTTCCAACTTTGAATTATTGTGTTCTCTGACTTTTGACCCTCCTGTTCACCTCTCACCCGCTCACCACCACCCTCCCCAACCCTCCTGCTCACCAAGTCTCCCACTCGCTGAATTTCCTGCTCACCACTTCCCACTCCAACCCTCCCACTCATCACCTCTCCTGCTCGCTGATCCTCCCTCTTGCCAACTCTCTATGCTCACTGACCCTTCCTCTTATTGCTTCCCTCCCATTCTCTGCCTCCCTGCTATAAGCCGACCGTTGTGCTTGCCAGTCCTCCAGCTTGGCGCTTGCCTCATTCACTCCCTCATTCTTGGAACTGCCTGCTTGCCAACTCTCCTGCTCACTGCCTTTCTCCCACTCACCACCTCCTTCCTCCTTGCAAGCTGTCCCGCTCACTCCCTCTCTCCCAGTCACTGACTCTCCCGCTCACTCCCTATCTCCCACTCACTGACGCTCACACTCACTCCCTCTCTCCCACTCACCGACCCTCCCACTCACTCCCTCTCTCCCACTCACTGACCCTCCCACTCACTCCCTATCTCCCACTCACTGACGCTCACACTCACTCCCTCTCTCCCACTCACCGACCCTCCCACTCACTCCCTCTCTCCCACTCACTGACCCTCCCACTCACTCCCTCTCTCCCACTCACTGACACTCCCGCTCACTCCCTCTCTCCCACTCACTGACCCTCCCGCTCACTCCCTCTCTCCCACTCACTGACCCTCCCGCTCACTCCCTCTCTCCCACTCACTGACCCTCCCACTCACTCCCTCTCTCCCACTCACTGACCCTCCTGCTCACTCCCTCTCTCCCACTCACTGACCCTCCCACTCACTCCCTATCTCCCACTCACTGACCCTCACACTCACTCCCTCTCTCCCACTCACTGACCCTCCTGCTCACTCCCTCTCTCCCACTCACTGACCCTCACACTCACTCCCTCTCTCCCACTCACTGACCCTCACACTCACTCCCTCTCTCCCACTCACTGACCCTCCTGCTCACTCCCTCTCTCCCACTCACTGACCCTCACACTCACTCCCTCTCTCCCATTCGCCGAGCCGCCCACTCACTCCCTCTCTCCCACTCACTGACCCTCCCACTCACTCCCTCTCTCCCACTCACTGACCCTCCCACTCACTCCCTCTCTCCCACTCACTGACTCTCACACTTACTCCCTCTCTCCCACTCACCGACCCTCCCACTCACTCCCTCTCTCCCACTCACTGACCCTCCCGCTCACTCCCTCTCTCCCATTTGCTGAACCTCCAACTCACTCCCTCTCTCCCACTCACTGACCCTCCCACTCACTCCCTCTCTCCCATTTGCTGACCCTCCCGCTCACTCCCTCTCTCCCACTCACCGACCCTCCCACTCACTCCCTCTCTCCCACTCACTGAACCTCCCACTCACTCCCTCTCTCCCACTCACCGACCCTCCCACTCACTCCCTCTCTCCCACTCACTGACCCTCCCGCTCACTCCCTCTCTCCCACTCACTGACCCTCACACTCACTCCCTCTCTCCCACTCACCGACCCTCCCACTCACTCCCTTTCTCCCACTCACTGACCCTCCCGCTCACTCCCTCTCTCCCACTCACCGACGCTCACACTCACTCCCTCTCTCCCACTCACTGACCCTCCTGCTCACTCCCTCTCACCCACTCACTGACCCTCCTGCTCACTCCCTCTCTCCCACTCACTGACCCTCACACTCACTCCCTCTCTCCCATTCGCCGAGCCTCCCACTCACTCCCTCTTTCCCACTCACTGACCCTCCCACTCACTCCCTCTCTCCCACTCACTGACCCTCCCGCTCACTCCCTCTCTCCCACTCACTGACCCTCACACTCACTCCCTCTCTCCCACTCACTGACCCTCCCACTCACTCCCTCTCTCCCATTCGCCGACCCTCCCACTCACTCCCTCTCTCCTACTCACTGACCTTCACACTCACTCCCTCTCTCCCATTCGCCGACTCTCCCACTCACTCCCTCTTACCCACTCACTGACCCTCACACTCACTCCCTCTCTCCCACTCACTGACCTTCCTGCTCACTCATTGACCTTCTGGCTCACTCCCTCTCTTCCTCTTGCTGACCCTCCGAATCACACCCTCTCTCCCACTCACTGACCCCCCCCCACTCACCCTCTCCCTCCCACTCACTGTCCCCCGCTCACTCCCTCTATCCTGTTTGCCAACCCTCCTGCTCGCCACCTCTCTTGCTTGCCGACCATCCTGCTCATTGCCACTCCCACTCGCTGACCCTCCATCTTGTTTACCACTTCCCTTTCCTGAACCCTCATTGTGAGTGAGGCCTCTGGAGAGGGGCAGCATGAGAAAGGAAGGGAGTGAGGGACTGCAAGTGGGAGGGTCAGGGAGGGAAGCGGGGAGTGGGAGAATTTGTGAGTGGGAGGGATGCAGTGAGTGGGAAGATTAGCGAGCGGTAGGGAAGGGTTAAGCATGAGGTTTGATGAGCAGGATGGAGGCAGTGAGCAGGCGGGAGAGTCAGCGAGGGGGAGGAAGAGCGTAGGCAGGAGGATTGCTGAACAGAAGGGAGGGATGATCAGGAGGGTTAGCAAGTGGAAAGGAGGGGCTAAGGGAGTTGGCAAGCAGGAGGGAGGCACTTCGTGGGAGGATTGGCGAGCAGGAGGGAAGCGGTGAGCTGGAGGATCGGCGAGTAGGAGGGAAGCGGTGAGCTGGAGGATCGGCGAGTGGGAGTGAGGTGGTGAGCTGGAGGATTGGTGAGTAGGAGGGAGGTGGTGAGCTGGAGATCAAGAAGTAGGAGGGAGGTAGTGAGCTGGAGATCAACGAGTAGTAGGGAGACGGTGAGCTCGAGAATCAATGAGCAGGAGGGAGTCGGTGAGCTGGAGGGTGGTGGTGAGCTGGAGGATCACTGAGTAGGAGGGAGGCGGTGATCTGGAGGATCGGCGAGCAGGAGGGAGGCGGTGATCTGGAGGATCGGCGAGCAGGAGGGAGGCGGTGATCTGGAGGATCGGCGAGTAGGAGGGAAGCGGTGAGCTGGAGGATTGGCGAGTAGGAGGGAGGCGGTGAGCTGGAGGATCGGCGAGCAGGAGGGAGGCGGTGAGCTGGAGGATTGGCGAGTAGGAGGGAAGCGGTAAGTGGCAGGGTAGGAAAGTGGGAGGATTGGCAAGCATTTGGTTGGTGAATGTGAGTTAGGGAGTGCGCAGGAGCGTTGGCGAGTGGGCTGCAGAAAAGACAAGGGGCTGAATTTTATAGGCCCACCCGTGAATGGTGAAAATGTTTGATCAGGACAATCCATCCCAGTTCCCAATAAGTGATGGGGTCGCAATCTCAGTGAGATTATCTGTAAATGCTGCCACGTTAGGCTTGATCCAGTGTGTTCAGGCTTTGTGTAGGGGTCTTCTATACAACATGGATAGCTCAACTGGGAGATAATGGGATGCTTAATCTTATGGCCATCATTTCAAGTCCCTTGTAGATAATTGGCTTTTGCTTAAATATTTTAGTCAAAATATCTTTTGATTGTTTTTTTTTTACCAAAAATTGTCCTTAAACGAAATATTGCTCTCAATTCTCCACATTGGAAGTTAAGAATTTCATTTACTAAAATGTCCTGATTGTACATCGTCACCATTCACTGAATCATCAGAAACATTTTTTGAAGAGAACTGTTGCTAAATGATAGATGGACTAAATACAAGAACTTGCAATTGGTTAAGGACTGCACAGACCCAAAATGGGTGACTTGAACTTTATTAACAGTCTGTGTCAAGCCAACTTGTTTGTTTTCATGCTGTCAGCTAACACTTTGACACTGACACTGCAACTGAGTGTGTGTAGAAAGTGCTCCATCTAGTGGCACAATTAAACAAAGCCTACTAATTAAAGGGCCATCACCTGAATGCTTGTGCAGATTGGGTGCAGAACTTTTCACAGCTAAAGGTGTTAACATTGGCATGTTTTATTCCTGGATAATGAGTGCAACTATGTTGAATGTAGACACCACAGTCTAGTTTGTAGGGAATGTGAGGCCTGGTACCAGGCATGCCTGTTGATATTGAACTCAAGTAGTATGTCCAAAAACACAGACCAAGGAAATCATCTCATTGAATGTAGCTGAAGGTTCCATGTGAATGTCATCACACCTACTCGGGAAAGCTTGCTGAAGCTTGGGGAGTAGTGGATGTGTTATGATATGGCCGGTGGTAGTTGCCAGGCTGACCAAATCCCAAAGGAAACTTGGCCATGCTATTACAACAATTTTGCAATTTGTATTTATTATGAAAAGCCTTGTGCACTGAATTCAGAAGTAATGTGTCTACTACCCCCTTTAGAGGTTTTAAAGATTAAATTCAAACATTTATAAGCAAAAGAAAAATAAAACTTAAACACACAAGACTGCTGTTACATAATTACATTTAGTTTTCTAACAGTTCTCATAAGATTTCTATGTAACTAATTTCTCAACAACACACTCCTTTCAGGCAACACTCCAAATAGATTCTTAATTTATAAAACATCCAGTAATATTACCACAAACACCCACCATGCCATAAGGGTTGCAGAGGGCAGGGGGACGGTTGTAGTGGGGGGGTGGGGGGTGGGTGGGGGACACTTTGCAGCTTCTTTCTCCCTCTCACTCATTCAAAAATGAAACTCCAAAGGCTTTTAACAAACAAAATCTAAGTTACTGGAACACCAAACTTCTCCAGGGTGACTAGAGGCTTTCCCCCCACAGGTCGGTTTCACACAACGCTCCTTTCAAGGTCTCACACAGCCACTCCCATGCAGCGTTCTATCTTTCTTTAAACATGTTTCTCCCTTTTGATCTGTAAATCCCATTGTTTCACCTTAATTTTAGAAGTTATTTTTCCCAGAATATAAAACTCTTTCATGTTGTTATTATGCCCAGCATTCAGGAAAAATAAACTGAATAACTTTGCCTTATTTATCTTGCCAGTTGTAAACATCTTATCAGGTCTCTTTGTAAATTAAACAACTTTGGAATTAATCAAAAAATGCAAAATCCATATACACTGTTTGTGTTGAGACTTCATCTTAGCTCACCCCTCTCCATTTCAAATGCCTGTTTTACACCTAACACCTTCAAATTCAAATCTTGCAATCTGACTGTCTGCAGTTTAATTAAACTAGACATATACAGACACAAACATACACACACACAACACAGTTCCCTACAAGTCTACTTTAAAATATCCCACAGCATTATGAAAAATGATCTTTCCTTTACACTTCCACCCTTATAGCAAAATGAACCGTCATAATTCTAAAATATGGTTTTATTTTCTCAACCCATCTTACATTATTTATCTACATATACAAAACTATTACACTACCAGGTACATACATTAACATGACAATATATACAAAGCCTTTGTATCAACAGAAGTCATTTCAGTCCATTGTCCACATTCTAATTGTCCAATTTCCTTTTAACTTTAAATGTTTGACAATGCATCTGCATTAAATTTTCTTGTCCAGCCCCATGCATAAGCAATAAATTAAATGGTTGCAGTAAAAAACTCCATTTGAACAGTCTTGCACTTCAGTCTCAGGATTTGTCCAGAAATTTTAAAGGATTGTAGTCTGCATAAACAATTGTTTCTGAAGAATTCCATGCAACATAAATTTCGAAATGCTGCAACCCTAAAACCAGACCTCGGGTCTCCCTTTTTGATGGTTGAGAATCTTTTCTGTGAAAAGTATCAATTCCTGTTTCAACTTCTTGTAACAACGCAGCACCAATACCCAAATCACTTGCATCAGTTGCCAAAGTAAACTGCTTGGCATAGTTAAGTGCTGCCAAAACTGGTTTAACAGTCAACACAGTTTTTAAACAGTCAAATGCATTCTCACACTCCTGAGTCTGCTGAGGGGTGAAGAGGCAGAGGTATTCTAGGGGAAGGAAGGAGTACGGGGGTGGGGGGGGGGTGGTGGGCCGGGGGGGTGGGGGGGCAGCAAGTAAGGGTGAAGGAAGAAGTAAGAGTGGAAGAAAGAGTCAGGAAGGGTGTGGGAGTAAGGATGGGGGAAAAAGTGAGGCTGGACAAAGGAATTGGGGGGAGGGAGTAAGGGTGGCAGAAGAGGTAAGGGTGGAGGAAGGAGTCAGAAAGCGGATGGACTAAGCTGAGGGGGGTGTGCAGAGGGCAGGCCAGTGAGGGGTTGGAATTCTGGGGGGTGGGAGGACGGGGTGGGGGGGGTGCGGGGGGAGCGGGTGGGGGGTGGTTCCAGGGATGAAGGGGTGCAAAGGGGTGCAGAGAGGGGATGTGCAGGTGAACATGAATGGGAGGGGTCGGATGGGTCACATCTGCCTCCTGGGGAGCAAACTGAGTGTGGATGTGGTATAGAGGATGGGTGAGAATGTTCGAGGGCAGAGTGAGGCGGTAGGGTAGGAGGGTAAGGGTTCGGCGGTAGTGATAGAAGGCACGGCGAGGGTGATTGGTGGGGACCCGGAGGCAGATGGGGGTGGGGAGGAGGAGGTAGTGGAGGTGAATGTGGATGGGGGTGGGATTTTCTGGAAGGAAGGGAACGTTCATGTTCCCCTGGACATCCCTGAAGGAAAAGGATTGTGGCTGTAGGTAATGGAGGGGTGATGCCAGGTGGGGGTCAACTATGATGGGGGAGAGTAAATGGGTGCCTGAGGGAGGGGAAAAGATGGGGGAGTGCACAATGCAGTGAAACCAGACCATGCTGGCTAAATCAAAAGTGAAATGAGAGTCGTGGTGGGCAAGATCAGGTGCTGCATGGGAGTGTGATCAGTGGGTGGGTGGAGATGCAAGTCAGCTCAGATGGACAACTGAAAGTGAACCCCAGCAGGCAGCATTGAAAATACTCAGGATAGTAAGATGAGTGTGAAATGTGATGGATCCATGTGTGTGGGAGAGAGCGCTTGCATGAGGCTCCGAAGACACGCACACACTTCTTCCTCCAGAATCACTCATTGGCCAGCTGCTCCCTCTGAGGTGACAGAGGATGATGCTGAGGGGGCCACAGGCAAAGGGGACTCGGAGGGAAAGAACAGCCTCTGAAATCCCTCAGTGAATGACCCAGAGCTGTCCAGCTGGCGCTCCTACTCCCTTTGGGTGCCCGAATGCCCCAGCCTGACTCCTTGAGCTTAAAGAGCACCTGGAGGGGCCTCAAGGTGCCCCATTTCCCCCTCATGTTGCCAATGCAGGAACTCACCCATGGCCACCACGATGGAGTGCAAGCCTGCGTACATCCTTGCATTCTGCTGGACTAGGGTCTCCACAGCATCCTCCATCCTCCCCATGGAGACCTCCTCGCGCACTGCGTTAGAGAGCTGGCAGACACACTCCTCCAACTCGCCTGCCACTCTGATGAGGGTTTCCAACAGCTCTGCGTGATGTTCCCCCACCTTCTGCTGACTCTTGAGGATGAGTTGGAAGACCAAATCCAGAGGTTCATCATCTGGTTCGGTCCTCACAGAACCCTCTTCCCCAGCAGTCCTCCGAGTGCCGGGGAACTCACATGAACCTGCCTCCTCCTGCTGCTGACACGTGTCTGTGCAGTAACCACCAGATTGTGAATCCGAGCCTGCTGCAGATCTAGGTCCCACCAAGGTCTGTGTCTCTGTGCTGCTGGAGGGTGTGGGTAAGCGCTGTGATAGGTCTTCCAGGCTGCTTTTTTCCACTGGAGGAGGTGTCATCTTGGCTACAGATGAGGACGTGGATGAAGCTGAGAGACTGGCTGGCTGAGGGTGTCAGTCACTTGGCAGAGCTCCCTGTGAACCAAAGTAGAGATAATTAGTGCATGGCAGCAGAGTCAAAAGCAGGAGAGGGAGTGCTCACAGTTGCATTGAGAGAGGGTTTATGTGGTGCAGGATCCTCACGAGGGAGTTCACTGCTGACTTCAGCATCACCACAGCCAGGGTCCACATCCTCACCAGTCAGCATGATGGCACATTCCTCAAAGTGACTGAGGAGCCTAACTCTGCATGGAATGTTTTGTTTGGTGAGCGATGCCATGGACAGGAATGAGGATATAAGCTCCAGAGGGTATGAGCCTGATGGAGATGTGAGGGTGCGTGTGAGAGTTCGTGATGTTGACCCTTGAGGTGTGAGACCCCTGTGGATGTGTGATGGGTTTGTGAGTGTGTGAGTTGTGAGTGATGAGAAGAGTGAGTTACCCTTGTGGAACGGATGAGATAATTCATCCTGTAGCAGCATTGGGTAGTTGTCCTCTTTTGCAGGGCAGTGGCACTTACTACCGCTGCCACCTTCTGCCATGCTGGGTTGGTGATGCCCATCCTACAACCAGAGCAGGGGTAGCGGGCATCTTCTCGCTCTCCAAATGGCATTCCAGTGAAACATCACTCAATATGGCAATGGCAGCCTTTTTCGCCTTTCGTGGACACCTTCCCTGCACTAGTCGTGGGCTGAAAACACTGAGATATGTGTGCGCGGCTGGACTTTAAATTTGGCGCCCGCGTGATGAATTGGTGAGGTGATGGCACAGTGGGGGAATGAGAGGCCGCCAGCCATGGAAACGGCATGTTTCCTTTGAATGTATAAGCAATGCAGCAGATTTGGGACAATACGGTGTGAAAACCCGCCATCGCGACCAGCGGGTAAACCATCTTTTTACTCGCCTGCTATTGCACTCAGTGAAAAATCTGGGACAATCCCGCCCATGATCTTTGTGTCCCATCCAGTTTCGGCACCATCACAATAGGTGAACTCCAGTTACTGCAACTAGACTCTATGCTGTGATTCTGAAGCATGAATTCGACTTCTTTTTGCATTTGAGCTAATTTTACTGGATTTAATCCATAAGGATGTTGCCTTATTGAAACTGAATCTCCCACATCTACAACATGCATAGCTAATATCCCCCCCCCGCCACTCCCCCCCCTCCAGTTTATTCCCAAAAATAGCATGTGTGACTGCAATAACTTTTCCAAATCATCTCGAAACATGCCTGGAAGGTAACTCAATATTACAATCAAATTATTAAGTACTCCCATTGTTCAGTTTAATTACAGAAAAGTCAATTTCAGAACCCTACATTTCTACCTATTTCTCCTTATCTACCATCTCTAATACCTCCTTCTGGTTATCTTCCCTGTCAAAGTACTTTTTAAGCATATTTACAGGATACACCCTCTGCTTTCTTCTATCTGGAGTATTTATTAAATAATTTACTTCACTTATTTGCTTTTCAACCTTGTAAGGCCCACTAAACCTTGGCTTTAATAGTTCGCCTGACATTGGGAACAAGGCTAACATCTTCTCTCCAGCGATAAAACCATGAGCTTTTGCCCTCTTATCTGCACTTGTCATCATCACCTGCTGCGATATACCTTTAAATGTTCCTTAGCTAACTCACATGCTCTGTTCAATCTTTCTCTGAGTTTCGTTACATAATCCAGGAGAGTAGTTTCCAAAATTTGACCCATTAGTTTCTCCTGAATCAACTTAAGTGGTCTCCTTATCTCATGACCATAGACTAATTCGAAAGGACTAAGCCCTGTTGATTTGTTGGGGGCATCCCTAATAGCAAATAACAGGAATGGAATCCCTCAACCCCAGTTCTGTGGGTAGTCATGACTATAAACTCTCAACATACTTTTCAAAGTTTAATGCCATCTCTCTAATGCACCTTTTGATTCAGGGTGATAAGCTGATGATTTAAACTGCTTTATCCCCAGGCTGTTCATTACTTCCTTAAACAGCTCTGACATCAAATTCAAATACTGATCTGACTGTATTTCTTTTGGTAACCCATATCTTGTAAATAATTTGGTCAACTTCTCTGTAACCCTCTTTGCTGCAATAGTTCATAAAGGTATTGCTCCCACAAATCATGTAGACACATCCATGATTATCAGCAAGTACTGATTTCCACTTTTGATCTTAGGGAGGGGCCCTACACAATCAATCAGGTCCCTGGTAAAAGGTTCCTCAAATGCTGGAATCAGAATTAAAGGTGCAGGTTTAATCATTGCCTGAGGTTTTTCTGTCACCTGACATGTGCGACGTGTTCTACGGAACTTGACTGCATCTTTATGCAGTCCAGGCCAATAGAAATGTTTTTGCATTTTCAGCTGAGTTTTCCTAATTCCTAAATGTCCAGCTATTGGGATTTCATTTCTGTATCCAGATGGGTTTATTATTTGACTACCCCCCACTTCTCATCTGCTGGAATATGAGACAGTCTCCATTTCCTCTTTAACACATTACTTTTAAGGTAATAACATTCTGGAATACATTCTACCTCTCTGAATAAGTTGTGCGATATAACTGCTTTATTCATGGATCTTTCTGCTGTAATTCTACCAAATTCAGCTATTCAGCAATTTGAGCTAAGCCCTCTTCAGCTTTCTCTTCCTGAACAATCTTTTCAAAGACAGATCCAGTTAATTTGATGTCAGCATCCTTCCCTTGCCTTTTAAATTCTTCCTCTTCCTGTTTCAACCTATCAGTTTGCAATCTCATTACTATACAATCTGGAAACAATCTAGGATGCTCTTTCTGCTACATCTCTGTTGAATGCATCTCCAGAGGCTGCTCGACTTCAGTGGGCATCACCAACACCTGTGACCCAGCTATATCATTGCCTAGGATAATTTGAACCTCTGCAATGGGCAATTTTTCCACTACCACAACAATCACCTCTCTTGTTTACAACTTACTTTTTAAATTTACCTTCCACAATGGAATAGGCTTAGCATCTCTGTGAACTCCATTTATTTCCACTCTTTCCTGAAATACCCACTTTGACACCAAATAGCACTATTCCATAACATTAAGGACTGACTAGCCCATGTCCCTTAAAATTTTAATATTTTTGCCTGCTCTACCTTGTACGCATGGAAAGACTTTCCCTTCACATATAAAATCTTTAAACATTTCAGTAACCTGGCCTCCCTTGGGTAAACTGTGAACACATACCCACTCCTTTACCTACCAATGATTCTCCCTGCTCCACCTGTACACAAGCCATCTCATCTGCATCAAAATAGCCTTTTTTTACTGCATCGTAATCCACAGATACTTTTTCTGACAGTGATGCATATACCTCATGAGCTCTACTTACCAACCTAGACTGTAAAAATCAATGTCCAGATTTCTTGTGGCTGTTTCATTTGCTCAGCTATCTTTCTTCTGGACATCAGAACCCTCAATACTCTTATCTCTAGAAATTTTCTGTGTTTCAACCACTGCAAAAGGATTTTACCTGTAACCTCCAACACATTGACTTTGTCTGCCCAACCTCATTACAGTGGAAACATTTAAGTTTTTGAGTGTCACTTCTACCCTCAGCACCTTCCTTTCTGGTCTGAGGAGAAATTTCCTGAGGATTTGAAGCTGCCTCTACTCTTCCCTAACCACCTGCCTTCCTTTCACACTCCCATTTTCTTTCCTTCTTGGATTTAAAAGCTTGATGAAAAATAAGGTTTGGTCTACGGACTGGCTGATAATCATTAACTATCTCTGCTGCCTGCATAATTGTTTTAACCCTCTGATCTTCCACATGAGCTCTAAAGACCAAAGGAAGTGAATCTTTAGATTCTTCCAAAAGAATTACTTTTCTGAGAGCTGCATATGTTGCCTCTAACTTCAATGCCCCTAGTCATATATAAAAATGACTTTGTTTTACTCTCTCAAACTCAATATAAGTCTGTCCAGTTTCCTTATATTCCAAAATTTCTGCCTGCATGCTACAGGGAGCATCTCATATGCACCAAAGTAGCCTTTTTTACTGCATCATAATCCACAGATACTTTTTTCTGACAGCGATGCATATACCTCATGAGCTCTAACTACCAACCTAAACTGTAAAATCAATGTCCAGATTTCTTGTGGCTATTTCATTTGCTCAGCTATCTTCTCAAAAGAAATAAAGAATGCCTCTATATTCCTTTCCTCAAACTTCGGGACGCCCTGTATAAATTTAAACATCTCCCGACTGACAGTGATGCATATACCTCATGAGCTCTACCTACCAACCTAAACTGTAAAATCAATGTCCAGATTTAATTTGCTCAGCTATCTTCTCAAAAGAAATAATGAATGCCTCTATATTCCTTTCCTCAAACTACGGAACGCCCTGTATAAATTTAAACATCTCCCGACTGGGGTTTCAGTTGAAAGTGATTGTCTCCATGTCAGAATGTTCCTTAGCATCTGAGGTCTCATATTTAACTTGCAGCCTTTTAAGCTGGTATTCCCTTTCCCTCTCTTTTACTCTTTCTTCTATTGCTAACTTTTCCATTTCCGATTCCCTTTCCTGTTTTCTTTGTCTCTCCTGCTTGCTCCCAATGAAATCCCTGTTCTCTCATTTTCTATCTCGTTCGCTTCCAATTCAAGATTTTTTCATTTCCAACTGAAACTTGGCCAATTCCAGTGACTCGTCCTTTGGAGAACATGATCCCTCTAGTTTCAATTTCAAATGCTGTGCTATGACTTCAATTATGTCTGCTTTCTTTGCCCCTGCAATTAATCCTAACAGCAGCTTATCCGCCAATTCCGTTAACACAGCCTTAGTTACTATTTGTACACCAATCAGGGTTAGATATTCTAGTCTCAGAAAAGTCTTAACAATTGTTAAAGCCTTAATTGCAGTCTAACCACTTTAAAATCCCTCGACACAAACTCCTGAGTTCAATGTTCTTCTCATTCTTGTAGAGTTAAGATTCACCAACTCCAAGCCAATTAAGGATTTTTAAAAATCTCACAAAGAACCCCCAATTTTATTATATTATGGCAGGTGGTATTTCACAGGCTGACCAAATCCCAAAGGGAAAGTTGGCCAGGCTATCACAATGATTTTGCAATTTGTATTTACTAAGAGAATGTGTGTGCACTGAAGTCAGAAGTAATGAGTCCGCTAGCACCTTTAGAGATTTTTAAGATTAAATTAAAACATTTATTAACAAAAAAAACAAACACATAAGACTACAGTTATACCGTTACACTTAGTTTTCTAACAGTTCTCACAAGATTTCTACTTAACTAAACTCCCAACTACACACCCCTTTCAGGCAACACTCCAAATAGATTCTTAATCTATAAAACATCAAGCAATATTACCACAAGCATCCACTGTTGCCATAAGGGAGGGATTTCACAGCTTCTTTCTCGCTCTCACTCAAAAATGGAATTCCAAAGGCTTTTAACACAATCTGGGTACTGGAACACCAAATTTCTCCAGGGCAGTTAGAGGCTTTCCCCCCACAGGTCTGTTTTACACAATGCACCTTTCAAGATCTCACACAGCCACTCCCATACAGCTTTCTATCTTTCTTTAAATATATTTCTCCCTTTTGAGCTGTAAATCCCATTGTTTCACCCTTACTTTGGAAGTTACATTTCCCAGAATTTAAAACTCTTTCATGTTGTCATTATGCCCAACATTCAGGAAAAATAAACATAATAACTTTGCTTCATTTATCTTGCCAATTGTAAACCTCTTATCACACCCCTTTGCAAATCTAAGAACCTTTGAATTTGTCTAAAAATGCAAAATCCATTCACACTTTTTCTGCTGAGACCTCATCTGAGCTTATCCATCTCCATTTCAAATGCCTGTTTTACACCTAACACCTTGTGATGATTCAAACCTTGCAGCCTGACTGTCTGCAGTTTAATTAAACTAGACACATACACACACAAACATACACACACATCACAACCCCCCACAAGTCTGCTTTAAAATATTCCACAGTAATATTTTTTTTTTTAAATTCCTTTATACTGTCCCTTTAACAATCAGATTGCTTAATGTTTTCAGTTTCCTTTCTGGGCAAGACAGGTTATAACAATCATCAACTTTAAACTTGTAACCCTCAAAGTCCTGGGAACGGGTGCCATAAAGGATGCAGGAGAAGGAAAAATAGAAGATTTACTGCTAACTTTGAGTTTGCAATAAACTCCTGTTGCTTTTCCTTCTCATCCTTTTTTTTAGTTCACTTACTGCCAGCAAAACACAAGTTTTAGCACTCACCATGTCGGTTACATCCATTCTAAAATGCACTGGGAAGGACACACACAGTGTGAGTGAACAGAAAGAGAAAGAGATGCTTGTGGAGCAAAGGAGGATGAACTTGGTGTCAGGTGGATGATCTTACATATTACCCCATGCGTTAGTGAGTCTGGGGATCTGCATCTCGCAAGACCAGATCTAAAAGGGAAATGTTTTCAGAGCATCAAGCACCACTTTGGTCATTGGAGGATTCCACTAGTTTTAAGGAACAACCTTGCATGAGGATTTTGCAATCACATAGTCCCTCGTGGAATATGTAGCAACTTTAGTGTTACCTGTAGTGAAGCCCCCATGACAGAGTCTCTAAGGGTAGTTGCTTTTTCTCCCATGGATTCTCAGATTGTTATTAAGCAGCTTTGGTTTTCCAGTATTGAACAGACTACCTTCTGGTGTGACAAGCTTGGAGATCAGTTAGAGAGAACTACAAGGCAGGATTTCACTTATCTTACTGATTGCATAAATTGTGCCGCCACATTGATCAGTGACCATAGTAAGTGAGTAAGTAAGTAGCCATAAACTACAAAGGGCCATAGGCATCTCTGTCCACTTATATACACTGGACACAGATAATGGCGTTGTCTCTCAAATTTCAACATATCTTGCTCCCCTTGCCAGGGCTCTCAGCACGTAAACTCTAGCTGCAAATGTAATAGGTCCACGTCAGTAACCAGGTAGGCAAAGGAATGCTTCAATGGAAAGGCAATCATGGTGTCTCCCTAAGTAAGTCCTTCAAGCAAGTTCCAGCTCTGTCAGTGAATGTCAGGTTGGCCACAGCTTTGAATTTCTAAGCCATTATCTTTTCGAGTAATAGATGGGGATACCTGTCAGATCTCATAACGAAATAGGCCACGGTAGATAAATGGGTGAAAGGGACCAATTCTGCCAGGGTTAACTCCTTCACCTATTTCTCCAAGGAAAGCAGGCAGAAACATGAACAATCACTTCCCCTTTTCTCCCTGCAGGGAGCAGGATATTGCTGATGGCACATGTTGCTATGCCTAAAATGCAGTCTTCATGATCAGAAAGACCCTCTCACTGTCCTATTAAAAGGCATTGGATCTGTGACCATTAGTAGAAAATTATGGATATGGACGCCAGTTTTCCTAGTTATAGGCATGTCTCCTTTGTTTTATGGCAATCTGAAGCACCACCATTATCTGAAGGGGCAGGAAGATTAAACAAGTAATCCTGAGGCAGCAAAGACATCATATTTAGCCTAGGTGCATCTTCTCCCTCTTAGCGATTGAGGATGACTTGCTTCCTTTCTGGGTTCATTGGGTTCTGAAATGTCTGATTAATCCAATGCGTGATCTTCAAACTCTGACCCATGAGGGGTAGGTGGTGCTTGAAGGGCCAGGCACATGGATTGTTGGGAGGTTTTTGTGCTCTCTCAGATGCATCAACTTTGCAGTTGCATGCTCCTGACAAAAGGTCTCAATCTTATTGTTGCCTTCCCGAATGAACCTCCTCCATTTTGGCTGGTAATAAATAATGGATGCCCATGAGTCAGTGGGCATGTTTGATTTCTTCAGGGATGCTTTGAGGACATCTCTAAAGCGTTTCCACTGTTCTCCTGGGACTCTCCTGCATAACTGAGTTTTGAGTAGAGCAGTTGTTTCAGGAGTCTTGTGGCAGGTATAAAAACAACATGTTCTGCCCAACAGAGCTGGTTTTGAGTGATTACTGCCTTTATGCTGGGCATATTGGCTTGGGACAGGATGTTGCTGTTGGACTGCTTTTCTTGTCACCGAATCTAGGGGATCAGACAAAGGTACCACTGGTGGTATGTCTCCAGTGCTATGAGGTGTCTGATGTAGGTTGTCCAGGTCTCCATGACCCCAATCAACCTTGAACAAGGGCTGCACAGTAATATAATGAAGCACAATAGGTTATCAATATCCTCATCAAAAGAGTATCAAAACATTGAAATAAAATTTCAAATACTTGGTTAAATTAGATGGGGTGTTATGGTAAAGTGTCAATAATTACTCGTGTCTGATGTCTATTGCATAACCTCTCTGTAGAAACAGGCATTGCCATGGAGTATTTGTGAAGAGTCCTAGGTACAGCTGTCAGCAGAAGAGAACACTAAGAAACAGTCAGAAACTATGCTGCTCAATTCCACGTCATGGAGTCTTAGAGCAATTAGTAACATCGCCACTTAACTGCCTGCTCTACTCGCATGTAAAACCCACCAAGTTCACATAGGCCCAATAAAAGAGGGGGTAGCACTAATGGTTAAAGAATCAATTCCAGTTGTGAGAAGGGATGATATACTGAATGGGTCAACAAACGAGGCTTTATGGATTGAGCTTAGAAATAAAAAAGGGGCAGTCACACTACTGGGAATATACTACAGACCCCCAAATAGTGAAAGGGAGATAGAAGAACAAAAATGCAGGCAAATTTCTGCTTGTAAGAACAAGAGGGCAATAATGGTAGGAGACTTCAAGTATCCTAATATCAACTAAGATTCAAACAATATAAGGGGCACTGAGGGAGAAAAATTCATGCAGTGTGTCCAGGAAAATGTTTTCAACTAATCAGTGACAGACCCAACGAGATGAGATGCAATTCTAGACCTAGTCTTGGGGAACGAAGAAGGGCAAGTGGGTGAAGTGACAGTTGGCGCCCCTTTCAGGGACAGTGATCACAATTCAGTTAGATTTAGCATTACCATGGAAAAGGACAGAGAGAAGGCAGGAGTAAAAGACTTGAACTGGGGGAAGGCAAATTTTTCTGAAATGAGAAGGGACTTGGCTGAGGTGGACTGGACAGCACTGCTGGAGGATAAAACAGTGGAAAACCAGTGGGAAGCACTAAAAAGCAAGATCCTAATTGTACAAAGTAGGCATGTCCCCTACAAAAGTAAGAGTGGTACTGCCAAATCTAAACCTCCCTGGTTGTCTAGAGGAATACAGGGGAAGATCAAACAGAAAAAGAAAGCGTATGATAGGCACAAAGAACTAAGCACTGCTGATAGCCTAGACAAATATAGGAAGTGCAGGGATGAAGTAAAAAAGGAAATAAGGAAATCAAAGAGAGGGCATGAAAAAAGATTAACAAGTAAAGTTAAAGATAATGCAAAGATGTTTTACCAATACATTAATGCTAAAAAGTTAGTTAAGGAAAAAGTGGGACCTAACAGAGATGAAGATGGAAACTTATGTGTAGATGCAGAGCTGTGGGAAGGGTTTCGAATGAATATTTTGTCTTCATGTTTACAAAGGAAAGGGAGGATGTAGATATAGTAGTCCAGGAGGAACACTGCGAGATATTGGATGGGATAGTCATAAAGAGAGAGGAAGTACTTGAAGGGTTGAAATCCGTGAAAGTTGATAAGTCACCAGGGCCAGATGGATTGTTTCCGAGTCTGATGAAGGAAGTCAGGTAGGAGATAGCAGATGCTCTGAGGATGATTTTCCAATCCTCACCAGATACAGGGGAGGTACCGGAGGACTGGAGAAATGCAAACATAGTTCTGTTGTTTAAAAAGGGATCAAAGGAAATGCCAAACAAATATAGGCCAGTTAGTCTTACATTGCTGGTGAGCAAATTAGTAGAATTAATCCTGAGAGATAGGATTAACTGTCATGTGGAAGGGCATGGACTAGTCAGGGATGGTCAGCATGGATTTGTTAAAGGAAGGTCTTGCCTCACAAATTTGATTGAATTCTTTGAGGAAGTGACAAGAAGGGTTGATGAAGGTAGTGCAGTGGATGTTGTGTATATGGATTTTAGCAAGGCATTTGACAAGGTCCCACATGGCAGATTGGTCAGTAGAGTAAAAGCCCATGGGATTCAGGGTAATGTGGCAAACTGGATAAAAGGTTGGCTTTGTAACAGGAAACAAAGGGTAATGGTTGATTGATGCCCTTGCAAATGGAAAGTTGTCTCAAGTGGTGTTCCACAGGACTCGGTGTTGGGACTCTTGCTGTTTGTGTTATATATTAACGATTTGGACATGAATGTGGGGGGGCACGATTGGGAAATTTACAGATGACACAAAGATTGGCCGAGTAGTGGATAGTGTAGAGGATAGTCATAATCTCCAAAATGATATAGATGGGTTGGTGGAGTGGGCGGTAAAGTGACAGATGTATTTTAACATGAAGAAGTGTGAGATCATACATTTAGGGTGATCAAACAGTTACGGGGATTACACAATAAATAGGAATATACTAAGAGAGGTAGATGAAGTGAGAGATCTTGGCTAAGTAGTATGTCATAAATGATCAGCTGTCCTTTTTTACTAACAGGCAGCTTGATGTTCATTCTTGATCATGCACAACTTAGAATTATCAGAAAGCAAAGCATGATTTTCTTTAAAAAATTTAAAAAATAAAGTTCAGGATTGAGATCATTGGCAGAGGTATAGTATATAAAAGTAAAGATATAATGATGAAATTGTATAAAACACTGGTGAGGCCACAACTGGTCACCACATTACAGGAAGGACGTAGTAGCACTGGAGAGAGTGCAGAGGAGGTTTGCAAGAATGTTGTCAGGGTTAGAAAAGTGTAGCTACGAGGAGAGATTGGATAGGTTGGGGTTATTTTCCTTAGAACAAAGAAGGCTGAGAGGTGACTTGTTTGAGGTGTACAAAATTATGAGGGGAATATATAGAGTAGACAGGATAAAATTGTTTCCCTTGGAGTAGAATTCTCAAACCGGGGGAATAGATAAGTGGCGGAAGGTGAAAGGGGGACATGAGGAAAAACTTTTTTACGCAGAGGGTAGTGGGTGTCTGGAATTTGCTGCCCAAGTTGGTGGTAGAGGTAGAAACGCTAAACTCTTTTAAAAAGTACCTGGATCTGCACCTAAAGTACTGAAATCTGCAGGGCAGGGCTATGAGCCGGGTGGAGGAAGGTGGGATTAGAAAGGGCACCTGGGTGTCCTCGGGCTGGCATGGACAAGATGGGCTGAATGGCCCCCCTTCTGTGCTGTAACCTTTCTACGGTTCTATGGTTCTATGATACAGTTATTATCTTGGCCTTGTAATCAACTTCTACGGATACATATCAATTTGGCTGTGACTGCATTATTTCAGTCCATCAAAAATGAATATTAATAATTTAGCTGAAATAAAATCCACCTATTTTGTTCTGTCTAATACTCTGAGGTGTGTGCGTGCGTGTGTGTTCAGTGACAATGTATAGTGTGTACCTTCTCGTGTTTTTAAGTAATTCACCAAAAGGGAGGTGATAGGTGGTGGCCTTCAGATGGGTGCCTCTTGGGATGGACCTGGCCCTAGTATCCCATGGTCATGGGCTAGCCCCACAACCCTCAGACTTGCACTTGCAGCACTGTAACCACTAGTTCAACCTCATATATTCCCGCAAGACAGTTGGGTTCTGATGACAAGTAACCAACAGGCATTTCCTTGCCTATTCTGCTAGATTCCACCAGGAAAATAAGGTTAAAGTTTTCCACTCAGTGTCTGATGATTTCTTTTTTATTTGTATGGTTCAGTTGGGAAGGCTATGAATTGTGGAGCTCTTCTGGAAAGAGTAGCAACCTCCTTCATGGCATGATTAGCAGCTATTTGCCAAATATGGCAAAATCACCTTGTGTGGACTGGAAGAATTTAGGTGTCAAGGAACTAGGGCAGATGTAACCTTAGGTAGTAGAGGCAAAACTACTTCCTGTGATAAGCAGACAGCAGTCCTTCAGACAGTAGTTGGCATATTTCCCCAAGCGCATCTGGCAAGAGTACAGCTTTCTTGAGGTGGTGACAGTCATAAAAGTTTAATGACTATTGGTCAGTGGATCCTGGTAAGTGGGTATACCAACTGCACTTTAGAACACAGCAGCACTTTGCAAAGATGGAAGGTGCAGTATTTGAATAAATAAAACATTTTCTGTTGATGCTTTATACTATTTTGTCACTGTTTCATGTCTCAGGTACACATTTATATTCAATTCACATACTTATGGGTAGGCATTCTAACTTTATTCTATAATCCAGAAAATTCCAAAATCCAGGAATGCTTTGGTCCCAAGCATCCGGATTGGAGAGTGTAGATACTAATCTCACTCCTTGGACATGATACAATATATTCAAAATCATTATACTGCACAGTGATTACTAAATGTCAAAGTACAAACACACTGATATCCTGAAGCTCTTCAGACTGCAATCACTGTTTGCAATCAGTGATCTCATCTCTGTAGGCAGTCCCTCAGGATTGAGGATGACCTGCTTCCGCTCTGATTTGATGGGTTCTGAAATAACTGATAACTCCAATGCACCATATGCAGACTCTGCCACATGTGGTAGTTGAAAGGTTGGGCAATGGGTTATTTGGAGGTTTGTGTGCTCCTTCCGATGTCTCGACATTGCCTCTGCACATTCCTGGCAAATTCTCTCAATGCATTTGGTGCCATCCAGAATGAACCTTCTCCATTTTGATCGTTCACAAGCCAGGGTCTAATGTATACCTAACGCAGGTATGTTTGATTACTTCAGAGATGCTTTGAGGACACCCCTAAAATGTTTCCGCGGTCCTCCTGCCACGACCGAGTTCAATATAGAGCAGTTGCTTCAGGAGTCTGCTGTCAGGCATACAAATGCCATGTCCCATCTAGCAGAGCTGGTTTTGAATGATAAGTGCCTTGATGCTGGGCAAGTTGGCTTGGGAAAGAAAGCTACTGTGGTTCTGCCTTTCTTCCCACTAGATTTTGAGGATCTTTGCAAAGTCCCTGCTGCTGGTACTTCTCGAGTGTTTTGAGGTGCCTGTTGTAGATCGTCCAAGTCTCCGAAGCATATAAGAACACAGGGGTCACTGCTACCCGGTAAGCCATGACCTTAGTCTCGGGTTTGAGATCCCGGTCCTCAAATCCTCTTTTCCTCAGTTGGCAGAAAGCTGAGTTGGCACACCTCCGATGGCGGGGGCCCTCAGGGGCACTGTGATCATGATTATATTCAAGAGGGGGAGACAAGTCTGATTGCAGTAACTGCAGAGCAGGCTCGCTGCTATAATCAGGGTTAACATTAATCACATCCGCTTGCATTGCTTTGCTTTTATCTAATGCAAAGTTTTACAAATTTACTAATTATTTAAAAGATTAAATTGTATCCTTTCATGTCGTTATTCTGATGAAATTCTGCAATATTCATACGTTAGGCTATTATAATACTTCAAAGGGTGACTTCTCTTTCGAAGCTAGTCAGTAATTTGCAAATTCCGAAACGTCAATGGCTTCACATTCTGCTTTGCTCATTGCTGCCCTCTGGCAGTGCATCGAATCAGAACACAATTGTTTCAGGAACTGCCCACTACCCTTATCCAAAGCACTGTAATCATTTCTGTGTCTAAATATCTAATCAATAGGATCCTCAGCAGTGAAGTTATAATCTGCAGTTATGCGTGGTGACTTTTGACAACGTGTACTTAAAGAAAATTCTAACAATTTGATCCAAAATGTTAATTTCCTTTCTTTTCTGAGAGGGTGGGAGCCAAAGTTACCCACCCTAGAAAGGAAAACAAGCTGCTGTTGAGATGAAACAAAGAGAAAATCAATGCAGATTTACCTTTTAGAGACCTTACATGGATCTGAAACTCCAATGCCCCATAATGGGCTCCCTCTGCAAGTGTTTTTCTAAAGCTCTCTGTTAACAAAGGCAATGGCCCGTGATTTGCTGTCAAAATAACAATGAAGCTAATGGTGCTTGCTGCTACTAATGCGCAAATGACACAACAACTGCAGATAATGGCAGATTTGAAATTAAGTAGATAAGTCCAAAAGTTGCTGTTTAGATTCCCTGCTCTGCTGTTCGCTTATTGAAAGCCGCATTGTGCTGCCGGTTGACTGTAGCAATGCTTGAGTGGTGTGAAGTTGCTGTATTTGTGCTGTAATTATGAACTAAAGTTGCCCAAGAAAGATAAGTGTTGTCCATTTCCGTCTGACTATAATTATAATGAAGTGTTAAGCATTAATTGCTGCCAGATGCTCTCTTTGGCATTGAAAATTAACTATTATAACTGTGGGGCCCCATTACTTCAGGTTTTAATTGTTGTTAGAGATGTAAAAAATGTAAAGTTGTTTACTTTGTTTTTACTTATCCTTTCAGCCCTTATATTCCTATATCTTAATCTAATCTTTTTTCATTCTCCATTGCTCTTTCTCTACCTGATTTGACATTGAATTCACCCACTTTAATTCACAATTCCTTCCCAGTCCTTGTGTTGTTTAATTTCACAATCCTTCAATCTGATTGGTTAAGGAGATACATAGTTGCTTGCCCTGATTATTCAGGTTCTGGATGCCTGTTCTCCCTTGCTGCAATGTTATCAGCCCAGAGTCCCGTAACTTGCCACACAAAAATTTAAAATGTAAACGTGGAATGGCTAGTCTAACCAACAGAAAACATTGCTTGATTCATTCCTACAGTAAACTCTAGCCCAATGAAAATACAAGATTGGATCTCTTGCCTGCGCTGTAATTCCTGGTATATGAAGGGAGAGCATTTCTGTCCACCACAAGGACACCAGTCTGACCAGACCTGAGTTTCTGAGGTCAGGGTCATTTGAATAACTTTAGTAGGCTCCCAACTTGTAGGTTTTTCAGACTTTCAAACTTGCTACACATAGCAAATTGGGATCCCAAGAACAAATAGATGTCCATTGTACGCAGAATTGTTATGGTGAAAAGATAGAAAATCAGATTATGCACTTGTCACGAGCTTATCATTACAACATGCTTGCCGCTATATGAGGAAATGCATTATGTGTCATTTGTCTCTCCTAGCAGACAATTAGGCAGCCAGAACGACCGGGGGTGCCTAGCAGAACATTCTCAACTCAATTTCTTCACTAGCCCCTAATCTATCAGTGGAGGGAAGGCTGAAGGACTAGGCTTTCCTTTGAAAGTAAACTCACCTAAAAAGAAAGGCTATTGTGAGAAAGGGACATAGGATCTTTCAGCCTTTTGCCCTCACCTCACTGCGATCCAAAAAAAATATTTCAAGAACACTCTGTATAAAAATAAAACTAGGTTATTGTGCAAGAGGGCAAATAAGGGATAAAAAAACCAGAAACAGCTAGAAACACTCAATGGGCCAGGCATCAATGGAGAGAAACAGAATGAACCTTTCAGGACTGAAATGTTAACTCTGTTTCTCTTTCCAAAGATCCTGCCTGACCTGCTGAGTATTTCCAGCAGTTTCTCTTTTTATTTCAGGTTTCCATCATCTGCAACATTTTGCTTTTGTACCAGGGTAAAGGAGTTGCACCGTGAAAACATCAGAGATTGAAATTCACCCACTCAAATTTAAACTTTACACTACTCAGCCCAGTACCAAAAATAAATGGAAATTATTCATGAAATTATTTTGATAAATGTATTCATTTTAAGGTGATAGTTATTTTCAGGAATGTACCATTAACTTAAATTTCCTTGCAGTTTGCAAAATATTCAAAAGTAGTATTTTTTTGTGAAATACATGCACTTCTAACATACCAAGAAGACATTCTTTCAAATGGAGTAAGAAATACAAGTATCGTCAAGCTTGCCATTAGATTGAGATATAAATGACCATATCAAAGTTTTCTTATTAGCTTCCTGCATTGATCAGCAATTGCACTCTGAAAAATAGAAGCCAACACCAACTTAGGCAAACACGGATCGCTCGGACCAAGGTGTCCACACTACAACTCAGAAAGAGTGCAATCTACAATGACATTGCTGCAAAATCATTTTCCTTTAGATCTGAATATGCTGCATTTTATTCACATTTCACAGTGAACTGTTGTTCCAGCTGAAGCTATTGGTTGCTTAATGACCAACTTTGGAGCAGTGGGGTCTCTGTGGCAGCATGTTGCTTCCCAAATGGCAATGCCTGATGGTGATGGTAGGCTGGCTGCAACTGATTTAGCCCTTGGTGGTAGACTCAGTAATCAGATACCTGGGGCAATCTAATCTGCAGTACACCAGGATGCTGGAGAAGGTCCGCCAGCGAGCTTGGCTCATTAGTGGGACCTGAAGAGGTGAACCTGTCACCGGCAGTTTGGATTCTTTCCATACAGCTGCAGACATTTTAAGATAATATTGGATGGTCTTAGCTAAGCAGGCAGTTGGAAGCTGGTAGGTGCCAAAAATTTAGTTGGTTAAACTCTAACAGTACCCTAGTGGACACTTGACACTTTACAATTAGGTAAGTGGTGCATATCACTCAGTGTGTGCACTCTCTCGGATAAAGAAGAACCCTGCTTTATGGGTTTCCCAGTAGCTTATTTAGGGCATACTGATGAGTTCTATATGTGTCAGAGGCTCATCTGACCAAAGAAAATGTACCTGCATTTCAGGAAATCTTTTATTTGGCTCAAATATGTTGGTGCATCATGCCTGGTAGGATAACTAATCAATCTGAAAGCAGAAAATTAGCACTCAAAGCAGAAAATTACCAGCATGACTCGCAAATAACAGAAAGAAAATGGCAGACTTTTATTGGATAGCTGGCGGGACTAAGTCTATCCAACGATAATTTCCTTTAAGCTGCTCTAACTGATGAATTGAGTTCAATGCGAACTTATCTTTCCTCTTTGGGAGATCAAGAATATCGTTACCCTTAAAACAAGGCATTGCTGAATTAAAGTTCCAGCTGTTTTTGTTTTGCTGCAGCGCTATTATTGAGGCTGCGGTGCCCTTTAAGAGTTCAGCGCGGGCTTTATTATCCTCCATTGCTGCAGTATTATTTAGGGTTGGAGCCTGGGTCCCTGCCCGGCGCTCTTTCAGGATCCATCTCACCGCTGAGACGCCCTTCAGACTTGGAAAAGCTGGGTTGGTGCCCACTACTGCGGCACTCTTTTGAGGACCCAAGCTGGAGTAACGCTGTAGCCCTGGTCATCTGGTCAGTGGACCGGCCCGTGCATTAGCATCAATGCAGTTTCGGTCCACAGACCCCCTGAGAGTGTGGTATTTAGATGCTGAGTAAATGCCAAGTTCCTGGCGAGGTATCTGCCTTTTAACGAATCTCTGTATTTGGGGCGGATGCGGCTGTCTGTTTTTCTCTGCACAGAGACGGTGTGATGGGAGACACACACACACAAACAACTATTCATGCCAGTTACTGCAACTTGGGATTTGAATGAATCGGTGGTGGGGGTGTGGGGGGGAAGGGGGGGGAGCGGTGGGACATTAAAAAGCCCCCCATGCAAATCTTTTTTTTTTACCATCTGTTCGTGATTATCACGGACAGCTCCCCTTTTACAAGCGTCTGTTTTTCTCGGCTGAAATGCGAGTGGAATATCATTTCCTGCAAACTGAGCAACTTCTCGTAAAACAATCCCCAGTTTGAACTTTTAGAATGGGCAAGGTGAATCGAAATAAATTTCCCGAGGTCTCCCTCTTGTTAGTTTTCTTCAGTCTGGTCATCAGAGGGAGACCATGCGTGCGCGCGTTTTGCCTTCAACGGACAGACACAAGTGCCCTTTTGATTTGTTTTAAATCCGGCAAATCCGTTAGTAAATGTTTTAAAACATATTTGTGGTTGTTTATCGCATTGCTGCGTCGCGCTGCCCAGCTGTCTGTCAGCCCTGCCCCCTCTTGTGACATGTTCTGCTCAGCCACTTAAACGCCGCACAGAAACCTGGTTAAAAATGTGTTTCGATTAATGGGCTGAGTGAGGGTTTATAGTATGAGCGACCCCAGCAACAGTTTTGCCCCCTCGGTTAATGGTTATATTGTAACCTGCAGAGCGACATTCTAGGTGGGCAGGTCTGTAGCGTGTGCATATCTTTATTATACCCTAAAGTTGTAGAAGATAACATTTCATATATCATATGCACCTTATATATATAAAATCGCCTTCCTGCCATTGGTTGTATTTGGAAGTGCTGGATAGATTATCAATGAATTTCTCAGGAGAGGGGCTTTAGGACAACGGGTAAGGGTAGGAGGGGGGGTAGGGCTAGGGTTCGGGGTGGCGGGGGTGGTCAGGGTTAGTTGAGGTAGGGGGTAATGTTCACTCCTACCTTGAAGGGAGGCATTAAGTGCCCATGGACTCCGTTTTTAAACTGAAGTCTGGAGTTATCCCCGTTCGGAAAAAAAAAAGACATTCGAGTCCCCGGTTTAATTTAAAAACCAGTTGCTCCAAGACGTATCTGGATGAGCACTTGAAACGACATAGCGTTACAGCGCTACGGGTCAGGTGCTGGCAAGTGGGATTAGAATAGATAGGTGCTTGATGGCCGGCATCGACACGGTGGGCCGAAGGGCCTGTTTCTGTGCTGTGTAACCCTATGACTCTGTGCACATGCAATCGCCAGATTCGCCCGCACTCACAAACGGCTTGCTCAGCTCTCCTGTTTGAGTGTCGCCCATACAGCCAGGCATCTGGAGTAGAATGATAGTGTTGGCTAAAAATCCAGGAGTACAGACAAGTGCGTAAACTTCTTTTGAGGGTGGGGTGGGGGAAGGGAGGGGGCCTGGTATTTCCAGTAAACTATTAGTATTTTGAAGTTAGTCACTTTTTGAGGCCACATTTTTTTCTCGTTTCTACAAGGCGGCCACTCCGGCAGACTGAAGACTGCTGCTTTTGTAAAGTAACGGATCTTGACACAATTACCCAGGCGAGCTCCGTGATTCATGGGGCAAACGTGTATTATAATAAACACATGTTGGCACCGAATCCCTTATCCAATTACTGCTAATGAAGCTGAATGTGTTTACCGGCTCTAACCCTGCTCACTACATATTCTTGCAGATGATTGACGGTGTGGCTTAAATACAGGAGGGATATGGGTTGGTGACAACTGCCAACGAGTGGGCCTGCAATGAATAAACATGCAGGCACACTCTGCCCTGTTTGGGAAGGTAGCTGGGACCCAGCGTATTTTGGGATACTAGGATTTGGCCTTAAAAGAAAAACCCCAAGAAAGTGTCGATTTGTTTAATGCTGCCGGTAATCGTGCCGATTGAAACCCCCTGTCCGGCCGGCTCTGAATTCTCAGCCAGTGAACCTCACCACCCACCTAGGTCCCAACGATACCACTACACTCAGTACTCTCTGCTCACTGTTACACTGCGCTCTGGCTTTGAGATTCTTAGTTTTTTTATATATATAAAACCAAATGCGAACTATTTGAGTCCAAATCCGCGGGTTTCAGCACGGAAGTGCTGTGTATCGTGTCCCTCACACCGACAAGAGGTAGAAAGGGAAGGGGGTTGGGGGGGGGTGGGGGTAGTGGTATTCTGCAGAGGTTTCGGGAAATGAGGCTGAGCGCTCCTCGTTCTGTACTGCCCTTCGTCTGATCAAACGGAAAGACCATGTCCTGCAGGACATTGTGACCCCCTCCAACCCAGTTCAATCACAAGATTGAGAATACCTGGCTCAGTAGCTCCAGACCTGTCAGCAAGTCCCCACTGATCACTTGCAAAGTTCAACTGGACCGAACATTGCCGGCGAGCTGCCGGGCTGGTCCCACTGAAGACAAGTTCTGCTTCAGTCTGGCGACCTTAGGCAGTGTTCACTGGCTCTCCCCCCCCACCCACCCACCCCACCCCACACATACACACACACCTGCCCCCTCCCTCTGGGAGATCCCTGCTATTTCCATCTCTTATCCCTCCAGCGGTGTCTGTGTTAACATGGGGAGAGAGGGGAGGGGGGTGGAATCTAAGACGGACGGAAGCCAAGTTGCTACCTGTGATCGATGGGAGCTTCAATCTCTTCTCTCCTCAATGTTTAAGGAGAGGCTGGCGGCTGAAAGATGATGGAACCGTGCTGTTGAGCAGAGTGCAAGTGGACGGGGCACTGAGCCGGCTTCTCCCCACCACCCAACTCCCGAGGCTGGGGAGGGAGGGGGGCTTGGAGACTTTATCACAATCTTCGGTCCAGCTCCTCCTTTCTGCTGGATGGGAACTGAGCTGTGCGCTCTTTTCCAGTAAACTGAGCAATCCAGCCGCTCTCCCGGTGATATATAAATATATATATATACAAGCCTGAAGCGGCTCCGTCCTGGATCTGCTCCCTATCTATAAGAAGCCGGGGAGAAAGAGAGAGGGGCACATGAAGGATTTTACAGTTGAATGGAGCCAGCCGCCTGATTTCGAGTGAGAGTTTCCAGGGGAGAATTGCTCCGACTGCCCTTCAGTTCCCGAGGAGGCGAAGGCGATATCATTAGTCAGCATGTGCGGGATGGTTTCCATCAGAACCAGCCTGGGATAATATTTACTTACACATTTCTCTCTCTCTCTCTCTCTCTCTCTTGTGGTGTTTCTAATTTGCCATACACACTGACGCAGGCGTACTGGCGAGGCTTGCGCAGTCTTTGGGATCCCGCAGTTTACACTGAGTTGATGGCAAACGGCGCGGAGATTGAGTCAGAGGCGGCAAGAAGGCAGCAGGACGATGGGGGGGAAAGGGTCCGCTTGCCCACCCTGACCCCCAGCGTGCGCTTGTGACCGAGCTGCATCATGTCAGCCAACTCGAAATTACCGGAGGGCGCAACCTGCAAGGCAAAGGTAAAAGAACAGATCAAGACTATTGTAGACGATTTGGAGTTAGTCCTGGGCGATTTAAAGGACGTGGCGAAAGAACTGAAAGAGGTAAGGAATGTTTAGGAGGAGGAGGGAGGGGGTGGGGGGGGGGGTGCAAATAAACTAGCAAATATGAATTTTCCAATGGGAACAATGATACGTTTTTGTTTTGGAATGGGGGGGCGGGTGGGGGGGACACACTCATTTATTGAGTGTGAGGAAGTGGGCGAGGGAGCAACAACTGTTCAGAATATCTGCCATCTCAGGAAACGTTGCCTAACTGCACCAGGTTACAGACCAGCTCTACATTCTCAAACTTGTACAGAAGACCCTCTTCCCCTTCGGAGAAGACTGGAATTCTCGCCCCCGGTCGTCTTCTAGCTACAGGGGGCTGTGAGGAACTAACAGGCGGTTCCAATGTCAGTCCACCCGCGCTCGCCTGGCGAAACCAAAACACTTCATGAACAACTTGGCTTCCGAGTGAGACGTTCGTACACTCTGACCCAGCCTTGCTAGTGCTCCAGCGTGATGGAATATTCACTTTTGGAATCAGTTTTATATGTCTGCCAATCCCCCGAATGCCTCTCATCGATCTAGTAGTTAATTTACAGAATTCCACAATTTATTACACTGCCGGGATGATGCCACCGGGGAATAGCTGAATCAGGGTAATAGTGTATTGTCAAAATCGGCCAGTGTGAAGTCTGTGTCATTCCTATCTCTAACAGTTATACATATGAATTTGGTTCACGTAAAAGCACATACAATCTGATTTCTAATACTTTCCTTTAGAAGGCAGTATTCCTGCATAAATTAATCTCGCTCACAAATCTAAAACTCATTCTTCACCGCGCAATACACTGGCGTAGCTGTACTCCCATGGTCTCAGCGAGCACTGGAGTCATCTATTAAAGGTCGTGATTAAACACTCTGATATGATACATGATGTAACACTTTCATTCTAAACCACCACAACAACGTCAGTATTCTCTTGCCGCGGGTTTTGGGGGGTGGGGGGGGGGGGGTGGATTTCATTTCAGCTGAAAAATCACAAATGAGCTAAAGTGTTGGCATTCCTTTTTTGTTTCATTTTTGCGATGATTTTAATCCGTATTAATTACTTGACAGCCTTTGATTCACTTTACTACCACTCATGTTAACAGCACAAGGGAAAAAATTCTGAAGGTAAAAGCCGTTCAGCAACAATGGATCAAAGGGCGCCTGTCATCCACCTTGGGCTTTTGTGAGATTGCTGCTGTTGCACTATCGTCCGAATCCTTTCATGGTCCTTTGGACGATTTTTGATGAAACGATTGGTTCAATGCATTTGCCTTGTCATGTGGAATAACACATGGTATGAATTTTAGAATAAGGACTGCTTGGTGGCGAATTAGTATGCATGCAGTCTCCAGTTGGTTTGGGGACCCTATGTGATTAAAGAACATTAAAACCCCGAACTGCCAATGGATCCGGATACATCTGGAGTTCATTGCAGACCAGCTATTCCTTAGCATGATGTACATTTGATACAATAATGCACCCACTTTTCTCCAGTTATTTAAAATGGGCTGAATCATGTCAAAGGACGTTTACTGCGGGTCAGGGAGGAGTAGCATTCAAATGAACGGGCCTGTGACAATTGCAGCAGGGATATTAAAGGGGCAAGATTACAATGAAACAATCTGTATGAAATAACATGCGGCTGACAAAATAGTATTTTATAAATCTACAGGAGGTCTAAAGTACCTTGAATGTTTTGTGTGCATAAACAATTGACACCATATTCTTAAGTAGTTCTTACATGCCTCCTGTACACTAAGTAAATGGGATTCCTTATAATTAAACTGGGTAAGCTTTGTGAATATATTTAATGTAATATGTTTAGCATATATAATTTAGTAAAACATAGTTGAGACATTTGTTTTGCTCATCAGTCCTGTTTTTATTGACTAGTATATGAGCTACGATATTCTCTTGTATCGTTCAGTAAATTAATTCCAGATATCACGGCTTGGGACTTCACATGATTTATTATGAGAGTCTATTATTCATTATTGTACACAAATTCTACAGCAAAATAAAAACACAAACAGAATACAATGAGAAAACATTGCTAGTCACTGAATAACTTATTGTTAATGCTTTCGGGATAAGTTGTTTTCGATCGGGAGGTGAGCTTTTTTTTTGCTTGAGCCTTTTTGAGCTCTGAGTGATCAGTACTGTAATAAACTCATCTTTGTATATCATGCATACATTCATACATTGGGACATTTTACTACATTAAAGAGGCTATATAAATGCAAATTCTTTTTGTTGTGATTGTATACAGCCAGTTGACTATTTTTAATAATTCTAATTGACTTAAATTTATTTCATGATGCATCCAAGAGGAGAAATGAGCTGTGAATCTCTTTTCACCACACTGTGTTTGAGGCTAAAGTAATAATTGTGTAAAAAGACTGCAAAATATCATTACATAACATAATGCAAATAAATATTTTTTCTGCCTTTTGTTTTCCAAGTTTTTTTTAAAAAAAAGTTTCTTTAGGTTTTGCAACTTCTTGAAATTTCTGTGCTAGGATTCTCAAGATTTGATGTTATCACAATGGAGAGGAAACATAAAATGTAATTGCAAACTTTATCATAATTTATGAGGAGCCCGTTAACAACTTAGTTACATTTCTGTTGTCTTTTCTCAATTATACTGAACATGTTTAAGTTCAGTATTAGTATTATATATCTGAAGTAATCTAAAAATAAATGTTAGAATGTCCTAGGTGGCAATATATTTCAGTTAGTCATATTTTAGTTAAATGATTTTAATGAATGATAAAGATTTTCCTCAAATTAAATTCACTTCTTTATGCTTTAACTTAGAACACTGTCAATTTAATTCCAATATTTGTACATATTTTGTAGCATAAAATCTGTATAGTTTTGGTTGTTTTAATTCTAGGTTTAAACCTTCAATGGTTTTCAATTAGCCAAACTCATTATTATGCTTCAGGACACGGTAACTTAATTCTGTAAATAGACTGATTTCACTTGAAATGTTTTCTGCTCAAAACATAACTTTAATTACTCCTTGTTGACAGATGTATTTACGTGCATAGCTTTAATATGTTGATTAAGCATCTCAAATCATTAATTGATTTGTCAAGAAAGACTTTCCAAAGGAAATGGGAAGAAACATAAAATAAATCAAACATCAATAACAGTTGATGACTCTACAGTCATGTTTGTATCCAAATTCTTTCACTGTGGGACCAAGCTCCATATATTTCAAAAGCATCTCCATTGCTGGAGTATACATCAGTGCTATAATTGAAAAATTCAAAAGGTTCTCAATTAAATACATGGTTTGAAAATCATTGGCCCAGCTCCCACTGGTAACATGCAGTGACTGTAACATCATAGGACATACCGTTGGACATTCTGGAACTGAAGAGTGATCAGATATAATTTTCACAACTAGAGGATATCTTTAAAAAAAAAATTTTATTAGCCAAACATGCTGTGATCACTATAAGCTATAAGTTTGTTATGATCAACATGTTCCAATCTTCAGTTGCTAAGTACCCCAGACTCATCTCCGAAATCTTCAAAATGAACACATTCTGGACTTTTCTTTCAAATACTGTAACTCAAAGTGCTGTCCAAACAAATTTTGTTTTATCTGTGGTAACGTAATTGTCACTACTGAAATCCCATTTGTATAGATGAGAAACATAATCTCAGTTCTGATTCAGGGTTTATCTTGCCACATTCATATCTGAGTAATTAAGAGCAATTTAGCATTTAAGAGAAATCATGTGTTGATACTTCATGTTGCTCTGGGTGGTTGATTTGAGCTCTCAGTACATGGGGCTGCTAGCAAAATTCATGTGATGCTAAAAATGGGATTCAAAGACAGAATTGCTATGAGAGGCAAACTCAATAATTTTCTAGTATGTGCACATTGTGTCAAGTTGTGGGCTGCTAACTGAACAACTCCTAAACCATTTCAAAATGATCTGTTCCACAAGAAAACTATTGCTTAACTGAAGTATACAAACATTCACTAGGTTGATCCGGATATGGAGGGATTTTCTTTTGTAAAGAGGTTGAGTAGGTTGGGCCTGTTCGCATTAGAATTTAGAAGAATGAGAGGCAACTTTATTGAAACATATAAGGTTCTTAAGGGGCTTGACAGGGTGGATGCTGAGAGGTTGTTTCTCCTTGTGGGAAAGTCTAGGACTAGTGTACATAATCTCAGAGTAAGGGGTCGCCAATTTAAGAGAAAGATGAGGAGGAATTTCTTCTCTCAGAGAGCAGTGAATCTGTGGAATTCTTTACTGCAGAGGGCTGTAGAGGCTGGGTCATTATGTATATTGAAGGCTGAGATAGACAGATTTTTAATCAGTAAGAGAATCAAGGGCTATGTGGAAAAGGCAGGAAAGTGGAGTTGAGGATTATCAGATCAGCCATGATCTCACTGAATTGTGGAGCAGATTTGATGGGCCGAATGGCCTACTTCTGCTCCTATATCTTATGGTCTTATTATACTGGGTGTCACTGGACAGTTTGGTGCATATTGAATGCAAAAGGTATTTGTTTCAATAAAATGACATGACTTTAAAGATCTGTGGTTCTTGCCCATGAAGTGTGTAATATTTTCCACATCTTTGCCCAGTAGATAGATGTCATTGATGTTGCTGATGTCCTGGATGTTAATGAAACATTTAAGGTTATTATCTCACAAAAGCTATGTGTTAAAAAGTCAGGACATAAAAATGTCTTTGTCTTACAAAGCAATGGGAGAAATACTGTGACTTGAGTCTATAAAGGCTGTAAAATATTTAAGTACAATAGCAATAGAGGGCAGAATTTATTGCATGCAATTGGGGTCTCACCCGTTGGCTGAAAAGCCAGCAAGAGCTTTTCTCAGAAGGCCCAATTGTCAATCAGGCATTTAATTGGGCAGCGGTGGACCTTCCTGGGATCAAGGATCCTGCAGGCAGAAATCCCACTCCCTCAGCTGCCAGCCAATGAAAGGCATGAGCAATGTCTCCCATTGGTAATGTAGCCACCTGAAGTCAAGGATCGCCAAGGGATTCAGGCCACAAGAGAGTGATGGCAGGAGGGGTATCACAGAGCGGAGGTCATGAAGGAGGGTTGGGGAGGGGCTCAGCAGCAAGGGCAGGGGATGGCTCTCAGAGGGCCCATCCTAGCCTTTCCTGATGCCAAGTCCCATGGTCAGACACTGAGTGCCTTTGAATGAGGGACCCCGCTGGAAGCCTGCAAGCAACACTGACAGAGCTTGCTTTTCAGTCTACTCCACAGCAGGATGAATGAATGCCTGTGATGCAGGGTGAGGCCCTTAACTGGAAATTCATTGGTCACTTAAGGGCCTCAATTGGTGACAGAACGGGAAGGCCGTCCATGAGCCTTCTGGCCACAGGCCTAAACTGGACAGAGGCAAGAAGGCAGTGGAGTCCACACCTGTTGCCTTCCTGTTCAATTAAATGGCCCTCCCGCCCCCAGTACCAAATTTGCCACGGTGGAGGGCATTAAATTCTGCCCATAGGAGTGAAGTTGATGTTTTAAAATAGGATTGGTACGGTATCTGGTGCAATGAAAAAGCTAAATCAAATTTGCAAGACGTACAATGTTAAGTTTGATAAAATTCCCGATTGGATATTGTTTTGGACTCTAAAATGTTGATGTTCTATAGCTAACTTCATTATTTCTTTTGGAAGTGGGTAGATGAAAAATTGGGAAACATTTGATCACTTATTTTGTTGGAAGAATTTCCCATGGGAAGATGAAAACATTTGTTTTTCATTTGTTCGTGGAAAGGTAGCATTTACTGCCTGTCCCTAGTTGCCCTGACAAGGTGCAGATGGGCCATCTTATTGAACAATTGCAGTCCATCAGCTGCTGGTTCTCCCACAAAAGTATTAGGAAGTGACTTCCAGGATATTGAACCAGCTAACAGGAAGAAACAAAAATATACATCCAAGTCAGAAAGACATGTGACTTGAGGGTACCTTAGAATTTTTCTTTGGTTTGTCTCCGCATAATGAGCCAACAATGCCCGTCTTCATCTTTTTGTCAAAGTTGCAATGGGCATGTCCCCATCAGCTAAACTCATGGTTGAAAGTGGATGTAACTGAGAGATCCTTTTCCGTTCTTTAAAAAGCTGATAAAAGTTCTGTTGTTTGAATGAATGGAATATGTACCTGGACTGAATTTGTCTGCCTCATGAAACTTGTATACTACATCTCACATTGTAGCTATGGGTCTTTGACGGTGACTTCTATTCTTCCATTCCAGTAAAAATACCACCTAGATTAGATAATGAGAATGGCTACTGACACAGCAAAATGAGAAAGATGAGCAATCACTGACAATCTTGTTCGGAGACTTGTTCAATATTCAGATTTTTCTGCGCAAAAGGAGAAGGGATGAATGACACTCTTGTGATGGTAAAGAGTCAGCACAGAAGAAAGCCTGTACAGTAATCTACCTTCAGAATTTTCTGTCTTGATGTGAGTCCCGAAATGATTGTTAGCCCTGGATGTATGACATTGAGGATAGTTGCCCTGGATTTGAACCATTTTTGCAAGCGCAGTGACTTGGCAAAATATCGGTGCATTTCCATTTTTTACCAAAGCATTTGAAAAGAAAATTTGGCATGTTGAATACATTTTCTTGAAGATTTTAAAGAAACTCAAGTGTCATTTTCTTTTTTTCAGGAAAAGTATTTATAAATTTGTCATTAACTGGTGATACAGTTCTATGTGCCACATCATGCTCAATAGGGGCATATATACCTCATGCAACTTTCATTACTTACTGGAAACTTAAATTCAATTTTCATTATTATGTAAAGGAAGAACACTGTCCAATATACCTGATTAAATATGATTATTGTTGCAACTTAATGAAACATTGCACATATAGAGCTGCCAGTTACCTTCAATTGTGCCTTCCTGGCAGCACCGTTTTTGCTGTATTCCGGCACGTTCTGTTCAAGTTACTTTCTTTTTTCAGCCTGGTAACATTGCTGGTTGTTAACCATAGACTGAAAACACAGTGCATAAATATATAGAACAAGCAAATTAATATATGCATATAAAGGACTCAGCCTATTGGATTAAAAAAAAGCTTTGGAATAAATTGAATCGCTGACTGTCTCCCTGTTGAATTTGTTTGTGTAATATTATCCCTTCAATGAATAGGCTGAACTAAAGAAGTAAGGTTTTTAGTTGTGATTCCACCAATCCATAAAAACATTTACTCCCATCCTTAGATATGCAAAGAAAAAACTTCATAAAGAAGTGTAATTTTGAAAAAAATGTTTGCAGCTTTTTATTTTCATTTGTTCACAACTAAACAATGAAAGTAAAAGTAAAATACTGCAGATGCTGGAAATCTGAAAAAAACCCCAAAATGCTGGAAAAACCCGGTAGGTCTCAGCAGCTTCTGTGGCGAGAGAAACAAAGTTAAAATTTCAAGTATATATGATTGTTCTTCAGAGTTAAGCAATGAAAATGGTGTGAAGCATGTCAAAATGTGCAATCACCTCTCACATATCAGGGGTACATTTCTGCCTTCGAGCATGTCCTTCCTCATTCATGTCCAATCCATTAAAATTAAAGGCCAGAAAAATGTGAGAAGTGAATGATCAAATCACCAATTACACCCCCCAGTAAGTGAGACTCCACACCAGGCCTGCAATTCTGTAAACTGACACTAGTGATTTTACCAGAGCAAAAATAATCCACAGCTCTTCTGGTCCAAAGACGAATTTGGCAAAATAGTTTTCTTTATAGAGATACTATCACTTTAAGATATGCCACAAATCCACTCTTTACTGCCACTATCCCATTTTATAATCCCTTGCAATGTGTGATGTGAGAAGTAGTTATAAATAACTGATGGTTTAGAAAGTGATATCAAGTAAGACAAATTTAATAGTAATGTCAGTGTTGACATGATCCACATGTGATCCACTTTATGAAGTAGCTTTAGCAATTTAGGAATGGCACATGTGAAGACTTAACAAACTTGCTTGATTTATTGGTGAATCCTGATATCTAATGTCCATTTATAACCTGTAATGGTTGCTTTGAATGTCAGCTCTGTGAATGCAAGTAAATGTTTTAATGCTTTGGTATTTATTTGCTAATTTATTTGTTTAATGAAAAATCAATTGAGATGTTCTGGTAGCTGCAGTTTTGGGCTCTCGTTCACATTTCGTTCCCGATGCGTGTTTATTATCAGGTTTTCTCGGAGGGATTAATTTGTCATTTTTGGCTGGTTTTTTAAAGAAAAAGGCGGTAAGCTTCCTGAGTGCTCTTTTTTCACTTACTCACAGTGTTCAACTGTGTCCCCCAGCAGCTCCACTAAGCATTCGTTAATATGTCTGAAGCAGTAAACATTTTCGCCCTAAGAAACCTGGAGCATAACATGAACACAGTTAACTTATTTGAATAAAGAAAAGGAACAGTGGCACAGCTGTGAAAATGTGATTTGTTGAATGAAGGATAATCACAGTCCCAGGCAATTAATGAAACTAAGGTTCTATAAAAGCCTTCACTGCTGTTGCTGAATATGTAGTGATGTAAAATATCCTTTGCCTTTGCTTCTTGCAAGGTAATTTTATATTGCATTAAAAATAGAAAACACTGGAAACTTTTTCACACAGCGAGTTAGGGTTTGGAATGCACTGCCTGGAAGTGTGGTGGAGGCAGGTTCAATTGAGGCATTCAAAAGGGCATTGGATGATTATCTAAATAGAAACAATGTGCAGGGTTATGGCGAAAAGGCAGGAGATTGGCACTAAGTTAAAATGCTCAGAGAGCCAGGGCAGACACGATGGGCCAAATGGCCTCCTTCTTCACCGTAACAATTCTGTGAGTTTGTGAGATACTCAGCAGATCAATCAGCGTCTATGGAGAAACAAAGTCAACACTTCAGGTCAATAACCTTTCATCAGAATTGAAAAAATTGTTATAAGATTTAACAGCTTTTAAGCATATACAGAAGCAGGACATGGGGGGAGGGGAGCAAAGAACAAAAGGGAAGATCTGTACTTGGGTGGAAGGCAGGAGAGATTAAATAACAAAAGGGTGATGGTGCAAGGCAAAAATAAATGATAATGAGAGAAGTAAAGAAACAGAATGTGTGCCTAGAGGAGGTCTAAATGGGAAAGCAGAATCATTATCAACACCTGCTATCTGAGAAAATGGAACAGAGCTTAGTTGTGACTGAAACTCAGAGTCCAAAAGGTTGTAAAGTCTTTAATAAAAAGATAAGGTGCTGCTCCTTGAGTTTCATCGGAAGAGTGTAGGAGGCCAAGGGACCAGAAGGCACATGTGATTAGGATAGAGAAATTAAATGGCAGGTGACTATCATGGTCAAGGTCATGCTTGTGAACTGAACAGAGGTGTTCCACAATGAGGCCACCCAATCTGCACTTGTCTCCACAATATAGAGGAGAATGCATTATGAGCAGTGAAGGCAGTATGATAAATTGAAACAGGTACAAATAAATTGCAATTTCACCTCGAAGGATTATTTGGGACCTAAGGTGGAGGAAGTGAGGAAGTAAAGGGCAGGTGTTGCACTGCACTTGTCTGGGAAGGTGCTGTGGGAAGGTGAAGATTTGTTGTTGGTGATTGAATGGTGAACAGAACAGCCCCTTTGAATGCTGAAAGGGAAGGGGAGGGCAAAATGTGCCTGGTGAATGTATCATGCTGTAGGTGACAGAAATGGTGGTGGGTGATCCATTGACTGTGGAGGCTAGTAGGGCGGAAGGTGAAAATATGGGGAACACTATCATGGTTCTGGGTGAAGGAGAGAAATTGAGAGCAGAATGACAGGAAATGGAATGGACACATTCAAAAAAAAAAAATTTGCATGTATACAGTGTTTTTCATGGTCACCATGTCTCAAAGCACTTTATAGACAATTAATATTTTTGATGTGTAATCACTGTTTTAATGTTGGAAATGTGGCAAAATTTGCAAACAGCAAAGTCCTACAAGCAGCAATATGATAATGGCCAGATAATCTGTTTGTGTGCTATTGATTGAGCATTGAATAATGGCCAGGACACTGGGCGAGGCTGCGATTAAACAACTCATCTGAAAATGACATGTCCAACTGTGCAGCACTCCCTTAGTATTGCATTGGTGTGTCAGGCTTTATTTTGAGCCTTGTGACTCAGAGATAAGCGTACTGCCAACTGAGTCACAGCTGACAAGGGCTGTCTATTGCAGTGGAGAGCAATCCTCGGCTAAGGAAGGCATATCGGAGGCACTGGTATGGAAGGTTGCGTCATCCAAACAGATGCAATGGAAATGGAGAAACCAGGAGAATGGAATCAAGTCCTTACAGGAAGCTGAGTGGAAGGAAATGTAATCAAGGTAGGCATGGAAGTCATTGGGCTTGCAGTGGATATTGGTCTAAAACCTATCCCCAAAAATGAAGATAAAGAAGTTGAGGAAGTAAAGGAAAGAGTTAGAGATGTAACATGTGAAAGAGAGGAAAGGGTGGAAATGAGAAGCAAATTTGATGATATTTTCCCATTTGGAACAAGAATGGGAAATGGTCTTGGTATAGTCATCAATGGACCAGAAAAAGGTGAAGGAGGGATCTTAATATTTCCTTTAAGCTACAAAAAGGCACTTATCACTAGGATCCATACAGGTTTCCATAGAAAAAAATATTTCACTTGAAAAGCATGAGTGGAGTTAAAGAAGAAATTGTTCAGTATATGAATAAATTAAGCCAGGCACAGGAGAGTTGGGTGGGCCTCCATTCAGAGAAGAAGCTGAGGGTCCTCAGACTGTTCTGGTGGGGCATGGAAGTGTAGAGAGATTGGAGGTCATGGTTAAAAAGGAGATGATTAGGTCCTGGAAATTAGAAACTGTTAAAGACATCTGAAGAATTTCAGATGTACGTTGAAGAGACTCGTCTAGAAGAAAAAAATGTCAACAAACCAACTCTGTGGTCCAAGAACATCCGAAATGATGCGTCTACCAGAGCAGCCATGCTTGTGATTTTGGAAAGGAGGCGATGTTGCTTGTGGTGTTGAGGGACTGTGAAATTGGAAGCTGTGGAGAGAAGATCTCCAGAGGAGCTGAGGTCACTGGCAGTCAGGGAAGTGACAGCATGATGTTTGCTGGTGGGGCTGTGGTCCGGGGGAGGTGGGAGGAGGTGTCGGAAAGAGTTGGTTTCAGCTTCCAGTTGGATTCCAATCAACAGCAAGGACACCCTTGTCACCAGGTATAATAATAATATTAGGGTGGACCTGAGAGAACAGGGTGCTGCAAGTTCAAAGGAAAATGAGTTACAGTGAGTGAGACGAGTAGAAAATTTGAGACAGCTGATGTCAATAAATCTGCTGACAAGGGTTTGCTGTTATTTGGCAAAACATGGAGGCTAAACTCCAACCTTTGAACACTGTATCCTATTTCCCCATGGACTATGACCTCACCAACTAACATCAAACCTTCATTCTCCAGACTGTCGCTGACCTCATCTCCTCTGGGGATATATCCTCCATGGTCTCCAACCCCATACTTCCCCAGCGCGGTGCAACCTACTTCCACCTCCTCCCCAAGGTCCACAAATATGACTGTTTTGGTAGATTCATTGTTTCAGCCTGCTCTAGCACAATGGAACTGATTTCTTCCTATATGAACTCAGTTTTTTTCTCCTCTTGTCCAGTCTCTTCACACACACATCTGCGACTCTCCTGATGCCCCCCATCACTTCTTAACAGTTTTCGGTTTCCTGATCCTAACCATCTCCTTTTTGCCATGGATGTCCAATTCCACCATTCCCCGACCAAGGTGGCCAAAGGACCCTTGTCTTCTTTCTTGAGCTGAGGCCCAACCATGCAGTGCTATCCTCCTCCATCTAGTTTAACCTGTTCTGACATTGAACATCTCTTTTGACTCTGCTCACTTCCTCTAAGTAAAGGAGTTGCTATGGGGAACCCATATGGGCCCTGGCTAGATCTATCTCTTCATAGGGTATATGAAACATTCAAATTGCTCCCCTCACCTTGTTCCAGTACATTGGTGACTGTACTGATGCCATTCCCCAGTCTTGCCTTGACTTGAAAAATTTCATGAAATTTGCTTTTAGTTTCCACCTTCCCTCTCCCTCACATGGTCCTTCTCCAAATCTTCCCTTCCTTGACTTCTCTGTCTCCATTTCTGGGGATAAGCTATTGGCCAATATCCACTGTAAGATCACTGGCTCCCACAGTTACCTTGACTACACTTCCTTCCACCCTGCTTCCGGTCTTCCAGTCTCTGTCGCATCTGTTCTGATGATGTGACCTTTCATACCAGTGCATCTGATATATTTTCCTCTTTGTTCAACAGAGATTTCTCCTCCATTGTGGCTGGCAGAGCCCTTGACTGTCTCTGTCCCATTTCCTGAGCTTTTGTTTTGTCACCCCATTCCCTCCGTCCCATAAGCATGATAGGATTTCAATTATTCTCACCCTCCACCTGACTATCCTCCACAGTCAATAATCATTCTCCCCTATTTCCGCCACCTCTAGCATTGTGCCATCATTAAACACACATTTCCCTCCCCTTTCCAGCATTCCTAAGGACTAATTCCCTCTGTGACACTCTGATCCACCTGTCAATCATCCACAATACTTCTTCCCCATCTATGATGTAATCCTGTGCAAGCATAGGAAATGCTTCATTTGCCTTGTTACCTCTTCCCTTCCCAATGTCACGGGCCCCAAACACTCCACTCAGGGGCCCAGCAATTTACTTGTGCTACTTTAATTTTAATATTCTATAATATTCATTGTTCACAATGTGCTCATCTCCACAATGAGGAAACCAAACACAGATTGGGCGATTGCTTTGCGGATCACTTCAATTCAGTCTACAAACTTAAACTAAACTAGTGACCTCCTGTAGTTTTAATTTTCTGCTTGGCTCTCACTCTGACCTCTCTGTCCCTGGCTTCCTACATTTTTGGAATGAAAATCAACATCAGCTGGAGGAACAGCACCTCATCTTTCAAATAGGCACTTTACAACCTTCTGGACTCAACATTGAGTTCAACAAATACAGTTCATAGCCTCTGCTCCCATGTCCTTCAGGCAGCAGCTAATGATGATTCTGCTTTCACATTTACATCTTCCCCCGAGCCATCATTGTTTCTTTACTTGTCCCATTGTCATCCCTTTTTGCTGGGGATCATCATCCCTTTCATCAATTGCTGTCCACACTATCACAGACCTTTCCTTTTGTTCTTTCTGTCATCCTTACATGCTGCTACATTTGCTTAAAACCGGCCACGTGTCTAACTTTTTTCAGTTCTGATGAAAGGTCAGTGACCTGAAACGTGAACTTTGTTTCTTTCTCGCAGAGTATTTCCAGCAATTCTGTTTTATTGCAGATTTCCAGCACCTGCAGAATTTAAGAAGGGAAATTTTCCTTCATTGAGGGTCATATATGATGTAGTCTACTCTGTTAATGGCCTTTGCGTTAGGAATCGTGTCCCAAATTCCCAGTGTGTGAAGATACTGAGTTCAAAAATTTAATGAGAAATGTGAAGATACTTCAAGTTGCAGGAAAAGTTGATAAAGAGGAACTTTACCTGATTAGAATACAAGTTATTTTTTGACATTGCTGTATATATATAAGACCTTTTAGAATTTCTGTAATAGGTTTGAGTGACACCTTATTATTGAGCGGACATGTTATAACTGTGTTCCTTCGTTTTGTTGTCTGGAAGTTAATTCAATGTGACCTCCAGATATTTTGATACAAAAATGCTTGCAGAAATGTCAGGTTACAACATTTTCATGATAGTTATTTCATACCTCTAGGCCCACTAATAAGCTCAAGTCCATCTAAGGCTAGAATATTGTTCCCATACCTAGGATCTTCTAACACCTTTCTGATACTACTGGACAGAGTACAAGAATAAGCTTGTCATCTGGTCAGCAATCTTTTCTTGCTTATTTGTACCCCTCTCAATCCTTGGCTAGGAAAGTGGAAAGAAATAGTTATGGTCCTCTCCTGATTATCCAGCATATGTTGTGTCAGATTTGGCTTTAATGTTCTTTGTAATCAATAAATCTGCTGACATTTACAGTCCAGGCTGTCACAAAATGGACACTTCGAAGAGGTGCTATAGAGATGCTGGCATAGAGCCATACCTCAACGTGACTTTGAGGGAAAGCAAGATTTTCTTTAAAAAAGGTAATAAATCTGTTGTGCATGAAAGTGCAAAATTGTCCATTTTTTTGTTGGAATTTGAATTTTGAACAGCTTCTTTGTTTTGTTACAATCTCCGTAGTGACTGATAACATTTAAAAAGAAATTCAAACTTTCAGTTAATAGCTGAAAAGGATGACATAACAAGATTTCACATTTAAAACTTGTACTGTAACAAATGACTAAAACACCATTCACCAAACACTATTTTTGTAGGCAACTTATGCTTTAAACTACAGACAAGAATTTTTTGCTTTTCTACTTGTCACCCATCATATGATACACAGAATAACAATCCTTATAGCAAACAGCCTACAGTTGTTCCCAGCTTCCAATGGGTTCCTGTATCCCCCTTTCGCTGTGTAGTTACTTTGCGTAACAGTTTCCAGGCACTTGCCTTATTTTCTGGAGAGTTTCCTGCATCAACTACCAGAAATAATTTCTGTATCTGTCTGCAATAGTAGTTCGCAAAGCTAAGCAGACTCTTCTCTCTGCTAACAACACAAAACTGCTGTCTGTCTGTGATTTTTTTTGATTTGCAGGGAAGCCTGTAGCCTGATCTCAAAAATGGTTTTCTCTGTGATAATGTCAAATGCATTAGCACTGCATCCAGGGAGAAATGCTGATTGGTTCTTCTTAGTTATTCATTATTGCAGATATAAATGACAGTGTATTTATAAAGTCCTTGTTTAATTGCATTTACTTGTGGCACTACCCTTCCAGCTGACATAGCGTATGTATTTCACTAGCGTTGAATTATTTTCACTACATCCAGTAATGTTTGCACTAATTGGCCTAGGATTTGCTCAGAAAAAATTCTGTTCTTTAAATTTCAATTTTTCTCAATTATGAGAACATTTGCCAATCCACTGTCCAATCCTTGGTCCAAGATCTCCCTAACAACAGCTTAACATTGCACACTGGGGTCTACTTCTGTGGCTGCATTGAGGGATAATTAACACTAGTGAATTTGCCCTCTTGGAAATTAGACAGTGGGAAAGAGGTAGGGATGCAATGGAGCACATATCGGTCTCCTCTAAATTCAGAAGAAAAACGATGAAATAGTGCAATTGTATTTAAAATATATGGCTTAGGATAGGATGGGTGTATTTTGTCCCAAACCTAGTCTGTGGCCAAAATGAGGTGAGTGTTCTCACAGCATCTGGTCCTCTTTTGATTGATTCCTCTCAGTGTGCTTGTGTACAATAGTGCCTTCTGTCGTCGGCTTCAGCCTTTTAAACTTTCTGCATCTGGATGATTGGAAAGACTGCTCTGTCATTGGTAGATTTAGGACACTGAGGGAATAACCTTCTACCAACCAGGAAGTAGTCTTTATCAGTTTCCTGCACCCAATAGTTTTAAAAGGTTTCTGCATTCCCTTCAGAAATTTTGGAGTGTTGAGATTGTTGCAGAGATTGTCAGGAGGCCAAATAGGTCATGGAAATGGAAGGTGAGCACAGCGGGTAGCAGCAGTGAATGAAAGGCATTGGTGGCATGGATCAGATTGTATGATGGGGTGTGGCATTCAATGATGGAGGGGGACTATGCTGGTTGGACAATGACAGTGAATAGCAGCAATGCAGAGCAAATTAGACCAGGCTGGAAAATGGAGAGCACCAGGTGGAATCAACATAATGAGAAAAGGAAAAAGCAGCTCACGAAAAAGTGAGATTGAAGTTTCCAGCACAACATTTGAATTTTTTATGAGGGTATATAAATTTTGTTATGTGTGGGTGTTTGTTTTTTTTTATACAGTATATGGATGTGCGTTACATGAATGCTCATAACGAACATAACAGTGCTATCAACACTCTCAAATTGTGATCTTTAGAAGTATTTTGCTTAAATGCTATACATATGGAAATTGTTTATAAGATATCATGTTATACATGATTAATCGTGATTTCGCATAGCCCAGAAGCATTTTAATCATACATGGCCTACTCCCTGGTTGTGACACATGAGTCCCCAATGAGTTCTTTGAAGAAGTCACATGTGCTGTGGATAAAGGAGCACCAGTGGATGTGCTATACTTAGATTTCCAGAAGGCATTTGATAAAGTGCCACATCAAAGGTTGTCTCAGAAAATAAAAGCTCATGGTGTAGGGGGTAACATATTGGCATGGATAGAAGGTTGGTAGCTAACAGGAAGCAGAGAGTTGGCATAAATGGGTCTTTTTCTGGCTGGATGGGAGTGACAAGTGGTAAGCCACAGGGACCAGTGCTGGGGCCTCAACCTTTTACAATTTATATCCATGACTTGGACAAAGGGACCAAAGGAATGGTTGCTAACTTTGCTGAGACACAAAGATAGCTAGCAAAGTAAATTGTGAAGAGGATGTATGGAGGCTACTAAGTGACATAGATAGGTTAACTGAGTGGGCAAAGATCTGGTAAATGGAGTAAAATGTGGACAGATGTGAAATCATTCAGTTTGGCAGGAAGAGTAAAAAGGAAGCTTATCATCTAAATGGTGAAAGATTGTAGAGCTCAGATTCAGAGGGATCTGGGTGTCCTAGTGCATGAATCACAATAGGGTTAGTGTGCAGGTACAGCAGGTAACTAGGAAAGCTAATAGAATGTTATCATTTATTATGAGGCGAATTGATTACAAAAGTAGGGAGGTTATGCTTCAGTTGTACAGGACATTGGTGAGACCACATCTGGAGTATTGTGTACAGTACTGGTCCCCTTATTTAAAGAAAGATGTAAATGCATTGGAAACAGTTCAGAGAAGGTTTACTGGACTAATGCCAGGAATAAGAGGGTTGTCCTATGAGGAAAGGCTGGACAGGTTAGGCTTGTATCCACTGGAATTTAGAAGAGTAAGAGGCGACTCAATTGAAACCTTCAAGATCCCGATGGGTCTTGAAGGGATGGACGTGGAGAGGATGTTCTCTCTTGTGGGAGAACCTAGAGCTTGGGGGTCACGGTTTAAAAATAAGGGATTGCTCATTTAAGACAGAGATGAGGAGACTTTTTTTTCTCTCTCAGAGGATAATAAGTTTTTGAAACTATTTTCCTCAAAAGGTGCTGGGAGCAGAGTCTTTGGATATATTTAAGGCAGAGCTAGATATATTCTTTATTAACAAGGGGGTGAAAGGTTATCGGGGGTAGGCAGGAATGTGGGGTTGAGGTTACAATCAGACCAACCACGATCTTATAGAAAGGTGGAATAGGCTCAAGGGCCCAAGTAGCCTACCCATGCTCCTATTTCGTATGTTCGTGTGTAAAAGGTTGGACTCGACTGATGCAGGATGTAGATTTATTTTGTGAGAAATTACCAGCTCATGCAAAGATGTTCCAGTCATGTTATACTTAGGAAGAACAGGGAAAAGCAAATGCTGTAGCTGTTGCTTACAGTTACTGAACAAATTAAACATTTTGCACCGTGTAACAGATGTTGGCAAGTGTAACAGATGCTGCGAATTTAACTTATCAAGGCTGGCTTAAAGCAAAACGTTAATGCTTACTGCGAATTCTCAGTTCAAAAGTGTTACAATTAATTACTTTATTAGATCTGTACAAAATAATAAATGCAACGTCTAAGGTTTTAGTAGTGTGAGCATTTCTGAAGTAAATAATTCAACTCACTGCAATCATTGGACCATTTTACTGACGAGTCTCACAGTCATTTTGGAAAATTAAAACCAATGGGATCTGAAATTGGTAATTTCCTTTTGTTAACGTCAATTTATAAGGGCTGACTTAATCAAGACCCACCTTGTGGGTTGATACCCTCAGAATAAGCAAAAACTGATAATTGATAAATGAGATTTTTGGTTCTCAGCCGTATAATATGTTCTTAGGGAGGTACGATTCCCCACCTGCTCTGAATTAGTCCATCTCACCAGAGATAATGACGGGTGCACCAATGTTGCCCCCTCGACTGGGTTGTGAAGAAGGAAATCATAAATGGTCTCTGTGACTGATCACTATTCAGTGACCCCCTGCTAGAAATTACACAGATGTAGTTTGGTAGTACAGAACTTGAATATTGCTGAAAAGAGACACATGTTGCCAAAACCTTTTGCTTTGCACTCATCGGGACAAACACGAGAATGCTAAATTCCAAACAATAACAACAAGTTATACTACAGGAGGAAAGGGAGCTGATTGGTTGGCAAGTCGGCTCTGATTGGCCAAGGCGTTGCCATGGAGAAAGCAATGGGGAACTATAAGCTCCCCAACCTCCTGGGTAATTCAAACGAGGTGGAACGGACAAAGGCAAAAGGAAGGTCTGTGGTAAGGTGAGAGATGGGAGGGATTGAATGACAGAAGCTTTAGTCTTACAGGGCCAACAGGAGTGGTAATGTGGCAAGAAAAGAAACAAAGACACAGAAGATGTGCCTCGAGCAGGTGTGCTACTGTAGCAACCCCTTGCTCAACTATTACATCCCTAACTCCTCCCAGTTATGATGAAGTCTCATTGACCTGAAATGTTAACTCTGGTTCTCTCTCCATAGAGAGAGCTGCCTGACCTGCTGAGTATTTCAAGCATTTTCTGTTTTTATTTCAAATTTCCAGCATCCATAGCACTCTGTTTTTTAAATATTTTGGAAATTCTGGTGGATTGTGTGCAGGGCTTTTCCCCTGTCATCAGGCTCAATGGGGGCCACACTGCATGGGGACACATCTCTCGATTTGATTTTCCCCAAGCTACCAATTCTTGGCCAAAGGTTGGGCTCTCAAAGCCTGATGGTCAATTGGATGCCTTCCAGCTTAAAGATGGCAGCAAATGCCATGGCAGGACAATGAGAGAGAGGGCACTTCAGAACGGAGGCGCCACCTCGCCAACTGTTTTGAATTTGAAATAAAAAATGGCCTATGCAGCCGGGCCATCGCTGTGGCCAATTGGGGGGTGGGGGAGGAGTACGGGAGTCTTTCTATAGGCTGCCCTGCAGCAGCTGCTGCACCCAGGCAGGTAGGGGGAGGGCCTCTCAGTCTGCCTAGAGGGCTGTCTCGCCTTGCCACAGACCAACCCCCCCCCACCACCCCCCCACCACCCGCCACCCGACCCCCAACCAAGTCTGCCACCTGCAGGCTGCCTTCAGGCAGCTAAGCTGTCCCTGGCTACCTCCAGGAACCTGGAGGCTGTCTGGAAAATCCAAGTCAGCCTCCTTCAGTTGGCCTTAAGGGATTCTTAATGGCTTTAATCAGGCTGCGACCACCTCCCCCTCGTGCCCCCTCTTCAATCCCCACCAACCCCGCTTCAGGGAAAATGCCCTTGGGTGCTGGGAAACTGGCATGCCAATCAGTGATGCTATTTTCAGCATCCGCCATCCTCTGTTCCTGGCCCCAGCAGCCGCTAAAAATCTAGCCCATGAATACTTGCCGATAAATTCAGAATGTGGAACCCCATGCCAGCCACAGTATTTCCAAGAAACGGACACATTTTGGCTCAACAGGAATGTATTTATCCTAGGAATCGATAGCCCCAGGAGCTTTCAATTCAAGCTTAATAGAAACCAAAGGAATGGCTAACTGACCAAATATCTACCTGATAGAATTTTGCATGTTCTACATAGAGACTTATATTTTACTCAATATTATTAACTACAATGAAGAAAAAGATTACTAACTTTTGCCTTCAAAAAAATTCAAATATATAGTGATTGAATAGTTCATTGGACTAGAACAGTTTCATTTTATTAGGAAACCTAGTTCAGATGAGTGGAATGAAAGCCTCCTTCCTGACAGCTATGAAAGAACTTAAGTGAAATGCCCAATCCCAGTCCAAAACTTCCAATAACTCAACACTAATGGTACTAATTAGAGAATATCACTCAGAAGCTATAGGATTCCTGTTGTTGGAAATGGAAATGTCAGGTTCGTGTAGTGACTCGGATGAACTTGGTTTAAAGCACACAAGGTTTTGCCCTATTGCATGCACATTGTATCAAGACAGGCTGCTTTGTCATTTTTTTGATGTTTTATGCAATGTCCACCTCCATCAGAAATTTGCCTTGGGCAGTGGTGGTAACAGACCAGCCCCCTGATGCAATGGAACTGATTAGCAGGAGCTGTGTATGCTGGGCAGCCAATCTGATACTGCCCATTTTGCACCACTGCCTGACATGAATGTGTACCTCTTCCTTTCTCACTCTCTCCCAGACTCAGACAGTAAAACCAATTCTAGATTTGACTGATGCCACAGCTGAGATCGGCTAACTCAGCCCCAGACTGGGAATTGACTGGGTGCTACATTTAGCCACTAAGCAATCCCAAAAATAGAGACTGACGATGATTTTTCCTGGTACTGTAAGACCATAAGTTGTAGGAGCAGAAGTAGTCCATTGAGTCTGCTCTGCCATTCAATGAGATCATGGCTGATCTGATAATCCTCAACTCCACTTTTCTGCCTTTTCCTCATAACCCTTGATCCCCTTACTGATTAAAAATCTGTCTATCTCAGCCTTGAATATACTTAACGACCCAGCCTCTACATCCCTCTGTGTAAAGAATTCCACAGATTCACTACCCTCTCAGAGAAGAAATTCCTCCTCATCTCTGTTTTAAATAGCCGTCCCCTTACTCTGAGATTATGCCCTCTGGTCTAAATTCTCCCACAGGGGGAAAGAACCTCTCAGCATCTATCCTGTCAAGCCCCTTAAGAATCTTATATGATTCACTAAAGTCGTCTCTCATTCTTCTAAACTCTCATGAGTACAGGCCCAACCTACTCAGCCTCTCCTCATAAGAAAATCCCTCCATACCTGGGATCAATCTAGTGAACCCTCTCTGGACTGCCTCCAATGTCAGCATATCTTTCCTCAGATAAGAGGAACAAAATTATTCACAGTATTCTAGGTGTGGTCTAATTGTGCCTTGTATAGTTTCAGCAAGTCTTCCCTATTTTTATACTCCATTCCCACTGAAATAAAGGCCAACATTCCATTTGCTTTCCCTATTACCTGCTGAACTTGTATGTTAGTTTCTTGGGATTCGTGCACAAGGACCCCCAAATCTCTCTGTGCTGCAGCCTTCTGCAGTCTTTCTCCATTTAAATAATATTCAGGTCCTCTATTCTTCCTGCCAAAGCAGATAACCTCACATTTTCCCACATTATATTGCATCTATCAAGTTTTTGCGCATTCACTTAACTTGTCTGTAGACTCCTTGTGTCATCTTCACCACTTGCCTTGCCACCTATTTTTGTGTCTTCTGCAAACTTGGTGATAGTACATTCACTTCCTTCATCTAAGTCATTAATATATACTGTAAATAATTAAGCCCCAGTGCTGATCCCTGTGGCAGTCCACTAGTTACATGTTGCCATCCAGAAAATGGCCCCCTATCCCTACTGTCTGTCTTCTCTTAGTTAGCCAGTTCTCTATCCATGCTAATATACTGCCCCCAACACCATGGGCTCTTATCTTAATAAGTAGCCTTGTGTGCGGTACCTTATCGAACGCCTTTTGGAAATCCAAATATATTCCATCTACTGGTTCCCCTTTATCTATCCTGCTTGTTTCCTCCTCAAAAAATTCTAATAAATGTGTTAGGCATGATTTTCCCTTCATAAAGCTATGCTGACTCTGCTTGATTAGATTATGTATTTCTAAATGCTCTGCTATTACATCCTTTACAAAAGACTCCAACATTTTCCCAAAGACAGATGTTAAGCTAACTGGCCTATAGTTACCTGTTTTTTGTCTCCCTCCATTTTTGAATAAGGGTGTTACATTGGCCATTCACCAATCCTCTGGGACTTCTCCAGAATCTAAAGATTCTTGGAAGATTACTACCGTTGCATCCACAATCTCTGTAGCTAATTCCTTTAATATCTTAGGATACAACCCAACAGGTCCAGGGGACTTATTGGCCTTTAGTTCCATTAGTTTCCCTAGTACTATTTCCCTCGTGATAGTTATTGTATTTATTTCCTCCCCCGCTTTTGCCCCTTGATTATTTAGTATTTTTGGAATGTTGTATCTTCCACAGTGAAAGCTGAAGCAAAGTACTTATTCAACTCCTCTGCCAGTTCCTGGTTCCCCATTATTATTTCTGCAGCCTCATTCTCTAAGGAGCCTACGTTCACTTTGGCCTCTCTGTTCCATTTTATATATTCAAAGAAGCTCTCGCTGTCCATTTTTATATTACTTGCTAGTTTACCCTCAAAGGTTATTTTTTCCCTCTATTTTTTTGATCATCTTTTGTTGGTATTTAAAACGTTCCCAATCCTCTGGTTTACCACTAATCTTTGCCATATTGTATGTTTTTTCTTTCAATTTGATACTGTCCTTAACTTCCTTGGTTAATCATGGTTGGTTTATCCTCTTTCTTGAATCCTTCTTCCTCACTGGGATATATTTTTGTTAAGAGATTTTTAATGTTTATCAAACCAGTTACATTTGCTGTAGCATTATGGCAAAGTCGACTTGTAACTGTGCCATCTGTTAATTCAAAGAGAAAGCTGTTAACATTATTTAGGTTAATCTGGTAGATTGTTAGCAGTAAAATCACCATGTTAGCAATTCCAGCAATAAAATATGCTCAAGACACACTGCTCCTTTAAATAAATGTGTCCGTAATAATAATATTCTGTGGTTGCATATTGCCTTCTGTTTCCAACCAAGATCATTTTCTGAAGATACAACAGCACAGCCTATTCCAACACTAATAATGGGCATCTACATTCACACTCAATTGGAATGCGTCAGCTTGTACCTATTATTAATTGTCTCTCCTGCAAACCCCTAAGTGGTATTTTACTTTTTTTGTCTTCAAGCAATTCCAACATGGCCATTATCTGTAAATTACAAATTAGTTAGATTCTTTTGTTATTTTGGACGTTACATGAGCTTTTGAAAGTAGTTGGTACGAGAGCCACAAAATTCAGCTCTTTGGTGTCGCTGGTGTCAGCGCTAAAGAAGCCGAAAGCTGCAAATATGTCACCAGGCTGCTTCCGGCTACTTTGGAAGTAGACTACATGCTGCACTATGACTGTAAGGGTACTGATCTGGAGCTGAGTTAGCTGATTTCATCTGTGCCATCAATTAAGCTAGAATTGGCTTCACTGTCTGAGATTGGGAGAGAGTGGAAAAGGAAGGGGTAGTATTTTGTCTTGGGCATTGGCACTAAGCAGGCACTATCAGGGTCGACCACCCACTATACATGTGCACATTGTGTGTGGTTGAAACATGCACAGTGTGGTTGAGAGCTTCATGGATTGCATGTTTATAGATGTGTTTAGATGTTTATAGATGCTGCAGCTTAAGAGTATGAAAGGGGAGAGGGAATGTATGACCATCAGAGAGTCGAGAAGAAACAGGCAGGTAGTGAAGGAGCCCCCTGTGTGCATCCCACTCTCCAACCAGTGTTCAGTTCTGAGTACTGATGAATGATGGTTCATCTGGGGAATGCTGCCAGATCCAAGTCCATGGCACCATGGCTGGCTCAGCTGTACAGGGGGAGAAGGCTGGAAGGGCCACAGTTATAGGAAATTCGGTACTTGGGGAACAAACGGGCATTCCTGCGCCACAGATCTGAATCCAGGATGGCATGTTGCCCCCCCCCCCGGTGCCAGGGTCAAGGATGTCACTGAATGGATGCAAAGCACACTTAGATGGGGTGGATCAGTGGTTGTGATTCACATCAGCAACAACAATGTAAGTAGTAAAAGTGTTGTGGTTCTGCAGTCAAAATTTGGTGAGTCAGGTAGGAAACATGCAAATAGGACCTCAAAAGTAGTAATCTCCAGATTACTTGAGTACCATGCCAAGTGAGTTTAGAAATAGGAGGACAGAGCAAACAAATGTGTGGCTGGAAACATAATGCATGAGGGAGGGACATTGGGACTAGTTTTGGGGGAGAGGGAGTGAAGTTGCATATAAGCAGAGTCGGGACCAATTTCCATGTAAGAAGATTTGCTAGTACTACTGGGGAGGGTTTAAACTAAGTTGGCAATGCTATAGGAACCAGGAGGTAATACTAGAGAGGAATACCAAGATGCACAGAATACTGGGAGAGACAGATAGCACCAGAGTAGCAAATAGTAAGGTATTAGTTGAGTTCAGCATAAGGGGGAAAGTAATAGTTAAATTAGGGTTATTGTGTCTGTCTGTGAATGCAGAGTGTGGTAAATAAGATTGGTAAGTTGCAGGCACAGTTAGCCATGTAGAAATACAATGTTATAGCAATAACAGGGACCTGCTATAAGAAGAGCATGAGTCCTGGATACAAGATATTCAGGAAGGAAGGTAAGGGGAAGGGGTGGCAGTATTGATTAAGGAGAACATTACTGTGCTGGAGATAGAGGATTTTCCAGAGGGACAGAATCTATTTGGCTAGAGCTAAGGAACAAAGAATGTGCAATTATATTGCTAGGTCTAGCCTATAGGACACCAACTAGTGGGAAAAATGATGGGAGGTGGGGGTGGGGGAGATGGGAGAGTTACACTTAGTGAATTGTTCCTTATGAGAGCCAGCACAGGCACAATGGGCTGACTAGCTGCCTTCTGTGCTGTAACCTTTATATGATTCTATTGTGGTGCCAAACAGCTTTGAACACGATTTCTATGTCAGCAGATCCTTCCAGGTGGGGGCAGGTAACATTGTCAACTCTTCACCATGCACTGCTGCAGCAAGGAGGTGACAGAGGCCCTGTAGACCAGGAGAGATAGTTCATATTCTTTTCTGTTAACAGAGAGAAGCAGGAACATGGGTACATGGCTTTGTCAGACTAGTGGGATTCCCACACACAAGGCTCTGTGGGTGCCCCATATTAACAGAGTTGTACTGTAATTGCAAGAGCAAGAGTGAACATGCAGCTAGTGTGTGACCATGCACAGAACATCCTATTGGTGAATATCATCAACAACATATATTTACATAATGCCTTTAACGTAATGAAACATCCCAATGCACTTCACAGGAGCAACATAAAACAAAATATGACATCGAGCCACATAAGGAGATGTTAGGTCAGGTGGTCAAAAGCTTGCTCAAAGGGGTAGGTTTTAAGGATTGTCTTATAGGATCAAAGTGAGGTAGAGAGGTGGCGAGATGTAAGGAGGATATTACAGAGCTTGGAGCCTCAGCCACTGAAGGTATAGCCACCAATGATGGAGTAGTTAAAATTGGGGATGCACAAGAGGCCACAAGTGGAGGAGCACTGATATCTGGGGGTTAAAGGGCTGGAGGATACTGCAAAGACCAGGAGGGGTGAGGCCATGAGGGGTTTGAAAACAAGGATGAGAATTTTAAAATCAAGATGTTGCTTGACTGGGGGCCAACGTGGGCCAGTGAGCACTGGGGTGATTGGGGAACAGGACTTGCCATGGATAAGCGTTCTACTGGATATGGGGTAATCACGCATTGCGAGTCCCAGGCGCGGAAATAGTTTTCATTGAATGTTTATCCTGGGTGTTTAAAGCTTTCTAATTACAATACAGTGAACTAGTTATTAGAGTCTTTTATGATGGAGAAATACGTCAAGGAAATAAATAGATATACTGTGCATTGTTGTTTAACTGCCATTTAGAAATAAATAACGTGTTACATATAGGCTGATTAAGTATGTTTAAAAACTCTGAGGAGGTAGAAGAGAGGGAGAGGAGGACAGCTGTCCACAGGCAGCATTGCTGGGGGGGACCTGTCGGAGGGGAGGTGCAGGCACAGGGGATGCAGGGCCATCAGGGAGAGCAAGGCGGAAGGGATTGCAGAAGGTGCCACTATCCTGCTGCCAGAGTGTACAGGCAGTGATCCAGCTACCTCAACAGGTCTGAGATCCAGTACTGCACAAGAATCCTCCTCCCTAGGGATACCATGACATCAATATGTCAGGTGATTGGTCCGAAATTCACCCCTAACTGTGTGGGTGGGCACTCAATGCCAGTGGTCCTGAAGGTCACGGTAGCCCTCAATATTTTTGCTTCTGGATCTCTCCAGGGGTCAGTGGGAGATCTGTGTGGAGCATCCCAATCAGCTGTCCACAGTTGTCAGGCTCGTCACTGATGCTCTGTTCAGACAGGTCCTCACATTCATTCATTACCGGATGGACCAAACTAGCCAGGCTGAGCAAGCCAGAGGCTTCATAGTTATTGATGAGTTCCCCCGCATCCAGGATACCAATGGACTGCACTTAAGCGGCCACCAAGGCACCAGCGGGTCAGCTGGGTGCTTTCATGAATGAAAAAGGTTTCCACTCCATGAACATGCAGATAGTGCATGAACACAAGACCCAGATTCTGCAAGCCTGTGCAAGATACCCTGGCAGCTCCCATGATGCATACATCCTGCGGCACTCCCAGGTACCAAGACTGTTCATGGCTCCAGCTCGACTGGATTGTTGGTTGCTGGGTGTCAAAGGATGTCCCTTGAAAAGTTGGCTCGTAACGCCACTCCGGCACCTAAGGAGAGAGGCGGAAGAGAGGTACAACTGGAGTAATGCCTCCGCAAAGGCAATGGTTAAAAGGACCATTGTGGTGCTGAAGATGACCTATTGGGGGGGGGAGGGGGGGGTGCCCTGCAATAACCTCTGGAGCATGTGTTGCTTATCATTGTTGTCTGCTGTGCTCTGCACAATCTGGCACTGGCGGGGGAGGGACCCACTGGCGGATAAAGATAGTAAGGCAGTTCCACAGGCCTCAGAGGAGGATTCCGCTGATGGACCTGATGAGGAGACCAGGCAGGCACAGGGTGAGGGCATGGAGGCCGACTTAAGGAATCTTCAGGGAGACAAGGACACTGGCGAGGCCTTGATTCGACGCTCCTTCAGCGAGGCTGTCAAGGCTTGGCTTCCACCTCAGTGCAAGGCAGCCGCCTCCTTCACACACATTCCTGAGAAGGCAATGTCACTTCACAACCTCGGGAATAAAGTTTGCTCAGCCTGGCTAGTTTGGTCCATCCGGTAATGAATGAATGTGCGGACCTGTCTGAACAGAGCATCAGTGACGAGCCTGACAACTGTGGACAGCTGATTGGGACGCTCCACACAGATCTCCCACTGACCCCTGGAGAGATCCAGAAGCAAAAATATTGAGGGCTACCGTGACCTTCAGGACCACTGGCATTGAGTGTCCACCCACACAGTTGGGGGTGATCTTCGGACCAATCACCTGACATATTGATGTCATGGTGTCCCTAGAGAGGAGGATGCTTGTGCAGTACTGCAAGGCACTGATGTGGCCTGCACCAGTGGAAAACATGGTGGACACTCGGCATTGAAGCAGAACCTAGATTTATATCTTTTTCAGAGTTGCAAAAAAAGGAACAAAACATAATTTCCTTGTTACTGTCACACAAGAGCAATACATAACACTAATGAAATGAAAGAATGTCACCCGTGATAACCCCATCCTGTGCTTAAGGTGCCTTAAACTTAACCTTGTGAGTGTTGTGGCTTGATAGACCCCACCCCCCCTCCCCTCCCCCCACCCCTATCAGTGGTAGCGGCACTGGAGGCAGATTGCTGACTCTGCTGTTGTGTCGGCCCTGATGACCTTGGCGGTCATCCTCTGGCCGTCGGGACCCAAGCGGACTCTGCCCGCGAGGGTGTGACCAGCGACATGGCTGGGCACTCCTCAGTCACTGTGGCCTCAGAAGATGCGGCGGGCACTGGCAGAAAGGTGGAGAAGCTGCGGTCCTCATCTGGAGTGCCGTGAGAGGAGCCCACAGAGACAACAGGCAGATCATCTGTTAGCGTAAGGACTGCCTGGGACTCTTTTCTTACCATTGATGATCAGGCATCTAGCAGAGAGGCTATCATACATCTGTCACACTGGCAGTGACCTCCTGTGGAAGTGCAGATCTGAGTGTGACCCCAGGAACACCCGATTCTGTTCCTGAGCTGCCTCTTCATGAGAGTTGCCACCCTCTTAATGGAGAAGGCTGTGCACCTCGCATGGACTCCTCCATGTCAGAGACCAAGGCACTCAAACCCTCAGGGATCTCTGCCAGATCTCCCTGTGCTTCTCGCTGGACACCCAGAATCTGCGGCCTGATGGACGACTCCAGAGGCTCATCTGCTTCAGACTCAGCATTGTCCTGGTCCCCAGCAGTCCTCAGACATCGGGCACATTGGGCACTCTCTGCCTCCCCCAGCTCCTCATGCAAGTACACCATGACCTCCCCACAGTGCACTGAGCTGATGAAATTCAGCCCACCGACATGCTTGTTTCTGAGTTGGTGTCTGGTAACAAGAGAGGGTGTGGTGCAGGTGGATCTCCTCCTCTAGTGTCAATTGAGGATCGGCGGGGTTGCGGTCACCTCTGGAGAATGGTGCATCTGAGGGAGGAAAACAATATGTCAGTGGTGTCAATCATCAGATAGTCAGTGTGCATGCTAGGCAGAGGGGTTGTGACTATGGACAGCAGCATCATGATGTCATTGTCATTGGAGACTCTTGATTAGAAGTTACATGGTTTGTAGTCTCTGCCTATCCCACATCTGTCTACTGGACTCTTACCTTTGTCTGAGACACCTGCCTCTCTGTGACCTGATGACCTTGGTGCACACTTGCATTGGAGATCTAGAGCATCCAAAATAGGCCCACCAAATGAAAGAGGCCTGAACAGAGGTGGCCCACGCCCCCGGGAAGCAGGTTGAAGTGCCCGTCATTTTTGCATACCTGACCCTTATATGTACCCAGGGCTACTGGTCTGATCTACCAGCCTTAGAAGGCCTAGGCATATGTGTCTTCTGTTACTCTGAGTCTCACACTCTTGAGTGCCAAGAGGACCAGCCTGCTTATTCTACCCTTCTATTTTGAGGGAACATATCTTGACTGTGCCCAAACCATCTCCTTTTTGATGGTAGCCCAATGTTCAGATACTGTTTTCCCACCAACCTTTGGTTCCTGTCTATCCGGCCCAGCTCCGTTCTTGCCCCATTGAAGTCCGCTCTGTGCCAGTTAATTATTCTTACTCTGAATTGACCAACATCCTTTTCTACCGTCATACTAAATCTTACGATATAATGATCACTGTTCCCCTAAATGTTCCCCCACTGTCACTTGATCTACATAGTCCACCTCATTCCCAAGAACCAGGTCTAGCAGTGCCTCCTTTCTTGTTGGACTGGAGACATACTGCTGTAGGAAATTCTCCTGAACACAATCTAGGAATGCTTGTCCCTCACTGCACCTTACCTACCACTATCCCAGTCTATATACGAGTAATTAAAGTCTCCCATTATCACTACTCTACAATGTTTACCGCTCTCTGTAATTTCCTTACAGATTTGTTCCTCTATATCCTTCCCACTAGCTGGTGGTCTATGTATTACACCGAGCAATGTAATTGCACCCTTCTCATTCCTTAGCTCTAGCCAAATCGATTCTGTCCTTGAATCCTCTGACACATGCTCTTTCTCCAGTATTGTAATTCTCTCCTTAACCAAAAACACCATCCCTCCTTTTTTTTAATCTTCCCTACCTTTTCTGAATACTTTGTAACTAGGAATATTTAGCACCCAGATCTGCCCTTCCTTAAGCCAGGTCCAAGTTATCACCACAACATCATAATCCCACAAGGCGATCTGTGCCTGTAACTCCCCAATTTTATTAACTATACTCCATGCATCCACATACATGCAGTGTAACCCTGATTTAGACTTCATTACTTGCTCCCTCACTATGACTCCATCTATTAACTTCCTGCCTCCACGAGAGTGTGCAGGCACTCAGCAGGCACTCATCCAAGAAGCGGGGGTGGGGTGGGTGGGGGGGGGGTGCAAAATGCCCATCCATATTGCCCGACCACCTGGCATTTCTAGTGGGTGCAGATGCCATACCTTCGGATTAGATTTGGTCAGCTCCCTGTGCCACCTATGGAACTCCTGGCAGCCTTCAGGGTGCTGCATCAGCCAATTAAGAATAGCCGGCTGGGTCGCCATTGGACCGAGCACCTGTCTCCCTCCTGCCCCTGCCTTCAGCCCTTCCCCAATGTCGGGGAACGTTTCATGCTGGCCAGCGCTTAATTGGCGGAAGCAGCAATCGTGGCCACTTGAGGGCCTGTCGATTGTGGCGCACAATGTGCCCAAAATTCAGGCCATGGTTCAAGGTGATTTTGCATTGCTAGTTTTGTTTACCTGGAGATTGGGGTTGATCAGGGTGCTCAGATATCCTAGAGGGTTTTAGATCTGGAGGAAATTACAGAGATAGGAAGAGATGATGGCATAATGGAATTTGAAAATGAGGATGAGAATTGCCTAGCCCGGAACTGATGCAGGTCAGTGAGTACAGGCATGATGAACGAATGACATTGGTGTGAGTTAGCACACGGACAGCAGTATTTTGAATGACCTCAAGTTTACAGAGAGTAGAATGTGGGAGGCTGGCTATGAGTGTGTTAAAATAGTCAAGTCTGGAATAATGAAAGCAGGAATGAGGGTTTCATAGCATAAGAGCTGAGGCAGGGGCGGAGATGGGTTATGTTACAGAGTGGGAAATAGGCACAGATATGTATATAAATAAATGTAAATAAACAAATACAGTATAGGTGTATTATATCTGGCTGAGTATTCCAATCAAATAAGTGTGTTCTTTCATGTGATATTTTCTGTATGTCATGCCATTTCTAATGGACTGCATCTGTTTTGTGGCTACCTGCCACATAGATAACCAATAAGACTTTTTACATAATATAGATCAAATTTTCTTCTTCGTGCGAATGGATTGAGGAGCAGAGCATTGGGACTCAGGGTGAATGGATTGAGGAGCAGAGCAATGGGAATCAGAGTAAATGGGAAGGGGTATCAGAGCATTGGGAATCAGAGTGAATGGGAAGGGGTGTCAGAGCATTGGGAAATAGGGTGAATGGGAAGGGGTGTCAGAGCATTGGGAAATAGGGTGAATGGGAAGGGGTATCAGAGCATTGGGAAATAGGGTGAATGGGAAGGGGTGTCAGAGCATTGGGAAACAGGGTGAATGGGAAGGGGTGTCAGAGCATTGGGAAATAGGGTGAATGGGAAGGGGTGTCAGAGCAATGGGATTCAGGGTGAATGGGAAGAAATGGTAGAGCATTGGGAAACAGGGTGAATGGGAAGAGATGGTAGAGCTTTGGGACTGAGGTAGAGGTACCAATGACACAATGGAGATTTTGAAAAAATATGTTGTGCCTTCAGAAAGTTCTTTTTCCACTTGCATTACCTCAGGATCCAGGACCTCTGCATAAATGCATCAACAAAAATATTCCCTCATGGTGCAGAGCAAAACAGACTGACACTGAATATGAGAATTGGTGAGCCCATTAGTGAACCATATTGTTGCTAGAATTATTTCAAAAGAAGCCCAAGATTTGTTTTAGACAGGTTTCTGATTTATTTTCTGACCTGAGCTATTTTAAATGAGAAATTACTATTGATCTTATTTGCAGGGGAATGAATAGTATTCTTGAGTAATATTTCGTTACTCACTATTCTAATATAGGCTTTAACCTGTTTCACAGCCAACACTGAAATAACCGACAAAGTAATGTTCTGTAAAGGTGTTGACTGTTCATCCGTTGATGTCACTAAATTAATGTTTAACTTATTATTTCCTATTATGAACCTTATTGTTGAGTTAAAAAATAAAATAACTAGTAATTTTTTTCTGGTAGCTTCAGAGGTGCTATCTTAATTAAATTTTGTTTGTCAAATGGGAACAGGGAGAAAATCTAGAAGGGTTATGTGTCATTCTAATCACGACAATGCATTATACTGATTGATGTATTGAAGTGATTCTGTAAACATTTCCTGCATGAAGGCACTTCTCCATGATCATCAGTAAAACATGTACCCTAACACCAACAAAACAGAAATAGAGCCAAAAGATGATAAAAGCACAAATAGTAGAAAGGGTCCAAACTATGTGGCCAAAATTTTCACCCACTAAAATGGGTGGGTTGGGGTCAATGAGATGATAAAACTTCCAAAATTTTAAAGATGATCTCAGCCTGCTAATTTCCAGGTTTAACAAAAGCCAGTCATGAGGTCGCCAGTCAACTTAATCCCAGGAGGCAGATTGACCAATTAACATTTCAAGAACACAAGAAATAGGAGCTGGAATCAAACATACAGCGCCTCAAGCCTGCTCCAACATTCAATACGATCATAGCTGATCCTGGGCTTCAATTCCATTTTCCTGCCTGCTCCCCCTATCCCTCGATTCCCTGAGAGACCAAAAGTCTGTCTATCCTGGCCTTAAACGTATTCGATGATGGAGCACCCACAAACCTCTGGGATCGAGGATTCGGAAGATTCACAACCCTTTGAGTGAAGTAATTTCACCTCATCTCATTCCTAAATATTCAGCCCCTTATCCTGAGACTGTGGCCCAATGTTTTAGATTCCCCAGCCAACAGAAACAATCTCTCTGCTTCTACCCCATCAAATCAATTTGTAGCAAGCTCCCTCCAGTTGTGAATGTCAATGCTGCTACTTCAAGGAGAGCTGCAGAGTGTCTTTGAAGCATTTTCTTTGTCTTCCCTGGCCATCTGAGAGTTGAAAACAGGACCTGGCAGGGGAGACTGTTTATTGCCATCCGGGCACAGTGTCCAATTCGTCGTAGTTGATTTTGCAAAAGTTTTGCTGGGATTCTTGTGGAGCTGGCTCCAAAAAGGACACTAGCATTTGTTCAACAGCCTTCTCACTGAATCTGGAGTTTGAGATGGAAGCATTGCTGATGGAATTTCTCCAGCGCTTTTATTTGCCACTGATACACATTCCAAGTCTCAGCGCAGTACAGGAGTATGGCGAGGAGAACTGCTCTGTAGGACTTTTGTTGACTTGCGGAGGTCTTTGTTGTCACTGCCTTAGTTTGTAGAAGACTCAGCTGGTGCAGCTAATCCAGTATTGGATCTCTTCATCAATGGTGGCCTTTAGAGAGGTGGCTACCAAGGTATGGGTAACTTATTCTAGAGTCGCTCCTTCCAGAGAAGATCCATCTCCTGGAATGCCTTGAAATTAGAAGATCCATGTCATAGGTGTTCCACCCTCCCAATGTTGCACGTGGTGTTCCAGGGTTCAGTCACTGGAGGTCTCCATCCTCCCTTCCAATCTCTGTGAGCTGCCCCAAACTTTCTTGCAGGTAACATTTGCACGTCACGTTGGTCCAGACGCATTCTAGACTGGTGTGAAAACCCGCTGGCAGCGTGGATGATTCAACGGGGGGTCGGGGGGCTGTGGTGGGGGTGGGGGGGGATGGCGGTTGGGCCGGCTTTTGGTGGGAATGGCGCCCCATCATCATTCTTCTGCTGCATTGTTCCCACACACCATTAAACCACTGTAGGGGGTGGTCTGGAAAATTCTGCCCACCGTCTTCCAGATGGGGAATCCATCGAAGCATAATGATCCATGCTGTCGAGTCAGAGCTCCATAGCATATGGCAAAATGGAACTTCACCAGAAATTCCACCTCCTCTCCCCCACCCCCATCCACTCAGCCCAGACCATCAAGATTCAGCCCTTTATTTTTTATCTTCTGTCCTGGATTGAAATCTTATCTAGGCTGATGCAGTTTGAGCTCTTTGACATCTCTTGAGACTCCCAAGTGACATGGAGAGTTTACAAAGACTTCCACCAGAAAAGCTGCTCCACTGTGTAGAAATAATGAAATAAAACTACTGGTCTCATTTATTTTAAGAACTTAGAATTAAAGGTCCTGAATTGTCGATATAATTACCGTAGCCATCCATTAATTCTTCAGATTTGAGGGCACATGGAAAAAAATCAGTGGTTTTATTTGTGTTTTACTCAGTACATGTAAAATTATTTAAGTCATTAAAATTTTACTAAAAGCAGCATAAATATGTTCAATACTTAATGTGAGACATTACCTTGGTGGGAGCAGATGTTCTGAAATGCTGTTTAAAACATCAGTAATATTTCACAAAACTCTGGTTACACCTCTGTTAAGGAGCATGACTAACATTCTTTTAAATTCTGCACTATATATTGAGTAGATACATTGGTGCCATGAGATTGCTATCATCTCATCAATAGATAGCTAGTCAACCAGATGAGCAGTCTATCTCATTATCCAGCAGATTACCTTGTAATATGCACACAATTCTGCCCCAAGGCCTCCTTTTATCTTTCTTTCTATACTACGAGATATTTGACCAATACTTTGCCAATGCTACCATCGGTCAGAATTAAAGTGCTTGTGAAGTTAAAAATAGATCCTCCACTTGCTGCTGTCAATTCACATATACCAATTGATCCATTGATAGCGATGATTTTGAGCATGAAACTTACATTAAGATATGCAAAATGCCGACACTTGCATGAGTACATTTTTACCCTTTGGCATATGTAACCAAGGGACAATGGAGGAATGTCAAAACCTGTCCAAGTGAGAAGGGTGTGTAATGGGAGAAGAACTTGAATGCAATGATGAGCCACAACATTGCTGCTCCTGTTCTTCTAAGTGGTAGAGACTGCAAGGTAGGGAGGTGTTGTTGAAGTAACCTTGGTGAATTGCCACAGTGCATCTTGTATATCATACATTCTGTAGCCACAGTTCACCAGTGGCAGAGGGCGTGAATATTGAATCAAGTGGCAGGGGTACCAACCAAGCAAGTTGCTCTGTCCTGGATGATGATAAGCATTGTTACAGCAGCCCCCGCCCAAGTAAATGGTGAGTCTTCTATTACAATCCTGACTTGTAGATAATGGAATATCTTTGAACAGCCTGGAGGTGAGCCATTCAGCACAGCCATTCATCAGGGTAGCGAAAGAGTTGTAGAACTTTGGGCCTATTTTACGCAGACTTCCAGAAAGATTTTCATGAACTTCCACATGAAGGGCAGCAACGGGAGATTAAAATTGGCCGAAAGGGAGGAAGCAGCAAATACGGTTACAGGAATGAGGTTGAGCTTAAAGATCTACTGAATGGAACGCCTAGGAATCAGTGTCTGAGTTTCTGTTGTTACTGTGCTACCTAGATTCAGAAATACAAAAAAAAATTTAAACAAAAAATGCTGGAAATACCCGACAAGTCAGGCAGCACCTGTGAAAAAGATTCAATGTTTCGGAGGAATATAGGAATATGGGTAAACTCCCGAGCCTGCTCTGCCTGAGATCATAACTGATCTGTAATCTATTGCCATATACCCAGTTTTACCCCATATCCCTTAGTGTTTTTGGTTAACAAAACTTCAGAAATTCCAGATTTAAAATTAACAGTTGACCTAGCATAAATCGTTGTCTGTGGGAAAGAGTTCCAAACATCCGACCCACCTCGCCAGGTCCCCCCACCACCCTGAACCCCTCCCCCCAACCCCCTGGACTTTTTGAGGGTGCTGGCGCGGGGATGCAGATTTTGTCAACAGCATGCCATTCCCGACAGTCTGCGCCACTTCCGCTTTCTTGATTTTTACCATTTCCCATGCGATGACAGTTAAAATTTAAAATGCCAGCAGCATGCAGGGGAGGCACATGTGATCATGTGGAGGGGGAAGCTTTCGGTGATGAAACCCGCTGTCAGTTGGCAATGCTGCAGCTACACGTGGGCTGTTAAAGAGCCTCCGGGTCAAATAAGGATCACAGCCGAAAGTTTCTTGCCCAACCCCATTGCCATTAACATATGACTTGAGAGCACAAAGGTGGCATGGGTGTCCTTCAAAATTAAATTTTACTTGTAAATATTTCATTTTACACCTTTATTCATACGTGTATCCTTATTATTTGTTGAGACTAACTTATTCAGAGAGCCAAATTTTACTGGCACATCTCATGGTTGGCACACATTGATGGTTACAGGGGAGTTAGGGATGTTTCATTTATTGTGGAAATTGTTATTTTGTTTACTTTTTATTGAATGTTCATGTTAGTGCTCAGTGTTGTATTCATCACTCTGTGGAACATAGCTGAATTTGCAGGCTTAGTTTGCCATCCCTTCTATGCTTTGTAAAGGATATTGTCCGACATCACTCTCAGCGGGGATAATTGAAATGTTGTAAATGAACTCAAAGCTCTGTAAGGACTCTGCCAGCTAACACCTGAGATGGACACACATGTGGACAATACTGACACTGCCCTTTAGGCCACTCTTTTTTTACCTTGACTGCTTGACTGATCCCACCACAACCAGGACGCCAGTCCCTTCCCACTTCACTTCTCCATGCCCTGACCCCACTTTTTGTCCTACCCGGATCCCTCTTCCATGCCCCCAACCCAACTCCACATCCACCCTTCCACCACCCTTCTTCTCACTACTGACCCACCCATACCACACTGGAGCCTCCATGCCAGCTGCCATTCATCTGTTCCCCCCACTTGTGCCGCAGAGTTAAACAAAGAAAACAGCTCACCTTAAACAACTGCACAAAGCCGACTGATGCATACAATCTTTAAACAAATATGCACTGGATGCCACAAGATTCTTGTGTACCGCTGACTTTATCTTGAAGGTAGAATGTGGTCAAAAAAAGTTTTATGCAAATGAGCATTCATGGCAGGCAATTGTATTACAAGTATGAACCACCATAGGCTGGCATGAAGGCTGATGTGCCTCAAATACACCACTGACTTAATCCCTGCATCTCAGCCCGCTGTCAGGAAATTGAGATTTCACATTCCACCTAATAAAGTCACTCCACATACCACATTTCCCACACTTGTTAATAAACCCCCCCACCTCCACCCCCCCCCAACTTGTGTGTAGAAATATTTTTTATCTTCACTCCTGAAAAAGATCTGGCAATAACTTCTAGGTTACGTCTCCTGGTTGCAGACTCCCCAACCAGTGGATATAGATTCTCTCTATGTGCCGATCTGTTCCCACTAATATCTTGAAGCTTCAATTAAATCACCCCTTTAATTTTGAAGTTCCAGGCAATACAACCCGTGTTTGCACACTCTCTTCTCGTAATTTAACTCTTGGAGTCCTCGTATAAATCTGGTAAATCTACACAGCAATCCCTCCATGGTCAACATATCTTACTTGGGTTGTGGTACCCAGACTGCTCACAATGTTTCAGGTGCAGTCTAACCAGGGCATTGTGAAGCTGCAGCATCACATCTACCCTTTGTACTCCTTTAAATATAAAAAGGCAGCATTCCATTAGCTTTTGTAATTATTTTCTGTACCTGTCTGTGACATTTTAACAATCTATGTACATGGTCTCCTAAGTCTCTTTGAATGATCACTCTTCCTATTTTCATCATTTAACAAGTATTCTGATCTATCCATTTTAGATCCAAAGTGAATGACCTCACATGTGCCTATATTGAAATTCATTTGCCACAATTTTATCCATTCATTTAGTCAATTAATAGCCCTTTATAATTTTATGCTTCCATTGACAATGGCAAGCTTAGATTAATGGTTCTCCATCTGATCGTTGAAGTTGTTAATAAATTTGGTCAATTGTTGAGATCCCGAGTCTATGATGTCTCAACAGAACTAGAAAGGAATTAAAGATTTTCCTGTTTTGAAGTAAGAATGGAAAGACAGGAGAGGAGAAGGAGGTGAAAGAATGAAAGGGAAGGTCTGTCAGAGGTTAGTAAGCAGCAGTGATTAAATGACAAAAGGAATAATGGTGTAAGGCACAATGGTCATTGCACAATTAAAGAAACAAAAGATGAATCCAGAGGAGCTATAAATGGCAACAAGAAAACCTATGCCTGATAAATAGGAGCCCTGATAGTGCCCTGAAGTTAGTAAGATCAATGTTAAATCCAAAAAGTTTTAAAGTGCCTAATTGAAATATGAGAACTTCAATGGAATTTCATTTGAACAGTGTAGGAGGCCAAGGACAGAGAAGTTAGAGTGAGAGTGGAGGTGGGAATTAAAATGTCAGACTACAACTTCAGTACTGGGTTTAGTTTCAGTCACTGAGACACAATCCCTAATGACTGGAAGTGGTGCAAGAGTCTGTTCCTAATTTCAGAGGACTTATTCTAAAGAAAGGCTGGAAAAACTTTGGAATCCCAATTTTAACTCGGGGGTGGTTATAGATGACGAATGATGCTGAAACTGGCAGCATGAGACCCAGACAATTTTAATGCCTGAACATCACCTGCATACTCCTGTCAGTTGGCCATTTGAAATGATGGGAAGCAGCAGCTGGCTGCCAGGTGGGAGCAGAATGTTTGGCAGTCAGAGGCTTCCAAAGTAATGACTGCCTGAATACAGATAAATTTCAGGGAGGGGGACAGGAACATAAGAACTAAGGGGCAGGAGTAGGCCATTCCACCCTTCAGGCCTGCTCTGCCACAAGGTAAGATCATGGCTGATCTGGTCGTGGTCAGAATTCTGCTTTCCTGTCTGCCCCGCCATAACCCTTGACTGCCAATTGTCTCTCAAAAATCTATCTAACTCAGCCTTGAATAAATGTAATGACCCAGCTTCTGCTGCTTTCTGGAGAAGAGAATTCCACAGACTAACTGAGAGAGAAAAAAAATCTCCTCTTCGCACTCTTAAAAGGGAGACCTCCCATTCTTAAACTGTGTCCCTTAGTTCTAGTCTCCCCCACAAGAGGAAACATCCTTCTGATATTTATCCTCTCAAGTCCCCTCAGGATCATAGCTATTTCAATAAAATTGCCCCTTATTCTTCTAAACTCCAATGGGTATAGGCACAATCCATTCAAACTTTCATCATAAGATCATCCCTTCATCTCAGGATTGAGTCAAGTGAGCCTCCTTTGAATTGCTTTTAAAGCAATTAAATCCTTTTCTTAAATAAGGAGACCAGATTTGTACACAGTATTCCAGATGTGGTCTCACCAAGACCCTGTACAGCTACAGTAAAACTTCCCCACTTTTATATTCCATCCCCTTTGCCATAAGCACCAACATTCTATTTGCCTCCTGAATCACTTACTGTATCTGCATACTAACTTTTTGTGATTCATGTACCAGGACCCATATTCCCCTGTAACACCGGGGTAGAAGACATCACAGTGGGCCTCTACAGCATCCAAAAGGTGCTTATGGGATGCGACACTAAATAATATTCTTGCCTTTTGGGGCCATAGCTTCTTTGCAGCAGTCCAAGGTTGGAAGCACTGAGAGGTGTGTACGTGGCTGCACTTTAACTGTGGCGCCCAGCATGCTGAAGTGGTGTGGTGACGGTGTGGTGGGTGAATCAGAGATTGCCTGCCATGGAAATGGTACGTTTCCTGGGAATGCATGATTAATGGGATGGGATTGGGATGATACAGCGTGAAAAGCTGCTATTGCAGCCGGGAGGGAAAACGTCCTATTTCCTGCCTGCAGCCACATTTAGTGCAAATCTGGGATGATTCCGCCACATGTGTTCTTATGTTGTGCAGTAATTTTTGTGGTACATTATCAAATGCCTTTTTGAAATCCAAGTACGCCACATCTACAGGTTCACCTTCTTCCACCTTGGTACTTCCTCAAAGAAATCTAATAAATTAGTTAAATACAATTTCCCTTTCACAAAACCATGTTGACTCTGCCTGATCCCGTTATGGTTTTCTAATGGCTTGGTGGCTCACTATAGACCAAGCTGGCTGAGTCCTAAATGACATAGCTGCGAGTCTGGGTCTGCGGCAGGTAGTGAGGGAACCAACAAGTTGGAAAAACATACTTGACCTCATCCTCACCAACCTGCCTGCCGTGGATGCATCTGTCCATGACAGTAATCAGTAGGAGTGACCACTGCAAAGTCTTTGTGGATTTGAAGTCCAGTCTCCACATTGAGGATACCCCTCCATCGTGTTGAGTGGTACTACCACTGTGCTAAATAGGATAGATTTAGAACAGATCTAGCAACTCAAGACTGGGCATCCATGAGGTGCTGTGGGCCAACAGCAGCAGCAGAATAGTACTTGAACACAATCTGTAACCTAATAGTCCAGCATCTCCCCCATCCTACCATTACCATCAAACCAGGGGATTAACCCTGGTTCAATGAAGAGTGCAGGAGGGCATGCCAGGAGCAGCATCAGGGATACCTAAAAATGAGGTGTCAACTTGGTGAAACTACTATTTGTGTGCCAAACAGCATAAGCAGCAAACGATAGACAGAGCTAAGTGATTCCACTACCAAAAGATCAGGTCCAAGATCTGCAGTCCTGTGATACCCAGTTGTGATTGTTGGTTGACCACTAAACAACTCACTGAAGGAGGAGGTCCACAAATATTCCCATCCTCAATGATGGAGGAGCCCAGCACATCAGTGCAAAAGATAAGGCTGAAGTATTTGCAACAATCTTCAGCCAGAGGTGCTGAGTGGATGTTTCACCTCAGCATCCTCCAGAGGTCTCCAGCATTACAGATGCAAGTCTTCAGCCAATTCAATTCACTCCACATGATGTCAAGAAATGGCTGAAGGCACTGGATACTGCAAAGGCGACAGGCCCTGACAATATTCTGACAATAGTACTGAAGACTTGTGCTCCAGAACTTACTGCGCCCCTAGCCAAGCTGTTCCAGTACTGCTACAACACAGGCATCTACCCAGCAATGCGGAAAATTGCCCAGGTATGTCCTGTACACAAAAAGCAGGACCAATCCAACCCAGCCAATTACCACCCCACCGCTCTTCTCTCGATCATTGGTAAAATAATGGAAGAGGTCATCAACAGTGCTGTCAAGCAGCTCTTGCTTAGCAATAACCTGTTCTCTGATGCCCAGTTTGGGTTCTGCCAGGGTCAACCAGATTCTGACCTCATTACAACGTTGGTTCAAATGTGGACAAAAGAGCTGAACTCCTGAGGTGAGGTAAGAGTGACTGCCCTTGACATCAAGGCAGCATTTGTGGCATCAAGGTGCCCTAGCAAAACTGGGTGAAACCCTTCGCTGGTTGGAGTCATACCTACCAAAAAGGAAGATGGTTGTGGTTGTTAGTGGTCAATCATCTCAGCTCCAGGACATCACTGCAGGAGTTCCTCAGGGTAGTGTCCTAGGCCCAACCATCTTCAGCTGCTTCATCAATGACCTTCCTTCCATTATAAGTTCAGAAGCGGGGATGTTCGCTGATGATTGCACAATGTTCAGCACGATTTGCGACACCACAAATATTGAAGCAGTCCATGTCCAAATGCAGCAAGACCTGGAAAATATCCAGGCTTGGGCTGACAAATGACAAGTAACATTCACGCCAGGCAATGACCATCTCCAACAAGAGAGAATTTAACCATTGCCCCTTGACGCTCAATGACATTACCATCGCTGATCCACCACTATCAACATCCTGGGGGTTACCTTTGACCAGAAACTGAACTGGACTAACCATATAAATACTGTGACTACAAGAGGAGGTCAGAGGTTAGGAATCCTGCAGCAAGTAACTCACCTCCTGATTCCCCAAAGCCTGTCCACTATCTACAAGGCACAAACGGTGAGTGTGATGGAATACAATCCCCTTGCCTGGATGAGTGCAGCTCCAACAACACTCAAGCTTGGCACCATCCTGGGAAAATCAGCCTGCTTGATTGGCCCTACATCCACAAACAATCACTCCCTCCACTACCGATGAACTGTGGCAGCACAATGTACTATATACAAGATTCGCTGCAGGAACTCACTAAAGCTCCTTAGACAGCACCTTCCAAACCCACAACCGCTACCATCTAGAAAGACAAGGGCGGCAGATACATGGGAACACCAACACCTGGAAGTTCCCCTCTAAACCACTCACCATCCTGACTTGGAAAAATATTTCAATTTTTTCATTGTTAAGGGTCAAAATCCTGGAACTCCCTTCCTAACAGCACTGTGCATGTACCTGTACCACATGGATTGCAGCGGTTCAAGAAGGCAGCTCAGCACCACCTTCTCAAGGGCAACTAGGGATGGGCAATAAATGCTGGCCCAGCCAGCAAAACCCACATGGCATAAAAGAATATACAAAATCTTCTGACCTAACACCAACCTTTGCAGATTTGCGCAGTTTTTCTTTCAATTTGTTACTATCCTTAACTTTTGGGAGAAACCTGTGACAGGGGAAACTGAAACTTTCCTTTTGGGCCCAAGAGGAGCATAAGATAAGTTTTTCGAAAATAAAATCTACCCTGACTCTTCCTCTAGCTCGGTTTACTAGTAGGGAATTTACAGTGGCTTCCATCAGAGCACTGATTGAAATGACAATAGGACACATATCACTTAAGATGTAGTATGACTCGATCAAAAGCAATGTACATTAGCAGCAGCATTGCTGATTCCTGTGTCACCCTGTTAAATACTGAACCCGGCCCCTAGATCTCTTTCAGCCCCTCCTCAATTTAACACCATTCATTAAACATTCTCTTATTCTTCCTCCCAATGTGTCAAAATTTGCACTGATCTGTTTTGAATTTCAGGTGGGGTAATTTTTTGACTAATGTCATTCACACCTGATCAACATATTTTAAAGAAAGATTCCCCCACCAATTTTCCAGTAGGCAGTCTTCCCACTCGCTCAGAGATGGTGGGAAGAGGGCAGAGTGTCAGTGGGAAAGTCACTGAAGTGATTTTCACTACCTGCGTACCCGGTTTCTACTGGGCAGACTGGATCACCGTTGTCGAGTGCAATCTCCATGGCAATGTCTGTACTCATCGGAGTCCATTTGTCAACCAATCAGCATTCTCTTCTCATACGGCATAAATTGTTGTTCCCTTTACAGGTGGTATTCTTGTGAATTGTCCTGATGAGTGCAAGATGAAAAGCTTCTACAAGAATGTCTCTTTTTTTCAACAATACTCAAGTTCTGTGCTACCAATTAACTATTACCATTGTACTTTGGACTCTACAGCATTAAGAATAGACATGAGAGGGAACCATTATTAAGATATATTAAATACAAAGTGGAGTAGAAAACACAAGTCCAGAGCACTTTATCAAATCAATGAGGACTATAGGACAAAAAGACATTATTATGAAGGGGGTTTTAAGACACTGTATTTATGATTGTTATATTGAAAGTTTAGCATTTTAAAAGTATCTAAGTTAAATATTCAATTTGTAGCCATCAGGCTTGCATGGGGCAAAGTTCTGTAGGAGCCTATTTCATGTTAATAACTTCATGTTAATAAAGTTCTGTAGGAGCCTATTTCATGTTAATAACTGATAACTGATTCCTGGGGAGAGCTTTTATTTGGGTGAATTTCTGTTCTATCTCCCTCCATTGATAGCTTGATTTGAAAAATTAATACAAACATAGATATGCATAAGGGAGATTTATCTATGCACAGTTATTGTATTTGAACTGCTCTGGAGGCTGAAAATAAGACTTGCATTTGTATAGCGTCTTTCATAACCACAGATGTCTCAAAGCATTTCACAGCCAATGAAGCAATTTTGATGTGGAGTCACTTCCGTAGCGTAAGAAATACTACATAGAAAACCGGAGTCTGCAGTATTCAAAATACCTTGTTTCATAGAAGACCTAGTTACAGAAACTTGAAATCCTAAGGCAAAGTGCACTGTAGTGGAAAGCAGTGAGGGAACTTTATGGAGGTTTTGGGGTGTCTCAGCTGACAACTGGATAGCCAGTGAGGGAGCCGCACTGCCTCTTCTGAGAAAGGAAGACCCGTGGTAATACATACCACTCAGGCAGTTGAGAGGTCACTGGCAGGCCTTCCACAGGATCAGGACTGTGGGGGCGCAAAGTCCCACCCACCAAGAGCTGCCAGCCAATCTGAGGCCAGCAGCCCTTTTGCTCAGCAATGTCACCAGGAAGGCCCAGGATGGTAGAGCCACCCAGGCCAGAGGTAATTGCTGGTGGGAGAGGTTTTGCAAGTTGGGGGTTGGGGAGGGGTGCGATGTAAGGGCAGGCCAGCAAGGGCAGGGTCATGGCTTTCAGCAGCAGTCCGCCTCTCCCTAACTTTCTGATGCCTTAACTGGTGGCAGAGCGGGAAGAATGTCCATGGGCCTTCCGGCCATGGACACAATCAAGGTGGAGGGAATGTGTTGGGGTCCCTACCAGTCTCATTTCATCCCTTTCCCTCCCATTGTGTCTAAAGAAAATCTGTCCTGCTTGTAGTAGTAAGTGTAATGCATGTGGCAGATTGAACCATTTCTTGGCCAAATTTCCAAAGTGTGGATGAAACCACTGATGACTCACCTGAAGATCAGATCCTCACACATGGGGCTGGATTTAACATATGCCGTAGCCTCTGGTTGCCACCCGCACCCCCCCACCACCCCCAACATCCCAGCTAAGAAATCAAGGGGTGGCCACGCATGATCCTGATGGCTGCCCTGTAGCCATTTAACCCTGGGAGCAATGTTAAATGGTTGGAGGTGGGACATCCACCCCTCTCTTGGGAGGAAATCCCACCTTAGAGAGCTGCTGGCCACTTGGATGACCAACAGCTCTGTAGTCCCAGCAGCATTACCAGGGGCAGTGGCTACTTCTGGGACTACAGGCAGTCCCACCAGGCCATACAGCCCAGGTAAGTCTTGGGTCTCCCTGGTGCCAGGTTCGCAGGCCCTGATGAAGAGCTTGGCGGGGTGGTGGCAGGGGCAAGATTCGAGAGGCCAGGGAGAGGGTTAAAGAGGGGGTCTGATATTGTGGCCACTTCCAATGGGCCTCGGGGCCTCCCATAAGCTGACACCAGCCTGGCTTGGGCCTCCCTTGGGCAGGGGGGGGTGGGGGGCTGGGGGTGGTGGTTGGGGGGGGAGGGGTAGATATTCAAGGCGTTGGGATGAAATCCTTAAGTGACCATTAATTGGTCACTTAAGGGCTTCAATGGGCCCAATGGCTGCCAGGTATCCAATGGCTGCCCTGTTAAATTGTACGGGGTTTGTGGGGGGGGCGGGGGGGGTGTGGGGGGTGGTTGGAGGGGGAGCGGGTAGGTGGCAGGCATGGCACCCCCTGGATTTTACTTGTCCTCCCCACCTTCAACACCACCATGCAGTTGTTGGATGTGTAGAAGTAAATAGATCTTGCAAAGACAGAACAAGTCATTTGATCCAATTTGTGTTAGCATTTCCTCCACTTGAAGAAATTGTTTTAATTACATTATCTCCTTTTAGCAAATAACTAAGTCAGTTTTCAACTGTACTGCGCTATGACAATCAATGTTCCATTGGAGCATGAATATTAAAGATTTATTTCAATCAATTGCCTTTAATGTTCATGTTCGACGTTGCAGAAATTAAGCCATTGAAGGGAGAGCAAATTTTTTTTAAAATCAAGAATTACATAAACGAATTTTACATACAAGATTCTTTCATTAGAATAAACAATCCTTATAAGGAACCGACAGTTTTAATGACCCCAAAGCCAAGTTCCAATTTTTCAGTGAAAATTAATACTATTACACCAAACACTTAATCAGGATCAACCTGGATTGAGCCAGATACAATGGGCGGAATTTAATGTCCCTTCCCAGAGATGAGTTCAGTGATGGATGGGGGAGCCGACAGTGGAGGTTGGGGGGATGCGGGTGGAGAACCTCCTGTCTTCCCACCTCCTTCCAATTATGTCTGGGATGGGAAGGCTTGTGGTGGGCCTTCCTACCTGGAGGTCAGTGGAGGCCCTTAAGTTGGTTAAGGGCTTCAACTCACCAACGCTGATATTCAACCTGTTGCTCACCATCTGGGGAGGGTGCCCAGCAAATCCTGTTTGCAGAGGGGTGGGGGTGCTTTGGAGAAGGAGCGGTTTGTTATGGTGAAGTTCAGCTGTCATTTCAAATGGATATGGACCACTGTCCAGAGTCATTCAATATATATTCAACTTGTAACAGTGCATCATGAGAACATTATGATGGATGTTTCATTAAATGTCACAAAAGAATATGTAATTTCTAAATAATCGGATGTTATCAAGAGAAGGTAGAAAGTGACCTGCTTCTTTGAGTTAACCCCAGATCTTCACCGATGCATTTGGAAACTACCTATACCTGAAGAAGCAAGAATTTAACAAGAAGCACTTGAATGAGTTTGTTGTTAGAAGAGTTCTTGCACAGCTTAGAATCTAACTCATTGGGTTATTTTTTTCAATGGTCATGAAGGAAGTACATAATAAATTTCACTTGTCCATTGATCCAAAGTTATGTACCAGGTATAATTGATCCACTTCAAACCATTGATTATGATCTGTCTGAACTCCAAAAAGTGAAACTTTTTATTGTAAGAAATATAGCCTACTGATTATCTTTTCAACACAGCTAGTTGCATGTACTTTTCTTTTTGGAATTTCTCCAATTCCTGAGGGACTTCAGAAAAGGCGTGAAACTTTGAAGTAAGTTGCTGTTGGGGTGCATACCATTTTGGTACATGGTGCTGATGAAAATGGAAAAAGAAAGTCCTATTGAATTAATACCAATGAAAAGATAGTCTGTAAAACTGTTCAAGGACTAAGAAGCAGATTATGTCTGTAATTATCTCTGTGGAAATGGACTTAAGCCAGAGCCTATTGAAGTTTCAGATGATTCCTCTTAACAAACAATATATCTGGAGATTTCTTGAAATTATTATCTGCAGCAATTTTTTCTGAAGATATCGAGGTAACTGCCTTTTTTTCAGTTACTTATTGAAGAAAGAAGTTGACTCGGCCTCAGCCATCACCGTGAGAAGAATCTGATGAAGTTAAGGGATTGTCTCTCAAGCACCAATACAAAATTATTTTGACATCAACAACAGGTGTATAAAAAACCTTTGAAATTCGCAAGGCAGATGGAGGCTGTTTGGTCCATTTTTTTGTGGTGGCTCTTGGCTACAGTTATCCAAAACTGATCTAAAAATCAAAACTGGGGCTGTTTTTGTTAGAATGGAGGAGATCAAGGCATGAGTTGATAGAGATATTTAAAACAATGATTGGATTGATAGAAACAGACTAGCCCAGTTTTAATCCCCTGTGGGAATCAAGCAGATGAGGGCTGAGGCTGATGGCAAATCATCTGGCTGCCTGAAATATGAATCCCATGTGATTTTAAGCCCCAGGCCTCATCTATGTGCCTTCCCAAAGTCTTCTGCCTAAAGCAGTCAAGAAATCTAAGCTCACTAGTAGGCAGGAGCAAGATTTTGGGTGGCAGGAACAACTGCCAGCAACCGGGTAAGTAGTAGAGAATGCAATGGTGTGTGGAAGCCCATGACAGGAGAGACTTAATACTTCAGGACTTCCTGGTGGAGAATAAAGGAGAACCTCTGTTTCACTTAGTCTACAAGGAAACCAAAAAAAATTACCCATTTTTTTGTGTCCTCTCTTGTGGCATTTCTGCCTTTTAAAATCAGCAATGAAATAAATGACCAGATAATCTGCTTTAGTGTTGTTGATAAGGGATAAAGATTGATCAGAACACTGGCTGAACTCTACTGCAATTTCTTTTTTTAATCGTGCCATGGAATCTTTTACATCCACCTCGGGAAGCACACAGGACTTCAGTCTGATGGCTCATCCAAAAGGTAGTTCTTTTGACAGTGTAGTTTTCCTCAGGACTATCCTAAATTGTTGGCCTAGAATGTTTTCTCAAGTCCGCAGACTGAGCTCAAGTCCCCAAAGTGAACTCAAGTCCCCAGTGCTATTCTTTAACACCCAAGCTTCTGTTTCAGAGGCATGATTGCGACCATCAAGCCGAGGCCGATACCCCTAGGGCTTCTCTCTCCCCCTCCCCACATAACTCCCCCACCCTAGTCACTCCAATATACACGCACAGCCTCACTAACCCTCTCTCTCTCCTTACAACCCAACCTGGCATCTGCCTCTACAAACATGCATAATCACTTTCATTTAAAACTTGCTTCTTTCCCCATCTTCCCACCCCTGCCATTTCCTGTGTACCTTTCCAGCAACTTAATTAGTTTTGCCAATGGCACAAGAGGTAGGTAGAGAGGCCTAGTTTCAGAATTTGAAGCAGTGTCAATGATTAAGAGCAATGAGTTAACGCCAACAGCGACTTTATTGTTACTGGTAAATCTTGTTCAATAAGGCCAATTTTTAATCATGGAAAAGACCCAAGTAGGCACCAGAAGGACCTCCTCAGGCACTGCTGTCATGGAAGGGATTGAGGCAGGCATCACAGAGAGAGAAAGGAAAATTCAATGACAGTTCTTTGGAAAGGAATCATAAATTCTTGGACCATTTTTAAAATGTGCTCAAAAGGCTTCAGAGAATAAAATTGCAGTTTCAAACACAGGCAAGCAATGTTATCTAAAATATAGAGGCAAGATAATGTTTCTTACTGACACGTTGAGCAGAATGTATCGATCTCACATGACTAGAATGGGTGACACATGTCAATTATAAAAAGAAATGAAAATCAGGATAAGCAATAGAGATCATTAATTTTTCCAATGCCTCCGGTTGTCCAAGCTTAAAATAATCATAGAATCATATAACACAGAAGGAAGCCATTTGGCCCATCATACCTGTGCCATCTTAAGGAAAGAGTAATATATTTTGATTATATTATGATTTGGGTACAGGAGGCAGATGCCTTGTGCGTAGCGGCCCTGCCTCTAAGGCCAGAGGTTCTAGATTTCAGTCCACTCCTGAGAAATTCCACACATGCCATTGTTAATATAAGGTTCATTGGCTCTGTACATAGTGTATACTAGGAGAATGATAATGGACAGGCCATGAATTGGCATGGAGGGTGTGAGGGGCCATGGGATGGTAATTGGGGTCTTGAATTGGCATTGAGTTGGCATGGGAGCTATAAGGGCCATGGTGGTGGGTGGTATGAATTGGCATGGTTGGGGCATGGAAGGGGCATGGGTAAGACCTTTTGAATTTACCTGTCAAAGGTTCCTGGATCCAGACTCCTCTGTGGGGCCATGAACCATGAGACACCCAGAAGCTGGCCCAACTCCACGAAAATTGCAGAGGGCTGGGAGATACCTACCCTTGCAATAGAGCCGGCCAGGCCAAGAGAGAGAGCCTGCATCCTTATCCAGTGCCAGCAAAAGTTCATAGGCTGGAATGGCAGCAGGAACCCCAGAATCGGGATCCCCCGATTTTTAAATGGTTCTGCAGTCGTTCCAACTCCGTGAAAATCCGGTTCAGTCTTTCTTTGAATATTAGTTACATAAGGACCTGATGTCTTAATCAAGGTCCTATTCCCAAACAAACATTTTAATTCAAAACCAGATCATTCTACATTGCAAGCTGTTTTCCTCTCAAATAATTTGGGTGATGTACTTTAAACGTATTGTTAAAGAAGCATCAACAAGCAAGGGTTTTTTGTGACGTTCTAAGAGGAAGTGTTTCAAGACCACAAATGATGAGCCTCTCCATCTTTCTGTCATTAAGAAAAATATACTTACATTGAGCTGAGCTCAGATTTAAGACCAGTCTCATTGTTTATTTCAACCCATTTCTCCTGTTTTCTTTAAAAGCTGTAGTTTTATTGGCTAAAGCCATGGTTTGTACTGCCTCTCAACAACATCCAAAAATAATTCTTAGGAGAAAAATGCTTCTAATATTAATACTATCTAAAATTCTTTGATAGGCAGTATGACGAAATGTCAGTTTTCTAAAACATTGTACCTTAATTGGTCTTATGGGTCCTAGACTGGAACCCAGCTTGATAGATCCTAACTTTTACTTTGTTTGGATATGCGGAGAGGGGCTACTGAACTGAGTCACCAAACTTTCAACAAAAGCATAAAACATTTATTAAATGAGAAAAGATGAACCATATTACAATATTTCTTCACCCACTATACCTTTACAGATTTGTAAGGATAACACAAGTTACAAAAGCTATCTTATACCCCAATGTTCACAGTAAGCACCGTCCATGTAAGCCAATTGGCAACATGTGGTCAGACACATCAGACTCTGAAACCAAGTGACATATGCCACCCCAGGTAGATGCTATGGATCGCTCCTCAACTTCCCCCAGACACTTGTTACACCGTGACCCAACCAGTCTCACTGCACAAGGGTTTCCAATCTCCACTCTCGAAGGACTTACTCTAGAACCTTTTGCCAAACCAATGCTTTCTCTCAGACACCTTCTGCAAGGCTTCACCTACAGGGTTTTGGACTCTCCTTCTGATGTTCCTCTCCTCCTGGGTCACCATATGCATTCAAGCTGTCTTCCACACACTGTCTCTCATCAACTCAGCTGTCAACAGTACACCACTGCTTCAAATGCCCATAGCAAAGAGTTACAGACCTTCAGCCATCTTGTTGGACCTTCTGGTGTCTTACAACCTGTACTCACTTTAAACCTGCCTTCTGCAGCTTTTGTCTCTTTAAATCTGAAGCTTGGAGCCTTTTCTCTCTGTCCCTCACTCTTAACTTCACTTAACAGAACATTTTTCAGGTTTCTGTCCTTTCTTTGATTAGAAGGTCTGCTTGGGACTTTCTCCTGCTTCTGTCTCACTCCTTTGGACTTGGGACCTTTTGGTTTTTTGGGGAAATATGCCATCACTCTGCAGTTCCCTCTTGCAGTGTTTGGTCTCTTTGGAGTCCTGTCTTAGTACTGAACTCAAAATTGTTATTTCTTTAGTTTTTCTGTATATTTTTATGGGAGGGACCTGCCTCTCTGGACCCCCGTTGCTAGGCAACAGCTCAGTTTCTCTACTCTTGTTTGGTTAACTTAGATGCTACAGTCATAAAACTCATTAGAAATGCAGGCAGCTTTTAAAGTGAAACTAAAATCAGCTTGGCCTTTCTTGACACACAGATACAGAAATACAAATCAAACTTAAACTTTAAAGCTAAAACTCATTCCTAACACCTACAGCTACCAATATAACTTACTTACACTTTCTATTTTTCCACCATAATTGAGAATAATGTTGTCTATAAATTGATATGCTGTGCTGTAAATGTTGTGAACATGTAAAATGTGAGTTAACCCATTTTGATATGAGCTGTTGTGGTAAGTAGTGAAAAATGGCTGTTTTTTTCAGATTGGAAGATGGTTTGTAGTGGAATTCCTCAGGGGTCAGTGCTAGGACCCTTGCTCTTCCTGAAATATATTAATGACCTAGTGATGTGCAGGGTATGATTTCAAAAATTGCAGATCATACAAGGATTGGAAATGTTGTCAGCTGTGATGGGGATAGTCTTGAACATCAAAAGGGCATAGACATGTTGGCAGTATGGGTAGACAAGGGGTAGATGAAGTTCAATCCAAAGAAGTGTGAGGTGATTCTTTTGCAGGGAAGACATGGTGAGGCAGCATAAAATAAAGGGAAAGCCTCCAAAGGAGGTGCAGGAACAGAGGGACCTCGGTATACATGTACATAGGTCATTGAAGATCACAGGGCATGTTGACAGAGCTGTTAATGAAACAAATAGTATCTTAGGCTTTATTAATAAGAGCATCAAGTACAAGAGTAAGGAGGTCATGTTGTACTTGTATAAGACACCAGTTAGGCCTCACCTGGAGTGCTGCATCCATTCTGGGCGCCATATTTGAGGAAGGATGTGAAAGCATCCAAGAGAGTACAGAGGAGATTCACAAGAATGATTCTAGGGATAAAGAACTATAGCTATGAGGATAGATTGGAGAGGTTGGGACTGTTTGCCTTGGAGAAAAGAAGGCTGAGAGGAGACTTGATAGAGATGTGCAAGATCCTGAGGGGTATGGACAGGGTTAATAATGAGAAACCGTTGCCACTCAAGTGAACATCAAGAGCTAAAGGGCACAGATGCAAAATAATTGGCAAAAGGAGTAAATGCGACTTGAGGAAAAATTTTTTCACCCAGAGGGTGGTTGGAGTCTGGAACAAACTTCCTGAAAGGGTGATGAAGGCAGGTTCGATTGAGGTATTCAAAAGAGAATTGGATTGCTACATGAAAAGAGAGTGTGCAAGGTTAAGGGGTAAGGCAGGGAAGTGGCACTAGGTGGAATGCTCTTTCAGAGAGCCAGTGCAGACTTGGTGGGCTGAATGCACCTTCTGCACTGTAAAGATACTGTGAATTGAACAGGTAGGAAGAAAAGAGAGTAGAAATGACCCAAATGTTCCATTGCTCAGGAAACCAGGTGGAAAATGAATTAATGATGAGCTATACAAAATCGACTTGTACCACATTGTACCACATTGAGGATGTTCAGCTTGGAGAGGAGTCATTTTCATCGCATCTTCATCATCAAGTTATGTGTTGTATTTTGATATAATTTAAGTAATGACATTATATATTTGTTACTCATGAATGGGAAATAAAATGTTTTAAGGTTGATACAGGAATATTGTGAATTTGAATTGCACCCTGTGATTTCTCAAAGCATATTTGCTTTAAATGACACTTATCACTGACAGTATTAGACCATGCCTCTACCATTTTAATCAACATCACATGAAGCCAGTGTCCCTTTAGCAGAATAGGATGCTGATCATTCTCCACTGGGGCGATTTGGAGCATAAAATTATAATTAAATAATGACTAGTGTGGCAGGGCATGTAGCTTTTACATTGGCCTGACCCTTGGAACTGTGCAACAATTTGCCTTGCAGGACTTTTAGTAATCTCATGTTACTGCTGCCACTTTTGTTATTCAAATTTCAGAGGTGAGGAAAGGGCACCCTCAACAAAAAAAACTTAGGCAGACATTTGAAAATATCAGTACCTTCAAAATTAACAAACATGCATCAAAATAGATCTCTCCGTGAGCTGCAGTCAGATTCACTGGGCAGAATTTTGCTAGCCCCAGGGTGGTAATAGTGGGCGCAGTTGGTGGGGCGAAGGGGGTGTGGAGGTGGTGGCGGTGTGAAAATAGCATACAGCCATCTGAAGTTTCCTCAGGGTAGGCAGGAATACAGACCGACTGCCTGCTGCAAGGCAGAGGTGACAGCCAATCTGCATATTTATAGCCCCAGTTAGTGGCCTCATGAGCATTTTGTCAGCCGCAGAGTGGCCTCCTGCCACATCTCAGTGGAGGCAGCTTCCCTGCAGCAGGCTGGGTGGTGGGAGACCCTTGAAGACAAAGACTCTATCCACACAAGAGGGGGCCCATTGGAATAAAAGGCTGCACCCATGACCCTAAAGCTGACACTGGAGGATGCTCCCCTCTGATCGGAGGAGCCTACCTGCTTGATCCGTCTAAAAAAAAAACATTGTCATTTTCACTCCACCGAGGATGCCTTCATTTTGAGACACGCTTTTATTCCCAGACCTGCCTCAGCAACTTACTCGGTGGAGCTGCCAAGGCTCCAGAGCTGCTGCTATTGTGGTAAGCCAGTTTGGGAGGCAGCCTCTGGGAAAATAGTTCTCGGCCTGGCTGCCGGCAAATATAGGCTCTGGATCCCATTCTGACCAGGGCCTGAAGCCCGTGGGAAAATCCTGCCCCAAAACCCTCTGTTTTACACATCTGTATAATCAGGGTGCAACGGCTTTATTCCTTCTCCCTATTGATCTGCAGCAACATTAGATCTTCTAATTCTTTGCATTTTATTGAAGTTATTTTTTAACATTTAAAGAAATCTTAAATGACTTCCTAGTTGTGCAGAGCCCTACATGAATCTGAATGTGATATCACAGTTAATAATGGGCATGACAGGAGTTTACACACAAGTGCTGAGCTTACTCATTTATTTTGAGATCAGTCCCATTGTTTAGACATGTTTTTTCCTCTACTTAACTGATTCACCCTGTTGGGGGGTCAATTGCTATAAACATGAATCTGTGGCACGGTTGTCTCTACAGCTAGTTATATAACAAATATGCTGTGAAAGTTATTTCTTAAACTCTTGATTTTTTTAAAAAATAAGAGCAGAAAATGCTGGGAAAACTCAGCAGGTCAGGCATCAACTGTGGAGAGAGAAACAGAGTTAACGGGTGAATTTTACAGGGGGTGCATACTGCTTTCTCCACCATCACCTCCTTCCACCCTGCCCCCACCAGTAGAAAAGTCAGCCTTGAACCCACTGACTCTAAAATGGGCTTCCTCTCAGCGATACAATGCTGGAGGTGGCCTTAACCAAGTGAGAGTGGGATACCCGCCCCCTCAGAGGCAGGAAGTCCCACCCCTTAGATCTGACTGGCTAGCAGCTGAGCAGTGAACAGCACCAAATCGCAGTACTGGCGGGACGACAAGCAGTCCTAAGAAGAAGATCCATAGATACTGGACTTCCAGGTAGGTCCAGGGTTTTTGGTTGGGGAGTGTTTAGAGACTCAAGAGGGCAGAGGGGTGGGGGGTTTGGGTTTGGAGGCCACGAGTGGAGGCACAAAGTGGCGGGGTGGGGAGTTACGATCATGGGAAAGGGTGGCCCGATGGGCATAGGGGACACCTCAAAGAAAGTACCCTCCCTTTCCTTTGCGTCTTTTAGCCCGAGTTGCAAAAGTAGCAGGCTGCCCCCTTGATTCTGCCTTCCCCAGCTGCAGGTGTTATTTATTTTAACTTACCGAACCATAGCTTTATTTGTTGTGTAGATACACTGGTAGTTTATGCAGTGCTGGAGGAAGCCATTGTGGAACGTCTGGGCTTTGGGGTGGTCACCTCGTGGAATCCATTACTGAATTGACGATACAATACCTTCAGGTGCCTCATGCGACCTGTAACAGTTGTGTTTCTCCTTTTGGCCTTAGCACTCCAGTTATACTTCCCCGTTCTCTTGTCAAGGAAGGCACATTTACCGCAGGCTGATTTCTGCACGTGAAATGCTTCAGCCCCACATCACCGGCAAAGAGTGCGGGTCTTGTTCCTCCTCTTACCAAAGGACGATGTTCCCTTCGTCATTTTCGCTGCGCGCTGGAGAGAAAATATTACATGAGTACACGATGACATTGGGACGCTTGCCTGACATCATTATGTGCTGCTTCACACTCAGGTGTATACCTGCACACCAAGGTGGCAATTCTGCCTCAGATTTCTATTGAATTCAAATTTTACCATCTGCCATCGTGGGATTCGAACCCAGGTCCTCAGACCATTACCCTGGGTCTTTGGAATATAGACCAATTGGCCATTAATTGGCCACTTAAGGGCCTCAATAGACCTATGGACGGACGGACTGGCTGACACCTTAACCATAATATGGGGGACAGCTGAGCGGTGGGTGGGTGGTGGACTGGCCGCCCATTTTATTTTACATGCCAACTCTGCCTACAAATACGCTGGTGGTGGGGGGGGGGGGCATAAAATACCACCGCCCCCCCCAACCCGGTATTTCAGGTAGTGCCCTTTAATCAATTTTGTTATGGATATAATAGGTTTCTGCTGATCCGCTCAATTTCTATTAGTCAATTATGCTGACCCGGACTTTACTGCAAAAGCATTGGCACCTCTGGCCAATTGCTATAAACGATGTTACAACTTGGCATTCTCTGGAAGCAGAATCCACTTAAAAAAGTAGATATGTTTAGCTGTGATTTCAGATTTTGTAGCAAAATAGTTAATAATTTAAAGGGAATACCTTGATAAAATATGTTTTCAGTGATATCAGGGTATATTTCATATTCTACATGATGTGCATTGCTGTAGGCAATGTGAGTGATTAAATCTTTATTACAATCCATGCCCTTTGTCATGAAGTGTTATTTGTCTTATCACCTTTTCATTATAGGACCAGTTTCACTTCGTTAGGATTCATTGAGAACATTTTTAAGTATAACCAGATCCATTATAATAGGATTTCAGTATATAGTGGAGTACAGACCCCACCACTTACACTGTGCCTGCATATGCCATACAGCCACCAATATCAGACAAATGGGGGTAACATTTCGTGATTGTCAAAGGCATTAGCCACAAAAATGCCACTTAAACTGTAGTGGACAGCTTATTTCAGGCAGTTCAGGCAGTTGTTTGTTGTGCCATTAAATCCACACTCCCATGTGGGCCCAAACAAGTGACATTAATTGTATTTTGAGGAGCAGCATCTTTGTCCAACAAATTGTTACTGACCAACATATAAGAGTTCTTGAAAGACGATTACAATTGAAGCAGGAGGGTACTGGCAGTATGCCAACACAGGTTACTGTTTGCTCCTGTTTCTGATTGCCCCCGTCCATCTGGCTTCCTCTTAAATGCTTTCAGGGCTCTAATGTCAGCAAAGTTGTCAGATTCATTGGTGTACTGACTGTTGGAATAAATTGTTTTTTGGAAAAGCTAGGATGAGCAATGACATTTACTCTTATGCTTTGCAGTTATTAGGGCGTCTGATGGGTTTACCCTTCATCGTGTATAGCCAGCAAATGGCCTTGATGTGAATGTGCCTGCCATGTGCAGTGCCGAATGTACTATTAAATGGGTATGTGGATGTAGGTTTTGGAACAGCAACAATTAGATGACTTAACAACAAAGTGTAATGGTCATGGTCTTTTGGTATTGTTCATACTACAGATGATAAATGTAATTTGGAATTAATTTACGTGAATCCCAATTCTGGATAGAAGAAAATACCAATTGAGGACCATATGACAAGAGTTTGTGAAAGTGGAAGGGGGGAATTTTACCAGCCTTTTGGCTGCAGACTGGGAGGTGGGAAGGCTGACAACATGGCACGAGGAGGCAGCAGCTGAAAAATTGGTGGATGGGCTGCTACTGGTAGTCCAATTGAGTAATTTAAGTGTCTAGTTAAGGGCCGCATACCATTTCTGCTGATATTTTGCCAGTGGCATTGCTGTGTGGGAAGACTGTTCAATGAAATGTGATGGTTTCCTAATGGGCTATGGTGGGCCTTCTTTTTTGGGCACTCCATGGCCAAAGGAGGAGCCTTTCAGCAGCACTGACATCCTCCATGGCAACTGCACTGTCTGCCCTCAGTGACCTCCCCCCAATCCCTACAACCCTGATTGTACCCAACCTGCTGTGCTTACAAAACTCAAAACATAGTGTCCAACATCAGGCATGATTCCACAATTGGACAGCACTTGCTAAACAATCCTGAATGTGCTAAGAATTATGCTGAAAGCCAATTTAAGTGTATCAGTTGGGCTCACACTGTGGCTCACTTATGCATGCTAGAAGCCACATATATTCACACACAGGGCCATGTCCTTTGCAGATAGCCGGACTACATCCATGCTTTGTGCCTTTCCAACTAAACAAAAACTTGGAGTCAGCCATTCCGTGGTTCATTCCCCATGCCTTGACCAATCTGAGTTGACCTGCTTGGTGTGAATTTGAACAAAAGTTGGGCAGTTAACTATTCTCTACTGCATTCTCCATGGCTACACCTTTACCAATAGAGCCCACTTGCTAACCAATCAGCATTTTCTTCCCATACAGTATAAATTGTTCTTCCCTTTACTGGTGGTTCATCTTGCGAACTGTCCTGATGAGTGCAAGACGAAAACCACCCCTAGCATGTCTCTTTTTTTCAGCAATACAATTGGTTATGGAAGTGTAATAGCTCCAGAACTGGTACTGGTCTAGAAACTCAGAGACATGAGTTCATATTTCACTAAGGTAAGTTGTAAAATTGAATTCAATCTGGTAATTTCTGGCTGGTACCAGGCAGAAATAACCATGAAATCTACTGCATTGTCATTAAAAAAAAGCCAACTGGTTCACTTGTACTTCAGGGAATCTGCCTCATCTGGTCCATTCAAGACTCTAGTTCCATACCATGGTCATTGACTCTTAATGCTTAACGAGTTATTCAGTTGGATAATGGATGCTAGACCACTTCAGAGGCTCACCACCACCTTCTCTGGTCAACAGGGATGACTGATAAATGCACATCTGCCAGCATTGCCCACATTCTGTGATCAAATTTAAAAGAAGCTCTGATGCTACTGGAGATACCAAAAACTGTCCAAATAAAAGGTCAAGTCCAAAACTGTAGCAGAAAAATTGCCTCAACATCATTGATGTCAAACCCCTCTTTCCCCTTGCCCAGTCAAAAATAGGAACATTACTCATTATTCTTAGGGCAGAATCGTCTCAGATTTGTGCTAAGTGGGGGTAGTGGGCATGAGAAAGATGTTTTACCCATTGGCTGCAATGGTGGGTTTTCATGCCATATCGTCCCCTTCCTGCCTCATAAATTATGCAGTCATCGGAAAGATGCTGGATTTTTGGCTTGTGGCCTCCAATTTGCCCACCACACGATTAGCTCACACTTCCTCACCCGGAGCACCATATTTAAACTGCAGCTGCCTGCACAGTTCTCGACGCTTGTAGCCCAGGTCTGCTCTGGTGAAGACACCCAAAAGCCAGGAAGGGTGCAGCCCCCCAATTCAGTGACACACCGCTGGCATGCCTTCTGGACAGTGTGGAGGCCTGCCGCAATGCCCTCTACCCCGGCTCTGGCCGCAAGAAGCCCACCAGTCTAACCACTCTGGCTTGGGAGGCGGTGGCAGAGGTAATCAGTGCCAATGCTGCACACAAGAGGTCGGCCATCCAGTGCAGAAAAGGATGAATGATTTCATCCGTGCTGCCAGGGTAAGTTAACTATCTCATTAATCTCAACTCACCCACTCACAAGCCCATCACACATTCACTGTCATCTTACTCACTGCCAGCTCAAGGGACATCACCTCTGACTCTCTTACACACACCCTCACATCTCCATCCGGCCTCATCTCCCCTGGAGATTGCTTCCTCACCCTGTCCATCATTCCACTCTGCACTCATTCACATCTAGCATCCTTCTCATTTGGCTTTGCATGCGCCTTGCTCACACTTGCTCCATCTGTCTTTATGCAGGACAAGATTGTGCACAATCAATGGAAGAGGTCCCAGACTGCGTGTGGAGTGCCAGACATCAAGGTCTTCACTCTGTTTGAGTGTCATGCATAGGAGCTGGCTGGAGAGGACGTGGACCATTCCTGCAGCAATGATGAGGTTGGTGTCAAACAACCACGTGAGGATCCTGCACCACATCATCCCTCTCTCAACCCTACTCTGAGTCCACTGTTCTGTGTTCAATGTGGCCGCCAAGCACTAATAATCTCCTCTTTCTGTCCTAGGCACATCCCCCACATCTCCCTCAGGCAACTTTGACCCTGACCCCAGTGCCGAGATCACTCACCCTTGGGTGAGGGCAGCACCGTTGAAGACCCGTCTCGGCGCTCACCCACACCCCCCACCCGTGCAGTGATATACATCTTGGTGGGACCTAGATGTAGAGCAGCCTCGGGATCACAATCTGGTGAGCGCAGCACACAATCTGTTCCACAGCTGGCGGAGACAAGGACATCCTTGGTCACCGGCACTCGGAAGGAAAGGAGGAAAGGAGTTTGCTGAGTCCGAGTCAGACGATGAGCCTCTGGACTCGGTCCTCCATCAGTTGGTGGAGTTGCAAAGTCAACCACGGGAACATCAGGAAGGGATGTCTGGTCCACTCCTCAGATTGCAAGAGACGATGGAGGTGATGAGATGATAGCACCAGCATGCCGATAAACCAAAGTGAACCCTGCCAGGATGGCGGCAGCCATGGAGACCTTGGTCCAGGACATTGGCCCTGCACTGTTGCACGGGTTGCACGTCACTGATGCCATAGTTGACTTTCAACAGTGTAAATACGAGAGGGATGTGGGGCAGCTCCATCTCACTCCAGCTTCCCCTTCTCCTCAAGGAGTCAGCCAGGGGCCATTGAGCACCTATAGGGAGGAGGACCAGCAGCTCGACACTCCAGGGTCACCCACCCGAGTGACTCTGGGAATATCTGGCCAATCTAAATCCCCTCTTCCTGTGATCCCACCATCTCCAGCTCCACAGGCCGAGGAGGGTATACCTGGCCCACAGCAGGACACCCAAAGCAGGCTGGGGTCCTCCAGGTCTCAGCCCTCCAGAGGCCGCACACCAAAGTCATCACAGATAGGGCATAGCAGTCAGCAGGCTACCTCCACTGGGGATGTTGAGGGCGCACCAGGATGTCACGGCAGTTTATGAAGTTTAAGAAGATGTAGTTGCATGGACTGGGCACAGGTGTGAATCACTTATACATAATGTTCACTATTGTAAATAATCTCCCAAGAATGTCTCCTTGTCTATGGATTCTTGTTAGGATGAGCAGTGTTTGTGTCACTCAGGTGTGAAACCTTAATACCTGCACAAGATAAGGCAGGGCCTCCTCCCTGTGCAGTTTGTAACCTTCAGAGAAAAGTGATGGTCCGGCTTCACATTCACTGGACACATCAGTGAGGTCTGCACCTCAACAGTGTTTGTCATTGTTGCTGGATTGTCTTGGGCAGGTGTCACAGAGTTCGCTCATTCTCTCTGAGTGCTCTCAGTGCCTTTGAAGTGGGGCTGGTCCCCCTCCCCCATCTCTTCAGCGTCGGTGTCTAGTAATGGTGTGGTCCTGAAGGGGTCAGGTGCTGAAGGCTGACAAAGGATCAGGTGAATTTAAAGTTTCACAGCTGTATCTCCGTGATATGACTCTGATCACCGAGTGCAAGCGAGCTTCTCTCAGCCAGACAGGAGTCAGACATTCACAGAGGCAATGTGAAGATCTATGGAGTGTCCTCACTACATGTCGTCATCATCCTCCTAGAATCTTGTGACTATTAGGGCCTCCGCTTTGTCTCCATGACATGTGCCTGAGCACCAAGGGTATGTGTGCTGCCATCGGTCACACAGGAGTCGAACTTTCACAGATGCAGGGTGAGGATGTCAGGTCTATCTTCACTGCACCTTGTCATCATCCTCCATGAATCTTGCGGCTATGAGGGCCTCCTAAACACACTTGCCTGGCCAGTGCTATGGCCTCATCACTGGCATCCCCTTCACCATCCTCCTCGTTGGAGGAGACATGCAGCTCTTCCACCTACTCCTCATCCAGGTCCTCCCCTGTTGCAGCGCCAGGTTGTGGAGCATGCATTAGGTGACGACGATGTGTGACACTCTCTCAGGACTGTATTTCAGTGCTCCACTGGACCTGTTGAGGTACCCCAATCTCATATCCAAAATGCCTATCATTTGCCCCATCAAAGTCTGGGTTGCAGCATGAGCCTGTCGCTTAGCTGCAGTCTGAGGCTGCCGCATGGGCGTCATAGGCCAAGTCCTCTGTGGGTAGTCCTTGTCCCCGAGGAGCCATCCCTGCAGCCTCTCTGGACCCTGGAAGATGTCAGGCACCTGAGACCTGCTCAGGATGTAGGAGTCATGGACGCTGCCTGGGAATCATGCGCAGACTGTAGGATGCATTTGAGATGGTCATGGACCAGTTGAACATTCAGGAAGCCCTTGTAGTTGACGTGGTTGACTGCCTGTTGCCACGGAGATCTAAGTGTCACATGAGTGCAGTCAATGGCACCCTGCACCTGTGGAAAACCTGAGAGCTGCGCAAATCCCAGCGCTCTTGCTTCCTGGCTTTCCTGATCCTGGATGAAATGCACAAAGTTTGTGAAGATGGCATCTGTGACCTCCTGGATACATGTGTGCATGGAGGCTTTCGAGATCCCACACAGGTCACCTGTGGAGCCCTGGAAGGAGCCACTGACATAAAAATTGAGTGCCGCTGTCTCTTTCACGGCCACTGGCAGCTGATGCCCTCCATGTTCCCGTGGTGCCAAATCCTGCAGCAGGTGGCCAACAAATTCCCTGGATATGCACAGTCTTCGGCAACACTGGTTCTCAGTCATCTACAGGAATGACAGGAGCTGTCTATAAACCCTGAGACCGGCAAAGCACCGAAGAGTGATGGCTCTCTTTGGATCTTCAGCTGTGTGCCTGCTGCCCCTTCATCTTGAGGGAGGTGCTCCTCCCTTAGCCCGAGACAGGCACCTCCGCTGCACTCTTCCTCTGCTGCTCTGCTCCCTATAGGCCATGAGGCATGCCGCTAAATCACCAGGCTCCATGACCCTGATGCTCTCCTCCTGCAGGATCAAAGAGGGAGATGCGTGGCTTAGCATAGAGACCTCTCTTGGTTAAGTTTGAAAACCCCTTCACCCATGCCAGAGAGTGCTGGCCACCACTTGGATGGTCAGTTGTGTTGCACTCATTGGCTGTCCGAGACCCCACCCACCTCCGCCCCACTCCACCCGACCGATTGGTGACGGCTTTGCCCACTGGACTGCAGGCTGTGCTCTCAACTCTGGCACAGGCATTCTCCTAACCCGCACTGCAAGTCTGCCCTGTTAGCTTGAACCGTGATGGGTACTGGTCCAAACCTTAACAAAGACATTGCAAGGAGCAGTGAGTGCCTTCACCAGTGACTGCACCATGGCAGCCTTTCGCAAATGGATTCTACGGCTTGCCCAGTCTGCCAATTGCTCAGTCTTGCCCAGTCTGCCAGTCTTGCCCAGTCTTGCCCAGTCTGCCAGTCTTGCCCAGTCTGCCAGTCTTGCCCAGTCTTGCCCAGTCTGCCAGTCTTGCCCAGTCTGCCAGTCTTGCCCAGTCTTGCCCAGTCTGCCAGTCTTGCCCAGTCTGCCAATTGCTCAGCTGCTCCTTAAAATGCTTTTTAATTAGCTGTCTGTGCCCGGGGGATGAAAGTTTCTGCAGCATTTGGTGGCACGTTCATTCTTTTGCGTTGTTTGAGTGGACAGAAAGGTTTCAGAGGCCCGACTCCAAGCTGTTGGTGGAGTTGTAGCTGAACGGTCCCAGCTGTGGAAGGATGCTCACTTTTGACAAGCTTGTCCAAGAGCGTGGCCGCTTACCAACCCCCCCCCCCCCCCACCAATACCCCACCCACCCCGGCATGTGCTGGCTTACTTCCTTCAGTCTATTCCCCCCCCTCCCTCCCCTTGCTTCCCCCGGCCTCACCCACACTGCAGCCCTTGCCCCGGCATCGCTCTGAAAGCAAGCTGGGAAATAGTGACTTGCCTGTTGCCCCCTCCCCCAAATGCATGGCACCTCTTCCTTGATGTCCCTAAGGCCGATCCTTGCGAGAACCCGCCAGGTTGTGTGCACTCACCTCCAAGTTCCCCTCCAAGTCCAGCTTTCCAGGTGGACGCCTTTTAGAGGCAGCTGTGGATCACGCCATTCTGAAGTCACACTGACATGGGTGGTAAATTTGACGTGGCTGGATGATTCTGGTGTGAGGGCGCAATGATGAGATACAAATGCATTCAAATTAAGTTCCCGATGTTGGACAGCAGGAAACGCGGTCCACCATTGACAGGTGGATCGCAAACTGGTCCCATGAAAGCGTGAAACCAATTTTTGGCCCTCTCTCCATATTGTTTGCTCCCACCTGCCTGTTGCCAACAGGACCGGATGACTCCTCCCTGAGTCTTTTATACAAGATTTTCCCCATTAATATAGTACCTTTTTTTTAAAAAAAAGGGACAGAGCTAATCCAGGTAATTACATGCCAATCAGCTTAACACCTATGGTAGAGAAAATATTAGCGTCATTAAAATAAGGATAAAATTGAAAGGTTCTGCTCAGTTTGCGAAGAGCAGAGGGATTTGTGGGTATGTCTTCATGGGGCATTAAAGACAACATGTCAGGTTGATAAGGCTGCAAATAAATCTAGTGGAAATACAGTTTTTTTGTCACAAAAGATGTAGGAGATAATGAGCTTATTTAAAACCTTAATAAGAGATGACTTAGTGTATTGTCTGCAGTATTTAGCTCCATAGTAAAGGAAGACTAGTGCAAATGCAGATACTGTCTGGTATGCAGAATAAAAATAGAAAGAATTGATAAAATGTCTGCTAGAACAACATAGATTACAGGGCAATATGATTGTATGATAAGGATTCAAAATAATGAAAGAATGGAGCATCATAAACGGAAACAGACTTCTTTCAATATTTGAGGAGTCTATAATAAGGGTCGTGGATATAAAATATTACAAATTCAGCACAAGGACAGGAAAAAACTTCCATCACACAGAGAGTAATGAAACTAAAAGTCATCACCAGGGTTAATAGCTGATGCACAAATTACGCCAACATTGAAGATGAGTTTGGATAGGTGAAAAAAGGAAACAGACTTGTAAGAATATGGATACTGGCCAGAACTATTTAGTCTCATGGAAGGCACATACTAACATGGACCAGTAAGACCAAATGGCCTCTTCCTGTGTTATTGCTTCTATGCATTTCTATGTTCTGGTGGCTGCTCAATGAATATGCCTGGTGAAGGAAAATTATGCAAGATTAGACTAACCATATAAATACTGTGGCTACAAGAGCAGGTCAGAGGCTAACAATCCTGCGATGAGTAACCCAGCTCCTGACTCTGCAAAGTCTGTCCACCATCTACAAGGCACAAGTCAGGAGTGTGATGGAATACTCCCCACTTACCTGGATGAGTGCAGCCCCCACAACACTCAAGAAGCTTGACAGTGTCCAGGACAAAGCAGTCCGCTTGATTGGCACCACATCACTCCCTCCATGACCGATGCACAGTAGCAGCAGAGTGTACCATCTACAAGATGCACTGCAGGAATTCACCAAGGCTCCTTTGATAGCACCTTCTAAACACATGACCACTACCATCTAGAAGTACAAGGGCAACAGATAGATGGTAACACCACCACCTGGAAGTTCCCCTCTAAGTGACTCACCATCCTGACTTGGAAATATATCATCGTTCCTTCACTGTCACTGGGTCAAAATCCTGGAACTCCCTTCCTAACAGCATTGTGGGTGTACTTACACCACATGGACTGCAGCGGTTTAATAAGGCAGCTCACTACCACTTCTCAAGGGCAATTAGGGATGGCCAAGCCAGCAACGGCCACATCCCGTGAATGAATCAAAAAAAAGTCTCAGTTTTCTGTATGATTTGTATATCACACAAATTCTCCTTTAGGACTGCTGTTCTGTCTTCTGATTCTCATCAGTTAAAAATAATCACACTTTAGATTTAAAATGCTGGAACTTCACTGATTGTATTTCTTTCTGCTCTCCATGTGGCTGGTGAACTGATGAACATTGTTGCTCAGCGCACGATTCCAGTGCAGCAGTAAAATCTGGCACCCGGTGTATATTCTCAGAATAACTAATGAGGCTTATGGCAGATACTGAAGGTTCAAAACAGTGCAGGCCTAGAAGAGTACAGAATGTGTAGCGGGAAACTTGAAAAGGAAATTAGGAGAGCAAAAAGGGGGCATGAAGAAGAGGAGAAAGCAGGGGCACTGGCAATAATTTTCAATACCTCTCTGGCCACAGGAGAGGTGCCAGAGGACTGGAGGACAGCCAATGTGGTACCGTTATTCAAGAAGAGAGGAAGGGATAAACCTGGGAACTACAGGCCAATCAGCCTAACTTCAGTGGTGGGGAAACTATTGGGAGCAATTCTAAGGGACAGGATTAATCTAAACTTGGAGAGGCAGGGATTAATCAAGGGCAGTCAGCATGGTTTTGTTAAGGGGAGGTCATGTCTGACCAATTTGACTGAATTTTTCCAAGAGGTGACCAGGTGTGTAGATGAGAGCAATGCATTTGACATAGTCTACTCGGACATCAGCAAGGCTTTTAATAAGATAACGAAGGTAAGATCCCATGGAATCCACAATCCAGAATTGGCTGAGTGGCAGGAAGCAGGGGGTGATGGTCGAGGTGTTTTTTGTGACTGGATGCCTGTGTCCAGTGTGGTTCCATAGGGATTGGTGTTGGGTCACTTGCTGTTTGTGGTATATATATATATATATATATATATATACGATTTAGACTTGAATGTAGGAGGGTTGATCAGTAAGTTCGTGGACGACATGAAAATTGGTGGGGTGGTAAATAGTGAGGAGGATAGCCTTAGAATACAGGAGGATATAGATGGGCTGGTCAGATGGTCTGATCACTGGAAAATGGAATTTAATCTGGATAAATGTGAGATAATGCACATGGGCAAGACAAACAAGGCACAGGAATACATGATGAATGGTAGGACGCTGGGAAGTACCGAGGATCAGAGGGACCTTGGGGTGCCTGTCTACCAGTCCCTTAAGGTAGCTGGACAGGTAGATAAAGTGGTTAAGAAGGCATATGGAATACTTACCTTTATTAGCCGAGGCAAAGAATATAAGGGCAGGGAGGTTATGCTGGAATTGTATAAAACGCTGGTTAGGCCACAGCTAGAGTGTTGCGTGCAGTTCTAGAATCCACATTATAGGAAGGATGTGACTGCACTAGAGAGAGTGCAGAGGAGATTTACCAGGATGTTGCCTGAGCTGGAGAGTTTTAGTTATAAGGAGAGATTGGATAGACTGGGGTTATTTTCCCTGGAGCAGAGGAGATTGAGGGGGGACATGGTTGAGGTGTATAAAATTATGAGGGGCATAGATAGTGTAGACAGGAAGGAACTTTTTCCCTTGGTGGAGGGATCAATAACCAGAAGGCATAGATTTAAGGTAAGGGGCAGGAAGTTTAGAGGAGATGTGAGGAAGGAATTTTTCACTCAGAGGGTGGTGGGAATCTGGAACTCACTGCCTGAAAGGGTGGTAGAGGCAGAAACCCTCATGACATTTAGCAAGTATTTAGATGTGCACTTATGATGCCCTAGCATACAAGGCAATGGGCCTAATGCTGGAAAATGGGATTAGAATAGTTAGGTACTTGTTTGACCAGTGTAGACTTGATGGGCCAAAGGGCCTTTTTCTGTGCTATAGACCTCTATGATTCCCTGACCTATTTCTTTAACAACATAACAACTGCTGCTCGTCAAATTTGTAAACATTCCCTAGAAATTTTTTTACGGTCATTTTTTCATGGGATTTTGGTGTTGTTGGATAGGCCAGCATTTATTACTCATCCCTAATTGCCTGTGAGAAGGTGTGGTCAGCTGCATTCTTGAACTGCTGCAGTCCAAATGGTGTAGGTACACCCATAGTGCTGTTAGGAAGGGAGTTCTGATCCAGCGGCCGTGAAGAAACAGTGATACTGTTCCAAATCAAGCTAATGTATGGCTTGGCGGTGAACTTGCAGGTGGTGGTGTTGCCATGTATATGGTGCCCTTGTCCTTCTTGGTGGTAGAGGTTACAGGTTTGGAAGGTGCTTTTGAAGGAGCCTTGATGAATTCCTGCAGTGCATTTTGTAGATGGTACACACTGCTGCTGCTGTGCAACAGTGGTGGAGGTAGTGAATGTTGAAGGTGATGGATGGGGTGCCAATCAAGTGGACTGCTTTCTCCTAGGTGGTGCTGAGCTTCTTGAATGTTGCTGGAGCTGCACTCATCCAGGCAAGTGGAGAATATTCCATCACACTCCTGACTTGTGCCTTGTAGATGCTAGTCAGGCTTTAGGGGTCAGGAGGTGAGTTACTCTCTGCAGAATTCCCAGTCTCCAACCTGTTCTTGTAAACACAGTATTTATATGGCTAGTCCAGTTCATGGCTGGTCCAGTTCCGTTTCTGGTCAATGGTAACCCCCCCAGAAGTTGATAGTGGGGGATTCAGCAATGGTAATGCCATTGTATGTCAAGGGGCGATGGTTGGGTTTTCTTTTGTTGGAGATGGTCATTGCCTGATACTTGTGTGGCAGAAATGTAATTTGACACTTATCAGCCCTAGCTTGAATGTTGTCTAGGTCTTGCTGCCTAAGGACATGAAGGTATCTGGTGCTAAACATTGTGCAATCATCAGTGAACATCCCCATTCCTCCCTCTGATGAAAGGAAGGTCATTGAAGCAGCTGAAGATGGTTGGGCCTAGGACACTACCCTGAGGAACGCCTGCAGTGATATCCTGGAACTGATATGATTGACTTCCAACAACCACAGCCATTTTCATTTGTGCTAGGTATGACTCCAACCAGCAGAGGTTTTTCCCTGATTCCCATTGAATTCAGTTTTACTTGGGCTCCTTGATGCCACACTCAATCAAATGCTGCCTTGATGTCAAGGGCAGTTACTTACTTTACCTTTTGAGTTTAGCTCTTTCGTCCATTGTTATGACCGATGCAGTTGGTAAAGTGGAGTTATTTAAAAATCCCAGAGGGAAACTTTAAACAACTCTCATAATCAATAATTTTAAGTGTTATGTTTGAGATGCGACTCTAAACTCAGTAATCAGACCACTAGTTCTTGAGGTTTTGCATTAAACTAAATGAAACATTTTATTAATTACACAGGTTAAAATGTATACACATGGCTACAAATTACTACTATCATAACTTTTTAACAAGTTCCCAAACTAATCTCCATTAAGGCAACAACAACCCATAGACTTAACCAAAACTCCAGGCAAAGCATTTTCACCTTACAAATTCAAAATGAGGTTCTTTCCACTGTGGAGCCAGCTGGGGACTTACAGCTGCCTTTTGATCTTACATTGCCTCTGTCTGCATACCCCAAAACTGCGGAAGCTACACCTACCAGCCCCATTGGATGTTAATTCTCATTGTATCAACAACCTCTGTGAACTTTAAAAAATGCACAAACGCGGTATCTCTCTGTTTACATCTCAAACTTGGACATCAAAACACCCAGACTAGCTGGCTTCAGTCCAATTAAGACACACCCACAGACTAAACCCCTATTTTAAAAGAAAAATATTTTCCAAAATATGATATGCATTTATAGCTTCAGGGCATCTATGTTTGGACCAAGGCTGTAATAAGACCAGTTCCTGAGTGGCTCTGGCAGAACCCAAATTGGTCATTAATGAGCAGGTTATTTCTGACTAAGTGCAGCTTGTTAGTACTGTCGGCGACCTCTTCCATCATTTTGTTGATGCTCAAGAGTAAACTGATGCCGGGTTGGATTTGTCTGCTTTTTTTGTATGGACATACCTGGGAAATTTTCCATATTGTCAGGTACATGCCAGTGTCACAGCTCTACTGGAACAATTTGGCTAGGTGTGTGGCTAGCTCTGGAGCACAAGTCTTCAGTACTATTGCTGGAATGTTGTCAGGGCCTGTAGCTCTGGCAGTATCCAGTACCTTCAGCTGTTTCTTGATATTGTGTGGAGTGAATCAAATTTGCTGAAGACCAGCATTTATGATACTGGAAACCTCAGGAGGAGGCCAAGATGGATCATCCACCCGGGACGTTTGGCTGAAGAGTGTTGCAAATGCTTCAGCCTTATCTTTTGCACTGATGTGCTGAGCTCCTCCATCATTGAAGATGGGGATATTTGTGGAGCCTCCTCCTCCAGTGAGTTGTTTAATTGTCTAGCACCATTCACAACTGGATGTGGCAGGACTGCAGAGCTTAGATCTGATCCTTTGGTTATGGGATCGCTTAGCTCTGACTATCGCATGCTGCTTATGCTGTTCGACGCACAACTAGTCTGCTGTTGTAGCTTCAGCAGGTTGACACCTCATTTTTAGATATGCCTTGTGCTGCCCTCCTGCACTCTTCATTGGGGTTGATCCCCTGGCTTGATGGTCATGGTAGAGTGGGGGATGTGCTGGGCCAGGAAGTTACAGATCGTGGCTGTATACAATTCTACCTTTGCTAATGGCCTGCAATGGCGTTTTCATGTGTTTATAATTGCGGATCACATTTGGAAGCCAGCTGAGAGCTATGGGCTAGTGCCAGTTATGTTATTATGTGCAGACCTGCAGTTCAGCATAGGCAGCAAAATAATTATCAGCTTGGAATGAGCACAATACTGAAGATTGCTCAGCTACCTGTTTTGTTTCAGTTGAAAAGTTGGCCTGGAGTTTTATCCTCGAGGCAGCTAATGGTGTACTGTGTGAAGTGGGAAAATTCCTGACTTTGTGCGCTTGGGGTGGGGAGGGCAGCTCACCCTAGAAACGCTTCTTAGGCAGAGACAGCATAACTGAACTGGGAGGTGGGCTTTTCATGACTCAGAACTTATATAAAAGGCCGGCCTGGAAGGCAGTCACTGTGATAGGAAGGAAGTTGTCAAGAGTTCACAAGGCTTTGTGGGAGGACACTTCGGAAGCCGTCAGGTGAGTGAAAGTTGCAAAGGTTGGCCAACTGGTTTTTAATGCTGTAAGAGATGGCCCATCATGTGTTTTTCATAGGAAACTTTAGATTGTGAAGTTTGGTCACTGGAAATGTGTAAAGAGTGTTGCAGTCATTCACTGTTGCCAAAGGTACCTCTCCCAGCCATTTAGATGTCTGCAGCTGCAGCAGGTCATGGTCCTGTGCATCAAGTGAAGTAAGCACTGTAACCTGAGGGCTGGTTTCAGGACCCCACATGCAAATCCTTAATGTTCTGCCACATGCCCTCTTACATGTCACAATTTCAAATGTGAGCACCCAAAAGTAGCTTGCCCATAACAGTGGCATCAGCACGCTGTCTTCCCTGGCCTTTGTGACTCCAAGGGAGTACTCCAGCAGGGTCCTATAAGCTCCAGAGCACAAGATGCCATATAGCGGTGCTCACATATAAGCACAGTGCATCCAAAGAGTCTTGTCAACTCTCCAGAATTGCCCTCGACTCTAAAACAATGGATGAAAAGGCTATTTGGACACAAGAGTTCATATGATGGAACCCCCAGGAATATGTCCTACTGCAGCTGACCACCATGCAGCCACTTTATGATTGAACTATACCCCCACTGCCCCCACCAACAATATTGGTCTGTGCATGGCTCAGGATTGAAGATGCAGCAGGAGATTGCACACAGGTATTGAGTAGCACCACACACAGCGAGAATCCTTACTCATCGATGTGCTTTATTCATTGTGATGGCAGAATATCCTAGAGGAGCATCGTGAATGTGTCTCATGGATTAAATGTACCCAGGTTCTATGACCAGGACCTAGAGATCCTGGCACAGGACGTTGATTGGTGCAGAGACCCAGCCTCTGACCTGCTCTTGTAGCCATGCCTTATCCAATTCAGTTTCAGGTTAATGGTAACCTCCAGGATGTTGATAGTGGGGGATTCCATGATAGTAATCCTATTGAATGTCAAGGCAAGATAATTAGATTCTCTCTTGTTGAAGGTTGTCATTGCCTAGCACATGTGGGACAAATGTTAATTTATGCTACACAGTCTTGATTTGCATTGTTTCTGTTTCTGTCAATCAATCACATCTGCATGTGCTAAGTCTCAGCCGACACTGCACTCTTGACATAGGGCCCAGGCTACATTTAGTCACTGATGACTTGTCTCCCTGTATTTGACAGCATCCAAAATACACTTGCAGGCTCCTCTGTCACATGGTACCTCAAGATCTATCCAGTAATGTGACTGAGTGCAGTCTTCTAATGGTGATGATTTCAACCATTGTAGTGCCAGAGAGTCTCAATGCAGAACTTCAAGTGCCTCTGTATTAGGATCTCCCTATTGATTATGGCATCAGGTGCAAAGCAGAGCCTGGGTATACTGGCACACCTCTCAACATTTCCACCATTGTGCCCCTCCTCACCCTCCTCAGTTACATCTTCACCTGAGGTAAAAGGCTCCTCCTCCTCGACCTTTTCTTCTTCCTGATGAGCAGTCTTCTTCACCGGGCCCCGGATCTTACTTTTGAACATGCCTTTGCAACGCCATATTATGCAGCAGGCCACCACTATTCTTGATATCCTTTCGGGTGAGTATTGCAGTGCTCCTCTCTGCAGTCTAGGCACTGGAAACACATTTTAAAAATGCCGATAGCCTGCTTGATGGTTGCCCTGTTCTGAAGGTGACCATGTTATGATGCTGTTCCGGCACCATTTCCAGATGGAGCAATGGAGCAAGCAGCCACCTCCTGAATGGGTAACCTTTTTCCCCCCAGTAGCCAGTCACAGGCCTGGGTGTAGGCTCAAACAGGTGTGGAAGGTTTGATCCCCTCAAGATGAATGAGCCATGGCTACTTCCAGGGAATCTTGCACAGACATGGAGGAAAACATTATTGTTGTCACACACAAGCTGGAAGTTGATGGAGTAAAAAGACTTTCTTTTTTCTCCTTCTTCCTTAACCGAGGTTTTCCACCCACGGTCGTTGACAGGGCCCTCAACCGTGTCCGGCCCATCTCCCGCGCATCCGCCCTCACGCCTTCTCCTCCCTCCCAGAAACATGATAGGGTCCCCCTTGTCCTCACTTATCACCCCACCAGCCTCCGCATTCAAAGGCTCATCCTCCGCCATTTCCGCCAACTCCAGCATGATGCCACCACCAAACACATCTTCCCTTCACCCCCCTTATCGGCATTCCGTAGGGATCGCTCCCTCCGGGACACCCTGGTCCACTCCTCCATCAACCCCTACTCCTCAACCCCCTCCAATGGCACCACCCCATGCCCACGCAAAAGATGCAACACCTGCCCCTTCATTTCCTCTCTCCTCACCATCCAAGGACCCAAACACTCCTTTCAAGTGAAGCAGCATTTCACTTGCGTTTCCCCCAACTTAGTCTACTGCATTCGTTGCTCCCAATGTGGTCTCCTCTACATTGGAGAGACCAAACGTAAACTGGGCGACCGCTTTGCAGAACACCTGCGGTCTGTCCGCAAGAAAGACCCAAACCTCCCTGTCGCTTGCCATTTTAACACTCCACCCTGCTCTCTTGCCCACATGTCTGTCCTTGGCTTGCTGCATTGTTCCAGTGAAGCCCAATGCAAACTGGAGGAACAACACCTCATCTTCCAGTTAGGCACTTTACAACCTTCCGGACTGAATATTGAATTCAACAACTTTAGGTCGTGAGCTCCCTCCCCCATCCCCACCCCCTTTCTGTTTCCCCCTTCCTTTTTTTTCCAATAAATTATAAAGATTTTCCTTTTCCCACCTATTTCCATTATTTAAAAAAAAACACCCCCACTAGAGCTATACCTTGAGTGCCCTACCATCCATTCTTAATTAGCACATTCGTTTAGATAATATCACCAACTTTAACTTTAACACCTATGTGTTCTTTTGTACTATTGTTGTTGACATCTTTTGATGATCTGCTTCTATCGCTGCTTGTTTGTCCCTACAACCACACCAACCCCCCTCCACCTCTCTGTCTCTCTATCTTTCCGCCCCCCACACACACACCTTAAACCAGCTTATATTTCAACTCTTTCTTGGACTCGAACTCAAGTTCTGTCGAAGGGTCATGAGGACTCGAAATGTCAACTCTTTTCTTCTCCGCCGATGCTGCCAGATCTGCTGAGTTTTTCCAGGTAATTCTGTTTTCGTTTTTGTAAAAAGACTTTCTATTCATTTATCAGTGAGCCTCCTGTGGTGGTGCTTTGTTGGTAATGTGTGTGCAAACTGTTATGCCTTGCGCTTGTGGAAAGCCTACTGTTGACATGAACCTCATTGCTCTTTGGCTCTGAGACTCCACATCTGTAATGAATTTAATGTGCTCCCCTACCAACAAGAGAGAATCCAACCATCTCCCTTTGGCATTCAATGGCACTACCATCACTGAATCCCCCACTCTCAATTTCCTTGGGGTAGCCATTGAGCAGAAATTGAACTAAACCGCCTACAGAAATACTGTGGCTACCAGAGTAGGTCAGAGACTGGAAATTCTGCAATGAGTATTTCCTGACTCCCCAAATCCTGCTCACCATCTACATGGCAGAAGTCAGGAGTGTGATGGAAATTCTCCACTTGCCTGGATGAAAGCAGCTCCAACAACAGTCAACAAGCTCAATGCCATCCGGGACAAAGCAGCCTACTTGATTGGCACCCCATCCACCATTTTCAGCATCCACTCACTCCACCACTGACGCAGAGTGGCCACAGTGTGTGCCATCTACATGATGCACTGCCGCAACTCACCAATGCTTCTTCGGCAGCACCTTCCAAACCCGTGACCTCTACCACCAAGAAGAAGAAGTACAGCTGACACATGGGAATGCCATCGCCTGCAAATTCCCATCCAAGTGGCTCGTCATCTGGACTGGAAAATACATCACTGTTGCTGGGTCAAAATCCTGGAACTCTCTTCCTAACAGCAATGTGGGTGTACCTAAACGATATGGAATGCAGCAGTTCAAGGGGCAGCGCACCACTTCTGAAGGGCAATTGAGGCTGGGCAATAAATGCTGGCCTAGCTGGCTATCCCCACATCCCATAAAAAAAATTAAAAAAAACACTTGCAAAGCAGACTTCAGTTACTGCTGCTATGTACCTATGGGCAGCTGACTGTGAGATGCTGGAGAGATCTGCCGCAGAGCCCTGGAAGGGCACAAATACATAAAAGTTGAGGGCCACAGTGACACTGACAGCTATCAGCATGTACACCGGTTGCTCGAGGCACGACGTCTGCCTCCATATGGCACAGATCTTACTGACCATATCCCAAGACACCCGAAGCCATCGCCTACATTGCTTCTCACTCATGTCCAGGAAGCTAAAACCGTTCCTGTACACCCTTTATTCAGGGTAATATCTCACCTTCCTCCTCCTTGCTGCCCTGCCTGGGGACTCTGCCAACTCATGCCCGGGTACCCTGGCTCTAGCCGTACGCTGCTGCTGGTGGCTTTTCTCCATATTGTTCATGTGGGAAGGTTATGCACCCATTTCAGTAAACTTCCTTCGTGGACTACACACATCTTGGTCGAGTGAGACTGGCAGTCTGTAATGTCGCCCCCTTGGCTGATGAAGCAAGGAACGATGAGCAGGAGCACATATGGATGTACCTTTGCACTTTTACCGACACCCTACCCCATTTTCCTTGAGGTCAAATACCAGCCTCTACCTCAGAAAGAAGTTCAGCTTTGCAGATGCTGCTTCAGTCAGCTCTATATAAAGCTTTGAATCCTTTACCTCAGTCCTTCAGTTCTGCCCACGTCTCCAGCGCCAAGTCATGTAGCACACGTCCTGAGTCCTGGAAGTTTTGAGAGTGAAAATCATGCCTTTCCATTCTGACCTATCTCCTTAAATGGCCCAGCTGATTCATAACTGCTACATCCGGACCTTACACTCTGCCTCCTTTCACATCCCTCTCAATATCAGAAATGCCGAGAATGGGAGGCAGGACTTCCAGATTCGGGTCCCGCCTGCCATTTTCATTCTCTCCACTGAGTCTACCTCATCCCATGAAAATCCAGGCTGTCATTTCAGCTGGTAGGGGCTCTCTAGGTTACACATCTTTCCAAGTATACTATTCCCTGATTTGTATGTGTGTGAATGACTAAAGTTTTAAAAGAGTTTAGCTACATAGTAGCCCTGGGAATATTCAAGAAATCAAGTTTGAAATAATTCGATGAACAGGAGCTGCTGGGGCTTACTTTCCATTGTATATTCATTTTCATAAAATGTAGAAGTGTTTAAATACCTGGTTAAAAAGGCATCATTGGACTGTTTCTTGTACCAGCTTACTGAGCAATGCTCTAATTTTAAAAATGGACTACAGAAATTAATGATAGAACACCAAAGGTTTTTGCTTATTAAGGCTTCACTAAAGGCCAATTCTGAGAAACGTATGCAGAAAAATAGAAGTGGCTATTAACTCCGAGTCAGACTTGGCATTAGTCAGCTTAATGATTCGAATGATTTCCAAGTATTGTCGGTGATTTTAGAGAATGTGATTTTAAAAAATTAAGTCAACGTAGTTAATCAGCACAAAAATTTTGCAAAACTTAACACTTAATACAAATATATTAAATTTCATTAGTCCTCTGAAGTATGTGGCTGCTCTTCCACGCATCAAATAATGCACATACACTCAACTACAGTAGACGTGAAAAATACTAGTATTTCTCCTGCCCTATTGTTGTTTGGTAGTAATTCTTACAATTAGCTTATTTATATAAAAGCAAAATGTGGTAGTTTATATATTGTGCATATTTGATGATTTCTAACTACATAGCCCAGGTACTGAATCCACATACAGACTGTAGCACTTAAACCATGGGCTGCATTTTAAGTAGGTGGTGGGGGATGGGTGCAAGGGACGGACTGCATCCCTCGCAGGAATTTTGGCCCAAAGCTCACACACACAGAGGAAGCCTGCCCCACAGCCATAACACCCCTCCACGGCTGGGCTAAATTGTTTAAGGGTGGGACTTTAGCCTTAAGTAGGAGGAAGTCCCACCGTCGGGAGCTGCTGGCCAATCTCATTGGCGGCAGCTCCATCAGCCCCAGCAGCGGCAGCGTTCGTTAGTGGGCTCTGCTGGAACTGTAGGGAAAAGCCCGAAGAGGATCACAGCTGCCCAGGATAGGCAAGTCCCGGGGTTTTAATGCGGGGGAAGGATCCTAGAGCCCAGCTTAGAGAGGGGAGAGAGAAGGGTGGGGGTGTGGGGGGGAAGATTTTGTAGGGCAGGTGGTGAGGAAGGAAGGGGGCGGGGTAGGTGGCGACATCTTGGGGATATCCTCGATGCATGCAGGGCACCCCCCCAAATGAGGTGCCCCCCCCCGCCCTTCCATCTTGCCACTCATTTAAGCCTTAAAAACATGGCCTGCCCAGTCCTGCCTGACTGCTCCTATCAACTGTATTTGCTGATAAGCCTAAGTTGACTTTTAATTGTACATTTAAATATGGCAGGTGGGCTGCCAATTTTAGCACCTGCCCACCTAGCATATTAAGGGGACTGGGTTGGGGGTGGTGAGAAGGTGGTGGGCTAGCCACCTGACCTATTCCACTAGCCCCCCCCCTCACCAAAAATACGTCTGATGGAGGCACGTCAAATCAGCTGTAAGTTTCAAAGGTTTTGGACAAAGTGCTGAATGGCTGTCACATTGCTTCAATGGAAAAAGTTCCCTTCATCAAAAAATACTCAGGTTTTATTTTACCCAAATACCCCAACCCAGCAAAAAAAAAACCCTTTGCCTCATTGTAACTTTGTCATCTGATTGTTCTTTGAGCAATGGTTATGCAAAAAAGTCAGGTGAAGCACTTTCCATTTGCACTTAAGCTGACTATAAAATGCACAAGCAAAAAGGTGCAGGAGAAATGGCAAGAGGTCTGTAATTTGTTTATAGATTATGCACTATGATTGTCAACTACGAAGAGTTCTTCAGACCTACAGCCTTCTGAGATCTCTGCACTCTTCAAATTCTGGCCTCTTGTGCATTCCCCATCTTAATCACTCCACCTTTGCTGGCTGTGCCTTCAGCTGCCCATGCTCTACGCTTTGAAATACCTTCTCAAAACCTCTCCCCCTCTTCCCTTTAAGATGTTCCTTTAAGCCTACCTCTTTGACTAAGTTTTTTGGTCATCTGAATCCATCTGGTCTGAATTCAGTTCTCACTACTGACCTCGAAGAAAGCTGCCGACAAAGGTGCACCCTGATGCTTAGATTTCCCCTTTCCTGACATCAGTTTGAATCTGGCACCAAGTCAATGGGATTTTCATGTGTCCAGCAACAGTGATGTTATTAAGCAGGGTAAGCAGCCAGTCACATTGAAGACCTCACAGGCAGCAACCGGGAGGTAAAAGCCATTGTTTTCACTTATAGTTAAAATTTTACAGACTGCAAAATAAACATACACATGGGATTAGTAGAAGCTGAAATATTACAAAACTTTAAAAAATATGTTAAAAATACAAATCTGTTTGATCATAATGGAGACAATTGTAATTTGATAAATATAAAATTATATTTTCAGGACAGGTAAAACTGTTTAGCTGTAATTAGGAATTTAGGATGCCTTTAAAAAAACAAGGTACAACTCACTCAACAAACGAGGTGTATTTTTTTCAAGGGTTTTCACTTTGAGGCTAGTAGTGAAAAGTTTTCATCGGTTCCATGATTTCTAATTGATTTCTGCCTGGGGTAATTTTAACACCACACTCTATGTAGAAGTGTAGAACCACTGTTAGACATTCCTGTATTTTCATATTTTTAACTGTGCATGTGTGGTCTCCAGAGGTTGCTGTCAGTTTCAGAGGAATAATGATGGCAAACGCTGACAAGTTTTGCCATCATTATTATTGAAAAATCCTGGCCAAAATCATCTTTGCGGCTCGGTGTCATATTTTGTTTTGATAATGCTCCTGTGAAGTGTCTTGGGACATTTTACTGCATTATAGGTGCTATGTTCCTTTGAAGCAACTCTGTTGATCAAAAAATGTTTCACTTAAATAACCTGAACATTTCTACGTGCCAATTTGTTCTACTGACCCACAAAGATATCATTGTGTCAAAAAGATTTGATCTTCTGATGTTGTCCCTGTCTGGTTTGATTTCTGTGTCATATGATGGCCTGGTTTTGAATATACCTGTCTGCTGGGAGCAGGGGTGTGGTAATAAGATTTGAGGAATCCACAATTTGGGATTCCTCCTCATGCATTGAATTTGAACTCTACAATCTAATTGTGATGTCACCAATCAGTTCCCCACCCAGAAGTTAGCTTGATTGACAGACCTGACTTCCATTCTAACGGAGAATCGGTGAAGGCCACTGGACAAGGGAGGTCTGTGCTTGGTTTATCAGGGTGGGGGGAAGGGAGGAGGGGTTCACCTCAAGGAAATGGTGATCAATCCTGGAGGCAGGGGCGGGGAGAAAGGGGACAGAGATGGGTTGAGCTTGTGGAAAAGACATCAACCTTTGGGGGAGGGGTGGGTGCAAGGTGTCAGTCTTGGGGGAGGAGGGGTGGTCAATTGCGGAGGATGATGATGTGGTCTCTTATGATCCATTGCCACCAAATATAGTGAGGGTCTCGATGTAGACTTCAAGAGACCTGTCTTTATGCTGTCAATGAACATCTAACATGGAGGCTGTGCCTTTTATTCTCTCGGCTTACACACGGTGATGTCATAGTGATGTCACTATGCAACATGTCAAGGTACATGTCAATGCCTAAATTGGCATGTATACAATATCAGCCCCCTCCTCCCGTTTGATAAAAAGAAAAACTTTGTAAGAACATACATAACAGTGCATATCAGGCATAACGAGACTGAGTCAGGGTATAGTGTCTTCATGCATGAAGATAATATTTTGGTGGGTGTATGATGCAACCGTATATTGTTCTCGTGCAGTTTTCATGGTACTGAGTTGTGTCCTGTGGTTGTGCATTCATAGGATGTGTTCTTGGTTGTTCATTGTGGGATCATCTTGTCCTACAGCGTTGGTACTTGTGTGATCCTGTGCGATTGAGATAACACTCTCTGTGCCTGAGACATCGCCAATTTGCGGTTCAGCATGTGCAATGCAAATGTGCCAATGGTTCCTTCTGAGGATCTGTTCGTTTGGCATCTCAGCTGCATATGACCTTGGCTGTGTGCATTTTCGCAGTATCTTCCCTTGTACCCACGTCTTTGTGTGGTGATCCACTATGCGCATGCTTTGACCTACATGGAACATGTAACCGTCTGCCTCTCTAGCTGTGCTGCTGAGACATCCTCTCTCTTCATTCTAACAGAATATCATGAGCTTCTGTCTAGATTGGGAGTAGAGGGGACAGGAGAATGGTGTGGACTTGCCTCCCAAACAACAAATTGGCGGTTGAGGGTAGCCTGTCTCCCTGCAGTGTGGAACAAAGATTGAGCGTCGCGATTCGGGAATCTTGCTTGGTTGCTTTAAACTTTAGACGTTTTATTTATTTATTTATTCATTGTGTTGCTTTCACCGTCTGGATGGTCCATTCTGCTAACCTGTTGGATTGAGGGTAGTGTGTGGAAGTGATATGTTTTACACCTTATTTTGTGCATGGTCCTATATATTGAGGACCATTGTCTGAGACGATGGTTTCAGGCACATCAAACATGCTGAAAATTGCAGAGAGTGCATCAACAACCATAAAGCTGGTCATGTCCTTGATTTGGCAAATGAAAGGGAATTTGTTAAACCAGTCCCTGACCAAAATGTAATCTTCGCCATCTAGATGGAGTAAAATAGTGACTATTTTCGACCATGGGACAGAGGGGATTTCATGTAGTAACAACGGTTCTCTGCCCTGCTGGGGTTGCTGCATCTGGCAGGTATGGCATGCCTGTGTAGTTTGTCAATGTTCTTGTTAATTCCTGGCCAACAAAATGATTCTCTGGCAAGGAACTTTGTGCGTCTGATGTGTACGTGACTTAACATGGTTTGATGCATTGCGTGAGGTATGAGGATTTGCTTGCCTTTGAATTTTATCTTATTCATGGGATGTGAACGTCGCTGGCTAGGCCAGTATTTATGCCCATCCCTAACTGCCCGAGAGAAGGTTTTTTTTACTCATTACGGGATGTGGACTAGTTGGGCCAGCATTTATTGCCCATCCGTAGTTGCCCTTGAGAAAGAGGTGGTGAGCTGCCTTCTTGAAATGCTGCAGTCCATGTGGTGTAGGTACACCCATAGCGCTGTTAGGGAGGGAGTTCCAGGATTTTGACCCAGCAACAGTGAAGGAATGGCGACATATTTCCAAGTCAGGATGGTGAGTAACTTGGAGGGGAACTTCCAGGTGATGGTGTTCCCATGTATCTGCTGTCCTTACCCTTCTAGATGGTAATGATTGTGGGTTTGGAAGGTGTTGCCTAAGGAGTCTTGGTGAATTCCTTCTTGAACCGCTGCAGTCCCTGTGGTGTAGATACACCCACAGTGGTCCTGTGTTGTAGCTTCACCAGGTTGCCACCTCATCTTTATGTATGCTGCTCCTGGCATGCACTCCTGCACCCTCCATTGAACCAAGGTTGCTCCCCTGGCTTGGTGGTAATGGTAGAATGGGGGATAAGCTGGGCCATGAGGTTATGGTTTGTGATGGAGTGCAACTCCACTGCTGCTGATGGCCCACAGCACCTCATGGTTGCCTGGTCTTGAGTTGCTAAATCTGTTCTAAATCTATCCCATTTAACATGGTGGTAGTGCCACAAAACACGATGGAGGGTATTGTCAATGTGAAGATGGGACTTCATCTCCACAAGGGCTGTGCAGTGGGCACTCCTACTGATGCTGTCGTGGACAGATGCATCTGCGGCAGACAGGTGAGGTCAAGTATGTTTTTTTCCTATTGTTGGATCCCTTACCAGCTGCTGCAAACCCAGTCTAGCAGTTATGTCTTTTAGGACTTAGCCAGCTCAGTCTGTAGTGGTGCTAATGAGCCACTCTTGGTGATGGACATTGAAGTCCCCACCCAGAGTACAATCTGCGCCCTTGCCACCCTCAATGCTTCCTCCAAGTCGCTTTTAACATGGAGGAGTACCGATTCATCAGCTGAGGGGGAGCAATACGTAATAATCAGCAGGAGGTTTCCTTGCCCCTATTTGAACTGATGCCATGAGACGTCATGGGGTCTGGAGTCGATGTTGAGGACTCCCAGGGCAATTCCCTCCTGACTGTATATCACTGTGCTGCTATCTCTGCTTGGTCTGTCCTGCCAATGGCACAGGACATACCCAGGGATGGTGATGGTGGTGTCTGGGACATTGTAAGGTTTGTTTCCGTGATCATGACTATATCCGTCTGTTGCTTGGCTAGACTGAGAGACAGCTCTCCCAGTTTTGAGACTGACCTTCTGAAGTTAGTAAGGAGGAAGTTGCAGGATTGACAGGGCTGTGATTGCCATTCTCATTTCCAGTGCCTAGGTCCATGATGGGTGGTCTGTCCGGTTTCATTCCTTTTAGACTTCTTGGCAGTTTGATACAACTGAGTAGCTTGCTGGGCCATTTCAGATTCAATCACTTTGCGGTGGGTCTGGAGACACATGTAGACCAGACCAGGTTAAGATGACAGATTTCCTTCCTTAAAGGACATTAGTGAACCTGATGGGTTTTTTACAATATTCGTTTCATGGTCATCATTGGACTTTTAATTCCAGGTTTTTATGGAATTCAAATTTACCATCTGCCCTGGTGGGATTCGAACCCGGATTCCCAGAGCATTACCCTGGGTCTGTGGAATACTAGTCCACTACACCATTGCCTCCCCCAAAATGTGATGTTTCTAGAGTTGCCCAGTTCATCGCTGTAGTGCCAAATGATTGGATATTTTTGTGAACATCTTCTTCTTTGTGATCAGGCCAACCTGCACTAATAACTTGCTTCAGCTGTTGAAGCTGTGGGTCTTTTTGAGTGGCCTGTTGCATTATTTCAGCTTGGCCTTGTCTGAATGGACCAAGTTGATGTGGAGATTGTCATCCACCTCGTATTCGATATTGTCAACACAGAGGTCTAGAGGCACATCTTTGTTGTTGGCTGGGCTGGGTAACTGACTCAGCTTGTCAGAGGTTGCCATTTTAGGGCTTGGTTTATATTGGACATCAAGGTCCTAGCCCTGAACCTTTCGGGAGTAGGCGCTGGAGCCATGGTGGCAATCTGACCAGGGGTTTTGGGCAATGATCTCCTATGACTTGAGGCCTGTTTAGACCATGAAGCATTTTCCAAACAGATACGTGTGGAAGTGTTGAATGCTAAATACTAATGCAAGAGTTTTGCGTGCAATGTTAGAGTAATTGGCTTGTGCAGAGTAAGAACCTTAGTGGCAAAAGCTACAGGCTTATCATCCTGTAGTAGGCACGCACCGAGACCCTTTTGTGATGCATCTGCCTCGAGTACACTGTGCTTGGAGGGGTCACAGTATTGCAAGATGCATGAGCTCAAAGACGGGGTATCCTTCAAGCTGTGAAAAATGTGCTGGTGTTCGTCCTGTCATATTGTGTTCTTCCTGTGGAGATTCCTGAGTGGGGCAACATTGGCTGCAAAACCTGTGACATACAGAGATAGAAAGTTAAACAAACTGACTCCTTTGCAGGTCATCCTGGTGTTGTGAGGTAGGCCTTTCATGCATCTTCTATTTTTACTGGATCAGGCTGAATGCCTTGAGAGGCATAGGTGGAACCGAAACAATTAATCTGGCTCGCAATGATTTGGCATTTGGCACAATTAAAATCTGGCTGCCTCCATGAGCATATAGGTTGTTGTCATGTTCTGCTTTAGTCTTACCAACGAGTGCTATGTAATTGGCGATGCATAGGCACCCGGGTATGTCTTCTATGATGCGGTTCATGTGTTGTTGAAACATGTCTTGACTCACCGAGAGCCCAAACAGCAAGCACAAGAAGCAATACCGTCCAAAAGTGGTACAAAAAGCGGTGAGCTCTTGTGATGCTTGTGCCAGATACACGGACCAGCAGTCGTTCTTAGCATCCAATTTCAAGCAGTATCAGGCTCCCGTGAACTTGGGATTCAGTTCCTCAAGCATGGGGATTTTGTGAGGACATCGCTTCAGTGCCATGTTGAGCTGTCTTGGGTCTAGGCATAAACGTGGACCATCCTTCTCTAGAGTGCAGGTGATGGAATTGCACCAGTCTGTATGGTGATCGACTTCCCGGGTGATTTTATTGTGGACCATCATGTCCAACTCTGCCTGCAACTTGTCTTGGATATGGATGCTGCACTTTCTCGATGGGCCGATGCTGAGTTGAGTATCATCCTTTAGGTGATGCAGTGCGCACCCCTGAAGTTTCCGATGGAGCCGAAGCAACCTGGATACATGGATGTAAGGTCCTTATGGAGTTAATTCTTCCTTTGGTACTTTCCTGTGTGGTGATAGCCGCCTCTGTCACATCCTAGATAGTAACCATGTGCACGTCACTGCACGCGGGCAAACCAATGATTGCCGAGCCACTGGTTTTCACAACATAAAAAAATCTCCTGTGTCCACCTTGATCTTCTGTATTGGCATTGTATTGTGATGGTGCAAATGCACAGGATGTCAGACTTGTAGGCGGCAAACGGGTCAGATATTGACTGGTATACTGTGCCTTTGTCCCATGTATGTGGTGTTGAGAACGTGCAATGTTAAGATGTTGGCACTTGCAGCGGTATCAATTTTCGCATGTATGGTATATTGTCTGTCATGCTGTTTACAGTGGCAAATGCTTCAGCTTGTCTGACTCCATCCACATGGTGAGTGAGGTTGACAATATGTACAGTTCAGCCTGGATCTGTACACTGTGGTGTATGGGGGTTGTGGGGGGAGAGGGGGAAGCCTTCACTTCATTGATATGTTTATGATTTGCAGGGTGAGCTCTGAAAGGGTCATTAGTGTCAGATTGTTCTGGAATCCTTGTTTGTTGTAAGTTTTGTACTTTGGGTATGTCTGGTTTGTTGTGTCAGAGACACATTTTTACCCAATGCCCTCTGGTGAAGCATAGTTTGCAATTGTCAAAATATGCTGGATATTGCTTGGGTAAGTGCAAAAGACCACACCCCACGCAGGTTTTGGGAGTCTTTGATGTTTTGGTTACTGTGGCAATGGCAGATTCATGATCAAGGGCTTGAAGGTGCTGTTCACCAGCCACTAATGCCTCAAACTTTCTACCTTCATCCAATAGTGCATTTATTGAGTAACCTTTGGCTTTATGTTGTAGCATTTTTTTGGAAAGACTTTTGGGCGTCGAAGCGCTGCCAAACTCCATCAATCTCCACAAGATCATCAGCATTGAAGTCACATTTGGCTCCTTTGCGCTGGTATCTGTTTATAAATTGGTTGATGCTTTCACTGGGCAGTTGGCGGCACAACATCTATTCTAGCCTGTGAATTCTGAATTTAACTTGGACCTTCAGTTTATTTTCGATGAATTTGAAGATTTTACAGGGGTCTTCTTGGTCTTCAACAGATAGACTTGATGAGTTTAAATGCATTAGCCCCTCGCTGTCAAGACCAATTAGTAATCTGGTGGCCTGTTTCTCTTGTTCCTGTGCCTGCTGGTCTACAAAATGTAAGCACATCTTCTGTCTAAAGAGTTAAAATTCTGCAAAAAAGATCTCCTCGGTAGTTCATAGTCAAATCTCTATTTGTCATCGTGATGTTTTTGGTTACTGGCTGCACTGGGTGCTACACACATATAGTTGCTGAGTGCTGTGTCTCTCTGGATAAGAATTTGCACTTGCTGCCTTTGTTGTCCTTGTGCTGTTAGAGAATGGATGCTGCAACAATGTATAACTGCAGCCTCATAGAGCTTGCTTCTCCTCTTACTGTATATTTTAAAAGTAGCACTTTAGATGCTTGGCTTCTTCTAATATGGCTTGACATAAGGAGAAATAATTATAAATTGCAGATCTTTATATTGCAGAGATTGTGCCTTCTTGTTGTTTCTGTTGCAGCATTGAAACTGTGTTGTTTCATTCTGCTGGGTTGCTACCATGCCTCGATTGGCGGGGTCGGAGAGCTGGCTTTGGTGCCAAAACTGAAAAAACAAAAATGGTGGAACCAACCGACAGTCGTGCTGACCTCTGCCAGGAGCCACTGGAACTTGCCCCTCCCGGCCCTCTCATTGTGGGGTATGTTTGTTTTCTTGTCCAAACAAACTCAACGTTCTAGCCTTCACTTGCTAGGTTGAGCAGCTTACAAATAGCTGATCCCGACAGTCAAATAAAATGAAACCTGCTGCCCAAATCACTGAACTTACAGTGAGGTCTTCACTCGCTCCTGAACTCAGATGTTTGTTGGAGCTAATCTCTGTGCCTAATGTCGGATGCCAAGTTCTTGTGGTTGAAGAACTGGACCTTTTTTGTTTGTAAACCGAAGCACCTGGACTCAAGCTCCCTGTGAGTGACTTTCTTTAAAGTGCTGTAGTTACAGACTGTTCTTCCTTTGGGGGGTCTGGATTGGAACTGGGTAAGTGGAATCACTACCATTGGTGTTGCTGCTTAAGGAGTCTTCTGCCTTGTGTTCTGGTATCTTCAGAAATTATCTTCGCTGCTCCGAGATCTTTAGAAGTCACCATTGCTGCCAACCATGTCATGGTCTCTTACAGGAGGTGGGGGGGGGGGCTAGTGGTGATGGGGTGGGGGGTCTGCTGCCGCCATTGATATTGAGGCTCTCGACATAGACCTCAAGGCATCTGTCTCTATGTTAACTGTACTAAGTAAGACATTGAGACTGACAAGGGTTCAGGTCAAACACAATTACATAAAGTTTTTTACTCGCAACAACTATATACAGCTTTGCACAGGCCTTGATCTAGCTTGGGTCCTAACAGTTACATAGGCTGATTACTTGACTATATGCCTGACTCATAAGGTATACATAAAGTCTTACTGATACAGTGTCATGGACAGCAGTGAACATCTGCAGTAGAGATCACAGGCAGCAGTGAGCAACTAACATGGATGCTTTTTTATTCCAGCCACACACACAGTGATGCCATAGTGATGTCACTATGCAGCTTCTTAAAGGTACATGTCATTGTCTTCATTGGCCTGCATACAATATCACAACAGATGATATTGATAGCGGGCGTGATTCCAAGGAAAGGGAGACATCGGAGGCCTTAGTTGGCGGACGTCCAGAGGATATTCAGTGGCTTGGTAGAAGGGAAATTGGAGACCTGAGAGGGTGATTAGAGGATTGGGAAATTGATCAAAGGGCTGGTGGAGAGGTCAGAGACTTTGTGGGGTTATAGAGGTCAGAGGCCTTTGTGGGGATATATTTGGAGGCTTTGTGGAGAAGTTCACAGAAGGTGGAGCGCAAACATGGGTGTTGCCCAGGCTGGCATGCTAAATCCAGTAGCTCTTACCTAAGTGAAGCTTGTGGGTTTCTGTGGGAAACCCAGCCAACCGCAGTTAAAGCTGAAAAGCTGAATAATGATGAGGCTTGCTGTCCCATTGTCATATCCATTCTTTCAGATGAGACATTAAACATTAAAAAAGTTTGGAGAGTCTCTATGTCGCACAGTTTTAACCACCTCGCAGGAATCTAAAGGCTCAGCATGTGTCAGTGAGGTTCATTGCTCTAAATCTTGATGGCACAATGGTGGGGAACAGTATTGGGGTGATGTTCAGATGTACACGTGGGCATGAGGTAACACAGCAGGCAGACAGGATCACAAAGGAGCTCTGAGTTTTGCTTCATATGTAAGGCACACACAAGGCTGATGGGAAGTACATGAAGTCCAATGAAATGAGCACTGACTCAATGCCATAACCATTCAATCCTCTAAGATCCACATTGAGTACTCTACAATGCAAAAGCATCGGGAGACTGAAACAGCCTCCATGTTCTAAACCCACGGGGCAACATTATATGAACCTCTGAAGCAGGTCTCAGGTATGCCTTGGCTAATCAGCAAGTTTGTAGAGATGCAGAGGCTTCATTCATGTCAATACAGCACAGAGAATGGTCAGGCACAGTAATGCGATGGTCCTAGTCACCATGGAGCTGAGGCAGATGGTGGAACATCTGGGAGGTGGGAGGCATCTGTGACTCTTGACAAACCACAGAGCGTTTCAACAGATGGAAGAAGCATACACAAACATGAGAAGTGGAATGAATCAAAATCAATTTACAGTTGTGAAGTCAATAGACAGATTGTGTCACCCATGCTACGTAGTATTTCTTAGCTATTCTTACCCTACCGCTACATCTTGATGCTTCCCCAACATCCCCAGCAGAGTTGGAGACAGCCTGCTGACTGCTATTCCATGTTGTCTATGATGACCTTGGCGGGTGTCCTCTGGAGGGTCGAGGCCTGCAGGGCCCCAGCCTGCTTTGCTTCGCTTGCTGTGGGGCATGTGCTCCCTCTTTGGCCTGTGGAGCTGCAGATCATAGGGTCACAGGCAGAGGGGATTGGGATTGGCTGGACACTCATGGAGTCACCTGAGTGGATGGTCCCAGGGTGTCAGTTGATGGTGCACCTCCCTGTTGGTGCCCGAGGGCCCCTGCCTGACTCCTTGGGGACCTGGAGTGAGGTCGAGGTGCCCCATCCCTATCCCCCTCTCAGCGAACCACTCACGAATCCCACCTATGCCTATAGCGATGGAGCGAAGGTCTGAGTGCAAATCCGGCAGGATCTGCTGGACCAAGGTCTCCATGGTAGTTGCCATTGTACCAGTGTTGACCTCGGTGTGCTGGCATGTCGGTGCAATGATATCGGATTGAACATGGACGGACTCCTCTATCGTCTGTTGCAACCTGGTGACAGCATTTGGCAATCCTGCCTAATGTTCCAACGTCGGTTGTTGCAGCTCCAACATCTGTGTGAGAGCTGAGTCCAGCAGTCCTCCGAGTGCCGGTGACTTTGGATGTCCCTGACTCGACCTGTTGTGGACCCATATCTGTGCTGCACTCACCAGATTGTGATCTGCATGCTCTACAACTTGGTCCTGCTGCATTGTGTGTCTCTGCATTGGTGGAAGGTGCGGGTGAATGCTGTGGAGTGTCTACATCTGGTGGGTTCTCATGGTCCTCATCTGAGGTGATCTGGGGGCTGGGGCTAATGGGCTGGCTACCGGTGGGCTTCTTCCTTTTCCTGTTGATCCCTGTCAAAGGGAGAAGAAATAATTAGTGATTGGCTGCATAGTTACCAACATTACAAAGCACTCGCAATTTCTTTGGCTGACTGGTGAGCTGCTAATAGCTCCTTACTGGCTTGGGAGATGCTGGTCTTGCCCTCGGTGCGGGCATGGTCCTGGTCCTCACCAGCCAGCTCTGGCACACGTTCTTCAAAGATGGTGAGGGCCCTGAGCTCAGTCATTCCTCCTCTAGTCTGCGATCTCTCCCTTATTTTTGTGCACGATCTTCTCCTGCATGAAGACAGATGGACTGATAGTGAATGGGGATGGATGCCAACACAGATAATAAGGATGCCTGCCTTCTGTGGGTGTTGACTGGACCTGTGTAAGGGCTGAGGACGCGAGTTGTACAGGATGCGAGAAGCGATATGGCAAAGTGCTTGTGAGAGAATCAGAAGTGATGTCCCTTGCGAAGGCAGTGTGTGAGATCCCTGTGGAGTGTAGCACCGCAAATGCCGGATGTGCCTGTGAGAGTTGCGAGTGAGGAGAAGGCTGACTTATTCTGACAGAGTGGATGAGATCATTCATCCTCCTCCTGCACTGGATGGTGGTCCTCTTCCGAGGAGTGTTGGCATCTACTGCCTGGTAACCTGCTCCCAAGCTGGTGTGGTGGGGTTGGTGGACCTTTTCCTCCCATCACTGGGGTAAAGTATGTTCCAGCATTCCTCAGCAGCATTGTAAAGTGCCCTCAGTCCCTTATTGCTGAACATCAGGGCAGTAGGCTTCTTCCTTCTCAGGGCTATTGCTTGCCACGACCATTCCTGGGCTGCAGACAGTGAATGATATACGTGGGTGCGGTTTAAATATGGCACCCAGAAAGGTGATCCAATGAGGTTATGGCGGAGCGGATGAATCACAGCCCACCCTTCCATGAGATACAATTGGCTTCACGTTCCTGCATAAATAATGAGTTGAAAAAATGGACAATCTGGGCAGAATTTTCCGGCTGCCGTGTGGGTGGTGGAACCCTCACGTCAACACGTTAAATGTCGTGTGCTGACATCACCAAGCGGCATCGCGATATTTTGGTTGCCGGGCATGCTCAGTGCGCCCCCCCATTAATTGAAGGGCTCGTTAAGGCACTTAATTTGCCAATTGTCCAGGATTTTGAGGGGCCCTTGCGCCGATCCGAAGTTCTCCAGCGGAGGCAGCTCCCCTGAGGGGGAAGTGAGGGATAGAATAAGGAGGAGGCCAGGAGTGGACAATCAGCCTCCAGGGGAGCCACCTTTGGGTGTCCAGGCGCAGGCACAAGGGGCGCAGGGCCAAGATGTGGACCAAGGTGGAAGGGGCCGCAGAAGAAGCCACTATCCTGCTGCCAGGGTATAGAGGCAGCGAAGCAGCTACCTCAATATGACTGAGGTACAGTGCCGAAGGAGGCACCAACCGTCAAGGGAGACAGTCAACTATATCTGTCAGATGATTGGCCCTGAGATGTCCCCTAACTGTGTGGGTGGACACCCCATGACAGCGGCTCTGAAGGTCACAGTTGCCCTAAACATCTATGCCTCTGGTTCCTTCCAGGGCTCGGTGGGTGATCTTTGCCATGTCTCCCAATCAGCTGTCCACACTTGTGTCAAGCAGGTTACAGATGCTCTGTTCAGGGGTGCATTGACCTTCATCCACTTCCACTGCAACCAGGCAGGTCAGGTACAGCGAGCCAGAGGCTTCGCGGCCATTGCTGGCTTCCCCCGTGTCCAGGGTGCTATAGACTGTACACATGTGGCCATCAAGGCGCCAGCAGGTGAACCTGGTGCCTTCGTCAACAGGAAGGGCTTCCACTCCATGAACATGCAGATAGTGTGTGATCACAGGATGCTGATTCTACAAGTCTGTGCAAGGTACCCAGGCAGCTCCCACGACACCTACATCCTCAGACACTCCCAGGTGCCGGGGCTCTTCAGTGCAGCGGCTTTGCTGGATGGATGGCTGCTGGGTGACAGGTCCCCTCAAAAGGTGGCTCAAGACACCTCTACGCCATCCAAGAACAGAAGCTGAGCATCGGTACAATTGGAGCCAGGGCTCCACAAGGGCTGTGGTGGAGAGAACCATCGGTCTTCTCAAGATGTGGTTCCGTTGCCTGGACCACATTCCAGTACCCAGCAGATCGCATCTCTCTGATAGTGGTAGTCTGCTGCGCCCTGCACAATCTTGCGCTGGAAAGGGGAGATGCGGTTGACGATGAAGACCTTGACGCCCTGGATGAGGCTGCACATGATGAATCCAGCAGTGCCTCAGAGGATGAGGAAGCACAGGGCGATGATGAGGGGCAGAACAATGACCCGCATTTACACCAAGGAGGCAGGGACACCTGGGCCAATTTAATCCAAAGATCCTTCAGCTAGCTCCACACACATGGATCAGCAGGAACAGCATTGCCTGGCACTTCCACACGTGGAACTTAGGTGCCACATCTTCCACCTGATCAGCTGCAAATAAGGGCTTAGTACAGAAACATCAACGTCCACTCAAACACTCATGATAAATCTGTGAAAAAGAAAAAAAAAAACACCACAAACAAAAGACCCTCAGCCATGGTAACAAAGGTGGACTTTATTGTGTCCAAAATTAAAGCCCACATGATTATTTCACAATGACAGAAATATGGGTCCCTATTCGAAGGCCAACACAAAATCACCAGGGACATATCCGTGGAGTGCCTAAGGTGCCTTATGCTTACGTTTTCGGGTGCTACGTCTAGGTGCCGTCCCATTGCTCGGAATAGCTTGAGAGACAGCCTGCTGACTCTGGTGTCCTATGGACCTTGATGACCTTGGCGGGCGTCCTCTGGCCTGTGGAGCCAGTGATGGCCCTGCCTGGGAGGGAGTGGCCAGTTCCTGAACAGGCACCTCCCCAGTTGTTGCAGCCTCAACGGAAGAAACGTTGACTGACAGAGGGGCGGAGGAGCTGCTGCCCTCATCCGGAGCGCCCTGAGAGGAGCTCGCAGCGACAACAGGCAGCTGCTGTGCGGACGAGGTCCAAATCTACCTCCCTGCTCACCGCAGATGCATGGGCACCGAGTGCTGGCGTTTGGTGTCCACAACATCTCCTACAATGGAAAACACCACCTGTGGCCAGAACCACTGTGAGGGCTTGCAGGTCAGAGCGTAACTCAATCATAGTTTGATCCATTTGGTGGAAGCCCCTCTCTGTGAGAGTCGCCAATCTCTCATTGAAGGAATCCTGAAGCTCTGCCCTGAGGGCGGAATCTTCACGTGCATTCTGTCGCGGAGAGCAACTGAACCATTCCCTCATGCAACCCTGCCAGATGCAAACACACTTCCTGCCGCTTTTCCTGCAGCTGCTGCAATGGGGACAACTCCAGAGGCACGTCATCTGTGCCGAACTCAGCATGTGCCTCATCCCCTGCAGCCCTCCAGCCGCTGGAGCCATCGGCACTCTCTGCCCCTACCATCTCCTCCAGCGATCGTGATGTGCCCTCTCCACTGTGACCTGGGACACTAGCCAACGGTAAAGTCCCCTCCGAGGTGTGTGTGTCTGCGCTGGTGCCTGGCTGGCCGAAATGATGTGCCGCAAGTTGCACTTGTTGGCACTCAGGTGTGGAGGGGGGGTCAAGATGTGGGTCACTCTGGTGGTGATGCTGACAGTAACAACAAGGACAGTGCATCAGTTAGCATACGTTCACTTCAACCTTTCATCCCTTCCCCCCTCAGCTTCAAAAGTAGCTCACCCTTCAAGACTCCAAGGAGAAGAATATTGGTGAGGTGGAAATGAGTCAAGATGGGCCCCAAGCATTAAACGTACATGCAGACAGGCTGGTTAGATGGCCTCATGAATGGCACACGGCTTATTATGAACCATAGGAATGGGGAGAGTGCAGGGGTACCTGACGTGGATGCATTGTTGCCTGGATAGTTGTGCGACAGAGGAAACATTTCAAACAGTAGCGACATTTGCTGTTGATCACAGGAGATTGAGAGGTCACATTATTGGCCTTTGTTCCATAAGGAGGGGCATAGACCGGGTGGCTAGAAGACAACATGTCCCCTTGGCGCAGGGATGAGTAACGTGGTGACATTCATCTAAATTGAGTGCCATGAGGTTCACAGCTGAGGTGCTGAGAACCTTTTGGACAGAGTAACGTGGGGCTCACTGGCTGAAAGGGTGCTGGAGGTCCCAAACCCCCTCAGATGAAATAAGTCTTTGGCTGTGCAGCAGCGATCCAATGGCATGTTAGACCCTGGTGATAATGGACACAAATGGGATAAGGTGACTTTGGAAGGTGGTGGAGACGCTATTCTTCAAGGGGACGAGGGTCCCTCCTGTATGACCCACACGTCAGAATGTCTCAGTCAGTGAATGAGCATTGTTTCAGCATTAATGATTGCAGCAACCATAGTGGTCTGGATAGTGGGCAGACAGAGTGGATGGGACTGTGGACCTCAAACACCTGCCGGCTGGACCCCAGCCTCGCTGCCCCTGGCCGTCCTGGCCTCCTGTATCCTGCCCAGCTCCATGGCCTGCTCCTTGAAGGGTGTGAGGCGCTGGAGGAGGGCACACCCACCACCAGTCCTCTTGCGCTCCTCGGCATTGTGGTTACTTTTTGCCTGCAAAACAGAGAAGAACATTTATTGGAGCTGATCGCTCATGTACTCTGCACGCACACACCACACCCCAACCACAGTGGCCCATCTGAGGCCTCCAGCGGCTCCTGTCCACACTACTGGTGATCAGTCCCCAGAAGGTAGTATGGTTGGTCCCAACCCCCCTCCCCCAATGGTCCCCTTGGACACATTCAGCGTCCATCACTTTGAATAGCACAAGGGTCTTAGCACCCATGGAAAGGAGGATCAAATAGATGCAGCGCCGATACCAGCAGATGGGACTTGCCCAAAAGACCTTGAGGCACCCCTTGGACCATCTCACTGCCATCAATAAGACGTGTGTTGGAGTTCTGAGTATGTGTCTACCCCTGCAGCTTGCCCCCAAACTCAAATGCCACAGAAACCAACATATGGTGTGGGGAGAACCCTTCTTCTCCTCAACCACTAAGGCTGGTGTAAGCATGGTCAGTACCCATTTGCCCACCCAGCGTGCGACAGATGCCCTATGCAGTAACGGCAGCCATACATGATTGGGTGGGGTGGGGTGGGGGTGGCGTGGGTGGTGGTCAAAGGCTAAGGCTACCTTCTGGGTCAAATGTCCAAGACAGACATGGTACTCACCCGTCCAGAGGGCAGCAAATCATTGAATCATTTTCGGCACTGTGTGCCAGTGCACCGGACGTCATCATGGGCGCTTACAGCGTCACCCACCTCCCCCCACGCCTGGCTGGTAACATGGGGGGGGAGGGGGCCCTCCTCCTCCTATCCTCCGGATACAAAATCTGATGCCAGTTTCCCACCTCTTGCAGGAGGACAGCAAGGCACGCATCGGGAAATCGGGGGGGTGGTGGGGGTGCACAGTGGCCCCACTCTGGCCTCTCCTGCAGCCTGCCCCCCCTCCTCGTCCACCCCCTCCTCTGCCCTCCATGTAACATTTGTTGATCTGTGAGTGGCCATGGTGCACTGCCTTAAGCAGGCTGCCTATCATGGCCACTCTTTATACAGGCTGCCCATTGGAACCGGTAGTCTGAGGCCACCCGACCACCCCCCCGCCCCACCCCTCCCCCCCCCCCCCCCCCCCCCCCCCCCCCCCCCCCCACCAGGGACTATTTTCCCGTTCTCCACGGGAGTCGCTAACCCGCTGGGTGGGCTTTAATTGGCCCGCCCGCGGAAAATGGCGGCGCGGCCGGTTTCGGCAGCGGCAATCGATCGTCTGCCCACCGCAGAGTCAGTCGGGCCCATCTGACCGACGAAAGTAAAATTCTGGCCTCTGGTGCAGAAACCCGCCATGCTGGACAGTGGGAAATATGCTGGTCACCCCGCCTGCCACCACACTTCGGGCAGAATTTTTCCATCAGTGAGCTGGGTGGGGTGGGGGGGGGTGTGTGGCGATCGGTTGCCCGCCTGCTGCTGAGCCGGTGGTGCCTGCCCGCTCATCAAGGGCAAAGTTCTGCCCTTATAGTCCCCAGAGTGGAAAATTCCGTCCATTGTAAATCGCTTTATCTTTTTGACCTTGGATGGTAAAGTTTATTTTTATTTGTTCAAAATCCATGGCTTTATTCTCATAGCAAGTGTTTGAATCTCAAAATTTGTCCACTTTGAACAAAATGTAATTGGCCCCTAACCGGAACTTACCAAAAACCTGGGTGTCTGGTCCAGGATCATAACAGTGTGGCTTAGTCTGCTGCTCACTTTCCCACCTCAGTTAAAACTGGAAGCGGGTATGTTGGAAGCAGTGTGGATTCAGATCTTTAAGTCACCCCACCAAACCCATCCATTGCATTTTTGGTTAAAATTGCTCTCAATATGTTCGATTTCTCGATTGACTTCGCTTAGCAGCCTCATTATACAAAGCATCAGAGACTCCTTGTACCAACCGAGACTAGCTTCTGATCTTATACACATTAATATTTGCCTTTTGTTATTGAGACTTGTGAACTTAGCTTATTTATTGAAATGCCAAGACGTTACAAATGGTTATTTCATACCTGTGACTAAGCAACTCTTCTTCACTCTAATTACTCACTGTCAGCAGCCAACCTACTCAGAACCAACGCTTTATTTTTGCTGAGCATTTATTTCTGAAACTTTTTAATTTCAGATTCCACTGTATAAGTGTAAACTGTTATTGTTTGTCCGGTGTTCAAACTCTTGTTAAAATCCTTGGCCCCATTATGGTGGTCTATATTATCATTTTATCATAATTTAAATGTACAGGGAAAGTATGTTTTACTGAATGGCTACTGAATCTCCCAATATTGTAGTGAGAAATTACAGCACATTGTTGATAGGTTTCATGTGTCCTGCATGGTTATGGGTTGAACTGGTGGCTAGGAATCGATAAGGGGGCAGATATTTTGTGAATTGATTTCCTTTATTTGGCATCTTGAATTTCCACAAAATAACTCCTTCCATGAGAGGATAAAACTTTCTCCCATCCCATTGTTCATGTTGATGATCTTACTAGGTTGGTTTGGAACAATGGCTAAATAAGGACAATTCGCAGATAAGAATTTTGCTATTGGTTTGGAATTGTACATCCATCAGGAATCCTTTGGAAAGTGAATTCTAAATGGAAAAAAATATATACTATAATTGCAACATTTCATTTATTTTGTCCTGTTTTTGATTATTTTCATGTCACTTCTGGCAGTTAAATGTTAAATGCCATATAACTTCAACACAATCAAAGGTTGTTAAACCATTGAAGTGTGGTTTAACACTCGTTCAATTTTCTGATGGGAAAGCAGTGTAAATGTTCCTTAATTGCAGCTCACACAGTGAAAAGAGAAATTTAAATGGAAATTTCAGCATAAGGCTTAGACAATTTGTAATGATTCATAGCAATGGATAAACATTTTCAGGAGGTATCGTTTCCAAATATCTGGAGCTGTCGAAATAACTGTTTGATCAGAAGGAGAACTACTAATGTATACTTTCCAAATACAGTGAAATATCCAGTGGGAGAACTGATAAGTGTCCAGAGAGACTTAAACTAAAACCTAATTTGTGATTCAAAAATGTGCAATCAAGCGAATGGCATCAAAGTGATATCCGTTTAAAAGGCATGATTACAAACCTAGGGATCCAGACTAGATAATCTTAGCAAATTGTTCTCCTGGCATTCAACTATGTCAACAAAGAATGCATTCTGGGAATTTGAGTGCCCATCCCCCACGATTTTCTTTGGAAGTTCTGCATTGCAAAATGAAATACGTAAACTCAAAAAGAAATGAGCAACTTTCCCTGGGAGTTTTCATCCCCGGCCACCTGTTCCTAATCCCTTCTGACGGCTGCACCTTAAGGGCCTTCTGCCCCACAGAACATGAGGGCAGGGGCGGGGCCTGCTCGCTGACGTGTAAAATAGCACGGGGTAACGTCGGGTGGAACTCCCCACGTCACCCCGTGTCATTTCGATTTTCAGGTTGGTGGGGGCGCAGCCGAGTCGAGGAATACAAAGGCCATTGGGAATATTAAGGCCATTAGAAAACCAGTTCAGCTCATTAACGGACCTGCCCATCCATCTTAAGGCTGGCGGGCAGGCTGGGAGACCAAGTGGGCTTGGGAAAAAACGTGAAATCTCATCCACTGGCGGGAGGAGGTTTCATGAAAGGTATTTAAATTTCAATGAAAGGCTCAAATAAAAGTTATGAACATGTTCCAACTCATGTGACAATGTCACATGAAGGGACACGGCAGGGAAAATGTTTAAATTCCTTTATTAAAGTTGAAAATCTGAGCCGATCTCCCTGAAGCAGCACTTAGCCTCAGGGAGATCTGTGCGCTATTTAGTGCGCATGCGTGAAAGAGCGCAAGCCCGGCTGAAGGAAGCAGCCCTGCCCACACAGGGAGCGCATTGTCCATGTAAAATGGCAGCACACCCCCAATCGGGGGGCGCTGATCAGGAACCCGCCCACTCCCACTCTTACCCACTGATGGTGGGGGGGGGCGCAAATTTTCCCATTGTGTTGCTCCTTCTGTCCACCTCCACCAGTGAGGCCTCCAGCATCACATTAGTGACCTCAGGATCCTTTCTCTGCACTGGTGTTCCATTTTCCTTGTTTAGGCTTGCAGTAACTGTTTCAGCAACCTCCTATGATCCAGCACAGCTTCCCTTTAAGAGGCACAGCTGGCCTTCAAGAGGAGAAGGCTGGCTGCAGCATGTCCTATCAGCACACATATTTGGCTCCCTGCTGAGCACAGAGGCAGCCAACAGTACAGGAGATGCTCAGTCGTGTGCGACAACCAGAAAAATGAGGGGCTAGCACAAATTTGCATGCTGCCTTCCTCCATCTCAATGGGCATAAACTGCAGGCCATAAATTGCAACCCCAATTTTCACAAAACAGCAAAAATGAATTTTTAGCCATCGAAACTGCGAAACTAGTTGCACTTAGAGTAGAATAAAAACTTGATAATATAAACAAGCAACAACCAACTTCTCTTAACTCATCGGGGGGAATTTTACACCCTGCCTCTTGGCATGTTTGGAGGTGGGGAAGGCACTTAATCAGATGGGGGGGGGATGCCATGCAAGCACTTCCACTTCCTGTCTCTGCCAAAATTAAGTCTGAGGTGGGCAGGCCTTTGGTCAGACTTCCTGCCCAGCCACAATTTTTTTTATATTTGTTCATGGGACATGGGCGGCGCCGGCAAGGCCAGCAATTTTTTTTATTGCCCATCCCTAATTGTCCTTGAGAAGGTGGTGATGAGCTGCCTTCTTTAACTGCTGCAAGCTATGTGGTCTAGGTACACTCACAGTGCGGTTAGGAAGGGAGTTCCAGGGATTTGACCCAGCGACAGTGAAGGAATGACGATATAGTTCACGTCAGGATGGTGAGTGACTTGGAGGGGAACTTGTAGGTGGTGGTGTTCCCATGCATCTGCTGCCCTTGTCCTTCTAAGTGGTAGAGGTCGTGGGTTTGGAAGGTGCTGTCGAAGGAGCCTTGGTGAGTTGCTGCAGTGCATCTTATAGATGGTACACATTGCTGCCACTGGGCATCAGCGATGCAGGGAGTGGATGTTGAATGTGGCAGATAGAGTGCCAATCAAGTGGGCTGCTTTGTCCTGGTGTCGAGCTGCTTGAGTGTTGTTGGATCTGCACTCATCCAGGCAAATGGGGAATATTCCATCACACTCCTGACTTGTGCCTTGTAGATGATGGACAGGTTTTGGGTGTCAGGAGGTGAGTTACTCTTTGCAGAATTCCCAGGCTCTGACCTGCTCTTGTAGCCACAGTATTTATGTGGTTGGACCAGTTCAGTTTCTGGTCAATGGTAGCCCCCAGAATGTTGACAGTGGACGATTCAGTGATGGGAATGCCATTGAATATCAAGGGGTGACAGGTTGCATTCCCTCTTGTTGGAGATGGTCATTGCCTGGCACCTGTATGGTGTGAATGTTACTCTGAGGCCAATTAATGACCTCTTAAGGGCCTCATCTCGCCACCGCTGGTATTAATCCAGCTGCAAGCAGACCCTTCCCCATGTGGCATGTATGACAAGCAAACTCTATGGGCTGCTTGTGGTCTCCCGGTGTGGGTTGGAGGGGCTCATTCAAAGACACTTAGTGCCTGATCAAGGGACCAGTGTTGACACTGGTGAGCATAAGAGCTGCTGGCCTCTGATTGGCTGTCAGCTCTTGGTGGGGGGTGGTTTCAGACCAGGGGGTCCTTGATCCCAGGGAAGGCCTGCCAGTGGCCACTTAAGTGCCTGAGGGACACTTGATATCGGTGGGCCTTCCCGAAGGAGACAACATGTGTCTCTCACCAGCTCCCCAGCCAGCAGGCCGATGCCTCAATGGTTCAACAAGTCTTTTGAGTCGTTATTAAGGATATCACTGGTCATCTGAGCAGATGGTATACTTATCAGAGAAAGGATTGGAAAACTGCATTTCTTTCCTCTTGAAAAAATAAGGCGAAGGGGTGACCTAATAGAGATCTTTAAAATTATGAAAGGTTTTGATGGCAAGGATACAGAGAGAATGTTCCCACTTGTGGGGAAAAGCATAACTAGAGGTCATCGATATAAGATAGTCACCAAGAAATCCAGTAGGGAATTGAGAAGGAACTTCTTCACCTAAAAAGTGGTGAGAGTATGGATCTCACTATACTACAAGGCATGTTTGAACTGAATAGTATAGATGTGCTTAAGGAGAAACTAGACAAACCTATGAGAGAGAAGTGAATTGATGTTTATGATAGATTTAGATGAGGAAAGATGGGAGGAGGCGCAAGTGGAGCACAAACAGCGGCATGGACTGGTTGGGCGAGTGGCCTGTTTCTATGCTGTGCTGACACCCACATCCCATCTGCCACAGATGGTGGAATTTGAATTGAATAAAAATTAGGAATTAAAATTCTAATGAAGACCATGAAACCATTATCGATTGTTCTAAAAACCCATCTGATTCACTAATGCCCTTTAGGGAAGGAAATCTGCCATCCTTACCTGGTCTGGCCTACATGTGACTCCAGACCCACAGCAATGTGGTTGACTCTTAAATGCCCTCTGAACAAGGGCAATTAAAGATGGGCAATAAAAGCCCGTCTAGCCAGTGATGCCCATATTCCATGAATGAATTTTTAAAAAGCATATGAAATCCTACGTGATCCATTTGAGTTCATGTTGTGTTCGATCAGGAAAGTATCTGTACAAAAAAAATCTTGCATTTTGGAATGGCATTGTACAAATGTTGCCAGCCATGGCCACTGGTAGAATTTAAATTCAATGTATTAATTCTGGAATATAAAGCTCGTCTTAATAATGGGCTGAATGTTCCCCCCGTCAGGGGGGGTTGTGCGGGGGTGGGTGGGAGCGAGCGTGAACCTGATCGGCACCCCCGATCGGGTCCATGCCGCCATTTTACGTGGGCAGGCCAATTAAGGCCCGCCCAGCGTGATGATTGCCCAGAAGCACTTAGCGTTCCCTGTGCGGGAGGTGGGGGGGGGTGGGGGGAGGGGATTCCCTGAGTAGGGGCATTGTCGCAAAAGAGCACAGAAATCTCCCTGAGGTACGGAGCTGCTTCAGGGAGATCAGTTTAAGGTCTTAAGATTTGAATAAAGGAAAAAAAAATCTTTTAAAACACGTCCCCTCTTGTGACGGTGTCACATGAGCTGGGACATGTCAATGAATTTTTAAAATAACTTTTATTGAGTTTTAAAGCACTTCATGGAACCTCATCCCAACTGTGGATCAGATTTCATGAAAAATGCGAAGGCTGCCTGGGCTCTTTGCCTGGCCCCTCAACCTTATGGATGCACAGGCAGCTCTCATTTAACTGTTTTAATTAGTTTTTTAACAGGCCTTAATAGGCCTTTGACAGTTTGGCGGGCGTGTAACCGGCTCAGCTGTGCGCCCAGTGAACTGAAAATCTAAATGATGCGTGGTGATGTCGGGACGCCTGCCTGATGTCACTGCGTGTCATTTTACGCATCGGCGAGTGGGCCCCGCCCCCACTGGAAAACTCTTCCCCATGTTAACCATGAAACTATCATCGATTGTTGTAAAAATCGCCTGGTTCACTAATGTCCGTTAGAGAAGGAAACCTGCCACCCTTCCCTGGTCTGGCCTATCCATGACTGTAAATCAATAGTAATATTGTTGACTCTCAACCGTTCCCTGTATGGCTTAGCAAGCCACTCAGTTCAAGGGCAATTAGGGATGGGCAACACATTCTCGTCTTGCTAGCGATGCCCACGTCCCATGAAAGGATAAATAGAAAAGAGGCCGTCCACTGTCCTTAATTAGGTGGCGAACCTGCCCTTTGGTGGCTCAATTGGTCAAGTCAGAGTAAATCACAGCTGAGTGTTCCCCACCCGGTGCAGGCTTTTCGCTCCCAATTGAGTCAGTTGGCTGGGTCCTGAAGCCCGTGTGCAAAATCCTGTCCTGTGATTCGATCAATCCTGTCACCCAGTCTTTTATCCCAATGAAAGGACCAATCTGTTATTTTTTTGTTTGTTCCATGTGTAACTGTTGTGATGCTGAATCATTTCAGTTTTACTAAATGTGCGTCATTGAGTATTGCTGAGAAAACTAAATAAATGATAGCCATTCGCTGGTTCATTCCTCAGGGCAATGTCTTCACCAATCAGACTCAAGCTGTCTGGTTTAAATTTCAAACAATGCTTGGCAGTTAACTGTCAGTCACCATTAACTAGTGCATTCTCCATGGCAATGCCTCTACCAATCAGAGTCCACTTGCCAACCAGTCAGTACTCTCTTCTCATGTGGTATAAAGTTGTTGCTTCCCCTGACATTGGTATTCTTGTGATTGTCCTGATGAGTGCAAGTCCAAAAGCTTCAACAAAATATATCTTTTCAGCAATACTCAAGTTCTATCCCACTAAATGACTATATGTATGGCATTCTTGTGGAATCCAGCAATTATGTGTAATTTAAAATCAACTATGATTATAAAACCCCTTAAAATAATAAAAATATTCCAAAATGCTTGAGTTCCCAACCTCTGAGCATGGTAGGTGACCAAGACATTGGTTTAAAGAGGATTTTAAAGGGAGCAGGGACGTATCGAGACACAGGACTTTAAGGATGGAGTTCCAAAGTGTTGAAATAAAATAATTCAAATCTATTCCAATAATGGAGAGGCAGGGAGTGCATGGGGGAAGAGCAGTCTCGAAAGAGCCAAGGGTGCTGACAGAGACATGACTTGAGCAGGTCGTTTGAGGTTTGAAGTTAAGGATTGTTTGAAGCCGATGTGCAAAGTGTTGGGGTGATGGATGAGTGAAATCCCAGATTTCTTACTACTTAATCATGATTTCCCCACATGAAGTACCTAGTGCAATATTGAATAAGTGCTGCGTTGTTAGAATTTGGTGCCTTTTGGAAGAGATGTTTAAATTAAGACTCCCTCTCATCTGTTCAGCTGGTTGTAAAAGACCCCGTGGTACTATCCAATGAAAAGCGGGTAGTTGCTCTGCTGTTCTAGCCATCATTTATACCTCAACAAACATCACCTAAACAAATAGATTGCCCATTTATCTCAGCTGTTTTTGGAGGGGCTTTGCTGAGCACAGATTGGCCGTGATGCTTATCTACATTATAATTGTGATTATAAAGTAATTATTTAACTGTGAAGCACCTTGGAATATTTCAACAACTGTTACATCAATAGGAGTTATTTCTTCTTTCAATCTTATTTGGTTTTTTGCCCTCTGGTTACTGCGTTGCCAGCCAACATTCCAACACTATTTATCTTATCATCAACCTTCACAGTATTGAAAACTTTTAATTAGGTCACACCATTATTTTCCCAGCAGTTCCTCTTTATAGCTGTAATCTCTTGGCCTTTGGCAACATCCTAGTAAATCTATACTGCATCTTTTCCAGCTTTTAGGTTCTTGCCTTAATACACAATATTCAAATTACAGCTAACATGATCTTGTAAGGTTCGACATTTCCTCTTTCCTTTTGTTACCCATGTCTCTAAAGACAAATGTAAATGATTTAATTTTCTTCTTTATGGCCTTGTATTTGTGCTGTCATCTTTAATGACCTGTGCATTTGTATACCAAAGTCAGTCCCTTCATTAAAATGTTATCATTTAAAGTGAATTTTCTTTCTCAACTTCTGCTCCCAAAATGTATTACTTCTACAGTGAACTGCCACCCAACCTTTCACCCTAATAGCTAATCCATGTCCTCATCACAATTTGTCATAATATTGTTCCCTTGATTCCCAAATCCAGATCAGTTGAACATCATGTGGGTAAGAGCAACCCAAACAAATCTCTTTGGATCACCACATTTTTTGAGAAACTTCCTTTTGCCCCTATACTTTATATTCTCCTGTTCAGACATCTCTCTATCCACATGGCTGCAATCCTCTTGTCTTTGCAAAATGCTTATTGTGCTGTATCTTATTAAATGCATTTTGAAAATTCATACAAACCACATGCGTTGTATTTCATTATTCTATTCTCTTTTTATTTCTCCAAGAAAGAAAGTTGTAAAGGTTAATCATAAAAGCATATGTAAACAACAATAATTACTAAAACAGATATTTGTTTGTCTGTTGAGAAATTGATAATATTTCAGGAAAAATTGCAGTACTGATCCCCTGGAGAAACCAGGGATTTTTCTGCTCATCTGCACAGCTGGAGTTTGTTCAATAAGAAGCCTAACAGCAAAGGCAATTTATACAAGTATTGTTTTTGGATTAGATTCTAGGAGACCAATATGATGTTTGTGGGAGTCAGATTTAGTGGTATAGGTGCTGGGAGCTAGCTTGTGGATATAAGTTCCATGAATTCAAATTAAAATGTGGCTATTATTAAAAAGGGCTTTCATTTATATAATGCTTGATCAGCGGTGAATGAACACTCATTAGAATGGATCCAGTTCCATTGTTTACAATGTCATGCATATGAGTTAAACAGAGGGAGAGAGAAAAGTGAGCCCTTCTAACTGCACAACGTAAGACAGTGAAGGCAATTTAATAAATTAAAGATTACATCCACGAACTAGGGCTGACTTGTCTGGCTCTAGCACCTGGGAGCTCTTGTAGCACAGGCACGGTGAACTGGAAATAAGAGTAAGTGCGACTATTACTGCCTATGAATGCCCTAATATGTGGTGGTCCTGCATAGCTCTGCACCTTAGGAAAACACTGCCTTGCAGATATGTTCTTTCATCACATTTGTGATAACATTGAAGAGTTTCAACCCAATGTTTGGGTCCAATGCTAGTCAGAAGATGTGGACATGTTATTCCCATTAAAAATATGCTACTGTGGAATTTTAAAGAGCTGTTACAATACTGTAAATCCTGAACTGTCAGTTTGAGTAACATAAATAAACATATCTACATATGAGCTTTGTAGTCTACTGAAGAGACATTTTGTTTTAACTGTTTTCAGTTTCTCTCTCTGGGACTCCTGGGAAGGAACCAGTTCAAGTACGGTGATGCCCTTTAGAAACTGCATTTATACAAAAGCCAAAGGAGAGAAGAAAGATTGAATAAACAATCAAAGAAAAAGAGTAGAAGCTGCTATTAAATGCCTCCACATATCTGCTGGAAACATTTTGAATAAGATGACTCAGTTGCAGGCATGTGTAACAGGAGGAAGCAATGATGTTACAGTGATTATCACATGAATACAATTAACAGCCAGCCAGCATGAAACGCACGCTGCAGCACTTAGTGCTGCCGAGCTGGGGGGGGCGGTGGGAGGAGTTGAGCGTGGACGTTTGCGCAGGCATGTGAGTGCGCACAATGAAAGCTCCCTAAGGCACTGAGCAGCCTCAGGGAGCTTTTTAAAAATTCATTCACGGGATGTGGGCTTCGCTGGCTGGGCCAGCATTTATTGCCCATCCCTAGTTGTCGACGAGAAGGCAGTGGTGAGCTGCCTTCTTAAGCCGCTGCAGTCCAACTGGCGCAGGTATGCCCAGAGTGCTGTTAGGAAGGGAGTTCCAGGATTTTGACCCAGCGACAGTGAAGGAACGGTGATATAGTTACAAGTCAGGATGGTGAGTGACTTGGAGGGGAACTTCCAGGTGGTGGTGTTCCCATCTATCTGCTGCCCTTGTCCTTCTAGATGATAGTGGTTGTGGGTTTGGAAGGTATTGTAGAAGGAGCCTTGATGAATTCCTGCAGTGCATCTTGTAGATGGTACACACTGCTGCTACTGTGCGTCGGTGGCAGAGGGAGCAAATGTTTGTTGATGTAGTGCCAATCAAGCGGGCTGCTTTGTCCTGGATGGTGTCAAGTTCCTTGAGTGTTGAGGGAGCTGCACTCATCCAGGTAAGTGGGGAGTATTCCATCACACTCCTGACTTGTGCCTTGGAGATGGTGGACAGGCTTTGGGGAGTCAGGAGGTGACTTACTTGTCACACTATTCCTAGCCTCTGACCTGCTCTTGTAGCCACAGTATTTATATGACTAGCCCAGTTCAATTTGTGGTCAATGGTAACCCCCAGATTGTTGATAGTGGGGGATTTAGTGATGGTAATGACATTGAGTGTCAAGGGGCGATGGTTGGATTCCCTCTTGTTGGAGATGGTCATTACCTGACACTTATGTGGCACAATTGTTACTTGCCACTTGTCAGGCCAAACCTGGATATTGTCCAGGTCTTACTGCATTTGGACATAAACAGCTTCAGTATCTGAGGAGTCGCAAATGGTGCTGAATATTGTGCAATCATCAGTGAATATCCCCACTTCTGACTTTATAATGGAAGGAGGATCATTGATGAAGCAGCTGAAGATGGCTGGGCTGAGGACACTAGACTGAGAAATGCCTGCAGTGATGTCCTGGAGCTGAGATGACTGACCTCCAACAACCACAACCATCATACTTTGTGCTAGGTATGACTCCAAACAGTGGAGTTATCTCTCCTGATTCCTGTTGACTCCAGTTATGCTAGGGCTTCTCGATGCCACATTCTGTCAAGTGTGGCCTCGATGTAAAGGGCAGTCACTCTCAAATCACCTCGGGAGTTCAGTTCTTTTGTACATGTTTGAACCGAGGCTGTAATGAGGTCAGGAGCTGAGTGGCCCTGGCGGAACCCAAATTGGGTGTCAGGTTATTGCTAAGCAAGTGCCACTTGATAGCACTGTTGATGACCCCTTCCCACACTTTACTGATGATGGAAAGTAGACTGATAGGGAGGTAATTGGCTGGGTTGGAGTTGTCCTGCTTTTTGTTTACAGGACATACCTGGGCAAATTTTTCACATAGCCAGGTTGATGCCAGTGTTGCAGCTGTACTGGAACAACTTGGCTAGGGGCACGGCAAGTTCTGGAGCACAAGTCTTCAGTACTATTGCCGGAATATTGTCAGGACCCATAGTTTTTGCATTATCCAGTGCCTTCAGCCATTTCTTAATATCATGTGGAGTGAATTGAACTAGCTGAAGACTGGCACCTATGATGCTGGGACCTCCTGAGGAGGCTGAGATGGATCATCTACTCGGCACTTCTGGCTGAAGGCTTTAGCAAATGCTTCAGCCTTATCTTTTGCACTGATGAGCTGGGATCCTTCATCTTTGAGGATGGGGATATTTATGGAGCCTCCTTCTCCAGTGAGTTGTTTAATTGTCCACCAAGATTCATGGGATGTGGCAGGACTGCAGAGCTTATACCTGATCCATTGGCATTGGGATTGCTTAGCTCTGTCTATCTCTTGCTGCTTCTGTTGTTTGGCATGCAAGCAGTCCTGTGTTATAACTTCACCAGGTTGACACCTCATTTTTAGGTATGCCTGGTGCTGCTCCTGGCATGCCCTCCTGCACTCTTCATTGAATCAGGGTTGATCCCCTGGCTTGATGGTAATGGTAGAGTGGGGGATATGCCGGGCGTTGAGTTACAAATTGTATTTGGGTACAATTCTGCTGCTGGTGGCCCACAGTGCCTCATGGATGCCCAGACTTGACTTACTAGATCTGTTCAAAATCTATCCCATTTAGCACAGTGGTAGTGCCACACAACACAATGGAGGGTATCCTCAATGTGAAGGTGGGACTTTATCTCCACAATGACTGTGCGGTGGTCACCCCTACCGATACTGTCAGAGACAGATGCATCTGTGGCAAGCAGGTTGGTGAAGTTGAGGTTAAGTAATTTTTTCCCTCTTGTTGGTTCCCTCACCACCTGCTGCAGACCCAGTCTAGCAGCTATGTCATTTAGGGCATGGCAAGGTCGGTCAGTAGTGATGCTACCAAGCCACTCTTGGTGATGGACATTGAAGTCCCCCACCCAGAGTACATTCTGCACCCTTGCCACCGGCATTGCTTCCTCCAAGTGATGTTCAACATGGAGGAGCAGTGATTCAACAGCTGAGGGAGGGTGGTACGTAGTAATCAGCAGGAGGTTTCCTTGCCCATGTTAGACCTGATACCATAAGTTGTCATGGGCTTCGGAGTCAATATTAAAGACTCCCCTGGCAACTCCCTCCCAACTCTATATCACTGTGCCACCACCTCTGCTGGTTCTGTCCTGCCGGTGGGCATACCCAGGATTGGCAATGATGGTGTCTGGGACATTATCTGTGAGGTATGATTCCGTGAGTATGACTTTGTCAGGCTGTTCCTTGACTCATCTGTGAGACAGCTCTCCCAATCTTGGCACTAGCCCCCAGATGTTAGTAAAGAGCACTTTGCAGGGTCGACAGGGCTGAGATTGCCATTGTTGTTTCTGGTGCATAGGTCGTGCCGGGTGGTCCATCCGGTTTCATTCCTTTTTTATGACTTTGTAGCGGTTTGTTACAACTGAGTAGCTTGCTAGACCATTTCAGAGGGCATTTAACAGTCAACCACATTGCTGTGGGTCTGGATTCACATGTCAGCCAGACTTGGTAAGGACGACAGATTTCCTTTCCTAAAGGACACTAGTGAACAAGATAGGTTTTGACAACAATCAACAATGGTTCCATGTTAGCATGAAACTTTTAATTCCTGATTTTTATTGAATTCAAACTGAAATCATCTCCCGTGGCGGGATTCGAACCCAGGTCCCCTAGAACACTACCCTGGGTTTCTGGATTTTAAAGCACAAAAATAAGAAATTTACCACTGTTAAGAACAAGTCCCCTCATGTGACTCTGTCACATGGGCAGGGACATATTATGAATGAAACTTTTAATTTTTATTTAATTTTTCATTGCTGTTGGAAACCTCATCCCACCCATGGATGACATTCCCTAAAAAATCCCAAAGGCCACAGCAGCGAAACATTTCAGTCAATTATTACTTTAATGGCCTTAATAAGCCTGTTAATGTGGACAGGTGCCCTGACTGAAATATCACGCATGTGCGATGACGTGGGGTTGCTTGCCTGATGTCATCGCGCAATATTTTACACTCGAACGTGTCAGGCGCGCACCCATCCACTCAGTGCAAACTCCTGTGAAATATCTGACTTACCTTAAAATTGGGAATTTCCTATTTTAAGTGAGGTGACAGATCATAAGTAGAGAATGCATTGCAGGGATGCTTTTGATTTGCCAAAAAAGCACTGCTAGCAGCCACTTGTGAGTAGATCTGGATCTTAAAGTCAGGATATTTTCTGCAATTTATAAACAGTGCAGAGCCCAGGGACTTGCAATGACCTCAGCATGATTAGATTTATGATTATTTGGTGTTTCATGTTGGAGGGATCAGGCCAAACATTTGTGACTTGAAAGAAAAACAAACTTCAAAAGGAATGAGGGATGATCTTAAAGGAATTAATTCAGAAATATTGTTGAAAAATATATTAAAAAATAAAATAACCTTAAGATTATGTTGAATATACAAGGTGGGTAAGAAAGAAAAATGAGTATACAATAAAATTAGTATAAATAGTTAATTAAAGTGGGGGATAAAAAGATGAAGTAAAATGTATGCACTCCAAGGAAATAGGATCACAAAATGGATACAGATGAGGAAGGAATGTTCTGCCCATACTGGTTCATCACCATGTTCCGCAACCCCCCCACCCCCGAACCCCCCGCCACCCCCTGTGCTCCCTCCCCATTCACAGCATTCTTCTGGTTCATAAATGATTCTAAGGAGTGGACACTTCTTTAAGCTGATTTTCATGCCGGATATTGGTGCTGCCTGCTGAGCATCTGGAATCTCAAAGAATGGGTACAACATGATCCAATTTCTACCCCTCAGTCTCTCTTCTAAGAACATATGAAATTTCAGCACACTACTTGGCAACAACTTGATTTTTCAGAGGAGCTTAAAACTGTAATAGTATTTTCCTTCTTCCTTTTCTTTAATGTTCTAATGTTTTCTTTCATTGTTCTAGCGTTATACAGCCTTTGAAAACACAAGTTTGGTGACTTGGTTGATTTTCTCTTTTGCTCTTTCCATTCTTAATAATAACCAGTAGCACTTATTTTGGTTCAATGTGCATTGTTTACTAATATCCAGTGTTCAATAGACCTGACAAAACAGCATGTTGTTTTGTTAAAAACATAAAACTATGTGTCTCTAGCATGTGTACCTCAAACAACAATTCTTCATTTAACAATCTGTAGAAGTGATACACAGCTACAGCTTTTATTTCTGTAATGTTTCCTGCAAAGTACTGAAATACTAATCAGAGATAGCCAGGCATAGTAACATTTGGGATCCTATTTGAAATTTCTGATCAACCATAGGCATTTTTCTTGATTCTTTTATGAGATATGGGCATCACTGGCAAGGCCAGCATTTGTTGCTTATCACTAATTGCCCTTGAGAAGGTGGTGTTGAGCTGTCTTCTTGAGTCACTTCAGTCCATGTGGTGTAGGTACACCCACAATGCTGCTGTAAGGGAATTCCAGATCCTTGATCCAGCGACTGTGAAGTAACGGTGATCTAATTCCTAGTCAGGATGATGTGTGACTTGGTGGGAAACTTGCAGGTGGTGATGTTGCCATATATCTGCTGCCCTCGTCCTTTTGCTGGTAGAGGTCATGGGTTTGGGAAGGTGCTATGGATGGAGCATTGGTGAGTTGCATGCTGTGCTTTTTGCAGATGGTACACTCTGTTGCCACAGTGCACCAGTGCTGGAGGGCATGCATGCTTAAGGTGGTAGATGGAGTGCCAATCAAGTGGCCTGGTTTGCCCTGGATATACTTGAGCTTAAGTGTTGTTGAAGTGTTACTCGTCCAGCCAAATAGATGCCATCACACTCCTACTTGTGCCTTGTAGATGTTGGGCAGGCTTTGAGGAGTGAGGAGGTGAGTACTCGCCGCAGAATCCCCAGCCTCTTAGCTGTGTTAGTATCAATTTGGTTGGTCCAGTTCAGTTTCTGGTCAATGGTAACCACCAGGATGTTGATGGTGAGAGATTCAGTGATGGTAATGTTGTTCAATGTCAAGTAGAGATGGTTGGATTCTCCCTTGTTGGAGATGATTGTTGCCAGGCACTTGTGTGGTATGAATGTTACTTGCCACTTATCAGCCCAAGCCTGAATATTTCCCAAGTCTTGCTGCATTTGGACACAGACAGCTTCAGTATCTGTGGAGTTGCAAACGGTACTGAACACTGTACAATCATCAATGAACATCCCCAACTTTCAACTTATGATGGAGGGAAGTTTATGGGTGAAGTAACTGAAACGGCTGGGTCTTCAGACACCATCCTGAAATACTCTTGCAATGTTGTTCTGAGGTTGAGGTGATTGACCTTCAACAACTACAGCCATCATCCTTTATGCTAGTTATGACTACAACCAGTGAAGAGTTTCCCTCTGAGACCAATTTTCTTCAATTTTGCCAGGGTTCCTTGATGCCATGTTTGATCAAGTATTGTCTTGATGTCGAGGGCTGTCACCCCTAACTTCTAGAATCAAAGCATTTTATCATGTTTGAATCAAGGCTGTAATGCTGTCTGGAGCTAAGCGGTCCTGGCAGAACCCAAACTGAGCATCATTCAGCATATTTTTGTTGAGTAAGTGCTGCTTATTAGCAGCATCAATGACCCCTTCCATCACTTTGCTGATGAATGAGAGAAGATTGATGGGGCGGTAATTCACCGGGTTAGCTTTGTTCTGCACGTTTGTGGACATGACATACCTGGACAATTTTCCACATTGTCAGATAGATGTCACTGATGTAGCTGTCCTGGAACAGCTTGGCTATGGGCATGGCTAGTTCTGGAGCACAAATCTTCAGTACTACAGCAGAATGTTGTCAGGGCCCATAGCTTTTGCTGTATCCAGTGCCTTCAGCTGTTTCTTGATTACAAATGAAGTGAAACAACTTGCCTGAAGACTGGCATCTGAGCTGCTGGGAACATCAGGAGAAGGTCAAGTGGACTGTTCAGTGAGCCCTTCTGGCTGAAGATGGTTGCAAATGTTTCAGCCTTATCTTTTGTGCTGGGCTTCCATTGGGAATGCTATAGTGATACCATTTAACCACATGCAAAGCTTTAATCATCCTGTCCTTTCTGGAATCAACATGCTAGTTTTTCTTTGTTGCTTGATTAAAATTTCAACATTTTAAACATGGGGCCATATGTTGCCGATCCACAGCTCAAGTCACTAAGCTACTGACCTTAGCTACTACTGATTCTGAAAGAAGGAGAAATTCAAAATAAAGCCTGAATATTAATGAAGAGTTGCCTCAAGGAAAAGAAGCATCGGATACCTCATAGATGAGTCACGTTACGGCAGGAGGAAGTATTGATAGGGGTGTCCAAAGCTCAGTGCTGGAGTCTCTACTTTTCCCATTCTATGTTAATGACTTAGCCACAGAAACTCAGTGTAAATTGGTCTAATTCACAATCACTGCTCAGTTGGGCGGAAGGACTGTGGAACAGGCAGAAGTAACAGACAGGGGCTTTGAATTAGAGATGGATATGATTTGTGAATAAGCAAATTGTGGAATATGAAACTGAGTATAGGAAGCTGTAAACCAATATACACTGGAAAGCAGAATGGATGTCACAAGTACACTAAAGAGAGTTGGCTGGGAATATCCTCAGGTCTGTTCCTGCTCTGCTCATGTAATTTTTTCAGAAATGTGGCAAGATACCTGCATACATCCAAGATTCCCAGTGAAGGTCTAGCAGTGAAGCAGGGGAAGTTTCAAGGAAACTCAAAGCCAAATAGAAATTGCTAAAACTGCAGTTGAAACAAATCTGTGGTGATAGTAGATTTGGCATGGGGAAAGCAATAAACAATGCAAATAGGATGTGTGATTATGCAACCAGATCGGTAAGGATTGCAGAGGTTCAAGGAGATAGTCTGTCACATCTCCTTGTGTCAACAGGGGTTGGGGAATAAAAGTACCATCTTTGTCAGTGTTGTCCACATTCGAAGTTCAAACAAAAACAAAAAAAATGAGCATTAGTTAGAAAATTTCATGTAAAACTGCACAACGCTGTTGTCTCAGAATTCGGCAAATTGAGCGACTGGCTTGTCTGGAAGCATCAACAGCAGGGACGCTCAGCCAATTTTAGTCAAGGACTGCATCTTGAATACAGTGCTCAGTTTTGGCCACTGGGACATAAAGGGAACATTCAAACTGTGCAGGCAGTGCTAAGAATAGCCACCGAGGTGGTATTGGCGTCAAGGAGTTTGAGTTGTGAGGAAAAGTTGGAGAAACTAGGGATCTTTATCCATAAAAGGAAGTGCCTGAGATGGGATTTTATAGGTGAGAAGGCAAGTTTCTAAATGGCTGAGATAAGGTCAGTCTGAATCGTGAGACAGAAGCTGTCTGTGTACATATGCTACATATGCCACCAAAGGACCAGCATAAAGCAAAGGTCCCCAAACCATGGGTCAAGACCACCAATGGGATTTCAATAGCTTTTAGGGTTGTGAGTCCCCCTCCTCCAGGCAGCAATGGCAAGTGTGGAGAAGAGACTACCCAGTTCAGTGAAGCTCAACGCAAACTGGAGGAACAGCACCTCATCTTCTGACTAGGCACTTTACAGCCTTCTGGACTGAATATTGAGTTGAACAATTTTAGATCATGAACTCTCTTCTCCTCCATCCCCATCCCCTTTCTGATCCCCCTCTTTTCCAATAATTTATATAGATTTTTCTTCTCCCACCTATTTCCATTATTTTTAAATATATTTCCATCCATTGTTTTATCTCTACCTTTTAGCCTATTTCGATCCCTTCCCCCTACTCCGCCCCCACTAGGGCTATCTGTATCTTGCTCCTCCTGCTTTCTACCCTTAATGTCACCTATTATCACATTCCTTAGATAATATCACCACCTTCAACACCTCTTTGTCCTTTTGTCTATGACATCTTTTGGTTATCTCCACCTATCACTGGCCCTCTATCCAACTCTACCTGTCCCCCCCCTCCTTAAACCAGGTTATATTTCACCTCTTTTCTATTTTTCCTTAGTTCTGTTGAAGAGTCATATGGACTCAAAACATTAACTGAGTTCCTCTCCGCAGATGCTGCCAGACCTGCTGATTCTTCCCAGGTATTTTTGTTCTTGTTTTGGATTTCCAGCCTCCTTAGCTTTTTTGCTTTTACCCAGTTCAGATGCTGTGTCGGGATAGCCCTGGACCCACTGGATCAATGCCACAACACAGCAAGGGTCAGTCAGTGAGCCCAAAGTGCTCCGTAAGCTCAGAAAACATCCATGCCCGGGATGTTTGTGTACAGGCAGAGGTTGGAAAGCATAACTCAGTCACTGCTTGACTGATGTGTCTGGAGTGCAGGAGAAAGCAGGAGGTCATGCGGCCGTGTTGGGAAGGTGAGGGGCGGCTCCAATCTTTGTTGTGTTCATGCCCCAGTCTTCCTGTTGTCCATGGTCCTTACCCCAGGCTAGCAATTCCAATTCACTGGCACTGGCCACTAGACCAAAATTGGATGTGGGGGAGTGGGGAAGGAGATGTGTCTACATTTGTGTGGGGGAGGGGGGACGTGGGAGGGCGGGGCTAATTATAGTGTGTGTGTCATGGGAGGAGGGGCCTCACTGAGACGTCAGTCACCGGGGAATATTAGGAACTTGACTGAAACCTACATAAGTACATAAAATAATAACACTTTTACAAGGTACTTTAAAAACACAGATTTTTGTGTTTATATGATGTTGAACTATAATAGTTGTATAGCAAATGTTACTTTGCTGCCTTATTGATGTTTTTTTTTATGCTGGCAGTTGGGGTCACGTTAATTTTCAAGTGTTAAAATGGGATCACATTGCAAAAAATCGTTTAGGGAGCACTGGTGTAAAGTATAACCATGGTGGGGATTGTCGGTTATTTTAAAAGTTACATCGAGGATCTTTTCTGGAGCTTAAAGTATAAGTTGCCTATTAAATAGTGGTCATTCGAGGTTGCCTTTAGTTTGCTTATGACAGTAAAAGTCCTAAAACTTGAAATTTTGCTCTGTTCCAGGCAGTCATTGGGAATTCAAACGTCTTTTATAAAGTTATTGGTTTCTATGGGAATCGCAACAATGTGATGTGGGTGTCAGTGGCTAGGCCAGCATTTATTGCCCATCCCAAAATGCCCTTGAGAAGGTGGTGGTCAGCCACCTTCTTGAACCATTGCAGCACAAGTGGTTTGGTACACCCACATTGCTGTTAGGAAGGGGATTCCAAAAGCCGGCAATGGTGAAGGAATGGCAATATAGTTCCAAGTCAGGATGGTGTGTGGCATGGAGGAGATCTTTCAGGTGGGTGGTGTCCCCATGCATCTGCTGCCGTTGTCCTTCTAGATGGTAGAAGTCATGGGTTTGGAAGGCGCTGTCAAAGGAGTCTTGGTCAGTGCATTTTGTATTTAGTACATACTATACTGCTGCCACTGTGCGTTGGTTGTAGAATGAGTAAATGTTTAAGTTAGTGAATTGGATGCTGAGCAAGCTGTTTTGTCCAGCAAGGTGTCGAGCCTCTTAAGTATTGTTGGAGCTGGATTCATCCAGGCAAGTGGAGATTATTCCATCACACTCCTGACTTTTGCCTGGTAGGTGGTGGACAGGCTTTTGGGAAATAGGAGGTGAGTTACTCACTGCAGAATTCCTAGCCTCTGACTTGCTCTTTTAGCCACAGTATTTATATGGCTGGTCCATTTCAGCTTCTGATCAATAGTAGCCCCCAGGATGTTGATAATTAGGTATTCAGCAATCGTAATGTCATTGAATGTCAAAGGGGGATGGTTAGATTCTGTCTTGTTGGAGATTGTCGTTGCCTGACACTTGTGTGGTGTAAATGCCACGTTATTTATGACATCACTGCTCTGGGGAAAAAACACCAAATTCCTGAAACATACCAAGCCTAACATCTTCAGTTAATTCCATCATAAGCTGTAGTGAGGCTGGTGACTGTGCATTGATGTACTCGTACAATACTCAAATCATAGTGTACAGTCTCTGTGATTGTAAGCCTTGAATTGTCACTTTTAAATAATTGACACCAACAGAATTCAACTAAATAGTGACAATCACTGTGTTAATGTTTAGTGTAGGCAGGGCCTAACATTTGCTCAGTACATATGGATGTTTCAAATTTGCAGACGTTACAGAAACAAAGTTTCCACTTCGCAGAGAGAAGGACTTCTCACATTTCCTATTGTGCCGTTGTAGAGTGAGCAACGATTCAAAATTCTCAAACGGGCAATTTTTTTAAAATGTGCTTTTTGATCTCAGGAGAGCTTCCTGGCTTGTAAATTTCATACATGTATATTCAGTTACCTGGATTCTCCATTTAATCCAAATATTCACAATCCTATCACAAATATCGCAGCTTCCCAGAAGTCACTGGTTGCAGAAAAATATAAATAGCTTTCCAGCGCTGTAGTATTTCATTCCATTGAACTTCACCCAGGAATTGCACAAAACCACTGAAAATATTAGTTTCCGTTACTTCCCTATGCACATGCAGAACCTTTGGCATAGTTAACAGAGACTCATGCATCAGAGCCTGAAGATTGTGGGCTTTGCCTGCTTTCTTAGGTAAAGGCAAAATATACCATGGCACTATTCAAGGAAGAGCAGAGGAGCTCTGCCTATGTCCGGCCAGGGCCAGCATTTACCCCTCAACCGACATTTAAAAAAAATATTTACATTCACGGGATGTGGGTGTCGCTGGCTAGGCCAGCATTTATTGCCCATCCCTAATTGCCCTTGAGAAAGTGGCCGTGAGTCACCTTCTTGAACTGATGCAGTCCATATGGTGTAAGTACACCCATACTCCCAATCCTATGATCTTTAGGAAGGGTGTTCCAGGATCTTGACCCAGCAACAGGGAAGGGACAGCAATATATTTCCCAGACAGTATGATGTTTGGCTTGGATGGGAACTTGCAGGTGTTCCCATGTATCTGCTGTCCTTATCTTTCTAGGTGGTAGAGGCCATGGAGAGTGCTGTTGGAGTTGCTACAGTACATCTTATAGATGGTACACACTACTGTCTCTGTCCACCAATTGAAAGTGTTAGTTGGGGTGTCAGTCAAGCAGGCTACTTTGTCCTGGATCCTGTTGAGCTTTTTGAGTTTTGTTGGAGCTGCACTCATCCAGGCTGCCAAGAAGATATAATATTTCTCATAATGTTATTGGAATTTATTAAAAAACAGCATAATAGTGGGATGTGTCTATGTGTCTATATGTGTCTGTGTGTGTGAGAGACATTTAATTGAATTAGAGGCAGCTAATCTGGGTGCTTTGATCTGAGAGGATAGGTTTGAAATGTTAATTAGATAAACATGGGGAAGTTTAGAAACATAGGTTTCAAGGGAACATTTGCATTTTGAAATAAACCAGACTAGATTGTTTTCAAAGGAGGGAGGAAATGTGTCACCTGGTGAAGTTTAGAAATGGTGCATTTATTTTTCCCAAAGATTACTGGTAAAGATTAGTGCTATGAGAGTGTTTTATTATCAGGGAGATAAAGTCCAAAGACATAGTGAAACAATGGGTACTTGCATTCAAAGAGAAAGATATGTATAAAGAAAGAGCAAAGGCTGTGTGAAAGGGAAGGCATTTTTAAGATCTTACGAACGTGTGAAAAAGCTTTCAGAATCTGTACCTCAAGCTGCTGTCTTCAAAGGACTGAAGTTAAGAAAACTTGCTTGGAAGTCGACTTGTTCAGGGTATCATGTTTCTTTGCCAAGGTCTTTTAAAATCTATGTGTCTTACTGTTGCCTTAATGAAAGTGTAACTGAGAGTTAGATTGATTAGGGGATTTAGAAATTATCATGGTAGTAATTTGTAGATCTATCTATGTATTTAAAGGCATTTCTTCTATTAATAAATGTTTAATCTAGTTTTGTAAAAGCCTATAAGACTAGGTGGTCTTATTACTACTGAATTCAGGACACACATCTTTCGCACAAATTGCAAAACAAGTTATGGCAGTTGTTCCAAGTTTCCCTCTGGGATTTGAACAACTCAGCATTTACCATCAGCTGTGCAATAACACAGACAAGTGGAAAGTATTCCATCATAGTCCTGACTTATGCCTTGTAGATAATGAATAGGCTTTGGGAAGTCAGAAGATGAGTTATACACTGCAGAATTCCAAGCCCCTGAACTGCTCTTGTAGCCACAGTATTGATATGGCTTGTCCAGTTCAGCTTCTCGTCAATGGCAATTTCCAGGATGTTGATAGTGATGGATTCAGTGATGGTAATGCCATTGAATGTCAAGGGGAGATGGCTAGATTATCTCTTGTTGGAGATGGCCATTGCCTGGAACATTTGTGGCATAAATGTAACTTCCCATTTGTCAACCAAAGATTGAATGTTGTCCAGGTCTTGCTGCATAGGGCCATAGACTGCTTCAGTGTCTGAGAAGTCACAAATGGTGCTGAACATAGTGCAATCATCAGCGAACTTCCACACAACCTGACCTTCTGATGGAGGGAAGGTCATTGATGAAGCAGTAGAAGATAGTTTGGACTAGGACACTACCCTGAGGAACTCCTACAGCGATGCCCTGGGACTAAGATGATTGACCCCACAACGACTATGACCATCTTCCTTTGTGCAAGATATGATTTCAACCAGTGGAGAAGTTCCCCTCTGATTCCCACTAAAATAGATTGGGGGCTTATTTTTATAGTTCCCAAATCTGGCAGTGCAATGGTTTGAGTAACCCACACCTTTTTAGATGTTCAGTTAAAAGTAGTTCTACATGTTCTAAGATGAATAATCCTATAGTCTTTTCTGCAGTACTCTCCTCCCCACCCTTGCTCCACCCCTACCTCAAAGGCAGCATGTTTGATCCATTCCTCATTGTTTTACTGACCTCCTTACATATTTGTCCTCAATAATAATAATAAATGCAACAGTAAAATTTACAGTACAGAAAGAAGCCACTCATCACATTGGGCTGTTCCTGCTGTATCAGAGATCTATACATTTCATCTCACTCCCCGGTCCTTTTCCCAGCCCCTTTTTAAATGGTATTTTCCCCCAGTATGTATCCGCCTCTCATTTCAGATCTATTCTCAATGTAACTTCTGTTTGTATTTCTGGCATGAATTTCAATGCCCTAGCAACCTTTTACATAAATAAAAATCCTAACATTGCCCTTCATTCATTTCACAATTATCTTAAATTTATATCTCCAGTTATTGACTCACCAACTAGAAAATATAATACTTTTCCGATTTATTTTAATGTAAACTCCCAAAATTTTTAAAATTCTCAAATCTTCTCATAAAAGAAGGCCCAATTTCTCTTTAGTCCACACTTATCCCAGTGAATCCCTGATGAAAGTTGGCTGGTACTCCATCTCTAAAGATTCTCTTTTGATAGCCAAGTGGAGCCTTGTCTCTTGAAATATATGGAAGGAGGTTAAAAAATTAGAGGCGGGTGACAGTTATATGCAGGTGCATTCTGGTTGTGACAGCATGCTATGTATAATTGAAACCCCTTGCTTTTAATGGCCACCCATTAGCGTTACCTGCTTTGGCTTCTTCCTTGGTCTGAAGAACCTTTTCCTCATGTAGCCCCCATAGGTGATGCAAGGAGAAGAAAGCATTTGTATTATTTGCAATGCTGCTGACAAGCTTGTTGGACACTAGTCTTACTTGGAGGAGTTTAATTTGTTCTAAAAATAACCGCTTTTCTCAGAGACACTTCTTCCAATTCCGGGAGCTCAAAGAAACATAGAAACATAGAAGTTAGGAGCAGGAGTAAGCCATTCAACCCTTTGAGCCTGCTCCACCATTCATTATGATTATGGCTGATCATCCAACTCAATAGCCTGCTCCCGCTTTCTCCCCATATCCTTTGATCCCTTTTGCCCCAAGAGCTATATCTAACTCCTTCTTGAAAACATACAATGTTTTGGTCTCAACTACTTTCTGTGGTAACAAATTCCACAGGCTCACCACTCTCTGGGTGAAGAAATTTCTCCTCATCTCAGTCCTAAATGGTCTACCCCGTATCCTCAGACTGTGACCCCTGGTTCTGGGCTCCCCCACCATCAGGAACATCCTTCCTGCATCTACCCTATTTTGTCCTGTTAGAATTGTAGGGGTTTCTATGAGATCTCCCCTCATTCTTCTGAGCTCTAGCGAATATAATCTTAATCGACTCAATCTCTCCTCATATATCAGTCCCGCCATCCCAGGAATCAGTTCGGTAAACCTTCGCTGCACTCCCTCTATAGCAAGAACATCCTTCCTCAGATAAGGAGACCAAAACTGCACACAATATTCCAGGTGTGGTCTCACCAAGGCCCTGTACAATTGCAGCAAGACATCCCTGTTCCTGTACTCGAATCCTCTGACTATGAAGGCCAACATCCCATTTGCCTTTACTGCCTGCTGCACCTGCATGCTTACCTTCAGTGACTGGTGTACAAGGACACCCAGGTCTCATTGCACATTCCCCTCTCTCAATTTATAGCTATTCAGATAATAATCTGCCTTCCTGTTTTTGCTACCAAAATGGAAAACCTCACATTTATCCACATTATACTGCATCTGCCATGCATTTGCCCACTCACTCAGCTTGTCCAAATCAAACTGAAGCATCCCTGCATCCTCCTCCCAGCTTTGTATCATCTGCAATTTTGGAGATATTACATTTAATTCCCTCATCTAAGTCATTAATATACATTGTGAATAACTGGGGTCCCAGCACCGATACCTGTGATACCCCACTAGTCATTGCCTGCCATTTGGAAAAAGACCCGTTTATTCCTACTCTTTGTTTCCTGTCTGCCAACCAGTTTTCTATCCATCTCAATACACTACCCCCAATCCCATACGCTTTAATTTTACACGCCAATCTCTTATGTGGGACTTTGTCGAAAGCCTTCTGAAAGTCCAAATAAAGCACATCCACTGGTTCCCTCTCATCAACTCTACTGGTTACATCCTCGAAAAATTCCAGTAAATTTGTCAAGCATGATTTCCCTTTCATAAATCCATGCTGACTCTGTCCGATTCTGCTACTGTTTTCCACGTACTCAGCTATTAAATCTTTTATAATGGACTCTAGAATTTTCCCCACTATCAACGTCAGGCTGACTGGTCTATAATTCCCTGTTTTCTCTCTGCCTCCCTTTTTAAATAATGGGGTTACATTAGCTACCCGCCAATCTCTTGGAACTGTTTCAGAATCTATAGAATCTTGGAAGATGACCACCAGTGCATCCACTATTTCTAGTGCCACTTCCTTACGTGATCTGTGATGTAGATTATCAGGCCCTGGGGATTTATTGACCTTCAGGCCCATCAATTTCCCCAACACCATTTTCCTACTAATACTGATTTCTTTCAGTTCCTCCCTCTCACTAACCCCTGTGTTCCCCAAATTTTATGGTATATTATTAGCGTCCTCCTTTGTGAAGATAGAACCAATGTATGTATTTAGTTGGTCAGCCACTTCTTTGTTTCCCATTATAAATTCCCCTGTTTCTGACTGTAAGGGACCTACATTTGTCTTCAACAATATTTTTCTCTTCACATACCTATAGAAACTTTTACAGTCAGTTTTTATATTCCCCATAAGTTCATTCTCGTACTCTATTTTCCCTTTCTTAATCAATCCCTTGGTCGTCCTTTGCTGAATTCTAAAGTGCTCCCAATCCTCAGGTCTGTTGCTTTTTCTGGCCAATTTGTATGCCTCTTCCTTGGATCTAATACTATCTCTAATTTCCCTTGTAAGCCATGGTTTGGCCACCCTTCCTGTTTTACTTTTGCGCCAGACAGCAATAAACAATTGTTGCTGTTTACCCATGCGCTCTTTAAATGTTTGCCATTGCCTATCCACCACCATCCCTTTAAGTAACGTTTCCCAATCCATCATAGCTAACTTGCGCCTCATACCATTGTAGTTTCCTTTATTAAGATTCAGGACCCAAGTCTCAGAATCAACTACGTCACTCTCCATCTTGATGAAAAATTCTATCATGTTATGGTCGCTCATCCCCAAGGGGCCTCACACAACTAGATTGCCAATTATTCCTTTCTCATTACACAATACCCAGTCTAGGATGGCCTGTTCTCTAGTTGGTTCCTCAATGTATTGGTCCAGAAAAACATCCTGTATTCACTCCAGGAATTCCTCCTTTATGGTATTGTTACTTATTTGATTTGCCCGATCTATATGCAGATTAAAGTCACCCATAATTACAGATGTTCCTTTATTACATGGGTCTCTAATTTCCTGTTTAATGCCATTCCCAACATCACCACTACAGGTTGGGAGTCTATATACAATCCCCACTAACGTTTTTTGCCCCTTAGTGTTTCTCAGCTCTACCCATACAGATTCCACATGGTCGGAGCTAATATCTTTCCTCACTATTGCGTTAATTTACTCTTTAACCAGCAATACAGTTCCACCGCATTTTCCTTTTTGTCTGTCCTCTATAAATACTGAATACCCCTGGATGTTCAGTTCCCATCCCTGGTCACCCTGCAGCCATGTCTCCGTAATCCCGACTATATCATACCTGTTTACATCTATTTGCGCGGTTAATTAATCCATTTTATTGTGAATGCTCCTTGCGTTAAGGCACAAAGCCTTAAGGCTTGTCTTTTTAACATTACTTGTCCCATTCCCACTATTTTTCACTGAGGCCCCGTTTGATTCTTGCCCCTGATTTCTCTGGCTATCACTTTTCTTATTCCGCTTTCTGTCTTTTGTTCTTGTCCTTGATTCCCCCTCCTCTGGCTCATTGCATAGGTTCCCATCCCCCTGCCATTTTAGTTTAAACCCTCCCCAACCACTCTCGCAAATGTTCCCCCTAGGACATCAGTCCCAGTCCTGCCCAGGTGTAACCCGTCCAGTTTGTACAGGCCCCCCTCCCCCAGATCCGGTCCCAATGCCCCAGGAATCTGAAACCCTCCCCTTCACGCCATCATACATTACTATTATCAGAAATTGCTGCTTCCCTTTAAGAGAGAAACTGTTTTTTAAGAGGCATTGTAGTTCCTATTCCATGTCCTCCTCTCCCTTGCAATTCTATGTTCCCTGCAGATGGGAAAGCTGCATGTAGAGATTTGTAAATTATGCAAATTACTTCACCATTTGAAATCTAGTGGGATCAGGTTGTCATTCGACTAAAGAGGGTACGCGTGCCCTGATACTGTTTCAGATTAAATTTTTCTTTAATAGTTGGGATCATCCAAAGGATTATGAAGCTTTTTGGTGCATATTAAAGGTTTTGTTTTGCTTAAGAACTTATAGCTTTAAAAGCAAAATGAGGCATATCAAGTATTTTATTTGTCTGACTGAAATAATGGTATTTGGAGTCTGCCATTATACGAGAGGATTCACTGTCACTCATATGTCTACCTTTCAGTTTACATACTGATTCACATCTGCATAATAAAAATGTAGCAAGATGAATTGAAATGTTAAATAATAGTGTAAAATCCCCAAAGATGGGTGATTAACGTTTATACCTTTAGAATGCATTCATGATTCTGATGGCGTGTGAGTGCACCTCGGTCCAGATCTTCCAAATTAATCTTATGGAAGTTTAAAATGAGCAGAATTAAAAATTAAAGCTGTCATGTTCAAATACAGGTTACATTCTGTTCAATAATGGTCATGTGCAATAGGAGCAATAAGCCCGACTCTATCTAACATTAATTAGTAGCAATATGAATGTCAGCAATAATTTCCAATTTCCATTAGTGGTGCAGATTCATTTGTACCCTCAATGGAAAGAGCACCAGAGAATTGTACCAAAGTTCACAGAAAATATGATACCACATTGGGATATAATTTGGTGCACTTGGCACATTTTCCCCTGATTCATGAAAGCCTTATGCTGCTATTGATGTATAGAAAAACATTTGGAAATACCATGGCAGTCGTATAAAAATATGAGTGCTGCAAATGAAATTGGATGGGTGACCATTTAGAAATTCCAACTCTAAGGTATGGAACATTAACACAAAACAAGTGATAAATCTATTACCACTCAAGAGGAAAGCAGCAATACAAGTAGTTGGTGCAGGTTAAAGAAAAATAAGCTTAACTGTAAGGTAATATTGTAACCTAAAATGGACAACTAATAGGAATTTAATCCTGGTGTCAGAATTCAGCAAGAGAAAATCTACAGATGCACTGGATTTTGTTGTGGTACTTTAGCTTCTAAATACCTCATGTCTCTTCTGGACTGGAGTTCAGCTTAACCACTGGTTTTATCAACGTATTTCCGATTACTGTGAGTTGTATAATGGGAATCTTGTTCCTTTAAATCATATACATTGTATAGGTCTTACAGCATGGAAACAGGCCTTTCAGCACAGAAGGTGCTACTGTTTATACTGCACGCAAGCCTCCTCCCCACATTACCTGATGTTGTCCTATCCAAAAATCCTTTATTCTTTGTTTATCTTGCGTACTTTTTCATATATCATTTTAGACAGCATCAAAATATTGGAGATTTAAAACGGACTTCAGTTGGTTCCCTTTGTCTTTGTAGGGAAAAGATAATAGCTGGAACTTTCCGCCTCTGTTGGGTGTCATAGCAGGTTTTGGGGGATGGGGTGGAGGTGGGGGGGGAGCGGGGGTGGTGTGTGGGTGCGGTGGGGGTTGCGGGGGAGGGCAGAAATCAGTTTCACGCCATTGTGAAGCCAGTTAGCTATTGTCTGCTCCACCCATCAGTGGCAGACCACCTTCCCCGCCATTCAACATCGGGAATCTAATTTCAAAGCATTTGCATCTCATCATCATGCCGGCTCGTCTGAATCATTCCCCCCACGTCAAATTTACCGCCTGTGTTGGTGGGAAAACACGCTGGCACAGAACACATCTGGACAAGTGTTTTGTGCAGAAGTCAGGACTTACCGTTAGGCCTTGCTCAATCGTGAACGTTCCGAGGAGCAGAAGATGCTGAGCCCTACAGCTACCAGACCCTGGAGGAACACATGCATCACATGCTCGGTGGACTCTGATGGACATGGCTGTGCCCCGAAGCAGCTCACAGAAGGTGGGAGGTCTCCATTGATGACTGGGCTCTGCTTAAGGACATCACAGTCTTGGCCGTGAGCTGCTTCAGATGATCAGTGAGGCGGGGGAAGAGGAAGGTCCAGCTATGAATGGGAGAGGAAAGTGTATCGGGAATTAGTGGGGCAGTGGTGGGCCGGAAAGGAAGGTCTAGGTTTGACTGGGAGAGGAAGATACACCGGAGGAGTGGGGGGATCAAAGGTGACTGCGGGGTGGGGTTGGGAGGGGGTGGAATGAAGGTGTCATCAGGGTGAGGTTGGGTGGAGGGAGTATGGGGGAAGGAGATTGTAACAGGACATAACGTCACAACTGGGAGGTAGGTGTAAGAGAGGAGGAAGGCGTGGGGAAGGAGTCCAGGGGGAGGAAGAAGTCTGAGAGGAGGAAAGAGTTCAGACAGGGGAAGGACTTTGAGGGAGGAAAGAGTTTGAGGGGGAGAAGGAGTCCAGGGGGAGGAAGTAGTCTGGAGGAGGGGGAAGGACTCTAGAGGTAGGAAGGAGTGGTGGAGGAGGGATTAAAGGTAGAGAAGGGAGTAAGGGTGGAGAAGGGAGCAAGGGTAGAGGGGGAATTTCCAGGTGAATGTGCAAGGGAGGAGCCTGTGGACTCAGTGACTGCCTCCTGGGGAACAAACTAAGGGTGGGCATGGTAGAAGAGAATGGTGATGATGAGAGGGGGCAGAGTGAGCCGGAAGGGTGGAAGGCTGAGGGTGCAACTGTAGCGGTAGAAGGGATAGCGCGAGTGGTTGCTAGGGGCTTGGTGGCAGACACGGACTTTGGAAGTGGGAAGGAGGTGGTTGGGGAGGTCAATTTGGATGGGGGTGGGATTCTCAGAAAGGTAAGAGAATATGCACGTTCACCTGAACATCCTGGAAAGAAAAGGGTTCTGGTTGGTAAGTGAGGGTGGGGAGGCAGAAGGGTTGATGCCAGGGGGTCACCAGTGATGGTGGAAAGAACATGGGTGACTGCGGGAGGGAAAAGGATGGAGGAGCCGGAAAGAAACTTAACGACTACCATGACTGTCGAAATCGAAAGTGAGGGGAGCCTCGCATTGGATGGGTACAGGTGCTGCATGGGAGTGTGATCAGTGGGTGGGCGGAGATGCAGGTCAGCTCAGATGGACAAATGAAAGAGAACCCCAGCAGGCAGCATTGAAAATGCTTGGGACAGTGAGATGAGTGTGATGAAGGAAGGCTCAGCGTGTGTGGAAGACTGCTTGCACGAGGCTCAGAAAGTCCCTGCCACACACACACTTCTCCCTCCAGATTCATTCGTAAACCAGTTGCATTCAGCTGAAGCGCTAGTTGGGCTGTGGGGGTGGATGCAGGAGGAGGACTCATGAAGCCTGTAAATGAAGCTGAAAGACACCATTACACATGTTCAGTGAAAGTGAATGTATTTTTAGATTATGAATTGACAAAATATGTTCACCCATGCAACCACTTATGGTTGCATTCTTAACTTTTCTAGGCCTAACATTTCTTCTAGGTGCTGCCCTGACAACCACAGGAGGGGTGGAGACAGCTTCTGCAGTGGTTGACCCTGTTGCCTCTGATGACTTAGGCATGTGTCCTCTGGAGAGCTGAGGCCTTGAGGGACCCGTCCTGCTTTGGCTGTCCTCCTGTGGGCCAGCTGCTCCCTCTGCGGTGACAGAGGATGAGGTTGAGGGGGGTCACAGGCAAAGTGGACTCGGAGGCAGAGGACAGCCCCTGAGATTCCTGAGTGGATGACCCAGAGGTGTCCAGCTGCAGATCCTCCTCCCTTCAGGGCCCCGGCCTGACTGCTTGACATCCAGGTGCCCTGTTTCCCTCTCGTGTTGCCGTTGTTGGAACATCACCCGTGGCTACCGTGATGGACTGCAGATCTGCACACATCTCTGTGTTCTGCTGGACCGGGGGCTCCAAGGTGTCTGCCATCCTTCCCATGGAGACTTCCACACGCATACATGTGGGCACTGCTTCATCAGAGAGCAGGCGGCACACTCCTCCAATTCATGTACCACTCTGTTGAGGGCTTCCAACAGCTCTGCGTGATGTTCACGTGCCTTCTTTTGACCCTCCACGATGAGTTGGAAGACCAAATCCAGAGGCTCGTCATCTGACTTGGACCTCACAGATACCTCTTCCCCAGCATTCCCCCAAGTGCTGGGGAGCTCGGCTGAACCTGCCTACTCCTGCTGCAGACACGTGTCCTTGCGGTGATCACCAGATTGTGAACCAACCCTGCTCTAAATCTAGGCCCCACCGAGGTGTGCGTCTCTGAGCTGGTGCAGGGTGTGGGTAAGCGCTGTGATGGGTCTTCCAGGCTGCTTATTTCCAGCTCTTCAATGGAGGAGGTGTCCTCTTGCTTGGAAATGAGGACCTGGATGGAGCTGAGGGACTGGCTGGCTGAGGGTGTCAGTCTCTTGGCCGAGCTCCCTGTGAACCAAAGTAGAGATAATTAGTGCATGGCAGCAGAGTCAAAAGCAGGAGAGAGATCACTCACAGTTTCATTGAGAGAGGGATGATATGTGCAGAATCCTCACTTGGGTGCTCTCCGCCAACCTCACCATCACTGCAGGCAAGGTCCACTTCCTCAACAGTCAGCGCGATGGCACGCTCCTCAAATTGACTGAAGGGTCTAATGTGGGCCATTCCACCCTGGGTCTGGGACCTCTTCCTGCTGTTTTGAACCAGCTTCTCCTGCATAAAACCAGATGGAGAGATTATGAGCAGGAGCATGAGAGAGTTTGCCACTGCATGGAATGTTTGGTTGGTGAGCAGAGCCTAGATGAGGATGCGAGCTCCAGAGGATATGAGTCTGATGGAGATGTGAGGGTGTATGTGAGAGTTAGTGGTGTTGTCCCTTGAGGTGTGAGATCCCTGTGGATGTGTGATGGGGTTATGAGTGTGTGTGAGAGGGATGAAGTGGTTGACTTACCCTGGTGGAACGGATGAGAGCATTCACTCTCTTCCTGCACTGGCTGGCTGCCCTCATCTGTGCTCCATTGGTGTTGACTATCACTGCCACCACCTCCCAGGCCAGAATGCTGACTCTGCAGCCTGAGTGGGAGTAGTGGACATTGTGGCAACCTTCCACTGCCTCGAGCAGGCACCCCAGAGAGGTGACATTAAATCCGGGAGTGAATGTCTTCTTTGCTTTTGGGACCATCTGTCACCTGGAGCAGTCCTGGTCTGAAGACATGAAGTAGGCATGCACTCTGGTCTGCTTTTTTTTGATAGTGCTCGGAGCAAGGAAGCGATGAGGTCACGGCGTGATGGGCAAATCTACGCCCGCCCGCCAGCGAGCCAGCATGTTCCTCGTGAATGCACAATTAATGAGGCGGGACGCGCCGGGAATGGGATGATATGGCACGAAAAGCCGCCATTGCGGCCGGCAGGTAAAACATCCTTTCTCCTGCCCACTATTGTACTTAGTGCAAATCTTGGATGATTCCCCGCAACATATCAATATTGTCCCAGAATTTCTATATTTGTTTATAAGGCGTTCTTGATCTATCCAGTTTCTGCAAAGTAAAATTATTCCATCAACTTCAAAACAAAGCTTATTTACTATTCGCTTGTGTCTCTGAAATTTTAAAGACGCAAAATAAGCAGAATTTTTTTAGATAGCCAAGTAAGAAATTTGGCCTTTTTTCTGATGGTGGATGGTGCATACCCTGACCAGGAGGCCTAATTATAATGATCTGGGTATAACATATGGCACTTGTTGTCCATCCAAAGGCAGCTGGCCTGCTTTTCACATCCGTTCATCCTCATTCCACAGGAGGATTGTTTTCAAATTTAAAAAATTAAAAATTTTTGGTGTGGCTTCCTGGACTACAGACACAGCAAAAGGAACCTGAGTGCAGCAAGTTCAAATCCTATTCTGCTCATCACTGACCGATTTAGAACAGAGGCCCTGAAACAGGTGCGCAGGTCAGAGGCCTAACGCCTCTTTCAGACAGGCCCTAAGTGGTCAGCCACACGTGCCAATGTTGGTAGCTGTATCCCTAATGCTGATAGGGTGCAAGGTGTCATTATCCAAAATTTGTCCCTGCTGTGCCTGTTTGAAGTACAAAAAGTAAACGCAACAATTTCGAGCTCGTACTCCTCAGGCTTTTCTCAGAACCAAGTTATCTGATATGTAATCCAGCTGTTAAAACAAAAGGCACCCTCCAAGAATGGCCATAAATATTCCATTCGCACTCGTACTTCAAAAAATACAATTAACAAATCTGGGTAGCTCAGTTACATTGTTCAGTTTTTCTTCACATGTTTGTATCTGTATTTTATAACCAAGATGGATTCTATTCATACCCATATTTTGTGTAATGATTAAGTTAAAGGTTGATGAAAAGGACAGAATTTTAACTGGACTGGCCACATAAATTCTATAGCTTCAAGAGCAGATTAGAGGCTACGAATTATGTGGCAAGCAACTTACCTCCTGACTCCCCAAAGCCTATCCATCATCCAGAAGGCACAAGTGGTCAATATTCTGTATCTCTCTATCTAGCAGCACTGTGAGAATGCCTACAGCACACAGACTGCAGCAGTTCAAGAAGGCAGATCACCACCACTTTCTCAGGAGCAATTGGCATGGGCAATACCCACAGGCCTTGCCAGCGATATGCACATTCCATGAATGAACAAAGAGTGTCAGAATTTATTATTGTTGCTGCACTGTTAAATATTGTAAGTACAGCATTGCATTGAAGATTAAGCTTTTGCTTTTGTGTCATTATAAAACTTGTAAATAAATTTAACCTCCAATTTCAGCCTGAATACATGGTCAGATAGTATAGCTATTTCCATCTGTCAGTGTAGAGAAGAGTGTATGGGACAGGCCATGCACCCTCCTGATGAGAGACCACAGCCTGAATTTCATGCTTCCCGCTGGTGGGTTTTTAGGCAGGGAGGGAACATGAAATTGAAGGAACAAGACTTCCTCTGTGTTCCTGCCCACTCTGGCCTCACAGTGATTTTATGCTGGGGTGGTCAAGGCCCTCGGGCAGGCTGCCCAACCTCGCCCCATCTGAGGCCCTTAAGTGGTCATTATTGACCACTTAAGGACCGTTTCCACCCAGGCTCAATTTTTAGGCTGGCAGGAGGATTTGCCTGGCATGGGAGAAGATCAGAAAATGAATGGGCTTAGGCCTCAGCCAGGTAGGGGGGGCCGCTCCTCCATCAAAAGTCCTTTCTGTCTTTGGGCACCACCCCAGCCTCCAGCTTAAGGACCGGTGGCTGCAGGACCTCCGTCCCCCACCTGGCCCTTCACCCGACACCCCAATCGCCCACTTTCCACCCCCAGGCCATTCCTACCCTCCTACCCTGGGACCCCGCAAATCTACCTTGCCATCCCGTCCTGGGACTTAGGCTCGGGCATCTTCCTAAAGTTCCTCTTCTGTCCACTCTTATCACTGCAGGGACTGGAGAGCTGCCAGGCAATCAGATTGGCTGGCAACTCTTTAAGGTGGGATTTCCTCCCAATTGAGGGGGTGGAAGACCCGCCTGCAACCATTTAGCACTCATTCGAGTGTGGAATGGCTGCAGGGCAGTCAGAACTTGAGGAGATGTGTTCTCCACTGACTCTTCAGATGGCAGGAAGGGATACCCCGCGCTCTGAAATATTCAGGCCGATAGTAAGAAAAGTTATTTGTTAATTCTGTTGTCTGCTATTTGCTACTTATCAGACGTAGAATTGCAATTTCCCAATTACAGGAGAAACAACCTACTTATGAAAACATCCTTTTAGTTGTGAGCGTGAATCAAGAGTTGGGATGGGGGACAAATTGTGGCAATGATTTTAAGCAGTCCAACAAATTGCTCAATATAATTAGCCTTGTTCACTTGACACTGCATGGTCTTAATAGGTTGAGTGTGAACAGGAGACCCATTGCAGACAGTCTGAATAAAGTCTGAAAAAGCACCAAATCCCCGCGAAGATGACATGAGAAATTAGCTCACACGAGTACCAAAAATTCTATTCCAGATCCGCTGTTAATTCTTGAATGTACTTCCAAGCTTTCATGTTTTTAAACAGCGGAGGTTTTATGTACCTAAATGCCAGACTATTGTCTTCAATTCTAATTGTGACATTGATAACCTGTTAACTTGTATGGAAAATGGTATGAGGTTTAAGTTATCTTAATATCTTGCGCTATCTCTTTCTCTCCCTCATGAGTTTTTTTTTTCGATCAAAGGAGTTAGTAATTGTTGTGATTTTTGATTTGCAGACCTGATATGTGGGAGATTGATTTTATCACTGCTTCATATCTCCTGGTACTAGTACTTGTTTCTGATTCTGATTCCCCAAGTTTTTATCCAATGTATTTACAAGTTATCCCAGTTTACCCCATGTATTCACATCATTACTAGTAGCCCATCTCCCCCCATCAAGTCTCTGAGTTCATAGGTTCAGGCAGTCTGGAGATCGTATAGCCTTCCATATCTTGTTCTCACTACTGTCAGAGGGGTAGGAGGCTCTAACACTGCAGGTAAACTTTATTGAATTGGAGGTTGTTCTGGCATCTGGGTGTCTTTTTTCATCCTACTTTTCTGTTCTTTGACATTGAATCACTCTTTGTCAATTCACTAATTGTAGTGATAGATGGTGCTTGGTTTATCCTGCTCTTTATGGGGCAGACAAACTCTGGGCTTGTCTCTATAGTGTTTTTTTTTTTCTCTTCTTCCTTCATGTGGCTTTCCGTGACACACACTGGGATGGAAGATGGCACTTCCTGTTGCCAGGGTGGGACTTGGCAGTAGGCTTACCTTTGTTTTTGGCTGTGTGGTGTGCTGTTGTTAATGGATGGCTGCTATTTGGTTCCAGCATCATCTGTGGCACTGTTACAGCTGTGGATTGCAGCATCTGCTCTATGGTCTCAGGGTTTATCTCCCCAACTGGTGTCAGAGCCAAAAGTTAAGGCTCTTCTCATTGCTGATTCTTCTTTGTTACTGTTGTCTACTCGAAGTGTTGTGGTAACCATCTGTGTGGTTGGTTGTTCTGATCAATGAGGGACTTCTGGCACCTGTAATGAAAGTACACAAACTTGCTCTGCAAAGAGAGAAGGCATTTCGGAACTGCAGTACCAGTCAAGAGAACTTTTCCTATTGGAGCTCTTGGGAACTTGCAGTTCTGTATAATTTACGACAGTGGTTGTCTTGACATCTTCTGCCATTTTGAGGATATTCAGTGCCATACAGGCATCTTTACTCAAGTGAGAAAAGGCTGGTTAAGAATGCCGTACGTCAGCTCGAAGGCTTGTTTGATGCCATACCTTAATGGTTCCAGATCATGCCTATGACCAGAAGTCAGATTACTCCAGACCCATAAAGTGGTATGTCCGTTGTTAGTAGCCAGAGGTCTCCCAGCCACAGTTCTTTGTCCAACCGGACCGTAATGCTAGTTCATGTGTCCAATTTAGAGTTTGTGAGATGGCTGCAGTCCAGATGCCTGTATTCTAGAATGAAAATCTAGGATCTTTGACCTCGACTGAGAAGTATGGTTGTGTTCCCTCTTGGTGTTTTGTCTCGACCTCATGAATTCTTTTAGGATCTTTGGGGTCTTCTATGTGTTTTGGCTTTGCACAGCTCCCTGAAGTGTCCAATTCAGTAACATTGAAAGCATTGGGCTGAAATTGCCAGACATTGATCATGTCTGTGGGGATGCTTTGTTCCACAGCGCTGGCATGGTCACTTTACTGCTTGGTTAGGGTATTGCTTCTCTTGACCTGTAGTGTCTCTGTTTTTGTGCTCTCTCACTAACTAGACAATAGGGTTCTCTTCGTACCATGGTTTGCTTTTTCCCCTTAATATGGATCTGTGCTGCAAACAGATTTCAGATTGCCTCACAATCTGGATGGCTTTCTTAAGGGATAGATCTCCCTTCACTTGAAGCATGTCTGAGAATGCATCATCTGCCACTCCTACAACTATTCTATCCCGGATTAGCTCAGATTTCTGGTCACCGTAATTATTCTATACAGGTCATTAATGAAGGAATCAACAGGTTCTCTTGGCTATGTTCATTAAATTTCATTCTTTCAAGGATTATGTTACTTCTGAGGTTAAAACAAGTAACAAATGATTTAAAAACTTAATCGGGTTTTGCAGATGATTATTCGATTCCTTGTTTAGGGATTAGTCGGCCATTGTGCCTACTGAATATAGCAGTGTGTTAACTTGTTCAGCTTCTATCTTTTTATCCAGTTCTGAAGCAATCATGGGTAGAATCTTCAGGTCAGTGAGCGGGGTGGGGCCTGCTCACTGAGGTGTAAAATGATGTGCAGTGATATCGGGCATGTGTCCCGACGTCACCGCGCGTCATTTAGGTTTCCAGTTCAGCGGGCGCTCAGCCGAGTTGGCTGCGCACCTGCCGAACTGTCAAAGGCCTATTAAGGCCATTTAAAAAGCCAATAAAACAATTAGCTGAGCTGCCCGTCCAACCTTAAGGTTGGCGGGCAGGTGAAGAGAGCAGGCGGCCTGCGCATTTTTCATGGAATCTCACCCACAGGCGGGATGAGGTTTCATGAACATTTTTAAAATGTTTGAAATGTTTTTAATAAAATTAATGGGCATGTCCCAGCTCATGTGACAGTTTCATGAGGGAACATGTCCTTAAATTTTTTTTTTTGCCTTTATTCAATGTTTTGTAATTGAAAGTGAAAGTAATCTCCCTGAGGCACCTCTGCACCTCAGGGAGAATGCTGTGCTCTTTCACACACTCTCTAACCCAGGCAACCACCCCCTCCCCTGCTCCGCCCGCACAGGGAGCACTCAGTCGGCGTGTGTCATGCTGGACGGGCCTTAATTAGCCCGCCAATTAAAGGCTGCCCACGTAAAATGGCGTCACCCAGCCGATCGGGGGGCGCCAATTGGCTGTATGCCCACCCGAGCCAGCCCCAGCACAACGCCCTGACGGGTAGAAATGTATCTAAGGAATCTCTCGATCCAGAGTCCCCAATTTTGTGATTGAGCTGTGCCTTGGGTAAGTCCAAATTGATCTAGAAGAGTGGACTTCTGATCCAAGGTTAACATTTTCAAATTGCAGGCTCCACTTTAAGAGGTTTATGAAAATCCAAGATGGCACCGCCATATATACTTCTGCACAAAGGGTTTTCACACACTTGCTGGTTTTGGTGGGCTCCTGCAATAATGTCGAACACGATCTCAGCATTTAAATTTTTTTCAACAATGGTTGCCATGTGTCAACTGGTTAAAGTCTTTGCCTGCTTTAGTGGTTTGTTCTCAGGTCATGGAAATATTAAATCCTGGTTTTTGCCTGGGTTTTAAAGCTGCCTACTCAGTTCATTTTCAATTATTTCTTTTTCTTTGTTTGGAGTGAGCTCGATCACCACGTGTTCAGGAATGAGGTTCCTCAAAATGCGATTTAAATGGCCATTTCTGGCCACTACAGTTTTCAACTCTTTTTCAGAACTTGTGTTGTCCAGGAATTTTACATTTTTAGCTCACCCCTGCTAGGTCTGCCGACTCTACACCAACTGGTTTTTGAAGCGGGACTTCCATGGGATTCAGTGGAGTCTCCTGCTGCAGTGAAGAATTTAATTTCTGCCTACAGCTTCCAAGCCTTTCTTTGAAGCTTTGCTAGCACATTTCCTTCTGTGCCTTCATTTCTTGAGCTTTTCTTCAGAACGCTTCTTTGATTTTCCCTTCAATTTTCCAGGATTTTAATTTTCTTCTAAAGTCTGTGCAAGGTTTTGAGTTGTTCCATTTTCTGCCACCATGTTGTAAAGTGTTGGGTGTAGTTCGGTAGGGCCTATTAAGGTATTCATAGTCTTAGATAGTTCAACAGTAAGTATTTCTTAACCACTAGAAACTTTACACATGGCTACATTAAAGGTCCAAGTTAGGAGCTGTCTCCATGCTTCCTTCTACACACAGCTCCATCCAATACTCTACTGACCCCTAGGTGGGAGTTATTTGATCTCTTACATCACTGTGTGGGTGATACTGTACTCAGTCCCACATTACTCCATTATGTGCCAGACTTGTACTACAAAGCTTTGCCCTTTCTCCCACCTCCTCAGGCCTCTCATGCCTCCTGTGCCAAGCTCTGCCCTTCCACCCACCCTTTCATGCCCCCTAAGACAAACCCTGGCATTTCCATGCCCATTGATTCCCTGTGCACGTTTTAGAACCAATGACCACCACAATGTCTAGTGGGACATGCAAAAAAAGAGCTTTGAAAAGCTTTGAAAATGTAATCCATTGATAACTTTCCCCTATGAAGAAAGGGCTGGGGGTAATAAAAGTGGCAATCATCCAGGCCCTGTGAAGCTTCAAAAGCTACAAAACCTTGAAACCACTTAACTTGTGTCAACACACATTGTGAAATTGACTGCAGAGATCACCAAGGCTAAACTGTCAATCAAACAACGTTTCATCTGGGGAGCCAGTGATCTCATATTGTAATAGCTGTCTGGGCTCTCATTCAAACCTCATTATGTATGCTTGTCTGAGCACCCAGAAAGCTATTAACGTATGAGAAAATACAAGGGCGAAGCAGCTGAGGCGGGCTAGTGTGGCCATTGGCATAGCTGTGGTGTGAGCTGCTGTATGTTGAACTGTTAGAGTGCAGGGTCTTGCAGGGGAGAGGAGCAAACGGCTGCTGTCAGAGAGTGCTCGACAGCAGGTATTCAGCGGCAGCATACGAGTATAACTGTGGATCCTGCAATGGGTTGCGAGTTTACTAAGTGAGTGTTCTTAAATGGCCAACTTTCCCAGGGCAACAATGTTTCAGCCATCAATTACATGAACGCTGATAGCTCTTACCGGTTGAAGTTTAGGCTCCTGGAAGGATCGCATTTCAAGGTCGTCACCACACAGGCAGATGTTGGGCTTTCCTTGTGCTCAGAATGGAAAGCATCTGCATCAACGTCCCATGTCTTCTGGACCCACACACACATCCGCTCTCGGGATACATCAGTCCAGGCCATCCCAACTCTTAGAAACCAAAATTACGTGTCAATGGGCTGACTCTTAGCGGTCGGGAGTGTGACATCGGGAAATGGCCTGAATCACACTTCCTGACACGTAGGCTTGAATTTTTCCCGTACTGGGCGGACTCAGTGGGAGCGGGCGGGAACGATCACGGAGCTCACCGCTGACCGCTGCCCGTGATGGGCTCTGCACTGCCACCCAGTGTACTATGCAAGCGGTAGTGCTCAGCGCTACCTGTGCGGGTGGGAGGAGGAGGGCCAATCGGGGCCAGCGCTCTTGCGCGCACGTGTGTGAAAGAGCACTTCAATCTCCCTGAGGAACGGAGCTGCCACAGGGAGATTGAAGCGATTGTTAAAAAAAAAACCAATGAAAGCTTGAAGAAACATGTCTCCTCATGTGACTGTGTCAGGCTGGAAAAAATGATGAAAAAAGAGGGGAAGAAATACTTCAATCACCACCATCTCAATGAGTTGAATTACCACCTAACTGATTGCTAGCAAATTCACAAAGAGGAACATAGAAACTGGAGTAGGAAATTCAACCCCTCCAGCTATTCAGTGGGCTTATGGTTGGTTTATCTCTTAACTCCATTTAACTGCTTTGGTTCTATAACTGTTAATACCCTTGGCTAGCAAAAATTAATTCATCACAGATTTAAAGTTGTTAACTGAGTTAGCGCCTACTGTTTTTTTGTGAAAGAGAATGCTGTACTTCTGCCACCCTTTGCATGAAGAGGTATTTCCTAACTTCTCTCCTGAATGACCTGTCTCTCATTTAAAGGTCATGTCCCCTTGCGCTAGACTCAGAACCATGTGTGGAAAAGTTTCTATTTACTTTACCAATTCCTTTCAAAATCATAAAAACCTCAATTGAATTACCCATTAATCTTTTATATTCCATTGGCTTTTTGATTATTTTTGTACCTAACCACTCCATTGTAGTGGTTTGTGTACATGAATCACTAAATCACTTTGAACTTCCATTGTACCTATGTTATCACCATTAAAAACAATTCCTAGGATTTTTTTTTTGGCCCCAATGGATGACCTCACACTTACCTGTATTGAAATCCTTTTACCATAGGTTTTACCCACTCACTAATGATAACATTATTATGAGGTGCAAAATGCAAGTAAAGTTTTGGATTAAACTATTGGGTAGTTGACGGTTTCACAGCTTTCAAAGATAGAATCTTGGTTTTGTGCTAATGAGATAAATACGGTACAGTACACAACAATTGAATATATTGGAGGTCATTTTCTGACTTATGCCAGTAGGGAGCCTTACCTATGAAAAGTATATATCAGAACATCTGGCATGTGTAGTGCTTGATATTATGACCAATTGGTTAGAAAATCATACAGATTATATACTCAATATTTTCATGTGCACTCTTGCTAGGCATGGCTTTACATTGGTAGCACAAAAAAAAAGATTCCATTCTGTAAGGCAGGGAGCTATCCAATTAACCATCTTATCACTTCCATAATTTTTTTATGTTGGATGGGCAATAAATAAAATTGGACAATAGCCCACATCCCATGAGTGAGTTAAAAAAAATTCTCCTCTTGGTGAGCAATAATGAGCTTTCTGTGAGTTGTATCAAAGGTAAAGAGTAGCTATAGCTTATGACTAATTTTTAACTCTCTGATAACAATAATGACAATTTGCATTTATATAATGCTTCTAATGCGGCGATATGTCACAAGTGCTTCACTGAAGTGTTATCAAGCAAAATTTGGCTGGATTTCACAGCCCCCCTGCCAGCATTGAAGGTGGGGGGTGAGGGGGTGGATACTCATAAAATAAAACCTCTGGCCTTCCCACCACCTTTCCACACACCCCTGACCTATCTCCCATATTACTGTGAGTAGGCGGGGAAGAAGGCTTCAGGCAACCTGCCCGCCCTTAGGCCTATTGAAGCCCTCAAGTTGCCAAAAATGGGCCTTGTTCCCCCTTTTCCGCTAACTTATGTACAGAGGGGAGGTGGAGATGAGGCGGATAGCCCAGCACCTTTCACTGTGTGGGTTGTTGTTGGGCAGGAAGGGGTGGTTTCCTCCTTTGGGGGTTCCCTGTGCCTTTTGGAAATAACCAAGTTCAGACCACCCCCTCCACCTTAAACCCTCTCCCCTGGCCTCTGAAACCCAGACTCTCCCACCCCCTCAAACGCCTGTCTCGCTACGGTCTGCCAGCCACGCCGGTCCGAAATCCGGGCTTCATGACCCTCCTTCAGTCTGCTTGACCCTTGCTCTGCTGGAACTACAGAGCTGCTGATCAATCTGATTGGGCGAGACCAATCTAGTATGAGGTTTCCTTCCAAACAGGAGCAGAAGCATCACTCTGAATCAATTAAAGTTGCTTCCATTGTGATATCACAGTTGGGAAGCTGGGTTTTGGGTGGGTGTGCTCGGAGCACCATAAAAATCCAGCCCCAGTTCACAGAAGAAGATATTAGGACCGGTGACTAAAAGCTTGGTCAAAGAAATAGGTTTTGAGGAGTATATTAAAGGAGGAAAGAGAGGAAAGGTTTAGCACAGACATTATGCTTTCTATCCAGTGTGGTCATATCCGAAATGTTAATCCACTCCATCGTTCTTCAGATTCAAAAGGATCTGTTGTGTATTTCCAGCCTTTCTGTTTTTAGATGGTCCCATTACTATAAATATGCTCTATACCAGCATTCATACAAAACCAAAGGTTGGACTAAGGATCATTTTATGAAGCTGGAACTGTATTAGTGTGCATTTCTCCAAAGACTTGACAGCAAGTGCATTGAGAGGCCACTTGTGCAAACACAGAATATAATTTAAGTTCAGATTTTCATTCCGTTATTGTTGCTCCAGGTCAGAAGTTTTTCATTACCTAGAAACTGGGACACCATATCTACTGCATTATAAATAAACCCAGAGCACTCAGGCTAGAACAGTTCTTTTTAAAAAGAAAGGCTTGGAAAACAAAGTAGATTTTTTTTAAAAAAAAGGTTAATAGTAACTCTCAACACTTGTTGCAATTTTTCTGAAATAATATAGGGCAGAATCTTCCATTTGGTGTGAGGGGGCGGGCTCCACATGCTGAAATGTAAGATGATGCGTGGTGACGGTCATGTGTCCCAACATCACCGCGCCCCATTCCGATCTTCAGTTCGGGGGCGCACACCGGAGTCAGCTGCACGCCCGCCGAACTGTCAAAGGTCTGTTAAGGCCATTAATACTCTAATTAAGTCATTGTCAGGGTTGCCTGCCCAACCTTAAGGTTGGCGGACAGGCCAAGAGCCCAGGCGGCCTTCGCATTTCTCATGACACCTCATCCACGGACGGGATGAGATTTCATGAAGGGTTCATAAATTAAATAAAAACCTTTATTAACATTCATAAACATGCCCCAGCTCATGTGACACTGTTACGTGAGGGGACATGTCTGCATGATTTTATCATTTTTATTTTAAACATGTTTTGAACTGAACTTATCTCCCTGAGGGAGCTCCGTGCCTCAAGGAGATTTCCACACTCTCTCACATGCAATGCCCCAACTATCCCTCCTCCCCCCACCCACACAGGTAGTGCTGAGCACTTCTGGGTGTGCCAATTAAGGCCCGCCCACGTTAAATGGCGGCACGCAGCCAATCATGGGCGGCGATCGGCTCCGTGCCTGCTCCCGACTGGCCCGCTCGGCAGGGAGAAAATTCTCCCCATAGAAAAGATCATTTAAAATATTATCCATTTTTTTGTACTGTTGAGTTTAGTCTGACTTTTAAAACTAAGTAACAACCAGTGAGACACCAAATGAGACTGCACACAAAATTTAAAATAATATTGACAGGTACTGGGGACATGTGCAATGTCAACATATCTATAACTGTATCAACATTTTTTCTTGCTTCACCAATGCTTGAAACTAAAGAATGGAGACAACACAAAATGTGAATAGGTTACAGAAAATTAAAGTTTGAAAGGCCGGGCTATAGGATAATACTTTAGTTCAATTGCTAACAGTCACTTTTAAATGTTGCATTTACAGGTTTAATCTGCAACTGTCAGTTGATTTTTCAGTCAAACACTAGAAACATACCATCACATGTCATAAGTATCCTTATGTGAATCTGCCCATTCCGTATTATTCGGTTCATTTTCCCACCTTTACTACAACTGGGTAGAATATGCTATTTAGAATTTCTCAATGCCTTTCTACTCAATACCACCTCATTGAGAATTTTCTTGTCGGCTAGGTAGGTTTTTGTTTTCCTCTATTATACTTGATCGGGATATTGTGGTTTAGTAGTGGAGTTTCACTAATGTTGATATTATTGTTCCATTTTTCTACCTCCTGGTATTTTGCTATATCCGTGCCACAAAAAGGTAAATGTGGTCTTAGGTCTGGTCCAACTATTGCAACCAACTCACGCCCAAAGTAAGAGGCCTCAGGCCTGATGGAAATTGGTCTTTGGGCCTCATCAGTATACACGGCATGAGCTGCCAGTGTTGGCTATGCTTGCACTGAGTGAAGACATCAATGTTGGGCCCACTTGCATTGTCAGTAGCTGCTCTTATGCAATTCTGGGAAGGAATTTGGAGTTAGCTGTACAGTATTGCCAAGTTCTCATCTCATAAATCAGGAGACAAACCCTTAGGAATCAAGAGGTTTGGTAAAAAAATCTTAAGTTGCTGTTTTTTTCAAACATTAAACCAATATAGATTGACAGTTCATTTATAAACCTCAGTAGTGGGTATTCTATCACTTAGCAGATCATATGAAGTTGCACTTAGTTTACATATGGTTATCAAAGGAGACCTGAGTCAGGATTTTCCACTCCAAATTGCGGCAGGCATCATAGTGGGCGGGAGTAGAAAATATTGCGAGATTATAAACATCAGCTTCATGTCATCTGCTCCACCCATCAATGGTGGGCCACATTTCCCTCCACTGCCCATCAGGAAGCTCATTACAATACATTAGAGTCTCAATAAGAGACTGTTCAGTGGAATCACGCTGGATCATGAATTTATCAACTGATGGTGCTTAAGTGACATGCACCTGGCAATCTGCACTTCACTTGGGACTTCGAGATCTGTTTGCCTACCTTGCTTCAGGCAGCGTTCGCAGTCATCAGCACCAGGCTTTGCAGGCAGCATCACATCACTTTTAGGGGAGCTCATGGTTAGGTCTCTACCTACCAGGCCAGCCTTAAGATGGGGGTGGCTTGTCAATGGCTGCAGGGCTAGGGCTTGCTTGGGGAAGGGGAAGAAGTGGTCTCAGGCAAAGGAAGAAGCTGCAGGGAGAAAGCTGTATTGGGGAAGGAGGTTATCTCAGGGTGTGTGGGGGGGCATATGTTCATCTGTGCAAGTGGCCTCAAGATGGTGAGGGCTGAGGAGGCAGTCTTCATAGGGCTAGATGGAGATATGAACGTGCGTGTGAGAGAGTGAGTGGTGATGTTCCTTGAGCTGGCAGTGAGTGAGATGCCAGTAATTGTGTGATGGGCTTGCGTGTGTGAGTTTAGAGTGATGAGATGGTTGCCTTACCCTGGCGGCACTGATGAGATCATGCATTCTGCACTGAATGGCCAACCCCTTCTGTGCAGTGTTGGCACTGACCACCTCTGCCACTGCCTCCCAAGCCAGAGTGGTAGGATTGCTGGACCTCCTGCGGCTAGAGCAACTGTATGGGACATCACAGTGGGTCTCCAAAGGGCATTCTAGTGACAGCCACTGAACTTTTCTTCGCTTTCAGGACCTTGTCTTCACTGGAAAAGTCCTGAGCTACAAGCATTGAGAAACATGTGTGCAGCTGCAGTTTAGACATGAGACCCAGAGTGAGGAAACGGTGAGGTGATGGCATGATGGGTGGTTCAGAGGCTGTCTGCCAGCGATATAGCATGTTTCCTGTGGCTGCATAATTAATGGGGTGAGAAGAGGACCATAAGGCCCAAAGACCTGGCCCTTGCGGCTGGCAGGAAAAATGTCTTTCTTCATTCCCGCCGCTGCACTTAGTGCAATTCAGGGAAAATTCTGGCCCCAGATTTCGATGGCCAAATGTTATTGATCTCCATGCACCCCTTTCTCAGTTTAATTTTCTTCCAGCTTCCTTTCCAAGTTAAAGTTGATTAATATTCTCAGAAGGAAGAAAATGGGTGATGTGTAATAAATATAAAAGGAGAATGTTCCTTTCCGTAATTTAAAGTTTAAGTTGGCCACAAAAAGAAAATATTGTTTGGTCAACGATGCTTCTGGTGATTTGTTACAGTAAAAATTTTAAAACATGAAATCTTGTGTCATCCTTATCAACTATTAACTGGAAGTTCGAATTTCTTTTTTAAGAATTATCGATATCTACAGGAGATGACAGAGTAGGGAGCGGTTTTGTGTGGATCATGATATAAAAAAGACAACAAGATTTTGAGAGAGGCTTAATTCTATTAACAAATCATGCCACTTATAATTAAATTGCAAGACTGGTTACAGTTGCCGAGATGGCAGAGCAATGGTGTGGGGACTGGGCATGACTGTTGCGCATTCCTGCTCCTCCTGGCTCAGGGTGGATTTTCTTTATAAGAAATGAAAAAAAAATAAATGTACCGAAGGGTAGTGAGAATATCGGCTATTGAAAAGCCTGAGCCAAGCAGGCTGCACGGATTCAATGCAAATCAGTTTCTACCAAAAATATTTTTCACTTGGCACCCAATAGTTTCTGGTTTATGGTAAATAGACTTCAGATTCTCAGCAGAAGTGACGCAATTCTTAACTTTTACATATTCTAAAAGTTAGAAGAATTAACTAGATATGGGAAGAAGAGTTATGATACAGAACTGATTAACAATTGGGAGGGGGGGTAAATTGCCCTGTTGATAATTTTCATAAACAGGTCTACCCAAGTACAAAAAGTGATTTTTCATTTTGTCTTCACTCTAGCTTTCCTACAATTAAATCATCAATTACAGAGTTTTGAGCGCCACCCACATTGAATGCATTGCACACCTTATTGGCACTTTGTTACTGGCACTATTTTTGAAAGACTGTCTGTAAAACAGAGGGATAATTTGGGATACCAATGCAAGTGAAGCTGTTGCTTTTAAGTACAATTGTTGCAACCTGAAGTCAGTAATTGCAAGGTCAGAAGTGTTGCCTTGATACAAGATGTATTTTGGCTCTATTTTATTACATTATGTGTTTCCATAGCAGCATTTTCAACTTGCAACTCCCCAGTATTTGCAGCCAGTCACCCAAAAACTTTGAGTTGATCTCAGTTTATGTTTTATAAAAATTAAAATGCAAGGACCCAGATTGCCTGTATTCTTTTCTTGTTCTTTTCTCTAACTACTCATTGCTTTAGAAACACATTATTGTGTTTGGCAACAAAGGAAAAAGGTTACAAATGATCAGAAGACGAACAATGCTTCATGGAGAGTTATGTTTCTATTCAAGAGGACAGGGGAAACAGAAAAGCAAATTAATTTGGAAGCAACTTTGAGCTACTCAATGAAATAGATTGGATTAAGAGTGTCCCGGACAGGATGTATTTGTTCTCTTGTTGTCTGCAACCATTGGCCCAGAATCTTCCGTCCTCCAGGGCGTTATATCCAGGAGGTACCCAAATATGCGCTGAGGACTCTGCCGGCAATCCCCACACAAGAACTGCACAGCAATTTCCCAGCATGTTCCAACTTCCGATGGTCAATTACCCTGCAGTGCGAGCCATCCAATACTCTGAAACTTTGCACGGCTCTGACTCTGTTAGGAGAAGTTAGAAGAATTAAAACCACTTCTAACTCCTGGATGACTATAGTACTGACAACCTGCCCCCACTCCATTCTAACCTCAACACCAATCCTACCCCACTTCCTTCTCCATTCCCCTCCCTGATCCTACCCACTTACCTTCCACACTTATCTTCTCCCTGGCTTCTCAAAGTGTCTGGGAGCTTTAAACTTACCTGCTTAGTGGCTGCTAGTACTGTAAAAAGGGGCGTGACTTCACTTCCCCCTGATGTTGCTGGCATGCACTGAAGGCCTCAGGAACCCACTGCACTGCACAATATTCAGTAGGCTCTAGTCAGACGGTGAGGCAAGAAATGTGTAGCTCATCAGTAAGGTAAGTAAAAATGAGTGGAGTGGCAATCCAACTGTGATTACCACTCCTCGGAAGTTCTGGCCCAATATGTTTTGTATGGAAAGAGATGTATCTTTTCTTACCTTTGGAGTGTATATTCCAGTTAAATTAAGCAGCAAGCTTTCATGAGTTTAAAATAAAGAACGTTATTTATATTCACACACCTGAATTAACCCAACATCACATACTCGGCCTCACTTGCAAACATGCACACACGTACAAACACACAAAGATTGGATACAGTTAAAGATAGTGCGCATTTACAGATTACAGTTAATTCAATCTCTATGTTTTCCGGTCTCATGTAGCAGGCCTATAGCTTCCTGAGGGTTTCAATGATTTAACGTTGAAGTGAGAGTTTTTTTTTAAGGTGAAATGTTTCCAGCCAGTTGCAACATTTCTTGTAGTCAGATAGCTAGGAAGTTGGTTCTCAGATGAAGTTTGAAACTGGAACAGGTTAAGTACTTTCCTAGCTGGATTACTTGTAGCTCATTTCAGAATCTGGTTCTCAAACTGGCGGATGACTGAGGGTCCTTAAAAGACAAAGATGACACAGCCTTTCTCTCTGCAGTCCTCCCAGGTCTCGTCTGGGTCTTTGAATAATAAAGGATCTAAGAATCAGAAGTCAGTTTCGGTCACATGATTAAATGGCCATTGTCCACCCACAATGGCTTAAATCCAAAAGGCCATTGATGTACAAAAGGAGATAGATAGTGATCTTTCACACACTTAACTGGTGGATAATTGGTCTTGTTAGCTTTCATTTGTGCAAACTGCAAATGTGGAGACAGATTCTAAGAGCCTATTGACTCTGTGTTTTGAGTAAGCTTCGAACAATGGCAGGTGTGAATTCCACAGATAAAATTTGTCTTTGTATGTCCACTCCAAGGGGAGGCCCCCACTCATGGTGATTCAATTCAGAACTTCCCAGAAGCTTGATAATCTGGGTTGAAAAAACAAGCATCGCCTGACTCCTTAGCAGCCATCTTAAGAGTTTATTAGTGTCTATTTTAAACAAATACAAGACAGATCCTGAAGCTTCCATACAACCCCAATCATCTATAAAGTTATGAATATGACAACCTTTACCTGGTATAACAAGAGAGAGAGAGAAAACTGACAGAAAATAAAAAAAGAAAAATAGCATTTAAAATTTGACCTTCGCTATCTGAAGGAATGAAACTCCACAATTTTAATTATTCACTTGCTGGGTTAGAAAGGTTGATTGACAGCTGTTAACAATAATAATGCCGTTAAAAGGATACTTACACTATTAATTACCCAGACTTAACTTGCTGTTGGCTAGTTCAATAAGCAGTTCAAGTGAAAATGCAACAAATTTGTGAAACTTGTAGTGGGGTGGTTAAGTGTGAAATGCCATTTTAACAAAGCTAATAGCAGAGTGGTGAAACTCATTCAGGAACTTATTGTGATTCACAATTCACAAGGTACTTCTTCCTTGCTGCTTGCTGCTGGCCAATTTGCACATTATCTACAGATCGCTATCTTTTCAGCAAATTCTGACCGATTGTGATTATTCTGCAGTGGATATTTGATTGGAACTTGTCAAAAACACAGCAACCTGAAATTAATCAACACGTGTCCTGAGAGGATTGAATGAGAATCATAACAGGTACATAAAAAAGCAAGTTGATTGATGTTGTTTTCTGACTTTGTGCTCCTGGCAGGGAACGTCACTCACATGATGCATGGATTTGAAATTCAGGTGCACGTTGCATATGATTTCTGACCATTTAAATTAATGGTTGGAAAATCATGTGCCTCGCACATTTAAATTGCTGACTGTGTTACTGTGAACATGCAAGGGTCCTCAAGATTAAAAGTCAGAAAAATATCTCTGTGTAATTTTAAAATTACCTCTCACAAGTCCACCAGTCCCTCTGTGAAATCGAGCTTGTTAATCCAGTTTAGGTGAGCCATAAATTCCAAGCATTGGGAAGATCAAAACCATTGGGCAGAATTTTAACCATGGTGCGCTGTTCCCAGTGATGGAACAGGAAGTGGATGCCATTTCCACTCTCTTGCTTTTTGCTGGTTCTCAAGTGATTACAATTAAAATTTAAAGTGCCAGTGACATGCGTGGGGGACATATGTGATCACGTGCAGCGAGAGATGCTTTTCAGTCTGCTGTCAGCTAAAAATGCTTCAGCCACAGGCGGGCTATACAAACGCTTCTTGGACAAACCAAGAGGCTCTTCATCAAGGACACAATTTTCCTGCCCAACTTCATTGCCATTAATATAAGACTTATTGAGGGCACAAAGGTGGCATGGATGTTTTTCAAATTTTCACTTGTAAGTATTTCATATTACATTGATTTAACTTTATTTATGTGTGCACCAACATGATTTGTTGAGGGTAGCTTAGACAAAGAGCTAAATGAACTGGCAGGACTCTGGTTGACACACATTGATGGTTACAGGGTAGTTAAGGACATTTTATTGTGCAAGAAACAATGTTGTGTTTTCTGTTCGCTGTTTATTGAATGTTTATGTTAGTGTTCAGTGTTGTATTTACCAATCTGTGGGCCATGGTTGAACTTGCAGGCTCAGTTGGCCCTCCCTTCTGTAAAGGACATTGACTGAGATCACTTTCAGAGGGGGTAATTGAAATATTTGGGTTGACTCAAAGACCTACAAGGACTCTGCCAGTAAACAGCCTGAGATGGACCCACATTTGGACAGTACTGACACTGCCCTTTAGGTCCCTCATTTTCTTACCTCGACAGACTGTTCCCACCAACTGCACCCCCCACACCACTGCACCCAGGACACCAGGCCCTTCTCGTTTCAGTCCTTCATGCCCCCAGCCACACATCACATTTCCCGCTCTCGCAGATTCCATACAATCCCCCGCTATTGTCTTATTCCCCTGTTCCCCATTCTTGGCACAAACCTCTAACCCTCTCTGTATCTCAGGCTGAATCAGACCATTTGCAATCTGTGTGCCTCTTTTAGCCAGCCTTCACTCTTCCAACCTACATACACTTCAACTCATCCAAAGCTCTGCTGCCCATATCATATCCTTAAGTCCAATGTGCCCAGCAGTAGCAGCCTCAGATTTGGAGTTTAAATTAATTATACCTTTCTTATCTCTCAAATTTGTTCAAGGGTTGCATCTCCATTCTTCCTCCCCCAACAAAACTCTCTGTTTTTCTGAGTCTAGCCACTTGTACACCTCACCAAATTATACACACCTACCTCATCTGAGTGTGGTGTGTATACAGCACTGCTGTTCGTTTCTTTTCACTGCTAGTGAGCTCTACGTATAGCAGGAGGCCCCAGCAGCATAGTTTGATCATTTGAAACAGGCAGCCTACTTTTCTTAAGAACAGGCTAAAAGAGGGAATCCATACAAAAATATTACTGTAATGTAAATTCTTGCAAACTGAACACCAGGACAAACAAAAGGATTCAAAGTGATTACTGTGGCACTGGAGGCATTAATGCTGTAAGTGGGCAGGGATACAACGGTTGCACTGGTGGCCAGGAGATTCTCAAGTACCATTCTCAGTAGGAAGTTGAGAGCAGGTGACTAAGAAGGTCACCTCCCTGTGCCTGGATCTAGCAGTAGCGCCACAAGAAATCAAATTACCTCATGCAGGTGGTCGATGTCATTGAATATATCTTCACATGATATGTCCAACCCACCACAACCCAGCTTCTTATGTTGTTCAATTGATCAAACCCCCAACACTCACCCATTAGAACTTCTAGGCACTCAAGACTCACACCTAACACCCATATCCTTCATTTCATCCTTATGCACCCACCAATGCTGCTAGCTTCAATCACAGCTCTTACGCCTTCCACATAACTCCAACTATTCAGCTATGGCAGCCACACCACTCAACCACAGTGCAACATATTCACTGAAATTATGCTCTCACATTTGCAGGACAAGGTGGCACAAAATAGGAGGGAGCAGAGCAGAACTAGTAGGGGACAATGGCACTTCCATCTCCTGAGCCTTATGGAGGGGATGGTTCTCCACATCCTGATGCCATCTGCAACAGGGCTCATGTCATCTAATGTCACTTGGAACACTGGGCAAGATGCTATGTCCCTGCCTTATTCCTGTCTCAATTGCCAGCACTTGTTCATCTTGCTATATGGTATGATGAGCAATGCTGTTGGTGTGACAATGGGCCTCTTGCTTCCTGCCCATGAACTTTCCTTGAATCAATCTGCCTCTTCTGATTTATGCTCTCAGACACCAAAAAGCTGCTGCCTGCCCTTCCTCTGGAGCCCCAACAGTGGGGAAGAGAACAACAGCACAAGAGTGATGTGGAAACCTCATTGCTTTTTCTGACACTCACTGCCCTCGGCTTAGATGCTGGTTCTGTATTTAGCTTAAAAGCTGGTATAGAGATGGGATCAGCGTATACATTGGCTGCAACCAGGACAGGTTCACTTGCCTGCCCACTGGGGTTTAAGGTGGTAGCTGACCACTGCTGTAGAGAACTCAGATGAGGACCTTGATGAGATGGCATAAAGAAGAGTGCTGATGGACATGCACACTGAGATGCTAGATATATTGGGTGGTTTGCCAGACTGTCTCCTGTCACTGTCAAGAGTTGAAGAGTTTGACTTTAACTTGTCAGAGGGTGTGACTTTCACTCTCCAAAGTCTGTTCCATCTCTCTATTGTCCAGAAGATCCATAGGCATCACCACAGCTACTTTCAGACCTGTTGCAGCCTTTGCACGAACAGATCACCTGTTCTTCTGCACCCCCCAGCCCCTTACCACTGCGCCCCCACCTGTGAGGATGTAATATCATTCTGTGACAAATGCAGGAACTCACTGAAACACCTCCCCAAACACTCCAGAGTCCTTTCAGACACTTCTCAATAGAAAAGGTTCCAAGAGTGTAACTTGCACGCAATCAGGGAGCTTGGTCCTTTAAATAATGCTACTGCAACGCCCATCTTGCAGCTTCTTCCATGAGCGGACATCATAGATGTTGCCTACATGTTACATGAAAGTGTTGGACTGTTTGATGTCAGGATAGTGCCAAATCAGTGTTTTCTGGTGCATGTACAGGATGTACCTGCGCTGATCTATATTCTTGGAGAATGCCATGCAGGTAACAACCAGCAACACAATCTGGCCTGGGAAGCCCAGATAGGTCCACAGCTCGAGTGGTGCTTTGCAAGTGAATTCCTGAATCCTATGTGTTTATATTGTCGCGTTATTGAAATAGTGGCAATAATATTGGATAATAATTTTTGTGGCAAGCATATACAAGCTTTACTGAGTGATCATAACTGCACTGGGCATCATTGCACATATGTACTATTGCATATAAGTATGCAGCACAATTGCATTTTCTGTATTGAAAAATATCATTTGCCAGGATTTTAAGGGGTTGGGGAGATGGGGGGTTGTTGTGGTTGGTGAGGGTAGTAGTGAATGTTGCTGTGGGGGCAGGCCCATCCATGGGCCACAGGGAGACCAATCAGGAGGTTCCCTTGCTCTGAGCCAACAGAGAGACTGCCAGGGTATACTGATAGAGTTCCCATCTTGCGGATGCCCTACGCACCATTGTTAAATTGCCAGTGACAGGAAGAGGCCCTTAATTTGTCACTTAAGGGCCTCAAATGCTATCGATCAGGAGGGCCATCAACCACCTTTCCTACTGATGTTAAAATGCCTTTGGTGCCAGGAAGATGACGGGCACACAAACTGCCACACCTACCACCCCACGTGATTTTTTCACACACCCTTCTGGCTCCCAGCATGGTCCTTAAAGTCTCATGCAACCCCAACCGTTGTGTCTAAAACCATTGTTAGATTATTGTCAGAATATTTTCCATGCCTGCTGGCGTTGGGTGTGTTTGGCGGCGTGAGTGGACAATATGGTGGGAAGCCCAGAAATCGGCTTCACAATGTCATGAAACCAGTTTGCTATCATCCGCTCTGCCCGTCAATGGGAGACCGCACTTCCCACCATTGGATGTTGGAAACCTTGTTGTAATAAATCTTCACGTCATTATAAATCCAGCTCCCCAGAATCATCCCACCATGCTGGATCATCCAAACACACTGGTGTGATTGCTTGGCAACATGTTTCACAACTGGTACATTAGCGACCATGCACCTGGTGAGCTGCACTTCGCTCAAGACTTTGAGGTTTATTTGCCTACCTTGCTTCAGGCAGCACTCACAGTCGTCAGCTCCAGGCTTTGCTGGCAGCTCTTTTAAGGAGGCTGATGGGTGGGTCTCTACCTACCAGTCCAGCCGTAAGGCAGGGATGGCTCTTCAATGGCTGCAGGGCCCTAAGGCTAGGGAAAGGGGGAGAAGAGACCTCAGGCTAGGGAAGAGGCTGCAGGGTGAGGGCTGTACTGGAGAAGGGGGTATCCCAAGGTGTGTGTGGGGGGCACAAGTTGATCAGTGCAAGTGGCTTCAAGATCTTGAGAGCTGAGGAGGCAGCCTCCAAAGGAGATGAAGCCAGATGGAGATGTGAAAGTGTGTGTGAGAGAGTGAGTGGTGATGTCCCTTGGGCTTTCAGTGAGTGAGATGCCAGTGAATGTGTGATGGGCTTGTGAGTGTGTGAGTTTAAAGTGATGAGATGGTTTCCTTACCCTGGCAGCACAGATGAGATCATTCATGCTCTTTCTGCACTGGATGGCCAACCTCTTCTGTGCAGCATTGGCATTGACCACCACTGCCATCACCTACCAAGCTGTAATAATCATGTTGTTGCCCCTTCTGTGGCCAGAGCGGGTGCAGAGGACATCACAGTGAGTCTCCACGACATTCAGAAGGTGCTCGAAGGATGCGTCACTAAACTGGGGGGGGGAGATGCTGCAGTCTTCTTGCCTTTAGGGGCCATGTCTTCTTTGCAGCAGTCCTGGGCTGGAAGCACTGAGAGGTGTGCACGCGGCTGCAGTTTAAATGTGGCGCTCGGCCTGATGAAACAGCAAAGTGATGGTGTGGTGAGCTAATGAGAACCCACCCACCATCGAAACAGGAATGCATAATTAATGAGGCGGGATTGGGACGCCATTGTGGGCAATGGGTAAAATGTCCTTTTCCCTGCCCACTACTGCATTTAGTGCAGATCTGGGACAATTCTGTCCTAAATGTGAGGTGACATAAATCTCCCTTTAAATTGACATATAAGCCCTGAGTCTTTCTGATTCTATCAGACCTCTTTGTAACATGAGAACTCAATCTGTGTCAGAAAACGTAATTCTGTCACAGCAATGTGACTTTGTTACTCGGTGCGTTACCATTGTACATTTTACAGCTTTATTTAAAAGCTTATATGGCTCTCTTGGAGAAGTTATCAAGGGTACTCCTTCATGTGCAATTGATCTTCAGATTATGAAGCTTTAAAGTTTGATGGCTGTAAGCGCTCCATAAATGGTCTTAGTTTCTCTGGGGAAAGAAAATTAACCCGGGTGCTGTTCTTGATTGCATGATTGCCATCTGGTGTTACCTGTGGATGTCTGATGAGAATATGATTGAGCTCTTCTCAAGTTATGTGAGGAATGACCATTTAAGAGAAACACAAGTTTGGATGTCGTGCGTTGTGTTGTATCTCAGCATAGCTTGCCGCCTTAGGAGGGGAGGAGGAGAATAACGGAGGGAAGATCTCTTATAAATAGCATAAACATTAAGGTGAAGTGCTTCCAAGCTCCATCATTATGCTAGTGTGGGTGTTTTTACTTTAAATTGAGATTATTAGAGTTACCGTAAGCGGACATGACAATGAACTACAATATGGAAAAGCAGCACGCAAATGCAATTAACATTTTTGGCATTAATAAAATCTGTAAATTTGATTGATGTAAGAAATCATAAAAATTCTTGTCCCATACACAGAATTCAGCCAATGGGTCCAAACACCTTCCATTTGGTCCAACAAAGTAAATAATGCATTTTAAACATGAAGAAAATCCTTCAGACAGATCCTGTATGCATTTTGGTTCAATTATTTTGTAACTCTGCTTTCTCCTGTACAAATTATATCTATTGAATTTGGCATCTTTATCAGACTGTATAGTCAATGCCAACTCTAGCTATGCTCATAACTTCTGCAGATCCATTCTAGGAAATGCTAGGCCAAGCTTTATTAAAAGAAACATCAACTGCTATCTTTCTGTTCTTCCAGCAACAGCTTCTTCTGGACCCTTGCCAAAAATGTCTCCCATAACTTGGATGAATCCTACCTCTCTTCTGTCCTTACACCACTTTTTTTTAAACCTGAAAGAGGAGCTGACCATTTTGCCTCACTTTTTTCTACCCATTCAAAGCTTGGTAAAGAATGTGTTTTATCTTGCTATAATATTATGATGGCCATCAAGTTTTATAACTGAACTCCAATGTAATCTGCTGTCAAGAAAACAAGAGATTATAATATTTTTATTCTGGTAATAATCCTGGCATATTTTCTTATGTACTAGAAGTCAGGCTGCAATTGGCTTAAGGGCTAGAGTGATGGCCAGAGTCTAAAGTCAACAGTAAGAAGTGGTTTTGATATGTTAATGAACCAAGAGGAACTTCAATCAGAGTTTACATAAATCAATAATAGGAATCATTTGAATTGAGCTGTTTTAGTTCAAAGGGTGATAGATGAAGGTTGTATAAAGGTACAAGGAAATGAGGCAAAAATAGGGTAAAAGCAAAAAACTGCGGATGCTGGAAATCCAAAACAAAAACAAAAATAAAAATACCTGAAAAAACTCAGCAGGTCTGACAACATCTGCGGAGAGGAACACAGTTAACGTTTCAAGTCCGTATGACTCTTTAACAGAACTAAGAAAAAATAGAAGAGAGGTGAAATATAAGCTGGTTTAAACGGGCGGGGGGGTGGGACAAGTAGAGCTGGATAGAGGGCCAGTGATAGGTGGAGATAGCCAAATGATGTCATAGACAAAAGGACAAAGAGGTGTTGACGGTGGTGATATTAGCTAAGAAATGTGCTAATAGGTGACATTAAGGGTAGAAAGCAGGACGAGCAAGGTACAGATAGCCCTAGTGGGGGTGGGGTGGGGGGAAGGGGTCGAAATAGGCTAAAATGTTGAGATAAAACAATGGATGGAAATACTTTTAAAAATAAATGCAAAGGCCACTTGGGCTCTTCGCCTGCCTGCCAACCTTAAGGTTGGATGGGCAGCTCTGTTAATTCCTTTAATTGATACTTAAATGCCTTATTAGGCCATTGACAGGTCAGTGAGAGCGCAGCTGACACCGGTGTGCACACGCCGAGCTGAGGCTGATAAATGGCAAGTAGCATTCATGCTACGCAAGTGCCAGGTACTGTCTCCAACAAAACTGTGCCTAACCCTCTTCCCTTGACATTCAATGATTTTATCATTATTAAATCCCTCAACATCAGCAAAGTCACCATTGACCAGAAACTGAGCTGGACCAGCCACATAAATACAGTGGCTACAAGAGCAGGTCAGAAACTGGGTATTCTGCAGTGAGTAACCCATCTCCTGATTTCCCAATACCTTCCTACCATCTACAAAGCACAATTCAAGAGAATGATGGAATACTTTCTGCTTGGCTGGATGAATGCAGCACTGCAACAATACTCAAGAATCTCAACTCCAGCCAGGACAAAGCAGCTCACTTCATTGGCATTTTATTCACCACCTTAAACATTCACTCCCTCAATTACTTTTATCCTGTGGCTGCAGTGTATCACCTACAAGTTGCATTGCAGCAATTTGCCAAGGCTTCTTCAACGGCATCTTCTAAACCTATGATCTCCACTGCCTAGGATAAAAGCAGCAGGTGTATGGGAACACCACCAGCTCCAAGTTCCCCTCCAAGTTACACACCATGGGCAGGATTTTTAGGCCGGTGGGCAGACGCAATCGGAAGAGTCTGGGATTTGCCGGGGAACGGACTGCCTACTGCAATTGGCCCCCCGACCGTGAATTCATGCTGGCTGGTCAACTAATGGCCAGCCAGTGTGAAGTGCACGCTGTAAGATGCTGGGGTGGGAGGCGGGTGGTGGGGGGGTGTGGGGCGAGAGCGCTGCACTCAGCAGAGAGCTGCCTGAGGGAGCTGAAGACCTGAACAACCTAAAATGAAGGTCACAGAAACCAGACAAAAGTGTGCAGGCTTCGAAATCTGAATTTTTACGCCCGACACAAAAGAAAGAAAAGTAGTGGGTGATGACATTGGGCGAGCGCCGCGAGGCCATCGTGCACTCGCGCGATATTTCAGTCACCGAGCTCCTGCGAGAGGCGGCAGCGTGCCCGCTGACAATTAAGAAGCCTATTAAGGCCCTTAGTCAATTAATTGAATTGAATGTTTCGCTGCCCGTCCAACGTTACAGTTGGAGGGCGGGCAAAAAGGCCAAGCGGCTTTCGGATTTTTGGCGAAACCTCATCCACGGGCGGGACGAGGTTTCAACCACTGATTAGAAAAACCATAAAAAATGTTTAAGACTCATTTTTAACATGTCCCTGCTCATGTGACAGAGTCACATGATGGGACATGTTTTCCTTAATTTTAAAATCTTTACTTGCAAAGTTAAAAATCTTCAGCTCCCAGGGGGAGGTCTGTGCCTTTGGGGAGCTTTCTGTGAGCGCACCCACTAACCCTCCCTCCCCGCTCCCTGGCCCACCCACTAAGCCCACCTGACGTGGGAAAAAACCTTCCCCCTGAAAATGTAGGTATTGAAAATGCTGTCCACAGAAACTTATTTCCATTTTCATTTATCACGGAACCCGCATCCCTCCCCTGGATGAGGTTCCCTGAAAGAGGCAAAGGCCACCTGGCACATTCGCCTGCCTGCCAACTGTAACACTGGACGGCCAATGGAAAATCCCTGTTGATTGCACCATTAATGGGCTTAATTGCCCTCTGAATTGACAGTGGGCGGGCTTCCAAGTTTAGTACGCGCCCACCGACTGAAATGGCACACGCGCATGATGACATCAGGACGCTCGCTCGACATCATCACGCGCCACTTGATGCTCGAGTGGGTCAGGCACACATCCACCCACTCAGCGGAAAATTCTACCCCATGTTGACTTGGAAATTTATAATTGTTCTCTCATTAGTAGTAGGTCACAATGCTGGAACCTGAACAGCACTGTGGGTATACCTTCACTGAACTGCACCAATTCATGAAGACGGCTCACCACCACCTTCTCATCCAGTTACTATAGGTGACAAATTCTGGCCTGGCCAGTGACACTCACATCCCATGAATCAATAAAAATGTAGCTCCCGTTGCTTAGTAGAAAAGAAGTTTTCTTTGAACACTTATCAATTCTTTCTCTAGCAATTCACAAACAATACAGGTGTATGAGTATGCGATTTGATTCAGATGAGTGGGACTAAAAGTAAATGCATTGAGGGAACAAAATATAAATTATTGTTAGAACTAAAATGCTTGTATGAAGTAATTGTGCACTCAGGTATTTTAAAAAAATACTTAAGTTATAACATATGTAGAGTTTAACAAGTATCCCATTTAAATATTTCTGTTTTTTTTCTAAATAGTAACACAGGTGGAGAAATTAGATTTGCAAAATTGCCAGTGCGACAGTTATTTTTGGCAGCCTGAGCTGTCTGGATGCCAGTGAATATGGCTCATTTAAGTAACTGCAGGGGGATTACGTGCACCAAACTGCAGTAGCCAGTTGAAAGAGAGTGGGAAATTGGTCAGCTCTTAGGCTGAACTGGCCAGTAGCTTAAGCCCGAAAAGATCCTGGGAACAGCCTCCTGCTGCTCCTGGGCCCACAATACTAAAACATGAACATGCTGAGTGATCTCCAGTGGCCTCTTTCAGGATTTCTGGTTAGGCTGGTCAGTATTTGGTACAATGAGGTGGATAATGCACAGAACAAGGTTTACCCATTCGGTATGAATTTTTCATTCAGGGCCCAATTCTAACATGGAGCCCTGATTTTAATATTTAATTATTGACCCCAGGTTGGTTCAGGCCTGGGCAATGAAAATCTGCCTGAGACAATATGATGTCTGACGCAGCTTCGGCACGACTTGGACATCACAATACAAAATTTGGTATTGAACACTGATTTTTTTTTTTATACCCTGAAACATATGGTTGTGAGTTGGCTCTCTCCCTCATGGGGCAGAATTTTCCCGTTGGCAATTTGGGGGTGGGACCCTCTCGCCGACAGGGGAATTGAGGGGGGATGACGATGTCATCTTGGTCCCTTTAAATATTGAGGAAGGTGGGCGGACAGCGAAATCAGCTGTCCGCTCGCCGACCTGTCAATGGCCAAATGAGGCCATTGACAGGATAATTAAGGTAGTTAAATGCTCTGCCCGTCCAACCTTAAGGCTGACAGGCAGGCCAGGAGCCCCAGCGGGCTTCTGATAATACATGAAATCTCATCCACTGGCGGGATGAGGTTTCATGTCCGTTTTTAAAAACTTCAATAAAGTTTGTGTGCTTCTTATTAACGTGTCCCATCTCGTGTGACAATGTCACATGAGGGGGACATTTTAATCATTTAAATATTTTTCTATTTTTAAAGATTTTTATACTGTCAGTGATCTCCCTGAGACAGCACTTAGTCTCAGGGAGACGTGCGCATTCGTGAAAGAGCGCACTTTGACAGATGGGGAATCCCTCCAACACCCGCACGTGATGGGCAGGCTGCTGGGCGCCACTCGAAATGGCGGCTGGCCCCGTTTCGGCGGCAGAGTTCGGCTGCCCGCCCACCACCGAGCTGGTGGGGCCCGCCCGCCCACCAAGGTAAAAATTCTGGCCGTAGTTGTGGACAGGTGATAACCCTCTGTCTAACTCACCCACCTATCCACACTAATGCCTTGGTATGTTTTTAATGACCTTAATTCCAATTTGTTCAACATTTCTAATTCCTTAACGAAACCCTTTAGGATTTCTTGTTCCACCACCCACACCAGTATTCTGTTCCACACACTCATGATGCCTTGAGAACAGAATTCCTCTTGCATTTTCTATTTTGTTGCTCTTAATTTGGCAATGTTTACCTACATCCGCCAGAAAAAAAATCTTATTGAATCCAACTTTTTAAACATTTTATAAAAGCTTCTATCATTTCCCGTTCAATCTTCAATTTTCAAAAGAAATAAGACCTGATGTCGGAAACCCAACACCTGAATGAATTCAGGACACTGATCCCATGCCCAAGCTATGTCACCACTGTGATGCAATTTTAAAATTTAAATACTCTAATTGGCCAGAAGGCACTTCATTAGGCACTTTAAACACCTCCAGGAGGCGAGAGTTTCCTGCCTGATGCCAATAGCAAAGGCCAATTGCAGCCATGTTAGGGGCTGCTGTTGCCTTGCCAATTAGAGCAGACCGCTGCTTGGAATTCCAAGAGGTCGATAGTGGCCAGGGACAACAAAGTTTGGTGCAGCGCTCAGGCCAACACAAGTTAGCCCTTCAGATTTGATCTCAAAACAACTGCAGAGAAAACTATTTGTGCCCTGTGGCAAACCCGACAGCTGTGCACTAACACTAACAAGGCTATCACTTGGTAGTACAGAACTTGAATATTGCTGAAAAGGGAGACATGTTGCCAAAGCTTTTTGTCTTGCGCTCATCAGGACAAACCTAAGAATGCCAAATTTCAAACGATCACAATGATTTATACTACAGAAGAAAAGGGTGCTGATTGCTTGTCAAGTTGACTCTGATTGGCTGAGCGAATGCCATGGAGAAAGTAACAGGGAAGTATAGGTTCCCCAAGCTCCCAGGTAACACAAAAAAAGGTGCAAGGTTTGAACATATTCCTTTTGTTTGCAGAGAACGGGTCCCTGCTTATCAATGTAAGTCACTTGCAGCAAGTGTAAATGAGCCACATTACAAGCTCGACTGATTACCTTAAATTGGTTATTACTATGGCTGTTAGCACACTCAGGATCATTCAGTAAGTGCTGCCCAATCACGGAATCAGAAGTAATAGTGGACGTTTTGTTTTGGCTTTTGCAAGTGTGGTTGTTTGGGTACAGTCTGTACTCTACCTATTTGATTTGCTTGATTCAATCAGCCATCATTGAGATGTAGCTTTGTAGCTGGCATTGCACCAGAAATTCATACACCATATTGCTCAATCGTATGTATGGAACATCTTTTTGGACTGATGGCAGCATTCTGTTAGTGGAAACATAAGTAGCCACTGCATAGTAGCAACATGAAAAAGCCTGCATAATCTGTTCAAATTTTTTGAGATACTTCGTCTTTCCAGGGTAATTTGAGGGAGACTAGGCACTTTTCAGGCCTAAAGGTTTTCTTCCATTGATGGTCATATATGATGTAGTTTACTCTGTTAATAGCTTTTGCATTAAGAATCATGTCTTGGTTTCCAGTGCTTGAAAATATTGAGCTCAAAGATTTAATGAGAAATATGAAGGTGCTTCAAGCACTTTGTTCTTGTTTAAGTGTTTTATAAACTTTGCTTCCATGCTCACAAGTTTCATACCTATTGAGCACAGCTCAATATCTTTTTTTTTTGTATCCCAGCTAACCACACACATATGATCAGAATGCTTTCCAGGCCCTTATGAATGCTCAGTGTTCAAGTAGTGTCTCTACGCGAGAGGTAATATTCTGATCTTAAACTCCTGGCTGGGAATTGCACTAATTGAGAGTACATAATTAATTTTTCTTTTTAATTCGTATATGGAGTGTGGGCGTCACTGGTTATGTCAGCATTTATTGCCCATCCCTAAGTTCCATTGAGTGGTGGTGAGCTGCCTACTTGAATGCATCTAAGTGGCTTGTTAGACCATTTCCGAGGGCAGTTGAGAGTCAACTGCGTGTTGTGGGTCTGCAGTCATGTATTGGCCAGACCAGGTAAGGACAGCAGCTTTCCTTTCTGAAAGGACATCAGATGAGTTTGTACAACAACCCAATAGTTGCATGATTAACATGACTGATACTTGCTTCCAGATTTTATGTAATTAATTGAATGTAACATTTTCAGTTGCTATGCGGGTGTTGAACTTTAGAAGGAGATGAACCACATACATGAGTATCTCCAAGAGGCATTCTAGGTGGATAAAGTTTCTTGCAGGAAACATATTTACCCTGTGAATAAATTCAGTAATGTGTCCTGTACCTCAGGCAGAGCAGACAAAGTTATGGACAAGTTCAGAAAGAATTATATATAGAAAAAACAAAGTGGGTCAGAAAAGTAAAGAACACGAATGAAAGGCAGGCACACCACAGCAACACTAAGACTAAATGCATAGTCAAGTATTCTTGACCTAGGCTGAGGTGCAGGGAGTCTTTCTCAGGAAATTGCAAGCCTGCTGTTGATGATTTTCCAACCGTTTGAATGAAGAATGGAGAAATCAGACATTCCACAAATATAAAATTAGTTTTTTAGGTTCAGTGAGGCTGGTCGGCAGTAATATTGAGCTTATTCTAAGTAAAAAACCTTAGACGGATTTAATGTGAGCTGGGGGGTGGGAGGGCTGTATGATCAGGTGGGAAGTTGGAGACCCATCGCCTTCCTGACTCCCCTTGATTAAGTCCAAGATGGAAAGAGCTAAGCATGGCTTTCCCCGCTGGAAGCTAACTGAGGCACTTAAATAAACACTTAAAGGTCTCTTCCCCCTGCTGGTATTCAACCTTTGGTGTTAGGAGAGGTGTCCTTCCGACTTGGGCAGCCCATGTCCGATGGAAATATCCACTTGTGGCGAGGGCAGCGTACCTGTGAACACCCGTGCCTACCCTTAATACGAGCCCCCCCCTCCTCTCTCTCGCCAGGGCTTCACCAACTGACCTAGTAAGGGAGCCTCACCTGACATCATTCCAGGCTCCAGCGAAAATCCTGCAGCCTGGGCCTTCTGCAGCACTGGCAGTGGCCACTGCTCCAATTGGTGCTGCCAATACTGGACTGCCACTGGCCTCTGGTTGGCCTGTAGCTTTTTAAAAATTTGTTCACGGGGTGTGGGCATCACTGACTAGGCCACTTACTGCCCATCCATAGTTGCACTTGAGAAGGTGGTGGTGAGTTGCCTTCTTTAACCAGTGCAGTCCGTGTGGTGTAGGTACACCACAGTGCTGTTAGGGAGGGAGTTCCAGGATTTTGACACAGCGACAGTGAATTAATGACGATATACTTCCAAATCAGGATGTTAAGTGGCTTGGAGGGGAAATTTCACATGTTGGTGTTCCCATGTGTCTGCTGACTTTGTTCTTCCTGATATTAATGGTTGTGGGTTTGGAAGGCGCTGTCTAAAGAGGCTTGCTGAGTTCCTGCAGTGCATCTTGTAGATGGTACATACTTCTGCCACTGTGCATTGGTGGTGGAGGGAGTGAATGTTTATGGATGGGGTGATAATCAAGCAGGCTGCTTTGTCCTGGATGGTGTCTCATCCAGATAAGTGGAGAGTATTCCATCACCATCCTGACTTGTGCCATGTAGATGGTGGACAGGCTTTGGGGAGTCAAGAGGTGAGTTACTCACTGTAGGATTCCTAGCCTCAGACCTGCTCCTGTAGTCACAGTATTTATATGGCTAGCTCAGTTTCTGGTCTATAGTAACCCCCAAGATGTTGAAAGTGGGAGATTCAGCGATGGTAAAGCCATTGGATGTCAAGGGGAGATGTTTGGACTCTCTCTTGTTGGAGATGGTCATTGCCTGACACTTGTATGGCATGAATATTACTTGTCACTTGTCAGCCCAAGCCTGGATATTGGCCAGGTCTTATTTCATTTGGACATGGACAGCTTCAGTACCTGAGGAGTCGCGAATGGTGCTGAACATTGTGCAATCATCAGCGAACATCCCCACTTCTGACCTTATGATGGAATGAAGGTCATTGATGAAGCAGACTAGGACACTACCCTGTGGAACTTCTGCAGTGATGTCCTGGAGCTGTGATGATTGACCAACCACAACCACAACCATCTTCCTTTGTGCTAGGTATGACTCCAACCAGTGGATAGTTTTCCCCCTGATTTCCATTGACCCCACTTTTGCTAGGGCTCCTCAATGCCATATTCAGCCAGATGCTGCCTTGATGTCAAGGGCAGTCACTCTCACCTCACCTCTGGAATTTAGTTCATTTGTCCATGTTTGAACCAAGGCCACAATGAGGTCAGGAGTCTGGCCCTGGGAGAACCCAAACTAAGGGTCATTGAGCAGGTGATTGCTAAGCAAGTGCTGCTTAATAGCACTGTTAATGACCTCTTCCATTACTGATGATCAAGGTTAGACGGAATTGGCAGGGTGGGGGGAGGAGCGGGGGAATGGTGGTAATTGGCTGGGTTGGATTTGTCCTGCTTTTTGTGTACAGGACAATTTTCCACATGGCCGGGTAGATGCCAGTGTTGTAGCTGTACTGGAACAGTTTGGCTAGGGGGTGAGGCAAGTTCTGGAGCACAAGTATATACTATTGCCAGAATATTGTCAGGGCCCATAGCCTTTGCAGTCTCAAGTGATAGGCCATGAGGTTACAAATTTGGTTGAGTATAATTCTGCTGCTGCTGCTGGCCCACAGTGCCTCACGTTGCCCAGTCTTATGGGTGAAATTTTACGGCATTGGGATTTTACGTTCTTGCCAAAGTCAATGAGTTTTAGAATGTCTTGCTGCTTTTTACAGCCCCATCCCCACCAAAACAGGGCCATAAAAGTCTGCCCTAAGTTGCTAGATCTGTTTGAAATCTATTCCATTTAACACGGTAGTAGTACCACACATGATGGAGGGTATCCTTATTGTGAAGACAGGACCTTCTCTCCATAAGAACCGTGTGGTGGTCACTTCCACCGATACATCTGTGGACAGATGCATCTGTGGCAGGCAGGTTAGTGAGGTTGAAGTCAAGTATGCTTTTCCCTCTTGTTGGTTCCCTCACCACCTGCCGTATACACAGCCTAGCAGCTATGTCCTTTGGAACATCGCCAGCTCGATCAGTAGTTATGCTGCCGGGCCATTGACATTAAGTCCCCTACCCAGAGTACATTCTGCACCCGTGCCACCCTCAGTGGTGTTCTACATGGAGGGGTGGGGAGTGGTATATGATAATCTGCAGGAGGTTTTCTTGCCCATGTTTGATCTGATGCCATGAGACTTCATGGGGACCAGCATCGATGCTGAGTACTCCCAGAACAACACCCTCCTGACTGTATACCACTGTGCTGCCACCTCTGCTGGTTCTGTTGTGCCGGTGATACAGGACATATCCAGGAATGGTGATTGTGGTGTCTGGGACATTGTCCATAAGATATGATTCTGTCAGGCTATTGCTTGACTAGTCTGTGAGACAGCTCTCCCAACTTTGGCACTAGCCCCCAGATGTTGGTAAGGAGGACTTTGCAGGGTCGACAGGGCTGAGTTTGTCATTGTCATTTCTGGTGCCTCGGTTGATTCCAGTTCCATTCCTTTTAGGCTTTTGTTATGATATGGCAGGTGGTATTTGCCACACTGACCAAATCCCAAAGGGAAACTTGGCCACGCTATCACAATGATTTTTTAATTTGTATTTATTACTAGAAGGTTTGTGCACTGAAGTCAGAAGTAATGAGTGCACTACCACCTTACGAGATTTTAAAGATTAAATTAGAACATTTGTTAACAAAAGAAAATAAAACTTAAACACACAAAACTACAGTTGCGCAGTTACATTTAGTTTTCCAACAGTTCTCACAAGATTTCTCCTTAACTAGACCCCCCTTTACACCCCCCTTTCAGGCAACTGTCCAAATAGATTCTTATCTATAAAACATCCAGCAATATTGCCACAAGCACCCACTGTTACTATAAGGGAGGTGTTTCACAGCTTCTCTCTCCCTCTTACTTGACAATGGAACTCCAAAGGCTTCTAACATAACCTTTGTTACTGGAACAGCAAACTTCTGTGGTGTGGCTCGAGGCTTTTTCTATAAGACTGTTTCACACAGTGCACCTTTCAAGATTTCACATGGCCATGCCTCATACAGCTTTCCATCTTTCTTTAAATACATTTTCTCCCTTTTGATGTGTAAATCCCACTGTTTCACCCTTACTTTGGAAGTTACTTCTCCCAGAATATTAAAATCTTTCATGTTGGTATTATGGCCAGCACTTTCGGGAAAAATAAACTTAATAACCTGGCCTTCTTCACCTTGCCAATTGTAAACAACTTATCATGTCCCTTTGCCAATCAAACACCCTCTCAACTTATCTAAAAATGCAAATTCCATTCACACAGTATCTGCTGGGACTTAACCCGAGTTTACCCATCTCCATTTCAAATGCCTGTGTTACACCTAATGGTCTCTTGATGATTCAAAACTTGCAGCCTGACTGTCTGCTGTTTAATTAAACTAGACACACGCACAAACATATATACACATAGTCCCAATAAACCTACTTTAGTGTCCCACAGTAATATTAGGGAAAAAAAAATATTTCCTTTACACTTTTTAGACAACTAAGTGGCTGGCTAGGCCTTTTCAGAGTCAACCACATTGCTGTGGATCTAGGTAAGGACAGCAGATTTCCTTCCCTAAAGGGCACTAGTGAACCAGATGGGTTTTTAATGACAATTGATTCATGGTCATCGTTGGACTTTTAATTCCAGATATTTACTGAATTAAAATTTCACCACCTGCCATGGTGGAATTCAAACCCAGGTCCCCAGAGCATTATCCTGGGTCTTTGGGGTATTAGTCTAGTGACAACACCACTACACTCCTCCTCCCCCTAATTGAACTGCATTCTCCACGGCAACACCTCCAACAATCAGAATCCACTTGCCAACCAATCAGCACTCTCCTTTCATGCAGAATAAATTGTTGTTCTCCTGTTACTGTTGGTAATTTTTTTGCGAGCTATCCTGATGAGCGCAAGGCAAAAATGTTCAATAGCATGTCTCTTTTTTCAGCAATACTCATACCTGATCAGTGTTAAATCAGGTTGAGGGGACTTGCAATGGCCACAGTCGGGTTTCCACTGGCTCTCAAGCTGGTCTATGGACCCACCATGATGAGCATTAAATTCCACCCCCGCTACGTCTCATTACAATGTTTAGCTTTGTCAAAGGTTTTTATAGGGACACAGGTATACTAAAACTGCAAGTTTTCATCAGTCCAGTGATTTCTACTTGACTATAGTCTCGAGGAAATTCCAACAGCACACGCTATGGGGAAGGGCAGAATCACTGACAACAGTTTCTGTGCATATGATGAATCTAGAAGTTGCTTTCAATTTTAGAGGGGTAACGATGACAAACACTAACAGTTTTGCTGTCATTACACCACAAAATCTGAGCCAATGTGTTGTACATTCAGGCTGAGAAATGAACAGGCCATTCAATATGCTATTATTGACTCCAAGAAATAATTGTATTTCACGGAAAGTTACAGCACAGGCAGTTGTGGGATTGGAAAGTCATGAGAAAGGTTGTTTTAACCACCACCATTTCATGAAATTTATCTTCTTTTAATTATTACAATTGTTTGCACAGTTATTTGAGGAAACAGATGCAGGATTGTGTGCATTTATTATAGCTTTATGAATGATGGTACAATTACTTCACTCCTGGATTGACAAGCTATCGTGCTTATTGGATCCTCACTGTTTTTTCCCATCCTGTGCAGGTAGTTGACCAAATAGACCATCTTACCTGTGACCTACAGCTGGAGGAAGAAATGACTGACAGCTCCAAGACTGACACTATAAATAGCACCTCAAGTAGTACAACAGCCTCGAGCCTGGATAAGATCAAAGTGCACTCAGTTAGATCAATTTGCAAGACAACAGTGACTTCATCAGCTATCCTAACCGTGCTAAAGAAAGCCAATCCCCCACCTCCACCTCCACGATTAACCCCCCTGCGATGTGAGGAGCCCCGCAGACTATCTTACTGTGTTAACCCTCTGACGACCAATGGGGCCTTGCTCCGCAATGGTGCATTCTTGTGTAAGACAGATAAAATGCCAAACGGAGATGTGTGTTGTCTCCCTGGTAGCAATCCAGAAAAAATGCGCAAACAGCCACTGGTGCCCAGAGTTGCTAAAGATAAATGTCCAGAGGTTACACGGGAAAGAGTTCGATTTAATGAGGAAGTTCAGTACCATGGCTACTGTCCGGATTGTGATGTTCAATATGACATGAGAAACAGGAGCGTGCATTTACATGGTGAACTGAGCAATGCAAAAGGAAAGCCACCGCACCAGTGCCCTCCCCTTGAAAATGGAGGATCAGGCAGTAACTTTAGTAATAATTTCCCAACCATAAAGGCTAAAATCGCACCTCCACAGACTGCTCCAAAACCTCAAAAAACTATTCTGAGGAAGACAACAACCACAACAGTTTGATGCAAGGATCATGTAAACTATTTTGTATCCTAACGAATTGAGCACTTTCTACTCAAGCAATAAAGAGCCAAAACACATTATACCCAGAGTTCTCCAGTGAAGTGACACAGAAGAAATCATGGTAAGTGCATCCATTTCTACTTTCAAATGTTTCCATTGTTTGTGCCAGTAGCTTTGCAGTTGAATCATGTACTCTACATAGTGCACTATACTGGTTGTTTGATAACTATAAACATCAACGTATTGAAAAGCAGCATAACGTCGCTCTCTGTTGGCTCTTACAGATCATTAAAAAAAATCATGTAACAATACTCATCTGAAACATAATCATCTCCTTTGCGATAGCTGTATTTATTCTCATTGCAGTACTTAGTTAACATTATTTACCAACAACGTCAATTTACCTGTATTAATAATTAAGTCAAGCTAACTTTGCTTCAATAATAATAGTGTAATCATTACAGAGCAAGGTGCTACAAAAAACAATCAAGATGCCACTTTGGTATATAAGTCACTTCCTATTTTTATAGCTGTTCGGTTAAAAACCCTAAGCTACACTTTTTTTAAGTTACACCCATATAATTTAAAGATATAAAAACATAATTATATTCCACCATGCTCTGTCAGAATAAAATGCATTTACTAAAAATACAATGCTGCAGTACTGAGATGATGGAGCCTATGAGATTTAATGAACCTAATGGAAGGACTTGTATTAAATTCTTACAGTGTAATACTTCCGTAAAAATTTTCATTTGCCACTGTACATAACTCACACAGTGCTAATAATGGAAGCAGGATGTAAATCGTGTTTTGAAACCATTTTCCATGAGGCAGATATAGAAAGAGAATAAGTAGCCTTATTAAATTTCTGCAATGAGCACAAAATACTCAGTGTTCCATCTTTTACCAATTATACTGTTCTGGTTGTCCGGCAGATTTTCACTGAAAGCATATTGTTGTTTGTTGGTTAATAACTTATATAACTGCTCTTTGTGCTTGTTTTTTATATTTGGCATATATAAATATATATATTTTAGTTTTGAAACAAATGTACAGAAAATTAGAATCAACCCATCCCATGCACTTTAGGGAACAGTTCATCATAAAGCCATCATGATTAAAAAGCCTTACACAAAACCTCATCCCGTAAGTTAAATATTTGCACACATCATTATGTTAAACATATGGAATCAGTGTAACTCTTTAACAAGTGCAAGGCCAGATTAAGTGTTGAACAAGTTGTTCTGCAAATAGCAGTAACTTCCATTTTTGTTTACACTGCTGGTACTTTTTTTTGTTGTTGCTTTTAACTTCACAAATGTGCACTTTTCTTTACAAATAATGGAATTTTGGTTGGGCCATTTATTGCTGGGACTGGCTGAACCACGAAAAGCATTATAAATTCCTGCTCTGCTCTGCTAAAATTGTTCGCTATTGCAGGAATGCAAAGATAATCCCCAGGCTTCTCTTCTCCACTACAAACCATCTTGTGAAAACCTTCTTCTCTACCTCCTTCAACCTCACCCCAACAATAAGTGCAAGGAGCTCAGACGCTTCTTTGTCAATAATCTTGTAACCATCTCATCAGCTACATGTGTTCCTTCTCTTCTTCTAATTCAACAAGTCAACCTTCCTCTAAGTTTTCCCCTGCCCCTCGCTCTAGTCCTGAACTTGCATCTTTCTATGGTTTCTCCCCCATCTTCCCTCATGCTCACTGCAAGCTCATCTTGTCCACAAGACCCATCCCCTGCTGCTTTGAAACTATTCCTGCCAAATTGCTGACCACCTAACTTCTCTGCCTAGTCCTCATGAAAGCTGATAATGTTAATGTTTTCCTTTCAGGGACTGTCTCCCTCCCTTACAAATTTGTCATTATTACCACATCCTCAAAAAACCTATCCTTGGCACCTCTGCCTTTGCAAGCTAGCACCCCATGTCCAATCCCCCTTTCCTCTCCAATGGCCTTCAATATGTTGTCATCTCCCAAATCTGTGCCCAAGTTTCCCCTAACTCCTATGTTTGAACCTGATGCCACAGTACTGAAATGGCCTTTACTAAAGCCACAAATGACATCCTATATAAATGTGACCATGGTAAACTATCTAACCCTCCTCATTCTTCTTGACCTGTCTGCAGCCTTTGGCGTGGTTGACCATACCATCCTCCACCAATTGTCTCTCCATCTTCATCCAGTTTGCCTCATCTGGTTCCATTCTTATCTATCCAACCATAAGCTTAGAATTACCTGTAATTGGTTCTTTTCCTCTTCCCTTACTATAATCTGTGGTGTCCCCCAAGGATTTATCCTTATACTCTTTCTATTTATCATTGACATGCTGCCTCTAGGCAACATCGTCTGAATACTCAATGTCAAGTTCTACATGTCAAGCTGTTCACTACAGCAGGTGGTCAGGGAACCAACAAGAGGGAAAAACATACTTGACCTTGTCTTCACCAACCTGCCTGCCACAGATGCATCTGTCCATGACAGTATCAGTAGAAGTGACCACCACACAATCATTGTGGAGACGAAGTCCTGCCATCACTTTGAGGATACCCTCCATCGTGTTGTGTGGCCACCGTGCTAAATGGGATAGGTTTCGAACAGATCTAGCAGCTCCAGACTGGGCATCCATGAGGTGCTGTGGGCCATCAGCAGCAGCAGAATTGTACTCGAACACAATCTGTAACCTCATGGCCGGGCATATCCCCCACTCTACCATTACCATCAGGCCAGGGGATCAACCCTGGTTCAATGAAGAGTGCAGAAGGACATGTCAGGAGCAGCACCTAGCATTCCTAATAATGAGGTGTCAACCTGGTGAAGCCATAAAACAGCACTACTTGAGTGCCAAACAGCATAAGCAACAAGCAATAGACAGAGCTAAGTGATCCCACAACCAACAGATCAGATCTAAGCTCTGAGAGTCCTGCCACATTCAGTCATGAATGGTGATGGACCATTAAACAACTCACTGGAGGAGGTGGCTCCACAAATATCCACATCCTCAAAGATGGAGGAGCCCAGCACAGCAGTGCAAAAGATAAGGCTGAAGCATTTGCTACAATCTTCAGCCAGAAGTGGCGAGTGGATGATCCATCTTGGCCTCCTCAGGAGGTCCCAGCATCATAGGTGCCAGTCTTCAGCCAATTCAATTCACTCCACATGATATTAAGAAATGGCTGAAGACACTGGATAATGCAAAAACTATGGGTCCTGACAATATTCTGGCAATAGTACTGAAGACTTGTGCTTCAGAACTTGTTGTGCCCCTAGCCAAGCTGTTCCAGTACAGCTGTAACACTGGCATCTACCCAGCTATGTGGAAAATTGTCCAGTTATGTCCTGTACACGAAAAACAGGACATATCCAGCCCGGCCAATTACTGCCCCATCAGTCTACGCTCCATCATCAATAAAGTAATAGAAGTGGTCATCAACAGTGCTCTCGAGTGGCACTTGCTTAGCAACAGCCTTCTCACTGATGCCCAGTTTGGGTTCCACCAGGGCCACTCAGCTCCTGATCTCGTTACAGCTTTGAGTCAAACATGGACAAAAGAACTGAACTCCCGAGGTGAGGTGAGAGTGACTGCCCTTGACAGCAAGGCAACATTTGACCAAGTGTGGCATCAAGGAGCCCTAGCAAAACTGGAGTCAATGGGAATCAGGGGGAAAACTCTCCGCTGGTTGGAGTCATACCTAGCACAAAGGAAGATGGTTGTGGTTGTTGGAGGTCAGTCATCTCAGCTCCAGGATATCACTGCAGTAGTTCCTCAGTGTAGTGTCCTAGGCCCAAACATCTTCAGCTGCTTCATCAATGATCTTCCTTCCATCATAAAGTTAGAAATGGGGATGTTCACTGATGAATGCACAATGTTCAGTACCATTCGCGACTCCTCAGATACTGAAGCAGTCCATGTCCAAATGCAGCAAGACCTGGACAACATCTAGGCTTGGGCTGACAAGTGGCAAATAATAGGTCAGGTGTCAGGCAATGGCCATCTCCAATAAGACAGAATCCGCCCATCACCCTTTGTTGTTCAATGGAATTAGCGCCATTGAATCCGCAATTATCAAAATCCCAGGGATTACCATTGATCAGAAACTGAACTGGACCAGCCATATAAATACTATGGCTACAAGAGCAGGTCAGAGGCTAGGAATTGTGCAGTGAGTAACTCGCCTCCTGACTCTCCGAAGTCTGTCCACCATCTGTACGGCACAAGTCAGGAGTGTGTTGGAATACTCCCCACTTGCGTAGATGAGTGCAGCTTCTGCAACACTGAAGAAGCTGGACACTGTCCAGGACAAAGCAGTCCGGTTGATTGGCACCATATCCACAAACATTCACTCCCTCCACCACTGACTCACAGTAGCAGCAGTGTGTACCATCTACAAGATGCACTGCAGGAATTCACCAAGGCTCCTTAGACAGCATCTTCCAAACCTGTGACTACTACCATCTAGAAGGACAAGGGCAGCAGATAGATGGGAACACCACCACCTGGAAGTTCCCTTCCAAGTCACTCACCATCCTGACTTGGAAATATATCTCTGTTCCTTCACTGTTGCTGGGTCAAAATCCTCGCTTCCTAACAGCACTGTGGGTATACCTACACCACATGGACTACAGCGGTTCAAGAAGGCAGCTCACCACCACCTACTCAGGGCAACTAGGGATGGGCAATAAATGTTAGCCCAGCCAGCGAAGCCCACATCCCCGAATGATTTTTAAAAAATGTACAGACATCACCCAGCTCTATCTTAACACCATCTACCACCATCCAGTGCCTCTGATTTATTGCACTGCTTGCCCATCACCTAGTCATGGATGGGAAAAATTGTCTCCTACTAAATATTGGAAAAAATAAATCCATTGCCTGGTGCCTCTACAAACTTTATTCCCAGCTATCGAGTCCATCCCTCTCCCTGGTCACTGTCTGAAGCTGAATCAGACTGCTTGTATCCTTGGTATGCTATTTGATCCTAAGATGAGCTTTTGACTACTTAACTGCTCCATCATTTCTAGCTCTGTAATCTTTCCCATGTCCACCTCTGTTTCACTTTGTTGCTGAAACCCTCACCCAGGCCATTTTTACCTCTTAACTTGCCTATTCCAATATTCCGCTGGCCAGCCTTCAATTTTCTGCCCTTAAAAAACTTGAACCCATCCAAAACCCGTTGCTGGTATCCAACCCACACCAAGCCCCTTTTACCCATCGCTCCTCTTCTTGCTGACCAACATTGACTCCTGGTCCAGTAAAGCCTCAATTTAAAATTCTCATCCTTGTTTTCAAATGCCTTCACAACCTCATCCCTCCCTATCTCTCTAACCTCCTCCAGCTCTACGACCCTTTGAGATTTCTACGCTCCTCTAATTCTTATCTCTTGCTCCTCCCCGATTTTATTTGCTCTATCATTGGTGGTTTTTCCTTCAGCTGCAGGAACCTAAACTCTGGAATTTCCTCCCCAATCTCCTCTGCTTCTCCGCCTGCCTCTTCTCCTTTGACATATATCCAGAAACCTATTTCTTTAACCCTAATTGTCTTGGATAAATACAGCATTCAGAACTGCTCCTTCTGTGGCTTGCATTTTGTTTGACAACACCCCTATGAAGCAATTTGGAAAGCTTTACTATGTTAAAGATTCTATATAAATGCAAGTTCTTTTTATTTCTACTTCTAATGCTTAGCATGCTTCTCTAGGTTGATACCTCCCTTAAGCTATGCCTGATTCATCTTCTTGGCATGTCCTTTTATATTTAAAATTTAACCAGTTTTGGTCTCCCTGCCTGAAGGTGATTCAGGAATACGGATGTGCTGGGCCATAAACTTACAGATTGTGATCCTAAACAGTCCTGCTGCTGCTCATGGCTCATATTGCCTCTTGGATGCCCAGGTTTTGGGTGCTGTATTTATCCTTAGCTTATCCCAAACATCACAGCTAAAGTGCAACACTACACAATAGAGGATGTCCTCATTGTTAGGATAAGACTTTAGCTTCATAGATTGCCAACCCAATCAGAGCCATCATGGATCTGTGCTGGGCAGGTTGGTGAGTATGAGGTTGAGTAGGTTGTCTCCTCGTGTCGAATCCCTCAACACATTACGCAGTCCAATATGACAGCTTCTTCCAGAGCAGAGCCAGCTTGGTCAGTGGATGTACAAGCTAGCCACTATTGGTGGTAGAAACTAATGTTCTTCACCCATGGCACTTTGTGGAAGTTGTTTGCATCTGATGGGAATGATAGACCACTTTAAATGATCACATAAAATGGCATTGAAATCATACATAGGTCAGACTGGATAAAGATTACAAACTCCCTGAAAAATATTGGTGAATCCAGTTTCATGTGACTATTGTAACCTCCTTGGTTATTGTTCTGGAAGTGAATCATAAATTACCAGATCAAGTAAATACAGTTCCACAACATGTCATTCATGAATTACAGCCTTGGTTTAAACATGGACAAAAGAGCTGAACTCCAGAGGTGAGGTGAGAGTGACGGCCCTTGACATCGAGGCAGCTTTTGACTGAGTGTGGCATCAAGGAGCCCTAGCAAAACTGGAGTCAATGGGAACCGGGGTTGGGGGGGGTAGGGGGGGGTGGGGAACACTCTGCTGGTTGGAGTCATACCTAACAAAAAGGAAGATGGTTGTGGGTATAGGAGGTCGATCATCTCAGTTCCAGTTCATCACAGATACAAGAGCAGGAGTTCCTCAGGGTAGTGTCCTAGGCCCAACAACCTTCAGCTGCTTCATCAATTACCTTCCTTCCATCATAAGGTCAAATTGGGGATGCTCGCTGATGATTGCACAATGTTCTGCACCATTCGCAATGACCATTTCCAACAAGAGAGAATCTAATAATTGCCCCTTGATATTCAATAGCATTACCATCACTGAATCGCCCATTATAAACATCCTGGGGGTTTAATTGACCAGAAATTGAACTGGACTAGCCATATAAATACAATCACTACAAGAGCAGGTCAGAGGCTAGGAATCCTGCGGTGAGTAACTCACCTTCTGACCCTCAAAGCCTGTCCACCATCTGCAAGGCACAAATCGGGAGTGTGATGGAATACTCTCCACTTGCCTGGATGAGTGCAGCTCCAACAACACTCAAGAAGCTCAACACCAACCAGGACAAAGCACCCACTTGATTGGCACCCCACCCGCAAACATTCACTCCCTCCACCACCAACACACATTGGCAGTGGTGTGTACCATCTACAAGATGCACTGGAAGAACTCACCAAGCCTCCTTAGACAGCACCTTTCAAACCCACACCCACTATCATCTAGAAGGACAAGGGCAGCAGATAGATGGGAAGACCACCACCTGGAAGTTCCCCTCCAAGCCACTCATCATCCTGACTTGGATATTTATCGCTGTTCCTTCACTATCGCTGGGTCAATATCCTGGAACTCCTTCCTAACAGCAATGTGGGTGTACCTATACCACATGGACTGCAGCAGTTTAAGAGGGCATCTCACCATCATCTTCTAGGGATGGGCAATTAAGGCTAGCCTAGCCAGTGACGCCTACATCCCATGAATGAATAAAAGAACTCATGATCTCTGGATTTTAAGCCCATTGGCATGCCAGCCATACTATGGTAAATGTAGTTTATTTGTCACTTCCAGAATGGATTTGAGTGCTTGTGATACTCTACTCATAATACTCACAAATGAGAAAATAGGGGACACAGGTCAAAACCCAGTGAATTGCCACCCATCACTATTTCCCAGGAAGGGCATTTCTTGTTTATCAGCTTCTGGCTTTTGTAGAAATTTTGAGTCCATCTGGGCAGTCTGTAATGCATTTCCTGAGTGTTAATGTACATCAACAGCATCACCTGAAGAATGTAATTCAATAAAAATTGAAAATTGATCTAACCTCTTGATTGCACTGGATTGCATTGACCATCAGCAGTGAATCTCACCCATCTCTTAAATAGTCCTCATCCATTAATCCAGAAACCTCTTCAAAGAATTTCAATAGGGTTGTTGTACATATAGAGTTGTTATGCAGAAGTGTAGCTAAACAACGTGCTGCCTTTGAAGATATAGTTCAGCAGTAGTCCAGGCGCATGATGGGTAGAGGCAGCACAACAAAATCCAGAGCTCCTTGGATGATGAAAGAGAGAGACAGCAAGATGAAGCAAAAAAAATGGACATGTGGTAGATGTCAGATGGATAATGCAATTCTGACTCAGGTGCGATGTAGAAGGTCCAGAGAGGAATTGTGAAAGCAAATAAGAGAAGTAAAGAGACAATATGAGAAGAGGCTGGCAGCTAACATAAAGGGAATCCAAAAATCTTCTACAGGCATATTAACAGTAAAAAAGGAGGAGTTGGGCTGATAATAGATCTAAAAGGGAGGTTGAGGGCCTGGCTGAAGTGCTAAATGCGTACTTTGTATCTGCCTTTACCAAAGAAAAAGATGCTATCCACATCATGGTGGAAGAGGAGGTATTTGAGACACTTGATGGGTTTAAAATTGATAAGGAAGAGGTATTAGGTAGACTGGCTGTACTTAAATTTGATGCAAGGAGAGACACATGTATGAAAATTGTGGAGACACTGGCCAAAATTTTCCAATCCTCCTTAGATACAGGGGTGGTGACAGAACACTGAGGAATTGCAAATGTTACACGCTTATTCAAAAAAGAGTGTAAAGATAAGCCCAGCAACCACAGGCCAATCAGTTTAACCTTTATGGTGAGGAAGCTTTCAGAAAGACTGATTCAGAAAAAAAATGAATAGTCACTTGGGCAAATGGGGGCTAACTAATGAAAGCCAGCATGGATTTGTCAAGGGAAAATTGTGTTTAACTAACTTCCTTGAGCTTTCTGATGAGACAACAGAGGGTAGACGAGTGTAGTGTGGTTGATTTCACATATATGGGCATCGAAAAGACATTTGAGAAAGTGAGACACAGCAGACTTGTGAGCAAAGTTAAAGCTCTTGGAACAAAAGGGGCAGTAGCAACATGGATACAAAATTAACTGAGTGACAGGAAACAGAGAGTGATTGTGAATGGTTCTTTTTTGGACTGCAGGAAGGTTTATAGTGGGGTATCCATCGGGTCTGTGTTAGGATCCCTGCTCTCTTGATATATATTAATGACCCAGGCCATGGCATGCAGGGCAAAATTTAAAAATTTGCGGATGACGCAAAATTTGGAAGTATTATGAACTGTGAGGAGGATAGTTTTAAAATTCAAAACAACATAGACAGGCTGGTGGAATGGGTGGACAAGTGACAGATGAAATTTAATGCAAAGAGGGTGAAGTGATTCATTTTGGTAGGGATAGGTAACATAAGATAAAGATTACAATGCTAAAGTGGGCACAGGAGCAGAGGAACCTGGAGTATATGCACACAAAATGTTGAGACAGTGGTTAAAAAAGCATAGGAGATTGTTGGCTTTATAAATGAGAGCATAGAGTACAAAAGCAAAGGAAGTCATGATTGCCCTGTATGAAAGACTGATTCAGCTTCAACTAGAGCTCTTGGTGCCACACTTTAGAAAGGATATGAAGGTGCAGAAAAGATTCATGAGAATGACTCCAGGGATGAGGAACTTTAATTACATAAATAGACTGGAGAGGTTGGGGCTGTTCTCATTGGAGAAGAGAAGGCTGAGAGAAGAGCAATACTTCTTCAAGGTAGGCATTCCTTGAAGAGAAGTGGCAGTCAATTAAACACTAAGATAAAAGCAAAGAACTGCGGATGCTGGAAATCCAAAACAAAACCAAAAATACCTAGAAAAACTCAGCAGGTCTGGCAGCATCTGCGGAGAGGAACAAAGTTAACATTTCGAGTCCGAATGACTCTTCAACAGAACTAAGTAAAACTAGAAGAGAGGTGAAATATAAGCTGGTGTAAGGGGAGGCGTGGTGGGACAAGTAGAGCTGGTTAGAGGGCCAGTGCCCTTTAAACCAGCTTATATTTCACCTCTCTTCTATTTTTACTTAGTTCTGTTGAAGGGTCATTCTGACTCGAAACGTTAACTGTGTTCCTCTCCGCAGATGCTACCAGATCTGCTGAGTATTTCCTGGTATTTTTGTTTTTGTTTTGGATTTCCAGCATCCAGTTTTTTGCTTTTATCTTTTTTGCTTTTATATAGGTAGAGGGAAGCCATGAGCGGTCTGGACAAAGTAGATAGGGAGAAACAGTTCCCATGGGTGGAAGGATCGAGAACCAGAGAACCAATTTAAGGTGACCGGCAAGAGAAGCAACTGCAAAATGAGAAAATCTTTTTCACCCAGACAGCGGTTAGGATCTGGAATGTACTGCCTCACAGTGTAATGGAGGCAGATTTAATCATTGCTTTCAAAAGAGAATTGGGTGATTAACTGGAGTGGAAAAATTTGCAGGGCTGCGGAGAAAAGACAGGGGAGTGGCACGAGACAAATTGTTCTTGCAGAGAGCGGCACAGACACGACAGTGCTATAACAATTCTGTGAGGTTGTAAAATCATGTTGGCTGCTCTTTCATATCTGTGCATTCAGATGATCATTGTTAGAACCTTGCATAATACCTTTGAATCATTTTCACCCAATAAAGCTATCTATTGCATTGAATGATAGCATCGGAACAGGTTCGGCCAAAATAGTCTGTGTTGCTGTTTATGTTCCACACAATTCTCCTCCCGTTCAATTAGCCTCATCTCAGACTTTCAGTAAACATCCCTTTCTACTCTAATCTCTCATGTACTCATGTAGTTTTCCTTTTGGAAGCATCTAAGCTATTTGCCTCAGCCACTTCCTATGGCAGTGCATTCCACATTCTAACAATTCTCTGAGTAAAGCCAATTCTTCTTATTTCCCTGTTGGATTGATTAGTAAATATCTCATGTTTATAGTCCCTGATTTTGGATTCTCACACAATTGGGAACATTCTTTCCACAATCAACCCTGCCCAACCAATTCATAATTTTACAGACCTCCATTAGGTCACCTCTATTTCGCTTCTTTGCTAAAGAACAAAGCCCCAATATGTTCGTCGTTAGCATTTTTAATTGCTTTGCTGACCTGTGATGTTGCTTTTAATGATTTGTCCGCCTGTATCCCCAGATCCTTTTACTCTTCTACCTCACTCGGTTTCTTGTTTTCTAACCTGTACTTGATATTTCCTTTTCCCTGACAAAAGTGCATCACCTCATATTTATCAATGTTCAAGTTCATTTGCCACTTAACTGCCCAGTTTTTGAATGTTTTCTTGTATTTTGTTGCATATTTATCAGTGTTATTATACCCCGCAGTTTGGCAGCATCTGCAAATTTTGATGTTGATTTCCTTGCTCCTAAGTGCAAGCCATTAATGTAAATTATAAACAGTAGTGGTGGCAGCATATATTCTTGTGGAACACTGCTTTCTACCCTCCCCCAATTGGAATAACTGCACTTTAGACAATTTACTACTCATTCAGCTATTTGTCCACTGAGTGCACATGCCTTAACCATTGCCATAAGCCTACATGTGGTACCTAATTTTCAAAAGACATCTAAATCTATGAGACACACTTGTCTACTACTTCCTTATACATCTTCAAAGAATTCTATTGGGTTAATTCAGCATGCCTTAGTCTTTCAAAATTTATGATGAAAATGATTACATCGCTGTAGAGCCACTGGAGGCCAGGACTGTAATTTTTTTGTCCCTGTTGTCGTCGGGCACCATGGTAGGTGTGATCAGACAATATGGCGAGAAAGCCAAAAATCAGTTTGTGATCGTCCGCTCCACCCATCAATGGTCAAACCTTTCCCGCCATCCAACGTCAGGAATATAATTTCAAAGTTTTACATCTCATCATCTTGCCTACTTGCCACAATCATCCCCCTACGTCAAATTTACCGCCCACGTCAATGGGAAAACAGGCCAGCTCAGAGCACGTCCAGGCACGTGTGACATGCAGAATCATTAGGGTCTTGCTCACATCGGGGACATCCCAGGAGCAGAAGGTCACAGAATCACACAGTGAAGAAGTGGCCCTTCGGCCCATCAAGTCTACACCGACACGTGAGAAACACCTGACCTACCTACCTAATCCCATTTACCAGCACTTGCCCTTAGCCTTGAATATTCTGACGTGCCAAGTGCTCATCCAGGTACTTTTTAAAGGATGTGAGGCAACCCGCCTCCACCACCCTCCCAGGCAGCACATTCCAGACCGTCACCACCCTCTGGGAAAGGTTTTTCCTCACGTCCCCCCTAAACCTCCTGCCCCTCATCTTGAACTTATGCTCCCTCATGACTGACCCTTCAACTAAGAGGAACAGCTGCTCCCTATCCACCCTGTCCGTGCCCCTCATAATCTTGTACACCTCGATCAGGTCACCCCTCAGTCTTCTCTGCTCCAATGAAAACAACCCAAGTCTATCCAACCTCTCTTCATAACTTAAATGTTTCATCACAGACAACATCCTGGTGAATCTCCTCTGCACTCCCTCCAGTGCAATCACATCCTTCCTATATTGCAGCCACCAGAACTGTACACAGTACTCCAGCTGTGGCCTCACCAAGATTATATACAACTCCAACATGACCCCCCTACTTTTGTAATCTATGCCTCAATTGATAAAGGCGAGGGTCTCATATGCCTTTTTCACCACCCCACTAATATGCCCCTCTGCCTGGGGCCCTATAACTACCGGGCCCTGGAGGAACAGGTGCATTGCATGCTGGGTGTATTCTTATTGATATGACACTACTGGCCATGGGCTGTTACAAGTGATCGTCAAGGGGGTGAGAGGAAAGTCCAGCTGTGAGTGGGAGAGGAAGGTGTACTGGAGCAGGAAGTGGTGATGGGAGACGAAGGTCTAGGTTTGACTGGGAGAGGAAGGTGTAGCTGGTGGGGCAGGGGGGTTTGGTAGAGTGAGGTTGGGAAGGGGGGAATGAAGGTATCAGGAGGGTGATGTTGGGGGGGATGGAGTACAGAGGAGGAGGGAGTAAAGAGGGAATGTGGCAACTGGGGAGCTAAGTATAAGGGGGAGGAAGGTGTAAGGGAAGGAGTTCGAAGGTGGAAAGAATTTGTGGAGGGGGGATGTTCAGAGGGGTTAGGGATTTCGGAGATGGGAAGGAGTCCAAGAACAGGAGGGAGTATGGATGGAGGAGGGAGTAAGGGCAAGGGATGTCCAGGTGAACGTGCAAGGGAGGGGTCTGTGGAGTCAGTGAATGAACTGAGGATTGGCCTGCTAGGAGGGAATGGTGAGTTTGAGAGGGGGCAGAGTGATCTGAAAGCATGGGAGGCTGAGGGTGCGATGGTAATGGTAGAAGGAACGGCAAGGATGGTTGGTGGGGACTCGGAAACAGACATAGACCCTTGGGGTGGGAAGGAGGAGGTTGGGAGGTCAATGTGGATGGGTGTTGGATTTTAGGGAAGGTAGGGAATGTACACATTCACCTGGACATTCTGGAAAGAAAAGGGTTCTGGTTGGTAGGTGATGGTTGGAGGTGGAGAGTGATGCTGAGGGGTCAACAGTGATAGAGGAAAGGACATGGGTGACTGGTGGAGAGGAAAGGATGGGGGAGTTGAGAAGAAACCTTACTAAGACCATGTTTTTGAAATTGAAAGTGAGTGGAGCCTTTTTGGTGGGCACAGATACTGCATGGGAGTGTGATCAGTGGGTGGGCAGAGATACAGATCAGCTCAGATGGACAACTGAAAGAGAACCCCAGCAGGCAGCACTGGAAATGCCCGGGACATTGAGATGTGTGTGATGGGGAAGAGTCCTGTGTGCATGGAAGAATGCTTGCACTAGGCTCCGAAAGAGCCTGCAACCCACACATACTTCTCCTTCCAGAATCACTCGTGGTCCAGCTGCGTGCAGCTAGTGGTGGTGGGGGACACAGGGGGAGATGCAGGGGAGGACCCACGAGGCCTGGAAAGACACCATCACACATTACTCAGTAAAAGTGAATATATTTTCAGATTATAAAGTGACAAAATGTATTAACTCGTACAGCCACTTGTAAGCGGAAATTCTTAACTTTTCTAGGCCTACCACTTCTTCTAGGTGCTGCCTTGACATCCGCAGCAGGGGTGGAGACAACCTGTGCAATGGTTGGCCCTGTTGCCTCTGGTGACATTGGTTTGGGTGCAGCTTCCAGCAGCCTCCTGGAGAGTGCTAGCTCTGTGCAAGGGCAGCCTTTAAATACGGTGCCTGGATTACTGAAGGCCTAAATTGGCAGCAGGGTGGCTGAATCTGAGGCCACTCCACCAGCGACCCAGCGTGTTTCCTGGGAATGCATAATTAATGAGGCAGGACGTGCCGGGAATGGGACGATACAGCACGAAGAGCTCCAAGCGTAGCCGATGGTTAAAAAGTCCTTTTTCCTGCCCGCTACTGCACTCCATGCAAAGCTGGGACAATTCCACCCATGTTCCTGAAATTTATGCTCATGTGTATTTTTCAGAAATATTTTTGAGCTCTATTTGCCTTAAGGCAAATTTTATTCTAAAGCATTTCAATTCCAGTAATCTTATGTTTGAGGTGGTCCCAAAACCTATCTGCAAATCATGATACATCACTTGCCAATGGCCCAGGACCATTTATGCTTGCTCCAGGAACAGAGGGCAGAGCCATCAGCTTGCACAGGCTATCTCCACCCCTCCTGCGGATGTCAGGCAGAGCCATCTATAATCAGGATCAAGGATACCTGCAGCTAATTTACAACATAGGGATGGCATTGCCAGTGGTTGGGCATAGTCACCAGTGCTCTTAATATTCCCAGCTAATGCTATATCATCCAGCGTTACACTGCCCACACATAGGTTAGCGGGTGATTAATGAGTTGGTAACCATTGCCAACACTTTCAGCTCCTTTCCCACTGAACGCATGAAACTACTGTCCAATGTTGTCACACTGGTGCATTTCACAGGAACAGAAGTCATGAATGGTTAACATGTGCCCAACCTTAAGGCCATTGTTTTGGCAGAATAAATCAAATTCTGCTCTTACATAACTTTCTGGGATTTTCATTCATATCTTGGACATAGTGAGACAAAAGTGTTTAGCCCTTAAGCAACCACAGTGATTGCAATGTGAGATTACGCCTCACCCATATCTTCAGTTACAGTAAACACTGGGTTTTCCAATATGGCAGCGGTGGCCAACTATATGGACCACTTGATGATACTGCAACGATGATGCAGTGCCTGATGGCAGATGTTGCCACACAAGCAGAAGCAGAAGTCACACAATGTCTGAATTCTGCTGTGAGCTCAGAATGAAGTCACGCAATCTCAGTTTATTGTCATGCAGGTTCAGACTGCTGTCATCATGGTTGCAGATAATAGTGTTCAAAGGGGCTTGGAGGACCTCGCAGCAGCCCAGGAATCCCAATAATCTGTCCAGCAACAGGTTACATGATTACTGAGATGCCACCTGCTGCCCTCTCTCAGGATGACAACATTTGTCCTCCAAAGATTGCCACTCAGCTAGCGACCTTGCTGAATGGTCTGTTAGCCAATTAGGCCATGCTGCTGCTGCGCAGGCTGAGTTGGTGCAGTCTGAAACTGGTTCTTCAGGGACATCATCCAAGATCATCTGCAGACTCCCCACTGAAAGTCAGCAGCCTTCCACCAACCATGCGCCAGACGTTGGGGTACCACTCACTGCACAGGAACGCTCGGAAAGGAAAACAGGCACTAAGAGAATGCACAAGCTGGATAGTTGAACTTTGTACAGTATATTGGATAGTCTGGTTTATGAATTTGGATTGACACGTTTGTTTTGTTGTGGCTTTTATTTTAGCATTGTGGCCAAAAGGATGTGGTGATGGTCAGTGACAGAGTGAATAGAAGGGGAGGTATTTAATGGAGGCAACAGGAGTCCCATCTGCTGGCTGGGAAGCTGGTGAATGCCCCCATGTTGCCTCTTTTTGGGAAGGCAGTCGAATTAAGTGTGAATTAGGGCAGGTCTTCCCAGGGTTCAAGGACCCCAGGAGTGAAAGCTCCACCCGCCAAGAGCTATTGGCCAATCAGAGAGGCTGGCAGCTCTTCATTGCCTTGCAGTGCCACCAGGGATTCAATGGCTGCTGCCTGCATTACACCCATCTGAGGCTTAAGATCGCTGAAGGACCCAGGCCCCAGATGAGTGATGGCAGAGGGGAGTTGCAGGTGGGGGAGAGGACTCGGAAAGGGTGTCAGCAGCAAGGGCTGGAGGCCAGCTCTCTGCAGTCCCTCCTGCCCAATGTTGACTTCTTCGATCAGACACTGAGTGCCTTTGAATGAGGGACCACCCTTGAGAGCTCACAACCAAAGTGTTTGCTTTTCAGGCTTCCCACATGGTGAGTGGCTAAAAATCAGCAGTGGTGGGATGAGGCCCTTAGGTGGACTTTCCCACTATGGGCTTAATGGGGTCAGTGGTGGGAAGATGTCAGAGTTCCCACTCGCTACCCTCTCATCTAATTAAATGTCCTCTGCCACCAAACTCATCGCTTGGTAGGGCATTAAATTCCCCCCAAAGTGTGAGGATCTTGGTGAACGGGGAGTTGAAGCTGTGTTCATTAGTACCATGATCAGTGAGTCAACTGCAGACAGTCTGGCCAGAAAGGAGCTGTGTTGGTCACCTCCTCCATTGCTCCTCCTCCTCCTCCTCCTCACTGTATACTTGGGGAGCAAGAATTGTGCACTCATGACAGTGAGGTAATGCAGGATCCAGTAGACCAGGACGTACCGAGTATTGTTTGCCGAGGTTCCTGCAACCACCCCCCAACAATAAAGTCAATGGTGAACTCACTCCCACCCTGTTGAGTTGTCCCACAGTTAATTAACACTTGGAGCAGCAAGACTTCCACCCCTACCTTGGGAGAAAGCCCTGCCTCCAAGAGCTGCTGGCCAATTAAATGGTTGCCAGTTCTCTGGCCCCAGCAGCGCCACTGAGAGTGGTGGCCATGGCTGGTAATACATCCAGTCCTCAGCAAAGATCATCACTGGAGCTGGATGGAAAGGCGATTTGGGTTTTTTTGGTGGTGCCAGGATAGGGTCACTTGAAATATCACTTGCTCAATCCAACTCGAAAAGACCCTGATGCATAGAAATTCATGGCCATTGTCACCTTCACAGCCGCTGGCAGTGCTGCCCTTGCCCTACTCTGAGGCTGCAGTTCTGATTTCAGTGAACGCCTCCTAAGTGAAGCAGAGATGTCTCACACTCATTGTTCCTCGCTGAATCTGAAATGGGAACATTCCTTCCTGAAGACCCTGGGTGGAAGTGGCCTCCTTCTTCTGAGAGCCCTTCTCCCTACTGTTCCCCTTCTCCCTCTTTGAGCAGCTTGCCCTCCTCTGTGTTGTCTCTGCTTATTCTCCCTGCCATATTGAAGACCAAGGGGATAAAAGCTAGTGCACTCTGGTCCAGGAGCAGGTGGTCTGAGCATAGCCCACGAAGTCAGAACCTTCACCACGTGCCACGCCAATCCTGTCAACTTCAGCAATTTCAAATAGCAATACAAACACCAAAAGCTCCTACCAACTCAGCAACAACTGTTAGAAATCAATCAGAAACAAACCTGAAATTAGTTAATGATCCATTTATTAGAGCTCGTGATGTGTCTTTCCTGCTGCTGAGTGCATGTTCGCTGTTTGAGATTAAGTGGAGGGTTTAGTTGGAGTGCTTAGGTTGAAAATGGTGCTTCTGACATCGTTCCCCTTTTATAGTTATCACACATTGCACTCTCCATTGAATTACAGTCCTTACAGCAAGCAGTCCATAGTTGCTTCCACCTTCCAATGGACTCCTGGATCCCTATTTCACCGAGTAGTAATTTCGAGCGGCCATTTCCAGGCATTTCCCTCAGCTTTTGGAGGGTTTTTTAAAGCCACCGCTATCAGTAAAGCTGTTCCTAAGTTTTGACTCACACCAGCCATGCCAGAACAAATCTTTTAGAACCCGTAGAAGGCCACAGGATGTGTTTTTCAGCTTTTGTACCTGGCTGTGGTATCTCACAAAGTCTCTCAACTGACCACACAGAACCCTTGTTGTCTGCCTATGATATTCGTTGATTTATAGGAGAGCCTGTAACCTGATTTCAAAAAGGTTTCCTCTGCCCTCTTCCCCATTGCACCTTGAAACTCTTTAACCTTGAATCCAGGTAGAAATGTTAATTAGCGTATCCTTGATTCCAACTCCCTCTCATCTTAAAAGTAGATGGACCATTTGCAACACAGCTGTTTACAACCCGGTACTTTCAACACCTTTGTAGGACTTTGGGAGGCTTAGGCCTGAACTTTTGCCATGGCTGATGGGTAATGGGTTGACATGAGTTAGCACTAAGTTGGCAAAGGGGCTGTAAAGGACCATGGAGTGGGTAGAGGGGTATAGGATGGCACAGACAGTATGTGGTGCCATGGGCAGTGGGCAGAGGGGTATAAGGGTTAAAAGGGGGCCTGAGGGGTTGGGTAAATGGGCATAGGATGGCATGGAGGGTATGAGGGTCATTTGGGGTGGGTGAGTGGCATGAGTTGGGGTAGGTTTGCATGGAAGGGGCATGGGGAGTCTGTGAGGAGGGGCGTGGTGAGAGCTGGAGCTTCTATGTTTTAATCATTTTTGAAAATATATCTTCAACAAAGTGCCAGGGCAGGCCACCGTAGCAGGCCCTCTGCCCAGCACACCTCTGCACACGGCGGCCTCCACACTCATTCCTGGAGCTGTGGGCCCGACCTCTAATACATGCCACCCCTGCCCTCTCCTGGCCCAACCCACCCCCCACCCCTGCCAACCCCCATCCCACCCCAGAATGAAAATCCCAACTTCCGGGCCTCTTCATCCCAGGTTGGGTTATGGAGCTGGGAAATGTCCATTTCTGCCCTCCTGATTGGAGAGCGAAAATCCGGGCCTTAGGGCTCATGGTGAACTAAGAGAGTGCTTCCATTGCCTCTGAGCATAAATACCTTGTACCTGCTTTGCAGTAAAACAATCTAAGATTTACTTTGATCTCTAGCAATGAAACCACCCATGCTTATTGTCAGAAAGACTGCAGAACAGGTCACATGTTTAAATTTAAAGCAACAGTCCCAAAGTACAACTATGAGGTTTGTAAGATTATTACAACACCTAGAGAATGGTCCAAGTATGAACTTTACCATATCTTTTGTGTGGCCGCTGGGTGATCGTATTCAGCTCTTTAGCATGAGTTTTTGAGGGACGAGTAGAAAAGTGGGTTCTGGTGGAGAGCTTGACTCTACATGATGGTGTAAGGCAGGTGGTGGGGAGTCGGCAGTCTTTTTTACATCTCTCGTAAAGTCAATGGAAATAAATATTGTGAGAAATGTCTATTGCTGACTTGCTATTGCTGGTTTTGTGCATTCATACAAGATTTTACCACAGTGGACATATCCCAACATAAGTCGTATTGCTGTTCTGGTTGTTCCTTCTTTGCATAAATGTCCATTTGGTTTTGTGGTCACTTAGATGCATAATATAGACTCTTGGGGTCAGATATGAAGTTTAAATCAGTGGTCCTATTATTTGCATAGGTATCATATTGCAGAGACACATCAGTCTTGCTGTTCTGATTCAAGCAGCGAGGTAAAAGCACTGAGACCAGCCCTTTAAAATATCCACATCCATAAATTCTAAGACCTCAAAATGCTGCTTTAATAAGGTTGAAAATACAAATCTATTTTTATGCTGAAATTTTATTTTTGTCTGTCCGGGTTATTCGAAAAATCACCCAGCATGTCAACTGATGTTTACTGGGTGATGTGCCATCGAGTATGCAATGAATTGGCTTGACTCCGATCTGTGGTGTAAACCAATTTAATGTTCACCCAACAGCAAAGTAGATGCATGGGATAAAATAAGTCTTTGCTTTGTTAAGCTTATCCATCAACGCTACGGCAGGAATCTTCTGGCCCTGTTGGTGTCGGGTGTCATGGCGAGAGGAGGGGGACAAAATGGGGAGAAGGCCAAAAATTGGTTTCACGCTGTCCAATTTGTGATCGTCCGATTCACCCGTCAGTGGCGGGCTGCCTTTCCGACCACCGCACGTCAGGAACCTAATTTCAGTACTTTAGCATCCCATTATAAGCCCTGCTTGTCGGAATTGTCCCCCCACACTGGATAACCCAGGCACCACGCCGATGTGTTTCACACAACTGGACGTAAGCAACGTGCACTTGGCAACCTTCGCTCAGGGCACCAAGGTTTGTTCGCCTACCTTGCTTCGGGCAGCACTCACAATCATCAGCGCCAGGCCTTGTAGGCTTCACAGGCAGCACTGCATCATTGTTAGTGGGGCTCACGGGGAGGCCTCTACCTGCCAGACCAGCTGTAAGGCTCGGGCTTGCTTGAGGAAGGGAGAAAAGCGGCCTCAGGAAAGAGAAGAGGCTGTGAGGGCTGTACTGGGTGGGGGGGGGGGGGCCTTTATCCCAGGGTGTGTGCGGGGGCACAAGTTGATCAATGTAAGTGGCCTCAAGGTAGTGAGAGCTGAGGAGGCAGCCTCCAGAGCAGATGAGGCCAGATGGAGATGTGAGGTGGTGGGTGAGATAGTGAGTGGTGATGTCCCTTCAGCTGACAGTGAGTGAAATGCCAGTGAATGTGTGATGGGCTTGTGAGTGTGTGAGTTCAGAGTGATGAGATTGTTGCCTTACCCTTGTGGCACAGAATGAGATCATTCATCCGTTTTCTGCACCGGATGGCCGACCTCTTGTGTGCAGCATTGGCACTGACCCCCTCTGCCACTGCCTCCAAAGCCGGAGTGGTGAGACTGATGGGCCTCCTGTGGCCAGAGTGGGGGGTAGGGGACATCGAGGTGGGCCTCCACAGCATCCAGAACATGCCTCAGGGATGCATCACTGAATTGGGGGTTGTACCCTTCTTGCCTTTCAGGGCCACGTCTCCTGTGCAGCAGCGCTGGGCTGGAAGCACTGAGAGATATGCATGCAGCTGCACTTAAAATATGGCGCCCGACGTGGGAAAGTGGCGATGTGATGGCGTGGTGGGCAAATGAGAGCCCACCATCCACCATCGAAACAGTGTGCTTCCCGGGAATGCATGGTTAATGAGGTGGGTTCAGGATGACATGGCGTGAAAAGCCGCCATTGCAGCCGGTGGGTAAAATGTTCTTATCCCCTCCTACTACTGCACCTAGTGCAAATCTGGAATGATTCCGCCCCGTGTCTTCGTCCGAGCCGTCCTGGGCTGCAAGCAATGAGAAGAGTGCGTGTGGCTGTAGTTGAAACATGGTGCCCTGCATGAGGGAGCGGTGAGGTCACTGCGTGGTGGGCAAATCGGAGGCCAGCCACCGGCGAGACAGCACGTTTGCTGTGGCTGCACCGTTAATGAGGTGGGAATGGGGTGATATGGCGCGAAAGCCCGCCATTCCAGCCAACGGGTAAGACAACATTTTTCTCGCCCACTACCGCACTTTGTGCAAAGCTGGGATGACCCCGCCCCACATTTCCACTTCAGAAGACATTAGGCGCAATAATTGTGTCTGCGAAGCCACCTATTCTATGAATGGAACTGAGTTCATTAACGTTAATTTACTCTTATCAGTAGCATTACCTATGCTTTCTGTCTGTGTTTAATTACTTTCAATCTTTCTGTAATCAGGCTTTTAAACAAATTCCTTCCAGTCAGAGCTTTTATTTAGTAGGTTATTTCGGCCACCACAGTTATCACTATAAAGCATTCCAACTTTGCAGATTCTGAGCAATAGGTATTGCAGTTTACAAAATGGATGAGGTGAGAACACCCCTCCTTCCAATAGCCTGCGTTGTTAAATTGTTCTCAGTTGTGAGCAGGGCTGTTGTATTGGTTGTCAGAATATCTCCGAATTGCTAATATGTATCTGCAATGGCCGTTATTCTCTAGCAGTCACTTCATTTCGTCTCTTTGTAAACATGGCCAATTTGCAATTGTCTCAATTATCACATTCCTACGGGTCATGAATAGAAAACTCTATTTGCTTTTTTGTAAAAGCACTATCAGCATGGTAGAAGTGGTTGTAAATTCTTAACATGTACGGTTTAAAATGTGTGGGGTGTATAAGGGGAGAAATTGAACTAAAAGCTTACAGAAATTCTGAAAGAAAAAAAATATTTTGGCAAGAGAACAAGTACCAGCCATGAGCAACAACACAATCTGAAAGACACTCTTAGTAACAGATAAAACTACAACACAGGATACATCTTACGCTGGTGAAAGTGAAAAAGGCATAAAGGCCTTTATTAAGAGATATTATCAAGGAAAGACATTTTCACTAGAACTGAACGTCAACGAAAATGACGAAAGAAACTGGGGAGCCAGAGAAAGGAAAACAAGTATTTGAAGAAGAAATTCTACCGCAAAAAAATTATAAAGTGGAAAATAAAAGCAGAAGGAAAATCTTCTAAATGATGGGAGCTTAAAGTTAAGCAAAATATAATAGGAGCAGAACATTCCTCACGATACAAGAAGTGCAGTTTTTCAGAGGCTAGAGAAACATTGCTGTAGCCGCTCGGATACAAAGGAAGCAAATCAAAATTAAGAGAGAGAAATTTCAGAAAATGCCAAAGCAAAAAGTATTTTTACTGAGAAATGAAAAAACAAAATACAGAGCAGAAACGATTTACGTCAACGTGAGGCAGAATTCCACAAACTGAACTTGGGGCAGAATTTTGCCCTTGTCGGGTGGGCTCGGCGGGAGCAGGTGGGGCCGCTTGGGAAGCTGACCGCCGCCCGCGATCGGGGCCGGACAGTGATTTCATGCTGGCGGGACAATCAAGGCCCGCCCAGCGTGAAATGCAAGTGGCAGTGCTCAATGCTGCCTGCCTGGGGCGGTGGGGGGTGGGGGGTGGGGGGAGGGAGGAGGGCAAGCGGGATGAGCACGGACTTTGTGCGAATGAGTTGCCTCAGGGAGATGAAGGGTTTTCTGGGAAAAATAATGAAGATTTTAAAAGATGTTATAAGGCATGTCCTGTCATGTGACTCCGTCACATGAGTAGGGACATGTTATAAATGACATTTTAAAAAGTTTTATTTCATTTTTATTCGATGTTACAAACCTCATCCCGCCCGTGGATGAGGCTTCAAAAGAAAGCAAAGGCCACTGCCTGCCAACCGTAAGGTGGGACGGGCAGTGAATAATTTGTTTCGATTATCTTGTTAATGGCCTTAACTGGCCTTTTAATTGTCAGTTGGCGTGCTGCCGATTCCTGCGCTCACGCACGCCGACTGAAGTATCACACGACTGCGCGTTGAAGTCGGGAGGTTCGCCCGATCTCAACGTGTGTCACCTTATGCTTGAGTGGGTCGGGTGCGCACCCACCCACCCGCCAAGGCAAAAATTCTGTCCTTATTTGTATGCATAATTGGCATTTGTCAAAAAAAAAATCAGGACATGCAAATCTCCTCAATTATTTGCATTGCATCCAATTTGTGATGGCTGAAATGCCACTTGTCTGATTACTATACCTCCACCCCCCCACCCCCCCTCCCCTCCCCCACCCCCCCCCACCCCCCCCCCCCCCCCCCCCCCCCCCCCCCCCGCCCCCCACCCCCGACCATGCATGAGGCAAGGCAAAGCAACTTTCCTGCATTTATGTTAATTTAGACTGAAAATGCCTGGTGTGGCAGTAACTGACATCAGTGCTGGTGTTTTGTTGCAATTTGTTAAAAAAAAACTTCTCCTTATTGAGAGCTGCTCCTTCATGGCTTCATGGATTTTAAACTAAAGAGAGACATAAAGAAGAAAGAAATCCTCTAACACAACTTTTCCCCCTTTTTGTTCGCTGTTTTATCCAGGTTGCACATTCTCTACAAAGGTTCTTAGGAATTTTTAGTGCCTTGTTCATCCACAGTCATCGCCACAAATATCTACAAGGTGGGCAATAGATTAGGATGCATTTTCTAAGTATCTTATTGCCATTGTTATGTGGAAATTCGATTCTGGAATAGCCCATCAGCTTCCTTCTCCACTTAACAGAAGCCAGCTACCGGACAGATTTCCCTGTTTGAAATGTTTAGCTGCAAATCTAATGTGTAGTTTCAGCTGAAGTTGATGTTTGCCCAGGATACATCATGACTTCCAGAATACATGGAATAAACTACGAGATCACAAACCATCTGGCTATGATTTCCTTTCATTCGTCCAAACAGCTGAAATTTCAATATTTTGCGATGATTGAGCAAGGATGTTAATAGAATCCAGCTCTCCAATCAAACCTTTAGTTAAATGTTTATGCTTGCACAATTTTGTAGAAATGAATGGATTGACAGTTTTAGAAGTTTAATTCACATTATGGTGGATGGATTAATGGGAACGTTCAGATTCAGTTTTGGAGGATCCGAGCAGTGATGACCCAGTCGAATTGGAAATCTGAATATTCAGATCAGATAAACACTCTTTGGTTTTCCGTTAGGAATTCAGAGAAATACTCAGTACAAATTGTGATGGTGCTTAAAGATGTTTTGCAGACATTATATAGTACAGTTTCACCTGCACTAAGGAGCATGGGTAAGAATATCTGCTGTTATGATTTTAGGATTTTTTTGTTCCTTATGTCTGGTGAAATTATTGTAATAGAGTTCCTACATATTGCTAGTGCTTGGCTAATGAGTCTGTATGAATTGGCAGTGTTATGATCCCAGCTGAGGTTACAACTGAACAAGCCTGATTCCAGGGTGGAATCAAGCTTGATAGATCCTAACTTTTATTTGTTTGTTTACATACATGGAGAGGGGCTACTGAACAGAGCCACTGGAGTCAGCTAATGAACTTTTAACAAAAGCACAAAACATTTATTAAATAAGGAAATATGAATGATATTACAATACCCCTTCACCCACAACTATACCTTTACAGTTATATACAGACTTATAAGGATAATGCAAGTTACAAAAGCTATCTTATACTCTAATGTCCACAGTAAGTACACAGTCCATGTACCAATAGGCACCCTGTGGTCAGACAAACCACACTCTGAAACCAAGTGACAATGCCACCCCAGACAGAAGCTATGCATTTCTCCTCAACTCCCCCCAGATGTTTGTTACACTGTGAGCCAACCAGCCTCACTGAATTTCATCTTCCACACCAGGGTTTCCAATCTCCACTTTCCAAGAACTCACCTTGGAATCTTCTCTCAAACTGACGCTTTCTCTCAGACGCCTTCTGCAAGGGTTCACCTCCAGGGTCTCAAACTCTCCTTCTAATGTTCCTCTCCCCTGCATCACCACATGCATTCAAGATTTCTTCCATGCACACTCTCTCACTGACTCAACTGTCAGCAGTATACTATTACTTCACATGTCCATAACAAAGAGTTACAGCCCCTCAGTTGCCTCTTTGGACCTTCTGACTTCTCACAAACCTTTACATTGCTTTGACGCTGCTTCCCATAGCTTGGAGCTTTAAGCTTGAAGCTTGGAGCCTTTCTTTCTGCCCCTCACTCTTAACCTCACTTAACAGGACCTTTTCCAGGTTCCTGTCCTCCCTTTGACTAGAAGGTCTGCTTGGCACTTTCTCCTGTTTCACTCCTCTGGATTTGGGGTCTTTCTTCTTTAGCTTGAGACTTTCTATCTATCCCTTTTGCTCCAGTCTCTCTCTCTGGCAGCTACTTTCAACCAACTTTAGCTTGGGGCTGGCTATCTGCCGATTCTATGTTGCTTCTGCTTGGCAGCTGAATTCAAAACTGATCTCAAAAACTGCTGTTTCTAGTTTTTTCTGTGTCTATGTGGGAGGGACCTGCCTCTATGGACACCTGTTGCATGGTAACAGCCCAGTTTTCCTACTCTTGTGTTTGCTTAATTTCTCTTAGAGTAGTAAAGTGTCATTAGAATGCAGGCACCTTTTAAAATGAAACAAAAACTCAACTTTACCTTTTCTTAATGCACCGATACAGAAATATGAATCAAACCTAAACATTAAAGCTAAAACTCATTCCTAACACTTGTTAGAAATGCTAATCAGAATAAGGTCATACCCAGCTTGCAAGCTTCCAGTGATGCATTTTAATGGTCAGGATCCTGGGCATAATTTGCCCAAAATTCTGATTTGTTCTATTGGATATTTGGCAGTGGGCAGCACATTGGTTCCATCTTTCCAATGGCATTCACAGGTTTCTTGGCCACAGGTGAAATGTCAATGCAAATTGGTTGCTTATCAGGCGTAAACTCCACTCAAATTATACTAATTTAGCAGTGGAGTAGCCTGCATCCAATTTGTAAAGGTTCACTGCCTAATTGATGGGGCCTATTTTTTTCAAGTCACTTGTCTAAAACAGGCATTAGGTTCCTTGATTATGTAAATTCATAGACCCAGTAGAGGGAATTTTCACCTGCATTGCGCCGGGAGCAGGTGGTCAGAGAGGGAATCTGGATTTTCCCACATACTGTGGAGTTTTTACTCCAAGGCATGTGATTTTTGGCTCTGACAGGTTCCCTGCATGGATGACCGATAGGCTTCGCTTCCAGGGAAAGCTCCAGAGGAGGCCACAGGGATGATTCAAGCCCCGACCCCCAACGCTGTGGAGGAGCAAGCCCCGATCCTGGGGGGGCTCTGATTATTGGGAAGGGTTCCAAACCCAAAGAGGATCAAATTCCTGGCAACCTGGGTAAGGGGTCAGATCCCCAATTCTTGTGGGGTGGGGCAGGGGTGGGATTATTGGTGGCCGGTGTGATTGGGGATGGGTGATGGATCGTGGCACTGGGAGGAAGCACTCCTGCTCCTCCTGGCCTAGGAGGAGTGCTGTGGAAGCACTTACATTCTCCCTGAAACTGTTGTTGCCTTGATGCAGCTATCAGGTTTCCCAGGGTTCGGAAAAAGCAGTTGGTTATGGTTAAGTCTGCAAAGCAGGTCAATATGAATCATCTAGCCTCATTAACATATTTAAAATGCAAGCCCACCTCCTTGGAGCAGGTTGGCTGCCCACCCCTTCTCCTGCCTCAGTAAAAGTCAGAGGTTGGCATGTTGGATACAGAACTTCCTAACACATTTGACATTTTTGCCATTTTAAACCTCCACCTGCATCCGTTCCACCCGCTTACCCACGTTATACTTCCCACTTCATCAAATCCGATAGCACAGGAGGAGCTGATACTGCCTTTTGTGTCTGGACTAGCTATTTAGAGAGCTATTCAATTACTCCCACTTCCCTGCTCATTCACCTTAACCCTATATCTTTTTCCTTATCAAGTCATTATATAATTCCTTTTTTGAAAGTTACTTTTGAATCTGCTTCCACCACCCTTTTAGGCAGTATATTCCAGATGGTTCTCCTCATTTTCTCTCTGTTTCTTTCGTCAATTATCTTAAATGTCCTCTGATAGTGACCACCTTCCAGTGTAAACAGTTTCTCCTTAAGAACACTATCAAGATCATTCATTATTATGAACACCCCTATGAAATTGTTGCTTGGTAGTACAGAGCTTGAGCTTTGCTGAAAAAAAGAGACATGCTGTCAAAGCTTTTTGCCTTGCACTCATCAGGACAAAACTGCAAGAATACCAATTGTAAAGGAAAAATGTATATGGGTAGCTTACCTGTTTTAACTTACTTGTGAGTCAAGCTAAACATAGGGCAGAATTTTACATTCACGTAAAATGACGCGTGATGACATTGGGCATGCGTCCCGATGTCATCGCGAACTCATGTGCTATTTCGTTCGGCAGGCACACGCTGGGGTCGGCTGCTTGCCAGTGATAATTAAAAGGCCTATTAAGGCCATTAACAAGGTAAGTAACCTGAAATTTACATGGCCCGTCCAACTTATAGTTAGCGGGCAGGTGAAAAGGCCAAGCGGACTTCACGTTTTTTAGGAAACCTCATCCATGAGCGGGATGAGGTTTCCTAAAGCTATTACAAATTAAATAACAAATTTCCTTCCAAATTAGAAACATGTCCCATCTCATGTGACACAGTCACCTGAGGGGACATGTTTCATTTAATTTTTATCGTATTTAATAATTTTTTCCAAAAGCGCTTCAATCTCCCTGAGGCAACTCCGTGCCTCAGGGAGATTGAAGTGCTCTTTCATGCGCATACGTGAACTGCATGGCAGGCCCACTCTCCCTCCTACCCCCGCCTGCACAGGTAGCACTCGCTACTGCTTGCGATCCACACAGGGCAGGCCTTAATTAGCCCGCCATCGGGAAATTGTGGAATGGAGCTGATCGTGGCAGAAATTGGCTCCGCAACCACCCCCACCTAGCCCACCTGACAACTGGAAAATCCTGGCCATAGTTTGACTCACAGGTAAGTTAAGAAGAGGTAAGCCATCTCTATAAATTGTTCCCTTTACAACTGGTGTTCTTGTGAATCTGTCCTGATGAGTGCAAGACAAAAAGCTTCGACAACATTTCTCTATTTTTCAGACATACCTCTATTAAATCTATCCATGACCTTTTCTGTTCTTAGAACAATCCCAATTTCTCAAGTCTCTCCACATAAGCAAAGTCCCACATCCCTGGTATTATTCTAGTAAATTTCCTCTGCCGCCAGCCCAAAGACTTGGACATCCTTCCTAAAGTGTGTTGCCATAATACACAGCAGGAGCTGAACTGTGATACATAAAGATTTAGCATAACTTCCTTCCTTTTTGTATTATATGTCTCTAATTATAAAGCCAAGGATCCTGCATGTTTTTAACAGCCTTGTGCTGCCACCTTCAAAGACTTGTGTATGTATACATGCCAAACTTGCTGTTCCTGTACCCCCATTAAATTTGTGCCATATCTTCCTTCCAAAATACATCTTCTTCACTTACCTCTACGTTAAATTTCATTTGCTATGTGTCCGCCCATTTCAGCAATTTATATCTTCAGCTACTATCTTCCTCACTGCTTACTACATTTCCAAGATTTTTTTGATCATCTGCAAACGTTGAAATTATTTCCTGCATATCTAAGTCCAGGGTTTATCAAAAGGAGCAATATTCCTAATACCAACTACTCCATACATCCATCCAGACCAAAAAGCAACCATTCATTTCTAATGCCAGTTTTGTGTCCCTTAGTCTATCTTGTATCCACACTATCACTGCCCCTTAACATTGCAGGCTTCAATTTTGCTCATTAGCCTATTATGTGGTACCTTATCTATTGAAGGTCCATATGCCCGATATCATTCACGCCACCTTAACCAACCATTTACTTTACTTCATCAAATAGCACAATTAAGTTAGTCAAACATGATTTATATTTAACTATCTGTACAGGCTTTCATTTGTTAAGCCATGTTTTTCCAAGGGCGAGATTTTACCCCTCACGGGCAGGTGCACACCCGACCAGATCGGGTGTAAAATAACACGAGAAGATCTTGGGCATGTGTCCCGACATCATCCTTCAGGCACGCAATCTTCAGGTCAGCAGACGCGCATGGGAGTCGGAGCCGCTCCTGCCATCAATTAAGAGGCCACTTATGGCCCTTAAAAATCCAATTGAAGCCAATTTTACATTGCGTTCATCATACGGGCAAAACGGGCAGGTGGGCAGCCCACATTTTGCAAAACCTCATCCAAGGACAGGATAAAAATGTTCAGCTGCATTGCCAGTGTGACTAGTGAAGTGTTTAGGAGATAGTTTTCTGCTGGCTGCTTATTTGTACTTGACAGCATCATCTCCTTTCTGACCTTCAGTCTTAGCATTTCTAGGCTCATTTCAGGACTTATTGGTGTCTCCAAGGCCGCCGGAGGATTTTGACAGTGTGGACTCTTCCAGGTATCACACAGCCTTCTGTGACCCTGGTAATGCGTGTTGTGGTCTCCGCTGGAGGCATCTACTCTGAAGGGGAAGAGAGGGGCAGAAGGGAGAGGAGACCAGGTGTCCCAATGCAGCTTCCTGGGGAGGGACCTGTGGGAGGAGAGGCGCAGGCACAAGGGGTGTAGGGGCCTGCAGTTAGTCCAAGGCGGAAGGGGTTGCAGTCGACACCACTATCCTGCTGACAGGGTTCACAGGTGGTGATACAGCTACCTCAATATGTCCGAGGTGCAATGCCGAAGGAGGGTCCGTCTCTCCAGGGAGACTGTGACTTCCATCTGTCAGATAATTGGGCCTGAGATCACCTCCAACCGTATTGGTGGAAACCCCATGCCAGTGACACTGAAGGTCACGGTGACCCTCAACTTCTATGCCTCTGGCAATTTCCAGGGGTCAGTGGGGGATCTTTGTGGAGTCTCCCAATCAGCTGTCCACAGTGCTGTCAAACTGGTGACAGCTGCTCTATGCAGGTGGGTATTGACTTTCATTCACTTCCGCGTGGACAATGCCAGTCAGGCTGAGCGAGCCAGAGGGATTGTAGCTATTACTGGGTTCCCCTGCATCTAGGCTGCAATTGACCACACACACATGGCAATCAAGGCACCAGCGGGTCAACCGGGTGCCTTTGTCAACAGGAAGGGATTCCACTACACGAACATGCAGATAGTGTGTGACCATAGGATGCAAATTCTGTAAGTCTGTGCACAGTACCCTGGTAGCTCCTATGATGCTTATATCCTGAGACACTCCCAGGTGCTGAGACTCTTCAGTGCTCCAACCCAACTGGATGGATGCTGTTGGGTGACGAGGGCTATCAGCTTATGACGCCTCTCTGCCATCCAAGAACAGAGCAGAGCAGCATTGTAATAGGAGCCATGCGTCTACAAGGGTGGTGATAGAGAGGACCATGGGTCTTTTGAAGATGTGCTTCCAATGCCGGGACCGTTCAGGGGGAGCACTACAATACCCTCCAGAGCGGGTGTCACTGATAGTGGTTGCATGCTGCACTCTCCACAATCTGGCACTGGCAAAGGGGGGACCCAGTAGAGGAAGAGGAAGTTGAAGCAGCTGCACAGGCCACAGATGATGAATCCAGTAGTGACTCCGAAGAGGAGCACAGCGAGGAGAATGCTGAGGGCATAGAGCAAGACCTCCTTCAGGGAGGTAGGGATATCAGAGACGCCTTGATCCAACTCTCCTTCAGCTGGGCTACCAAAGATCTGCTACCATCTCATTCCAAGGCTGCTGCCTCCATCCCAGATGTCTGAAATGACCCTTTCATTTGAACTCAAAGAGCACTCAGTGCCTGTGCAATAAGGTTTAGAGTGACTCACATCCAGCGATACATACTGGATACCCTGCACCAAAAAAATAAAAAGGTGAAGCTCAGGCCATTAGGAGAAAAACAAAATTTATCTCACTTTGACAATGCAAAAAAATTAATATCACATTCTCTGGTCTTCATTCCCAGGCAGGAAAACATAAACAAAACATTACACAGCAGAAGATCACCCGTGAACTGTCCCTCTTATGCTCACGGTGCCTTAAACTTACGTTTGCAAATGCTACGACTTGGTGTCCTGCCCCCACCCCCACCCCCGCCCCCCTCGCTGGCAGTGACATTGGAGACAGCCTGCTGACTCTGCTGTCTTGTTGGCCTTGATGACCTTGGTGGTCGTCCACTGGCTTGTGGAGCCTTTGCTGGCCCCACCTGGGAGGGAGTGGCCAGTACCACAGCTGGCATCTCCCCAGTCATTGCAGCCTCATCAGATGCCATGGTCACTGGCAGAGGGGCGGAGGAGCTGCTGCTGCCATTGGGAGCGCCCTAAGAGGAGCCCGCAGAGATGGCCGGCAACTTGTGCACGAATGTGAGGCCTCATTGGACCTCCCTGCTCACCACTGATGGACAGGAACCTAGCTGGGATACTGGGTGTCTCATCCATCTCACACACTGGCACTGACCACCCAAGGTCATTGCCTGTATGAGGGCCTGCAGGTCTGAGCACAACCCCGAGAACCCCTCATTCTGTCCCTGCAGCTGCCTCTCTATGAGAGTTGCCACTCTCTCAATGCGCTCGGCCATGATAGTCAACGCAATGCTCATGCTCCACATGGACTCCTCCACAACAGAAAGCATGGCACGCATACCCTCATGGATCTCTGCCGGATCCTTCCAAACACCTCACTGTACATCCAGCACCTGCCGCCTAATGGATGACTCCAGAGAGTCATTATTTGTCTTCGACTGAGCATCGTCCTGGTCTCCAGCAGTCCTCCGACTGCAGGCGCACTGGGCACTCTCTGCCTCTGCCTGTTCCTCAAGTGAGTGTGAAATGCCCTCACTGCAGATTTTTTTCCGACATTCTAGCCGAGGATCTAACATCCACCAAGGTGCTGGTATCTGTGCTCGTACCTGGTTCAGAGTGCAGGTGTAACACAGGTGCATGTGAAGACTGGCGGCCCTCTGGCGTCTGGGCTGGCTCTTCGGGGTCCTGCAATTGAGGTCATGTTGGTGAACCTAAGGGAGAACAAGGACATGTCATTAGTTTAAGTCGTCACGCTATCACTGTGCATGCCAGGCACCCTGGTGAGATGATGGAGATCTGCATCATGGTGTCATCATCTTTCAATGATCCATGAGGAATCCAATTTTGAGGCTCCCATCAATGATGAGACTACACTAGAATGTTTGTACCATCCGAGACTCTCACCTCTTGTGCACTGCACTCTTACCTTTGTCTGACACCCCAGCCTCTCCGCGGTCGGTTGACCGAGGTACGTGGTGCCTCTCCTGCTCCAAGGGGTCCTGCTCGAATCTGGATAGGGTTAGGAGGTTTGGGGGGCCTCAACCTGTCCGTCACCTTCCAGTGTTGTTATGAAAGGACAGAGGAGCATTGATTAGTCCTCTCTCTACCTGCTGCGCCTTTGCAGCCTGGCCAACCCCAGCTGAGGAACACCTTGCAGGGCACATCTGAGTCGTGGCCCTCGAGCTGCAAGGCCCTCAGTCCAAGCAGCCAGGGCTCCTCCCCTTGGCCAGCTCCAGCATCACTGACAGTTGGCGCTCAGACACCAACAACCCTGAGCTCCACGGGGGGACAGCCAGTCCTTAACACTTCAGCGCACTGATCCATGCCAACACAGTGCTCATCCTTCCTGAGTGCAGCAGGTCAGTAAACCTTTTGCAGCACTGCACCCATGTGCGCCGCGCAATATCGTGGCCGCTGACCAGCGCTGCCACCTCCTCCCAAGCCAAGCTCTTGCTGTTAAGTGTGGTGGCCTCCTCCTTCCACCCTCCGGGGACAAGGGTGTCCATCCTGGCAGCCACCTCCTCCAGGAGGACCACGAGGCACTCATCCCAGAAACCTGGGAGTGCCCACCCGACCTGCCCTCCCACCGCCTTTGATGCCATAACGTCAGTGTGCACAACGCGGAGGATACGTTCTTCCCTGGCAGCCCTCAAGGAGCTGCCTGAGCCGTTTCTAAACCGGCGCCGAGCCGTCATTAGACCCGGCGGCCGTCAGGCTCCCCCCCCCCGCCCCCACCCCCACCCCCACCCCCACCCCCATCTTCCCGACCATCGCGAAGACACGTTTCATGCCGGGCGGGCCTTAATTGGCCAGCCAGCGTGAAATCGGGGCCGGGGACCAATCACGAGGGGCGGCCCGTTTCCCGACAGGTCACAGGCCAGTGGATTGCGCCCGCCGCCAAGAGAAAAATTCAGGCCCAAATGTCTGTTAATTTTGTCTCCGTTTATAGCCTCCCAAATTTTCTCTTAGGCTGATCGGCCAGCAGTTAGTGGGTAAATCCCTCTCCCTTTTATTGTACAGGGTTAACATTTGCATTGCACTAGTTCTCTGGTGCTGCTCACATATCTAGGGAGGATGGACAAATAAAAGATGGTGTTTTGCAAAAGTAGTAATGCATTTTGCTCCTCCAGCATATGTTTGTAATATTTTTAAAGCAGCCAACACCCAAATGATGTGTCTATTTGGTTATCCGTGAAAATTAAATGGCCTAATGGAGAGATTTTGAGCTTCAGAAACCACCCAAAGAATATGTACTTTTCTCAAGAAGATTAATCAAGCCTAATGTATTTTCGTTTGTAATGCAGTTATAATCCACAATTGCTTACTGTTTTGCTTTTACTCAGAATTGTGTTTAGGTGATAAACTATTTTTGGTTCACAGCTTTTCACTGAAGCAGATGCAATTACCATAATTATAATGTGCATAATTGTAGGTTATCTTGTTTGTGCATAGAATTAACTCTTTGAGGAGACTGCACAATGTCGCTTCACTGGATTTTCTCAGTAAACACTGAGGAATGGGGAGCGGGAGTGTGAAAATGGAAAGCCAACACATTGGGCTGTAACTTCCGAACTACCCAGTGTCGGACTTGGTGGGTGGGCATCCCAAATACATGCTGGGGAATCCCCTTCGGAAGTTCACAGGTAAGGATTTGCATGGCAATTGTCCAGAGGTGCAAACTTCCTCTGGGAAATTACCCTGCACTGGGAACCATCCAAAAAAGTGATTTAAATTTAAAATTTCGATGATTCTGGCTGTGTTACACAAAACGTTAGAAGAATTAAAACCTCTTCTAACTTTTGGGTAACTATTGTAAAGACTGAAACTAAGCAAGGCTACTCCCCCCATTCCATCCCACAGGACTCCACCCCCACATCCCCTCCCCCTCCCCCACATCCCCTTCCCCTCCCCCATGGGGACCCCCCCCCACACTCGACTACCCCCAAACCCACAGGAAATGCCCCCACCCACCACGAATCACCCCCGCCAGTATTTCCCATCACACCCTCCCCCAACTCCTCGTGGGATTCCACCTGACCCAACTGGAAACCTCTGTCCCAATCAGACAACACCCCCCCACCCCCACCCCATCCCTCAGAAGGCCAGACGCCACTCCTCCAGACACAACTAGACCCTTTGGCAGACCTGACCTGACCTCCCTCAACCACCTAACCTCCAATCCCAACCCATTCCTCTAACGCCCCACACCCCAGCCCCCACCACCACCCCCACCCCAGGCCCGACCTCCCACCTTCCCCAGCCAGACCCCCCCGAACCCCTACCCCCCGGAATTCTGACCTCCCTCACCCCACCTAAGCTCTGACCCCCCTCAACCCCGAGTCCCGACCACTCCCTCAACCCCAACCTCTGATCCCTCAACCCTGACTACTGACCCCCAACCCCGACCTCTGATCCTCCAATCCTGACCTCCAAATCCCCAAACCTCGACCTCCGACCTCCGCCAACCCCGACCTCTGACCCCCCCACCCTCCCTGATGTCCGATCCCCCCATCCCCATGAACTCCAACATCCCCCCCTCACCCCCTGTGCTCCAACCCATCACCCTCTCTCATCCACCCTAGCACCCCACCTCCTACACGACCAGCCTCCGACTCCCCCATGCCCGACCTCCAAACCCCCACACTCTTACCCCCTCGAACTCCAACCTCATGAGCTGTGACCCCGCCCACCTCGCCGATCCCCTCCCACGCCCCAAACCCTATCCACTTACCTTAGAGACTTACCCTCTCGCTGGCCTGTCAATTTCAATGGGACCTTTAAACTTATGGTTATGGTTTACGGCAGCTAGTGCCATAATAAAAGGTGGCGTGTCCTTCTTCAATCAAATGGAGCTGGACTGCGAAGCTGGGCTTCGGGGACAGCTGTGCTGCCTGGATTTCGCCCAGCTTGAGTCAGAAGGTCAAGTGAGACAGGCCCGGAAGAAAATCCACACCGGTAATTGGGCACGGAATGGCAATCCAACACTGATTGCCATTTTGAGGAAGTTATGACCGACCCCCTATCTTCAGTGATCTTTTTGTAAGATGACACCTATATAATAAGCATTCTTGCAATGTGTTCAATGAAGTTTTGAAATCTTGAAGCATCCTGTCTTCTAGCGTAAGCAGAGTGGTTTCTACACTGGTACTTTGGTATCTCTCCAAAATTTACTGCTTTTTCTTAAATAGTAGAATACTCAGCTCAGCATATCCGAGCTCTATTGTCAAAGATTTGGCTTTGGTTAAGAAGAGTTTAGCTGACTTATTTGTTCCTCTTCCACTAAACTACTGACTGCTTCTAAAGCTTTTCTTATTGGCAACAGATGACTCATCTACGTACATAAGAACTTAAGAAGTAGGAACAGGAGTTGGCCGTTTGGTCCCTCAAGCCTGCTCTGACATTCAATAAGGTTATGGGCTGATCTGATTGTGGTCTGAACTCCACATTCCTGTCTGCCTCGCAGAACCCTTGTCTCCTTTGTAGATCTAAAATCTGTCTAACTCAGCCTTGAATATATTCAGCCTCCACTGCCTTCTGCAACAGAGTATTCAAAAGATTAGCAACCCATGAGAGAAGGAGTTCCTCCTTATCTTATTCCATTTGCCTTCCGAATTACTTGCTGTACCTGCATGCTAACTTTTGTGATTCATGTACAAGTACACCTGGATACCTCTGTACCTCAGCATTCTGCAGTATGTCTCTCCATTTAATTAATATTCTGCTTTTTTATTTTTCCTAGCCAAGTACACAATCCCACATTATACTCCATCTGCCCAACTTTTGCCAACTTACTTAATCTAACTATACCCCTTCGCAGACTTTGTGCGTCCTCCTCACAACTTGCTTTCCTACTCACCTTTGCATAAAATTTGGCTACAAAGTACTCGTTTCATTCCAGTCATTAATACAGATCAAAAATAGTTGAGCACCTTGCATTGATACCTGTGGCACTCCACAAGTTACAGTTCGCCAATCTGAAAATAACCCATTTATCCTGACTCCCTGCTTCCTGTTAGTTAGCCAATTCTCTATCCACTTAATATATCAATCCAAACACCTCTTATTCTGTGCAGTAACCTGTTTATGTGGCACCTTTTCAAATGGTTTTTGAAAATCCAAATATACTGTATCTACTGGTTCCCTTGTATCCAGCCTGCGTGGAAGATAGGGACAGCACCCCCATACATTCCTGCTATTGGAGGTCTTCCCAATGGGCAGGCAGGGACCCGAGGTGGGTAGCCAATTAAGGTGATTACAGATGCAACTAGATCCCATTTTTCATGAGCATGGGGATTGTGCCTCCAGTGGAAAGGCCTCCCACTACACGTGGACGCTGCCATTTCATTGGAGGTGGCCTCCTTGTGGTAAGATGGGGGCCAACGGGGCCAGAGTCTTCATGATTCAAAGAAGTGGCTGCTGGCAGGAAAGGCCACACCCACTGCCCAAATGATGCACCCAGTAGATTTTGCCCTCCACTTCGAGGGGCCTAACTGTTTGCCCACTAACAATTCTAACAAAAGAAACATCTCTCCAAGGACACTTCCGTGTTGTGATGCCCTCGCAGTCTGCAACCTACCTCAGCCCATCACTCCGTGTGGAAGGCTTCAGAGTTGCCGGCCCTCCGGGTCGTTAGCATCAAGAGCCTTTCCTCTATCCTTAATAGGATGGCGGATGCCTGGGTGTCTAATTAGGAAACCACCTCCTGGAAGATTGCTCTGTCAGGTGTGTTGCCGCTAAGTGTAAGTGCAGGAACCCCATTTGTCCCAAAATTGGAGTCCCAAATCCTATGGGAAAATCCAGCCCCCTGCCTTCCAAATTGGATCAGGAGTCTATAACCTTCTCATGAGAGCTGGGTCTGAGTAACAAGTGAGCCTGAATTCTTCACCTTCCAGATCAAATCCTAAACATCACAACCCCTGTTTCTCTTGGCCCTACAAACATACTATCAAAGAATTTGGTATTTTCCTGGGAGGCCTCCAGTGGTTCTTTTAAGCACTGTAGTTTACGCTGTTTAGCAGCTGGTACAAATGTGTGGATTACCCATGTGCAGTACTCCGATTTGCATAATGGAGCAGCTTGCCAACGGGAACAGGTGGAGGTGCTGCTTGACCATTTAGAGGCCTTTGACATCAATAGGGTGGCACAGGTGCTGACAACCTACTCTTCAATTTTCAGCTATCAAACGAGATAAAGGTATGTGGCAGTTGCTAATCTCCCCATCCCATCTAAGTTTACAAATTCCTACATTGTCCCTCACCACCATCTGAAACCCCCCACCAGCTCCCGTCTTCGATGCTGCTAAGTAATTTCCCTTTCTTCATAACTTATATTATGATTTTTTTTCTAAATTTAAAACAGTATAGGCTAGAAAGTTGTGACTGCAATAGGACTAAAGATCAGGCGCTATGTATAACAGGTGGCTGATCTGATATTGCCCGGCTTACTCCACCACACAGGATAAATTTTTTAGCCCTGTATAACTGTAGGTATTTGTGAAATATATTACTAAAACTCAAATGGAAAAAACGCCTTACATAATTGCAGGAGCACACTGGTGTCATCAAAAATCTATTTATTCAAATTGCCTTTCTCAGGAGACTAGTGATTATGAGGCAAGGTACTTAAACAATGATTATTTTCATTGGATCTATTCATTCTGATCATTAACTATGAGGTTTTACTACGGCCCTAGTCTGAAAATTGTGCTTTTACTTTTGTTTGAAAGTGTTCAGATTTTGGAACTGGATAAATCTTTGGCTGGCAATGTGTTTGGAGATTACAAGGAGTCTTTTTATGATTCCATGCCCTCATTATCGAGCTTCACCCACAGGGGATGCATATAAGCCGCTCCCAAATTCATTACATGCACCTCAGGTAGCAGTCGAGGCTTCGTGGCAGAAGTGCAATATAAAATTAACCCTACGGACGGAGATGGTCAAATATTCAACACAATATGATGGCCTGAGCATTACCAGAATCAGTGACAAATTTTTTATCTATGGAGAATAGGGAGAGAAACAGTGACGGTATGAGCCTGCATTAATATCTTCTTAGAAAGCCCTTGGAGAATGGAATATTTCTACAGAGATTTTCCTCAAGGCATTAAACTGATATGTAGAAGGAGAAACTCAGATAAACCAAATGGTTGTTACTTGCTCCTTCTTTTGTTCTTCTAATTATTCATTCATTGATAATGAATAAAATAAATTGCATTTCAGAAATAGCCAAATTGGATCATTTTAAATGATCATAACTGATAATAGCAACTTTGTTAGAATAAAGTGCAAAATATTTCTGTTCAATATCTTCCTGCTTCAACTTCCAAAATGTTAAATTCAATCATCTGATTATCATCTAGCGGAACAATGCCTTACTGTGCTCCTCTATAAGGAAACTACTGCCAGCTGTTTCTGGTAATTTCTGGAGAGTTTGGAAAATTTCAGCAAAATTGCAAAGCACTCCGTAAAACAACAATTAAGTTTTATAAGACTTGTTTGGAGAAAACCCAATTGAAATAAAAATCACATTTCGCAGTGACAAAGTGACATTGCCAAGCAGCAATTGATTTTCTTTGGACTCTGAATACCAGAAAAATATGCGCCCAAATTTGAATGATTTTATACAAAATTATGTTTTCTGTGTTATAAAATATCCTATGGCAACAATACGTGACCATCCAAGATCCTATTTGTTATGTTCTTATCAGAATAAGGGGTCGATCATTTAGGACTGAGATGAGGAAACTTCACTAAGATTTGAACAGTCGTTTTATATTCTCTACCCCATAGAGCTGTAGAGGCTCAGTTGTTGAGTATATTCAAGAAATAGGTTCATAGATTTTTGGTACTAAGGATAATGGGGATACTGTGCGAAGGTGGAGTTGAGGGAGAAGATCAGCCATGATCTTACTGAATTGCAGAGCATGCTCGAAAGGCCAAGTGGTCTACTCCTGGTCTTATTTCTTACATTCTTATGGTAGGGTAGATTCGCATCTTCATTGCTTGGGCAATAATCTAGAGGAGGGATCACCTACTTTTTTTTATCAAACTTGGCCAATTTTCATTCCATTGGCTCCTGTCATCCATACATATCCAACTATTGCTCATGGTGTGTTCTCTCTGAATCATCCTTAGCCTTTCTCAGTATGAAACAATGGGCATAAGAAAGTGCCTAAGCAGTTTCCACCCAGAAATAGGTAGGCTATCCATTTCCCTGTTTACAGGCTCACAGAAAATTACATCAAATGGGTTTTGAGCATCAGTAGGGTTGGGGTCTTAGGTACCTCCTAAGTTTCCACTGCCAGCGTTCACTTTTTCAAATGAAAGACAGGCAGGTGCCAGTTGAAAATCACACACCTCTTTCCAAGTGTATCTTTTTGTACTCCACATCTAGCTAAAACAATAATGAGACCTAGAGATTACAATGGAGAACCTTTACCTACTACACCAGCTACTGGAAAGTATCATGTGCTGCTACGGGATTCTCCTCTCTTCAAAAAGCAAATTGAACGTTCAATCTATCATCTTGAGAATCCGATTCTAGGCTGACAGATGGTTGTATTTAAGTAAAACAGATAAATGAACAGCTTTCAGTACAAAACAATGAATCATGTATCTTATTAATCTCCTCAATGCATGAAGTAATTAAGACACTACATTCTTCCTCTCTACATGCAAAATTTAAAATAAAAAATCACATTTTACACAATTTAACGTGCAAACTCATGAACATTCCTTTGAGAAATACCCTATTTGGGATTTAAAACCCTCACGTGCCGCTTTCTAGCCATAAAGAATTCCAATTAAGAACTTACGATAGACAAAATATATGTAACAGTGGGCCAAATCTTCCAGTCTCTGGATCATTGGAGACTGGATGTAAGACCAAAGATGGGCTGTCGGGATTCTGTCGACTTCCTGACACATGGACCTTCGTGGGAATCACCTGGAAATGTTAAACTTCTGTTGGGTAATTACCCTGCTGCCTGGGATGCTGAACAAACAAATGTCTCTGACTCTGAGTTAGAGGTGGAGACTTTGGACTGTTCCGCAGTACTTATCTAGGTTGTTACCCAGGAAATGTTAGACAGATTAAAACATCTAGGTAACCACATGGGCAGAATTTTGCTGTCAGCAAGCAGGGGGCGGGGCCTGCTCGCCGACGCGTAAAATGATGCGGGATGATGTTGGGGGGGGGAACCCCCGACGTGACCCCTCCCCACTTAAATTTTCAGGAAGGCGGGGGCTCAGCAAAATCAGCTGTGGGCCCGCCGACCTGTCAATGGCCAATTGAGGACATTGACAGGATCATTAAAACAATTAAAGGACTTGCCCGTCCAACCTTAAGGTTGGAGGGTCGACCAGGAGCCCCGGCGGCTAATAGAGAAAACATGAAACCCCATCCAGCAGCGGGATGAGGTTTCAGGGAGGGTTTTAAAAATTGTAATAAAGTTGTTTTGTAAATTATGAACATGAGGGGATATGTAAGGAATTCTTCTTTTCGCTATTTTTAACAGTTTGAAAAGTCAAAGCAATCTCCACGAGGCTGCACTTAGCCTCAGGGAGATGAGTACGCTCTTTCGTGCGCATGCGTGAAAGAGCGCACTCTCGATTTTAGGGAATCCCCCCGCCTCCCCCCCCCCCTCCGCACTAGGAGCGCATATCGCTTCCCGGTGGACATCACGCTGGGCGGGCCTTAATTGGGCCATCCACGTAAAATGGCGGTGTGGCCCGCTTCGCTGGCGGCAAATGGCTCCACGCCCGCCGATGATTGGGTCGAGCCGACAGGCAGAAAATTCTGTCCCGTAAATGATGCCCACATCAGCCCCTGACCCCCTGACTAACCCCCCCATTCACGCAACTACCTTACCAGCCCAACCCAACTATCACCCGGCTACCCAGCTAACCCCCAAACCCAACTAACCCCTGACCCGACTGCCCCCTGGCCACTGAACTACCCAACTAACCCCTGATCCAACTGCCCCCTGAAAGCCAACTACACCCCCAACTCAAGCCGACTACCCAGCCCGACCTGACTCGATCTGACTACCCCTCCTGACCCAGCCCGACTACCCTCCCAACCAAACCCAACTTTCGCTGACCATCCGACTAGCACCCTGAACCTCCCCCCGATCTGACTCCCCCCAAACTGCCTGACCTGACTAACTCCCCGTCCACCCGACAACCCTCCTGACCTGACTAACCAACTAACCCACCCCCGCTCCCCCCACATCCTGGACTTGTGCCAACTAACCCTGGAAGTGACTCGACTAGCCCTGACCCGACTATCCAACTCATCCACCTACCACCTCACCCACCTATTCACCTACCCCTATCTATCTCACCTACCTACCCACTTACCCTCCCTCCCACTTACCCATCTACTCATCATCTCATCAACCCTACCCATATAGCCAACTACCCACTTCCCCACCTAGCCCATTCGCTCACTCAATCACCCACTCATCTATTATTTCATTCATTCACTAACATTAAGGCCGAACCTTTAAAATTATTTTACAATAGCTCATGCCATAAAAAGGTGGGGGTTGCGATGTCCTGTCTTCTCGCGACTCAACTCTGCCCCGACAGAGTTCCCTGAGGGACGCTGCATCACACAGTTCTTTAAAATGGGGTTGAAAGACCCTGGAGGAAATGCACAACACTGTCAAGTCAAGGAGTTTTCGAGTACATTGGCAATCAACTCATTACCACTGCTCGGAAGATCTGGGCCATAGAATTACAGAGAAATTACAAGATGAAAACAAGCCTTTCAGTCTGTGTTGCTAATTATTCTTCATAAAACAAAAGCTCTAATCCTAAAGCAAAATACTGCTGATGCCAGGAATCTGAAATGTAAACAGGAAATGCTGGAAACTCTCAGCAGTTCAGGCAGCATCTGTGGAGAGAGAAATAGAGCCAACATTGCTATTTAATGACCTCTCATCAGGTTTTTTAACAGGTTTTAAGCAAGTTCAGAGACACAGAAAGAGAGACAGGTGGAAAGAACAAAGGGGAGCATCTATGAAAGATGTAAGGCAGGAGTGAGTAAATAACAGAAGGGATGATGAATCAGGGCAAGAGTGAGTAGCAGTGGAACAAGGATAAAAAAAGAGTCCTAATCCTACATGCTCACCCAGTTTCCAAACCTGATTAACTTTGTTTTTAACAACCTAACAATTCTTAAAAGTTTGAATGGCATCTGCTTTCATCTGGTTATTTTTGGCACATCCGATCCTTCACCCAATTTGGACAACAGCTCCCAAACCTGTGATTTGTACCAAAACTAGAAGGACAAGAGCAGTGGGTGCCTGGGAACACCACCACCTCTCAGCCACACACCATTCTGATTTTATTGTTTGTTGGATCCCACAATCTGCTGCTCACAAGTGCATCACACAGGCGATGAATGCCATGTTTATTGTGGCTGGCACTGAATCACATTTTGCTGATGAGGCCAGTCTGAGGGCCCTCAGATTTGCTGCTCCGGCTGGATTCCCAGAGGTTCAGGGTGTCAGAGACCACACACGTGGCAACTAAAGCACCTTCAGATCACCCAGCTGTAATCATCAATAGAATGGCTTCCACTCCATCAATGTTCAGTTTGGTCGGCAAACTCCAAAAGATGATCATGTACGTTTGTGCAAGAAAGCTAAGGAGCTCCATTATTGCCTTCATCCTGCATCAGTCTAGTCTCCCACAGCTATCCACACCTTGAAGAGTAAATAAATAACTCATTGGAGACAGGGGCTGCCCTCTACAGATGTGGTTGATGATACTTATGAGGAGCTGAAACACTGATGTCCAATAAAGGTACAACAGAAGCCATAAGAATTGTAATTGAGCAACCCATCAGGATGCTGAAGATGCAATTCAGCTGTCTGGGTAGATCTGTATGATTCAGGTGTCTGGGTAGATCTGTATGATTCAGGCGTCTGGGTATCTCTGTACAATTCAGCTGTCTGGATAGATCTGTATGATTCAGGCGTCTGGGTATCTCTGTACAATTCAGCTGTCTGGGTAAATCTGTATGATTCAGCTGTCTGGATAGATCTGTACAATTCAGCTGTCTGGGTATCTCTGTACAATTCAGCTGTCTGGGTAGATCTGTATGATTCTGTATCTGGATAGGTCTGGGCAGTGTGCTTCAGTACACACCAGCAAGGGTTTCCAGAATGGTAGTCACCTGCCACACCTTGCACAGAACAGTGCAGCAGCTCCAGATGGAACGAGGTGATAAGCACTCAGTATCTTTGGAGGAAGAGGAGGAGAAGAAGGAGGAGCTTGTTGTGGTGGGGCTCTCAACTATCTGCCAGGATGGACTGATTCTTGCACACTTCAGTTAACTTGAAGTGGAGCAGCCATCAGGCACACCAATTCTAGAATCCACTCCTAACCAACACAGCACCCCACCTCACCCATCTCAACACCAAAAGAAAACACAAAGCAGCCTACAAGCATTAATTCATCCTTCTCACTGGCATCACGTGCATTGCATACCTGCACACCTTTAACCCGCATCTTAAAAGCTGTGATCTCAAGGCATGCCTCGGTTATTTGAGACTTTGGCCCAATTTTATAAAAGGCCCTCTAGCTCTCAACTCTCACCTTCTATCAACCCCCTGTACCAATGCCACCTCATACCTCCATGCCACCTCCATACCATCTCATACTCCCATGCCACCTCCATCACCCAGCATCCACTATGGCCAGACCACAGGAGCCATGTGGAGATGAGAAAAATAAACTGTTAACAATCTAAGAGAGCTCTCATTAATACAAAGCTGATACAGAAAAAAACTCATTCATGAAACCCATTCAAATATTTTAAATCCACTCAATTAGTCAATCTTATAAAAATAAACTTCAATTCATTAACCAAATCAAAGACAGCAAACACTTTTATAGCCTCTTAAAACTATCAAAGTGTAAACTCCATCTCTCTCCTAAGGTAAGTGGTTTTTTAAGCTTTTGAAACTCAACCAAGCATTCATAATGGGCTCAGCTCTAATAATAGCCTTTGGGAAATGCCACCAATGGAGTATATTGAAACTACAGGAACAGATGGTATTTTTTTCCCCTAAGCTATGGCAGATTGGCTGTCAGTCAATGCGCTCAACAGAGGATTCTTTTCACTCCAACAGCTGCAGTCTGTTTTTATTTTCATCTTTAAATAGCTGGGTACTTAAATAAGTTTAAACTGTGGCACTTAAACAAGCTTTATTCACCCTTGAAGATCATTTACGCTTCAAGCATAAATTTGTGACTCCCACACAGCAAATTAATGCAAATTAAGGCACTTTACAGCCTTCCGGACTGAATATTGAGTTCAACAACTTTAGATCTTGAACTCCCTCCTCCATTTTCTTTCTCCAAACATTTATACAGATTTTTCTTTTCCCACCTATTTCCATTATTTTTAAATGTATTCCATTCATCGCTTATTTCACCCCACCCCCACTAGAGCTACCTTGCTTGTCCGGCTCTCCACTCTTAATTAGCATGTTCGTTTAGATAATATCACCACATTCAACACCTCTTTGTTCTTTTGTCTGTGACATATTTTGGTTATCTCCTCCTATCACTGCTTGCTTGTCCCACAACCCCACCGCACCCCCCCCCCCCAAACCAGCTTATATTTCACCCCTCACCCCTTTCCTATTTCTACTTAGTTCTGTTGAAGGGTCATGAGGACACAAAACGTCAACTTTACTCTTCTCCGCCGATGCTGCCAGACCTGCTGAGTTTTTCCAGGTATTTATTTTTTTGTTTTGGATTTCCAGCATCTGCAGTTTTTTTTGTTTTTAATCTCTGTGTTTAATTGACTGCCACTTCTCTTCAAGAAATGCCTACCTTGAAGAAGTTCAGTGCTACTCTCCGTCAGGATTTTCGAATCTCTCTTTTGCCTTGTTCACCTTCATTGCTTTCCATTTCTCTCCTGGTGTTAGACAAGGTGTTTACTAAAACCCGCTTTCACAGCCATATCTCCTTTCTCAGTGACTGTCTCCATCTCCAACTTACTCCACGTGGATTTCAACTGAAATTCCATCCGTCATTTCGAACCCACCTAAGATTATAGGTATCTCCCGGACATAAAACGTTTCTCAGACTGCTGTTCCCGTCATATTCTGAGATCCACAATCAGTGCCATGCGACGCCATATGAACACACTTGACCTCTCCCTCCGGCAGCACCGCCATACCCTTTTTCAAAGCTGCGCGTGCCCCCAGTTTCATTTTATTCTTTGTCTCATCCTACGCCTCAACAAGAAACTTTTTCTCTTTCTCTCAAGTGCTAAGGAACGCAAGCTCCAACAACTCATCGACACCAACACCCATCTAGGACCCTCCACCCCTGCCTATCCCTCTGTCCTCACCCCATCTTCCAATCCCAACCCCAGCCGTGTATTCACTATACCCCCTGACCTTCCCCTCTCCGACGCTGAACATTCAGTGCTCAGCAAAGGACTTAGTTTCATACCCTTACGCCCTCATCTCAATGAATTTCGGGCTCAGCACGTTGCTGAACTCTTCTTCCGCCGCCTTCATCTCCGTGCTCACTTCTTTGGGCAGGAGCTCTCTCCCCGTTCAACGGATCCTTTTACCCACCTCCAATATTCTCCCTCCACCTGGACCCCTCCCTCTGGATTCTTACCTTCTCTTGATCTTTTCATTGAGAACTGTCAGCATGACATTAGTCGTCTCAATTTCTCTGCTCCTCTCACCCATTCTAACCTGTCTCTCTCTGAACTTACTGCATTCTGTTCTCTCAGGTCCAACCCTGTTATTGTCATCAAACCTGCTGACAAGGGTGGTACTGTTGTTGTCTGGCGCACTGACCTCTACCTTGCGGAGGCTGAGCGTCAACTCGCAGACACTTCCTCCTACCTCTCCCTGGACCATGACCCCACCACTGAACATCAAACCATTGTTTCCGGGACTGTCACTGACCTCATCTCCTCTGGAGATCTTCCTTCCACAGCTTCCAACCTGACAGTCGCCCAACTTCGGACGGCCCACTTCTACCTCCTACCCAAAATCCACAAACAGGACTGTCCCGGCAGACCGATCATGTCAGCCTGTTCCTGCCCCACGGAACTCATTTCTCGCTATCTTGACTCTCTTCTCTCTCCCCTTGTCCAGTCCCTTTCCACCTACATCCGTGATTCCTCTGACACCTTACGTCACATCAACAATTTCCAGTTCCCTGGCCCCAACCGCCCCCTCTTCACCAAGGATGTCCAATCCCGCTACACCTCCATCCCCCACCAGGATGGTCTGAGGGCCCTTAGCTTCTTCCTCGAACAGAGTCCCGAACAATTCCCATCCACCACTGCTCTCCTCCGTCTGGCTGAACTTGTTTTCATACTGAACAATTTCTCCTTTAACTCCTCTCACTTCCTCCAAATAAAAGGTGTGGCTATGGGTACTCACATGGGCCCCAGCTATGCGTGTCTCTTTATGGGGTATGTGGAACATTCCTTGTTCCAGTCCTACTCCGGCCGCCTTCCACAACTCTTTCTCCGGTACATCGATGATTACTTTGGTGTTGCTTCATGCTCTCGTCGGGACCTGGAAAAATTTATTAATTTTGCTTCCAATCTCCACCCCTCCATCATTTTCACATGGTCCATCTCTGACACTTCCCATTCCTTCCTTGACCTCTCTGTCTCAATCTCTAGTGATAGACTGTCCACCAATATTCATTACAAGCCTACTGACTCCCACAGCTACCTCGACTACAGCTCCTCACAACCCGCTTCCTGTAAGGACTCCATCCCATTCTCTCGGTTCCTTCACCTCCGTTGCATCTGTTCCGATGATGCTACCTTCAAAAATAGTTCCTCTGAAGGGTCCTCCTTCTTCCTTAACTGAGGTTTTCCACCCATGATAATTGACAGGGCCCTCAACTGTGTCCAGCCCATCTCCCGCGCATCCTCCCTCATGCCTTCTCCTCCCTCCCAGAAACATGATAGGGTCCCCCTTGTCCTCACTTATCACCCCACCAGCCTCTGCATTCAAAGGATCATCCTCTGCCATTTCCGCCAATTCCAGCATGATGCCACCACCAAACACATCTTCCCTTCATGCCCCCGGCGGCATTCCGTAGGTATTGTTCCCTCCGTGACACCCTGGTGCACTCCTCCATCACCCCCTGCTCCTCAGCCCCCTCCTATGGCACCACCCCATGCCCACGCAAAAGATGTAACACCTGCCCCTTCACTTCCTCTTTCCTCACCATCCAAGGGCCCAAACACTCCTTTCAAGTGAAGCAGCATTTCACTTGCATTTCTCCCAACTTAGTCTACTGCATTCGTTGCTCCCAATACGGTTTCCTCTACATTGGAGAGACCAAACGCAGACTGGGTGACCGCTTTGCAGAACACCTTCAGTCTGTCCGCAAGCATTACCCAGGCCTCCCTGTCGCTTGGCTTTTTAACACTCCACCCTGCTCTCTTGCCCACATATCTGTCCTTGGCTTGCTGCGTTGTTCCAGTGAAGCTCAACGCAAACTGGAGGAACAGCACTTCATCTTCCAACTAGGCACTTTACAGCCTTCCGGACTGAATATTGAGTTCAACAACTTTAGATCTTGAACTCCTTCCTCCATCCCTACCCCCTTCCCATTTGTTCCCCCTTCCTTTTGTTTATTCCTATAATTTATATAGATTTTTCTTTTCGCACCTATTTCCATTATTTTTAAATGTATTCCACTCATCGCTTATTTCACCCCACCCCCACTAGAGCTACCTTGCATGTCCTGCTCGCCACTCTTAATTAGCACATTCTTTTAGATAATATTACCAACTTCAACACCTCTTTGTTCTTTTGTCTGTGACCTATTTTGGTTATCTCCTCCTATCATTGCTTGCTTGTCCCAACAATCCTCCCCCACCCACAAACCAGCTTATGTTTCACCCCTTTCCTATTTCTACTTAGTTCTGTTGAATGGTCATGAGGACTCAAAACCTCAACTTTGCTCTTATCCGCTGATGCTGCCAGACCTGCTGAGTTTTTCCAGGTATTTACGTTTTTGTTCTGCAAATTAATGCCTTTGGAACAGCGAAAATGAAGTTTGTTTGAACTCAGCACTAATTTCAAATGGTCCTGCTGAGCCGGTTTCCCATCTTCCTGTTATTCACGGCACACTCTCTTCCCCTGTTGGCAAAAATGGAAGGAATCTGCCCGAAATTAGGGTGAAAGTTCTGCATTTGTTTCCCTCCTACCATTTTTAAAGACCTCCAGAGTTGGGCAGGCTCCATGAAAATCCGGTCCTATATTTTAAAAGCCAATGAGCTGATTTTGCCCAAACTTGGTACATGGTGTATTGTGCAAGGAAGACCTTAATAGCTTTTGACAAAGGTATGGATCCAAATCCTGGAATGATTTAAAGGATCCATTAACACTGGGGAATAGGGCAAATTGACTTTAAAAAATGTTGTGAGTTGTTTTAGAATGTTGTAGGTGGAATTTTTCCCAGCTTTCAAAATGTCAACAGAGTTTTCAAAGCAGGTTGTTGGATGTGAATTGGCCTGAAGCTTCCTCAGTGAAATGGAAGTTCTTAATAAAATATTTATTCTTTAAGCTTTGTAGTTACAGAGTATCAACCAGGCAGGGGAAAAGCCGCAAGGAAGAGTTGCATAATTGTTATGGTGTTGAGTTTACACACTATGGTGGAGCTATGTGCTCTCTTGAGTGCCCTCTTCACTTGTTTAAGTATGTAATTGTCTTTGTGAAGTGTTTGGATTGCTTGCATAATGCTCCAGCTGCTTAATATTTATTTGAAATTGGTACTGTTTGGAGAGTATCTTCTGTATGGGACTTTAAGGAATAAAAACCCCAAGAGAAAAATAGATTAATCATGACTAAGAGGAGATGTTAAAGATAATATTAGGTCAAAGGAAGAGGCTTATAATGTTGTCACAAAGAGTTGTAAGCTTGAGAATTGTGAGGATTTTACAATTCAGAAAAGGAGGGCCAATAAATTGATAAAGAAAGAGAAAATGGAATGAGAGTAAGTTAGCAAGAGACAGAAAAACAAATATGTAAAAAGGAAGATATTGGTGAAAGTAAACATGGGTCCCTTTAGAGGCAGAGACAGGAGAGATTATAATGACAAATAGTAAATGGAAGAGCCTTTAAACAAATACTTTGGTACATTGTCTTTATTAGAAGATACAGAAACATTGTAGAAGGAATGAAAAAACAGGGGTTAATGGAAATGAGGGAGTTAATCGTAGTAAAGGAAAAGTATTGGAGAAATTAATGGGATTAAAAGTCAACAAATCCCAAGGACCAGACTTTTAAAAGGAGTGGGTACAGAAATAGTGGGCGCATTGTTTTTGTTCTTCCACAACTTCCTAGATTCGAGAATGATCTCTATAGAAATCAGAGATAACAAATGTAACCCCACTGTTCAAGAAAGGCAGGAGAGAGAAAATAGGGAACTAACATAGGCCAGTTAGCCTGAAATCAGTAGTAGGGAAAATGCTAGCAGCTATTATTAGGGGCAGGATAACAGGATGCTTAAAAAATCATAATATGATTGGGCAGATCTGTTAGAGTTCTTTGAGAATGTAACAAGCAGGGAGGATAAGGGGGAAGTAGTGGATGCAGTATATTTGGATTTTGAGAAAGTATTCTATAAGGTGCCAAAGAAGAAATTTACATATAATTAGGTCTCATCAGACTGGAGGTAATATGTTAACATGTGTTAAGGATTGATTGATTGACAGAAACTGAAGTAGGAATTAACAGGTCCTTTTTGGGTTGGCAGGCTGTAACTAGTGGTGTAGGATCAATGGTTAGGCCGGAGCTATTTACACTTATATCAATGACTTTGACGAGGGGACAAAGTGTAATGTATCCAATTTTGCTGAAAGTACAAAGTTAGGTGGGAAAGTAAGCAGTGAGTACAATGCAAATATGCTGCAAAAGGATTTAGACAGGTTCAGTGAATGAATAATTACATGACCAATGAAATATAACATGATAAATACGAAGTTATCCTATTTGATAGAAAAATAGAAAAACAGAATATTTTCCAAATTTTCCATATGGTGAGCCTTTGAAACATTGGTACTCAAAAAACCTTGGGAGTAATAGTACATAAATTACAGAAAGTTAACATGCAGGAATGACAAATTAGGAAACCAAATGTTACATTAGCCTTTATTACGAAAGGGTTTAGAATATAAGAGTAAAGAGGCCTTACTATGATTTTATAGGGCCTTGGTAGATCCAAAGTAGAGTAGAAATAAACATTAGTATGAGATGGATAAAATCTGTGGAACTGTCAAATTGCAAAGTTATTTAAATCCCTGCCATTTATATTTTGAAAACAAAAAAGTCTCCCTGTATCTTTGAGCTGAATAAAATGGTGCTTTCAGTTTCAATAGCTGTTTGTTGACATCACCCCCAAGGGCTATCATTATAGCATTATGATTGCTTCCACAACCTTTCCTTGTCACAGTGGTGGGAAGATGTAAGTTCATAGTTTGATTGACAGCTGTAAGAGGTTATTAAGTGATTGGCTGTTTTTGGTGTGGGTTAATGAATACAAATGTTTGTTTTTATAAGGGATTAATACTTGAGGGGATTCAAATGGAGATTGTGTAGTTTTAATCTTCTTACCTAAGGAACAATATAATAAAAGAGCTGGAGCATAATGTAGGTTTGCTAGACATATTCCTTGAATGAGGGAACTTTCCTATGAGGAGAATTTTTTAATATATATATTTATTTATGGGTTGTGGGCAGCACTGGCTAGGTGCCCATCCCTGATTGTCCTTGAGGAAGTGGTGGTGTGCTTGAGTGGACATCCTATATAGAAGTATGAAAGGTGATCTCATTAAAATATATAAAATTCTTAAGGGCCATTACAAGTTAAACTCTGGGAGCATGTTCCCTTTGGCTCAGGATCCAAGAACTTAGAGATCTCAGCCTCAGTATAATGGGTAGACAATATGAGGGAAATGTCTTCATTCAAAGGATTGCAAATTTTTGGAATGCTCTGCTCAGAAAGCTGTGGATACTCAATCGTTAAGTATATTCAAGTCAGTAATTGATAGATTTTTGGATGCTAAGGCCCAGATTTTTACTCCCGAGGCAGATTTGGGAAGTTTACAGCTCGCTGCGCTGTCTCAGGAAAAAGTGCCCGAATTGTGGATTCTTCACTCTGGGGAGAGTTGTGTGCAGGCTAGAATCGGGTCCACCACCTCCGGACACAGTTTGGAGGCACATAGTGGGGGCTGCCAAGTGCCAACTTCATCCCAGTTGTTTTATTCAGCACTAGGCCCTCTAGGACTCACTCACATCTCCACACCACTCCACGTGCCCAATCAATGCCAATTCATGCTAATCCATTCCTCACCCTCCCTAATGGCCACTCATATCCTCCATGTCAACTCATACCCCTCCAACCATACCCAACGACCCCTTACACCCTCCATTCCAATCCTTGCCTATCCACCTGCTCTCAATGTCCTCTCATCCCCTCCGTGCCAACCCATGCTCATACATTCATCCCCATGGCTGCTTGTAGCCTTTATGCCAACATAGTGCCAACTAATGTTCTCAAGCTCTCCCACCCACTAACCTTTTCCTTGCCACCCTCCTTGCCAACTCAACAATTATCCACATGGGCAGATGTCAGGAGCCATGCTGAGATGAAACAATGTTCTACTTGTGTAGTACAGACTCCACTGCATAAAAGACTCTCTCATTGATAAAAGCCCATTCAATACATTTAAATTCCCTCAAGTAATACTTATAAATACAAGCATTTGTATTCATTACCCAACACCAATGACAGCCAATCACCTAATAACCTCTTACAGCTGTCAATCAAACTATGAACTTACATCGCCCCACCACTGTGACAAGGAGAGGTTGTGGAAGCAGTCATAATGCTCTAATGAGAGCCCTTGGGGTGGTGTCAACAAACAGCTATTGAAACTGAAAGCGCTATTTTTTTCAACTCAAAGATACAGGGAGGCTTTTTTGTTTTCAAAATATAAATGGCAAGGATTTAAATAACTTAGCAGTTTGACAGTTCCACAGATCTTATCCACCTTTTACAAACATTTATCTCTACTTTAAAAAATGCTGTTGCACACTCGTTTCAGCGAAAATGTGGTCTGTTTGAACTTAACACTGAGTTCAAATGGCCCTGCTAGGTTCTGATTTCCCCCATATGTGAGTCATGTCCCACCCCCGTTTCTCTACCAGCGAAAATAGGATGTGTCAGAAAGGGCGGGGGTGGGGTGGGGGGTGAGACTTCTGGATCCAGGGTCAAACCATCACTTTGGACAAAGCGCAAAATCTCCATGACTCAGTGAAAATCTAGGCCTAACTGAATCAAGGGATATTAGGATAATGCAAGAATGTATATTTGCAGTAGAAGATCAGGCATGATCTTATAAAATTTTGGAGCAGGCTCGAAAAGTCCTATGGCCGGGCTGCTGCGCATATTTCTTATGTCGTTATGTCACCAGCATCCTGGAGAAAGAAATGACGTACTTTGATTGATTGATTGAGAGAGCATAGGAGTACAGTTCAGTACAGTAATCAAAAATTATTCTTGCCTGCTGCATTTTCACAACTATTCCCTGAAAGAGGAACTTGTAAGCTGGAGAAACAGGAGGCAGCATTAGTAGCATGTAAAAAAATCAACTATGTGTCAGACGAGTTGTCAATACAAGGAACCAGTCATGCATTAAGACAAGTAAAGCAGGATCTGATAAAGGACACATTTAGTTAAGTGCCTGAAATGGTCTTTGTGCAAAGGTCATCTGCACACGCATCCAATATCCCAGCTGTACATTAAGGTCCAGCAATACCCTTCCTGCATGGAAATGTTTTGGTTATGGCTTAGTAAGCCAGAATTAATAAACCACAAAATAAGAATTCAACTCTCATCATTAAATTTGAGAATTTGAATTCAATTTTACAAAGCTGGGAATAAAAAGCTGGTATCAGTTAATGTGACAATTAAGTTTTTGGGTTGTCATAAAAATTATCCAGTTCACTGATGTCTTTTAAGGATTGGAACCTGTCATCCTTACTCAGTCTTGCCTCTGTGACTCCAGTCTGACACAAGTGTACCTCTGTTACTGGCTCCTGATTACCTTTTAACGTAACCTAGCATGCCACTCAGTTGTCCTGGGAATGAGCAATAAATTCTGGCCACGCCAACAATGGCGAGAATGAATAAAAGAAACTACCTGTGCTGGTACATCCCAACTAAAATCTCACAACACCCTGGAAAAACTGCTCAACCAATGTTCATTTAATGTAGCAGTATGTGGTGCAGCTGTGTTTACTATACTTATTTAGTTGTCCTTTAATTCTTGCGTCCGTCACCCCTATCCAATGTATATCCTGTCTGCTATCATGATAGTTAGGAATCCTTAGCTTCATTAAGCTGCCTAATGGCAACTCTACACGATAATTCAATGTGCACTTATCCAATAATCTGAATTAAGAAATGTTAATAAATTAAGGCAAAGTGGAAATCTTATAAACAAAAATTCTCTGATATTTTGAAAGGGTACTTTGTGCTCACACATTGATTTCATTTTTATGGCTATAGAAAACTGCATTGGTTCATCGGTAATAACAAAATCTTAACAAGCATAAATGTGTATTTGAAAGCAACATTTTACTTATATTTGGGGAGGATTAATCAGAGATACTAAATGCTGAAGGGTGATCTGTTAGAATATTCTGTCTCCTGTCCACTTTTGTACTCATGTTTACTTTTTCAATCTAATTGGGCAGGAATTTGACACAAAAGAGAATAGTTATCTGCTATAAAAATGTGTAAAACTGAATTGTAGCAGACATAATTCAAAACAGTAGATTATGATTAAATACACGCATTTATTATACATGGGCTTTGTCTGGTGAATTAGAAATAATACATTAAATATGAAACAAATGGATTTAAATGTTGAGTAGACTTCAACCAAGGCATTCAAAATATAAAAAATAAATGATATTTTATTGAGGCAAGATAAGTTTCAACAGTATTTATAAACCGATTTAAGTAGCAGAAGACAGCATACATTTTGCTCTACTGGCTGGCTTATAACTTTTACTATGGTGTGAGCTTTCTCAAGGTGTTTTTCACTATTACTTGTGCAGCTTTTAATTGTAAACATTCTGGTATTAATGTGGGGATATTGAGGCTGCTTTCTCAGTTCAGAACGATTTGTGATTTTCTGTCTGGAAGGCAATGTCAAACACTACATTAAAGAAAACTGTACTCAATTGATGAAAGTCAGATCTAGCCCAGATTGTCTTCTGTTCCATTGATAAATATTGACAATTTGCCTCTGCAGAAATGCAGGATTGTTGCACATTGTACATTTGCAATATAACATTTACAAACCTGCAGAGTTTTAATATAGAGTATATTTATGATCAATTAATCAAGCCTCCTTAATTAGAATCATATTAATTTTCAAAGAAAATTGATTCAATTTTTTTGAAAATGCATGTTTCCAAATGGATTCTGCAAGCTGCATGTCATAAATTGATTATTACATGGTTGGGAGTGGGTTAAAAGAAAAGTCGGAAATCTGGAACAAAAACAGAAAATACAGGAATAAATGCTAAATCTTACAGCATTTGAGAATAAAACAAACATTAAGTATTATTTTAAGTTATCAAACTTATTATTTTACTGTTTAGAAACCTAAATAACAATATAGTTTTTGATGTAATTTTAACCTGAGTTTATGCAGGAAATGACAGAGAAATTACAAAGAGAAACACTGTTTAATTAAAAGAAATATCTAGACCTAGTGTGCATGCACTTCTCCTTCTTTAACCTAGTTCCTTTTAAGCTCCAAGTAATGCTTTTTAACTATTATTTCCTAGGGCTTTTTGAGATGTTTCAGGTCACTTGACCCTTTGATTTGTAATGAACATCTGTCCTAAAATATGATTTGAGGGACAGTAGAACAAAATCAGAATCACAGTTGGAAGGAAGGAAATGTAATTCAATGTAAAATGTTCATATACATGGAACAAGAAGGCTGAGATGTGGTTATCTCATTGTCATAGTTATTTCCAACTTGCTTTCTGTACCACATATGTGGACTGACAAAGGGTTGGCAGAGGAACTACAATTGGCTTATAACATGGACCTGCTAATCATCTCCTGACTTCACCCGAAAGTAATCAAGATAATTTTGTAAGGTAAAGCTATACACACAAAAAAAATCCAAAATTAGTTCTGAATCACTGGGAGGAAAATATAGTTCCAGTTAAAGTAACAAAACTAACATTTTTTGTGGGTGTTTGTAATGAGTCACTTAGGGGAATAAACACAAACTACTGCCTGTTGATGATCTCACGCAGCCATATTGAGTGAATTATTCCATCAGTGGAGCAGACTTCTTCAAGTGATTTTTCCAAACAAGATCTACAAACAATGGCTCACAACTTCCGATCTCCAGATGGTTGTACCCCAGAGGTAGCCCCAAGGTGCACTGGGATCCCCTTCGGAGGTCCCGACACACTGACTTCACGGGAATTACCAAAGAAGCTTGGGGTTCCAAAGGGTAATTCTCCTGCATCTGGAATCTTCCCAAACTCTGGGTTAGAGTCTGAGGCTTTGGCTGGTTCCAACTCATTTAGCAGAATAGTTAACCGGGAATAATGAGAAAGATTAAAACTAGCTCTAGCTGCTGGGTGACTATTGTACTGAGCTCCCGACTCCCCACTGAACCCCACCCCCCTCCCTTCCCCCCGGCTACTTCCCCCAACCCAACTACCCATTCAACTGCCCGTCTATCCTCCCAGCCATCGGACAACCACCCCCGACCATCTGACAACCCCCTCAATCACCTGACCTCCGTCTACCGCGGCTCCCAATCCACCCTTCCCCCTTACCCAACCACCTGGCAACCTATCACCTCACACACTTACCTGCCAACTTACCCCCTCACCTACCCACAGACCATACTACCCCGTCACTCACCCACCTGCTACTCTATGCCCTCATCCATTTACCTTACACACTTAACCTTATCTCCATAGCTTTCCAAAGTTTCTTTGGGGCCTTTAATCTCTCTACTTACCGGAATGAGACTGCTAGTGCTGTAAAAAGGGGGGTTGGCTTGGCTTCCTCTGACAATCCTACACTACGAAAGAGAACTCCCGGAACAGGTACGCTCCACATTTCTGAAGCGGCACAGGTCGGAAGTCCAGGCCAGAAACGTAGAGCTCCTTCTTAGGGTTAAAAAAAATAGGAGCAGAGTGGCAGTCTAAGAGTGATTGTCATTCCTCATAAGATTCGGTCCAATGTAATTTTAAATGCATAGATGATTTTCCACCACTCTGTCTGTGACCTCATTTTGCGGAAATCGATTGACATTCTGGACCTGATTGAAACCTGGTTCACTGTTGGTCATTGCTTGATTTGTCATGTTATTATAATGATATAATACCTTGGGCAAATAAGCCCAAGGTATTATATCATTATAATAACATGACTGTACAAGAAACAAGGCACCAATTGTTCAAAAGAGATTGGGTAAATACATTGTGGGTTCATATATCTCTGGATTCGGCCTTCCAACTCATTGTGGAGAGTCAGCAGAAGATGGGGAACATCAAGCAGAACTTTTGGAAAATAACGAATGTAACTCTTTTATAGAAAAAGGGAGGGAGACAGAAAGCTGGAAACTACAGGCCAGTTAGCCGAACATCTGTCAGAGGGAAATTGTTTGAAGCTATTATTAAAGATGTATAGTAGGACACTTAGAGAAATTCAAGGCAAACAGGCAGAATCAACATGGTTTTGTTAAAGGGAAATTATGTTTAACCAAGTTATTGGAGTTCTTTGAAGGAGTCACATGTGCTGTGGATAAAAAGGGGATTGGTGGGTGTGCTGTACTTAGATTTCCAGAAGGCATTTGATAAGGTGCCACATCAAAGGTTATTGCGGAAAATAAATGCTCATGGTATAGGGGTACCATGTTAGCATGGATAGCAGATTGGCTGGCAAACAGGAAACAAAGAATTGGCATAAATGGGTCTTTTTCTGGTTGGCAGGATGTGACAAGTAGTGTGCCACAGACTTCAATACTGGGGTCTCAACTTTTTACAATTTGTATCAATGACTTGGATGAAGGGACAAAAGAAATGATTGCTAAATTTGCTGACCATACAGAATCGCAGAATCACACAGTGCAGAAGAGGACCTTCAGCCCATCGAGTCTGCACCGACATGTGAGAAACACCTGACCTGCCTACCTAATCCCATTTACCAACAATTGGCCCATAGCCTTGAATGTTATGATGTGCTAAGTGCTCATCCAGGTACTTTTTAAAGGATATGAGGCTACCCGCCTCCACCACCCTCCCAGACAGTGCATTCCAGACTGTCACCACCCTCTGGGTAAAAAAGTTTTTACTCACATCCCCCACTAAACCTCTTGCCCCTCACCGTGGACTTGTGTCCCTTCGTGACTGACACTTCAACTAAGGGGAACAGCTGCTCCCTATCCACCCTGTCCATGTCCCTCATAATCTTGTACATCTCAATCAGGTTGCCCCTCAATCTTATCTGCTCCAACAAAACCAACCCAAGTCTATCCAACCTCTCTCCATAACTTAACTGTTTCATCCCAGGCAACATCCTGGTGAATCTCCTCTGCACCCCCTCCAGTGCAATCACACCCTTCCTATAATGTGGCGACCAGAACTGCACACAGTACTCCAGCTGTGGCCTCACCAAGGTTTTATACAACTCCAACATGACTTCCCTACTTTTGTAGTCTATGCCTTGATTGGCAAGTGTCCCTTATGCCTTTTTCACCACCCCACTAACATGCCCCTCCGCCTTCAGAGATCTATGGACACACATGCCAAGGTCCCTTTGTTCCTCAGAACTTCCTAGTGTCATGTCGTTCATTGAATACTTCCTTGTCAAATTACTCCTTCCAAAGTATATCAACCTCACTGTTAACCACCCGGCTAATCTTTGTGTCATCCACAAACTTACTAACCCTACTCCCCACATAGTCATCTATGTCATTTATATAAATGATAAATAATAGGGGACCCAGCACCGATCCCTGTGGTATGCCATTGGACACTGGCTTCCAGTCACTAAAGCATCTTTCTGTCATCACCCTCTGTCGCCTACAACTAAGCCAATTTTGAACGCACCTTATCAAATTACCCTGTATCCCATGTGCATTTGCCTTCTTTATAAGTTTCCCATGTGGGACCTTGTCAAAGGCTTTGCTGAAATCCATATAAACTACATCAACTGCACTACCCTCATCTACACACCTGGTCACCTCCTCAAAACATTCAATCAAATTTGTTAGGCATGACCTCCCTCTGACAAAGCCATGTTGACAATCCCTGATCATACCTTCCCTCTCAAAGCGGAGATAGATTCTCTCCTTTAGAATTTTCTCCAATAGTTTCCCTACCACTGATGTGAAACTCACTGGTCTGTTGTTCCCTGGCTTATCTCTACAGCCTAGCGGAACCACGTTAGCTGTTATCCATGTCTCTGGCACCTCCCCTATGGCCAGAGAGGAATTAAAAATTTGGGTCAGAGCCCCTGTGATCTCCTCCCTTGCCTCCCTCAGCAGTCTGGGACACAAATCATCCAGACCTAGAGATTTGTCCACTTTTAAGCCTGCCAACACCTTCAATACCTTGTCACTCCCTTTATCAATTTGCTCAAGAACCTCACAGTCTCTCTCCCTGAGGTCAATGCCTTCATCCTCAATCTCTTGGATGAAGATGGATGTGAAGTATTTGTTCAACACTCTACCGATGTTCTCCGGCTGCACCCATAGATTGCCCCTTTGGTCCCAAATGGGTCCTACACTTTCCCTGGTTAACCTCTTCCCATTCATATGCTTATAGAATATCTTGGGACTTTCCCTACTCTAACCAGCCAGAGCTTTCTCATATCCCCTCTTTGCTCTCTTAATTGCTTTCTTAAGCTCCACCCTGCACTTTCTCTACTCCACTAATGCCTCCGCTGATTTGCTCCCCTTGTATCCGCCAAAGGCCTCTCTTTTCCTTCTCATCATATCCTGAATATCTCTGGGCATCCATGGTTCTCTGGGCTTGTTACTCCTTCCTATCACCCAAGAGGGAATATGTTGAGCCTGTACCTTCCCCATTTCCTTTTTGAACATCCCCCACTGCTCTTCTGTAGATTTCCCCACAAGTAGCTGTTCCCAGTCTACCTTGGCCAGATCCTGCCTTATTTTACTAAAATCCACTCTCCCCCAATCCCAAAACACTTTTTTGCAACTTGTTTATTTCTTTGTCCATAACAAGCTTAAATTGTACCATGTTGTGGTCACTATCACTAAAATGCTCCCCCACCACCACCTCAGCCACCTGTCTGGCTTCATTCCCCAGAATTAGATCCAGCAATGCACCGTCCCTTGTTGGACCCGCTACATATTGACCTAAAAAGTTCTTCTGCACACATTTCAAGAAATCAACTCCATCCAAGCCCTTAACACTATGTCTATCCCAATTAATGTTGGGAAAGTTGAAATCACTGAATATAATTAAAAAAACAAAAATACCTGGAAAAACTCAGCAGGTCTGACAGCATCTGCGGAGAGGAACACAGTTAATGTTTCGAGTGCGAATGACTCTTCACCAGAACTAAGGATAAATAGAAAAGAGGTGAAATATAAGCTGGTCTAAGGGGGGGTGGGACAGGTAGAGCTGGATAGAGGGCCAGTGATGGGTGGAGATTGCCAAAAGATGTCATAGACAAAGGGACAAAGAGGTGTTGACAGTGGTGATATTAGCTAAGGAATGTGCTAATGGTGACATTAAGGGTAGAAAGCAGGACAAGCAAGGTACAGAGAGCCCTAGTAGGGCTGGGTTGGGGGGAAGGGATCGAAATAGGCTAAACGGTAGAGATAAAACAATGGATGGAAATTCATTTAAAAATAATAGAAATAGGTGGGAAAAGAAAAATATATATAAATTATTGGAAAAAGGGGGATCGGAGAGGGGTTGGGGATGGAGAAGAGAGTTTATGATCTAAAGTTGTTGAATTCAATTTTCAGTCCGGAAGGCTGTAAAGTGCCTAGTTGGAAGATGAGGTGCTGTTCCTCTAGTTTGTGTTGAGCTTCACTGGAACAATGCAGCAGGCCAAGGATGGACATGTGGGCATGAGAGCAGGGTGGAGTGTTGAAATGGCAAGCGACAGGGAGGTCTGAGTCATGCTTGCGGACAGACCGAAGATGTTCCACAAAGCAGTCACCCAGCCTGCGTTTATAGAGGAAACCGCACTGGGAGCAGCGAATGCAGTAGACTAAATTGAGGGAAGTGCAAGTGAAATCCTGCTTCACTTGAAAGGAGTATTTGGGCCCTTGGACGGTGAGGAGAGGGGAAGTAAAAGGGCAGGTTTTGCACCTTCTGCGGTTGCATGGGAAGGTGCCGTGGGAGGGGGTTGAGATGTAGGGATGATGGAGGAACGGAGCAGGGTGTTCTGGAGGGAACGATCCCTGCGGTATGCCACTGGGGGGATGAAGGGAAGATGTGTTTGGTGGTGGTGGCATTATGCTGGAGTTGGCAGAAATGGCGGTTGATCGTTTGAATGCGGAGGCTGGTGGGGTGATAAGTGAGGACAAGGGTGACTGCTTTGTGGAACACCTTTGGTCTGTCCGCAAGCATGACTCAGACCTCCCTGTCGCTTGCCATTTCAACACTCCACCCTGCTCTCATGCCCACATGTCCATCCTTGGCTTGCTGCAATGTTCCAGTGAAGCTCAACACAAACTGGAGGAACAGCACCTCATCTTCCAACTAGGCACTTTACAGCCTTCCGGACTGAATATTGTTTTCAACAAAACAATAGATCTTCAACAAAACTTTAGATCATGAACTCTCTCCTCCATCCCCACCCATTTCCGCTCCTCCTTTTCCAATAATTTATGTAGATTTTTCTTTTCCCACCTATTTCCATTATTTTTAAATGTATTTCCATCCATTGTTTTATCTCTACCTTTTAGCCTATTTCGATCCCTTACCACCACCCCACCCCAACACAGGCTATCTGTACCTTGCTCGTCCTGCCTTCTACCCTTAATGTCACCTATTAAGCACATTTCTTAGCTAATATCACCACCGTCAACACCTTTTTATCCTTTTGTTTATGACATTTTCTGGCAATCTCCACCTATCACTGGCCCTCTATCCAGCTCTACCTGCCTCCCCTTCCCCCTTAAACCATCTTATATTTCTCCTCTTTTCTATTTATCCTTAGTTCTGTTGAAGAGTCATATGGACTCGAAACGTTAACTGTGTTCCTCTCCGCAGATGCTGTCACACCTGCTGAGTTTTTCCAGGTATTTTTGTTTTTGTTTTGGATTCCAGCATCCGCAGTTTTTTGCTTTTAACCTAATATGATTACCCTATTGTTCTTGTTTTTACACACCTCCACGAATTGTGCACATATTTGCTCCTCAATTTCCCGCTGAATATTTGGGGGTCTATAATAAATACCTAACAATGTGGCTGCCCCTTTTTTATTCCTAAACTCTACCCACAAAGCTTCATTCGATGCCCCCTCCAAGATATCATCTCTCCTCACTGCAGTAACTGACTCCTTAACTAATAATGTAATTCCACCCCCTATTTTACCCCCTCCCCTGTTCGCCTGAAGATTCTATATCCCTGAATGTTGAGCTGCCAATTCTGCCCCTCCCTCAATCATGTTTCTGTGATGGATACTATATCACAATTCCACATGTCAATCGTCACCCTTAACTCAGCCATTTTACCTGCAATACTCCTGGCATTAACGTAGAAGCCATCCAGCCTTGCCTCACTCCCTTGAAACCTAATGCAGCTGTTTTCCCTCTGACTTGATTGTTTTACTGTATTATGATTGTCCCTATTCTGCTAACATTCTGTGTCCCCTCCCCCTGCCGAATTAATTTAAACTCCTCCCGACAGCACTAGCAAACTCGCCCGCAAGGATGTTAGTCCCGCTCTGGTTCAGATGTAGACCGCCCCTCTTGTACAGGTCCCACCTTCCCCAGAAATGGTCCCAGTTATCCAAGAATCTAAAACCCTCCCTCCTGCACCAACTCTTAAGCCACGTATTCATCTGGGCTGTTCTCCTATTTCTGTGCTCACTAGCACTGGGAGTCATATTGAAGAATATGAGATATAATTTTGTAGACGTAGTGTACAACCGTGTTACAGCTAGATGCTGAAGAGGGGCACACTGGTGGGTTCAGTGAGTTATGTAAACTGCAGAGTCTCCACAATTACAGCAGTCAATCTGTGGTACATGCTCAATGTAAGGGTAACCTCTGTAACTATGTCAAATATGGCCCCTGAGCTCTATAGAACTTCATACCCATGGCAATAATTTACGCAATCAAAAGGGAAGATTGTTTACATTCAAAATAGATAGAAAACTGAAGTTATTTCAAGTGGTTTGCAAAATCCAAGTAGTTCAGAGATTACAACTCAAGAGGTCCTGCTTTTCAGACTACTGCCTAACTCCCTGAATTCTTGATGCAAGAGTCATCCCTCTTTCTACCTTTGTCATTGGTACCAATATGTACCATGACCTCTTCCTTATCACCCTCCCCCTTCAGGATGCCCTACAGCCGTTCAATGACAACCCAGACCCTGGCACCAGGGAGGCAACACACCATCCTAGAGGCACATTGACGGCCACAGTAGCTCCTATCTGTTCCCCTGACTATAGAATCCCCTATTACTATTGCTCTTACTCTCTTCTCCCCTCCTGTACAGACAGGCTGCTTGTGGTGACAGATGCTTGGCTCTGTTTGCACTCCCTGGAAGAACCAGTGCCCTTAGCAAACTCTAAAATGGAAAACTGATTTGCAAGTTGGACCCCAGGGGATTCCTGAACTACTTGCCTGTTTCTCTTGGACTGTCCGGTGGTTCCATTCCCTTCCTTCCTCAAGTCCCTTTGCGGTGTGACCATGTCTTTCCACGATGCTCTCAGACTCATGGATGTTCCACAGTGTCCCCAGCCACCATTCCAGCTCTGAAATCTGAGCTTCCAGGAGTTGCAGCTGGACACACTTCCTGCGCACATGCTGGTCCCAGGCACTAGAAATGTTGTCGGCTTCCCACATGGAGCACGAGGAGCACACCATGGCTTTGAGCTCTCCTCCCATGACTTATCCTTTTAAATTAAACCTTTTAAATCAATTACTCTAGGGCCCTTCTTTCCTGATCCTCGTTTCTACAGAATATACAAACTATAAACCACAAAAAAGGCCTTAAACTATAAGTGATAAAAGTAGTAAATGCGTACCTGACCTTACCCACTACTTACCAGTCATTTCTCTCCCTTGTAGCCACTACAACCGCAGCAGGGCAAGACCACTCTCTGAAGATTTAGGAAGTTGGATAGCAAAGAAAAAATGCAAAGAGCCCCTCTTCACCTATGCACCGAATTCCCACTGTGCACCAAATTGCCAATACCTACACTCACTCTGGCTGTGTCTCACTCAGGATGAGGTCTCTCCCCTGCTCATTGTACAAGCTCACTGATCAAGATGTACAAAGATAGGCAGGAAAGTATATTGTGAAGAAGACATAAGGAGGCTACAAAGGGACATAGATAGGTTAAGTGAGTGGGAAAAGATCTGGCAAATGGAGTATAATGTGGGAAAATGGTGAGAAATTTTATTTATATTCATTCATGGGATGTGGGCGTCACTGGCTGAGCCAGTATTTATTGCACATCCCTAATTGCCCTTCAGAGAGCATTTAAGAGTTAAATGCATTGCTGTGGGTCTGGAGTCACATGTAGGCCAGACCAGGTATGGACAGCAGATTTCCTTCTCTAAAGGACACTAGTGAACCAGATGGGCTTTTACAACAATCGACAATGGGATCATGGCATCATCATCTGCCCTTGGATGAGGTTTCCTCAAAAAGGCAAAGGCTTCCTGGCCGATTCGCCCACTCACCAACCATAACGTTAGATGGGCAATGAAAAATCACCATTGGTTACTATATTAATGGCCTTAATAGGCCTCTTAATTGTTAATTGACTCTCGCGTGCACCTGCCAACTGAAATATCGCGTGAGTGCGCGATCACATCAGGATGCTCACCCAATGTTATCACGCGCTATTTCATACTTGAGCAGGTTGGGCATGTGCCCGACAATGCCGAGCGAGAAAACCTGCCCTTTGTTTCAATTGTACAGGGCACTGGTGAGGCCACATCTGGAGTGTTGTGTACAGAACTAGACTCCTTATTTAAGGACAGATGTAAGTGTTTTAGAAGCATTACGAGAGAAGTTTACTAGACTAACATCAGGAATGGCCGGGTTGTTTTTAAGGAGAGGCTGGACAGGTTAGGTTTCATCCACTGGAGTTTAGAAGAGTAAGAGGTGACTTGCTTGAAACCTTTAAGACCCTGAAGGATCTTGACAGGGAGGGTGTGGAGAGGATGTTTCCTCCTGTGGGAGAATCTAGAACCAGGGGGTCACTGTTTAAAAATGAGGGGTTGCTCATTTAAAACAGAGATGAGGAAACAATTTTTCTATCAGAGGGTTGTGAGTCTTTGGAACTCCCATCCTCAAAAGATGGTGGAAGCGGAGTCTTTGAGTATTTTTAAGGCAGAGCTAGATAGATTCTTGATTGACAAGGGGGTGAAAGGTTATCAGGGGTGGGCAGGGATGTGGGATTGAGTTTACAATCAGATCAGCCATGATCTTATTGAATGACAGATCAGGGTCAAGGGGCCGAGTGGCCTATTCCTGCTCCTAACTCGTATGTTCGTATGTAACAGAGTAGCACACGAGTTGGAGGAGTGTGTCTGCCTGCTCTCTGATGGAGTGGCGCCCACATATGCATGATCGAGGTCTCCATGAAAACGATGGTGGATGCCATGGAGACCCTGGCCCAGCGGAACGCAGAGATGCATGCAGGCCTGAACTCCATCACCATAGCCATGGGAGAGTTCCTGCGAGAGTGAAACAGGGCACCTAAACATTCCTCCAGGTGCTCCTTACCCTCAACGAGTCAGGCCGGGGCCCTCTGGCACCTTAAGGGAGGAAGGGCGGCAGCTGGACACCCCTGGGTCATCCACTCAAGGATCTCTGAGGCTGTCCACTCCCCTTGAATCCCTTTTGCCTGTGACCCCCTCAACTTCATCCTCTGTCACTGCAGAGGGAACAGTTGGCCTACTGGAGGACAGCCAAAGCAAGCTGGGGCCCTCAAAGCCTCGGCTCTTCAGAGGACCCACACCGAAGTGATTAGAGGCAACAGGGCCAAGCATCGTACAGGCTGTCTTCACCCCTGCTGCGGATGTCAGGGCAGCACCTAAAAGAAGTGGTAGGCCTAGAAAAGTTACGAAATTCTGGTCACAAGTGATTGCATGAGTGAACACATTGTGCCACTTTATAACTTGAAAATATATCCACTTTCACTGAATAAGCTGTCATGTTTCCCTATAGCTTCACTGACAAGGTTCGCGAGTCCCCACACTGCATCCTCGCACCACCCTAACCTCGCCACTAGCAGTTCAGCTGCAATGTAGCCAGACCACGAGTGATTACGGAGGGAGGAGTGTGTGTGTGGCAAGGCCTCTTGGAGCCTTGTGCAACCCTCCCCCATGCACGAGGAGCCTTCATCCATCATACTCATCTCACTGTCCTGAGCATTTTCAGTGCTGCCTGTTGGGGTTCGCTTTCACTTGTCCATTTGAGCTGACCTGCATCTCCGTCCACCCACTGACCACAATCTCATGCAGTACCTGTGCCCGTCCAACACCTGGCTCCGCTCGCTTTTGATTTCGACAACCGTGGTTGTAGTGACGTTTTGGATCAGCTCGGCCATCCTTTCCCCTCCCCCAGTCATCCATGTCCTTTCCCCCATTACTGTTGACCTTTGGCATCATCTTCTACCTCCCTACCGTTACCTACCAACGAAATCCTTGTCGTTTCAGGATATCCAGGTAGACGTGCACATTCCCTACCTTCCTGAGACTCCCTCCCCCACCTCCTTCTTTCCACCCCCATGTCCCATGCCTACCTCCAGGTCCCTCCTAACCACCATCTACCTTCTACCACTCCCAATGCACTCTCGTCCTCCCACCCTACTGTTTCCCTCTGCCCCTCTCTCGCATTCACCATTCTCTCCTACCATGCCTACACTCAGTTTGCTCTCCAGGAGGTAGTCATTGCTCCTTTTCACTTTACCTGGACCTCCAACCCCCCTACTTAATCCTTCATCCACACTTAGTTGCTCATCCACACTAACTCCCACCTTCCCTCTCTGAACTCCCTCCTCCCCCCAAGCACCTTCCACTCCCTGAACTCCCTCCTCCCCCCAGATGCCTTCCCCTCTCTGAACTCCCTCCTTTCCATCTTTGGCCCCCCCTTACACCTACCTCCCCAGTTGCTGCATTTTCCCCCGTTACACTGTCTTTCCCCCGAACTCCCTACCCTACGCTGCAACCTCGCCACCCCAGACCCCTTTATTCCACCCCCCCCCCCCCACCCCCCAACCTCACTCCCCCTGACACCTTCGTCCCCACCCTCCCAACCTCACTCCCACCCCTGGTACACCTTCCTCTCCCACCCATGGCTGGACCTACCTCCTACCCTCCCCACCTTGCCGATCATCTGTAGGAATCCACGGTCAAGACCACAATGTTCCGAAGCTGACCCGAGACATCAACGGAGATCTCCCACCTTCTGAAAGCTGCTTCGCCGTGGAGGCATGTCCATAAAAATCCACCCAGCGCGCAATTCATGTGTTACAGTCGATGTAGGGCTCCAGCATTTTGTTCTCCTCAGATGTCCGCAATCTGAGCAAGGCCCTAAAGCTGACTCCTGACTTCTGTGCGTCTCACTTGTCAGATGTGTCCTGGACAGGCATGTTTTCCCACCAGCGGAATGGTCAATCGGGCATGTGGGCACAATTCCAGTTGGGCCTTACTTTGCATCCCATTAGTGGAATGCAAATTGGGTTCACACTGACCTCCAGCAGGACTCATGTTCAGCCACTATCAGGTGATCCCAATGTGCTTTCATGTCAGTTCAAAACCAATTTCTGCCCTTTGTGCTCCAGTTTCTCCCCACCGCCCCCCCCCCCCCGCCCCCGTCTGCCATGACACCCTCCACCAATGGGACCAGGTGATTCTGCCCTAAGACTGGGTCACATGACATGCTGACATCACTGAATAGCATTTTACAACAGCACTTCTCCAGGTTGCCCTTCCCAGTTGCATGTCCCACTATATACTCACCAAAAATATCATGTAAAGGTAGCCAGGCCCTCATCTCCAGATCCCACTTGGGGCAGTAGGTAATGCAATGGGTTAAACACTTGGGTTTAAATCCATCCCAGATGATTGGGGTTGAAAATTTCCCCTGTTATGGTCCAATGTAAATAGGATGTGAGCAGCAATTAGCATAACGCTGTATCCATTTTAACACTAGTTGTCCCTAAACTAGCAATATAACTCAAGTTGATGTGGGTGGAATTGAATTAGTACAGTTCTGGCTGAGGAGGGGGCAGGTTGCCCAAGTAGAATAAGGGAGCATAGGAACATAAATCACGTAGTCTCTTAAAGTTATCCAGCTATTCGAATGGGCCTTGGTTGATCTGTAGCTCAATTCTCTTTATCCGTGATCAATTCACATGGCATCCAAAGTAGTGGAGGGAGAAAGTCACATTTCCACTCCCCTTTTTCTGAAGAGTTGTTTTGGTCTCCCTTCTGAATGACCTGGCTGTAATTTTAAGATTGTCCCTTTTTGTCCTGGATTCCCCTCATGGCAGAAATACCTTCTCTTTATCTAATCTATTGAATCCGTTTATCATTTTTAAAAAAAAGCTCAATTAGATCACCTCTCAACCTCCAAAACTCCAGGGAATCTGAGTCAAATTTATGCAACTTGTCTTCGTAATTTAACCTTTTGAGCCCTAGTACGAATAATACATTTTTCTTGAGCTTTGCTGCCCAAAACTGAACCCAGTATTCTCAATGAGGTCTGACCAATGCTCTGCACTATTGAAGCAGCACCTCCTCACTTTTGAATTCCACCTCCCTTTTAATAAATCCATTAGCTTCTTCTATTTTTTTATACCTGTACACAAGCTCTTAATAATTTGTGGAAAACCCTTTCCTCCTCCACAGTTCCTAATCTTTCGCCATTAAGAAAATATTCTAAGGTGTCATTCTTGGATCCAAAGTGGATTTCCTCACATTTCCCCTCATAATCTTGTCAACTCGCTTATACTGTATGTAACTTTCTCCTTCCATCAACACAACTTATGGTGTCTCTTAAATTAAAGTCATTTGTAAACTTGAATACACAACTTTCTACCCTTCTATCTTGTATATGTTGAAAAACTGAGGCCCCAGTAGAGACTCCAGTATAGAAGGCCTCATGTCACATCCCACCAAGAGTATATTTCCTTTAACCTTACTCATGTGGCGAAAAGATTGGATTCATAGTTGTCATTTTTTGGAAGCTATGATTGCTCTTAGAGATCAACAATGGTACCTGTGGTCCACACACTGTTCTGGTGTGAGTCATGCCGGATGCCATACTTTGCTGGGCATTAGCATCCACGTCATCAGCAACTGCCAGAAGAATGCAGAATCGGCATATCATGACCTCAGTCAACATGTATTGGTAACCTGATACCTGTGCACTGTTTCGACTGATCCTCAGGTGAAATTCCCCAATTTGTTAACTTCTGGAACAGGACCCCGATTTTGTTATGCTCCTGGGTGAGGAGGAATGAGTTACCTTCCCTTCTTTATTCAACCCTCTTGGTTGGTTGCAACAAAATTAATTTAAAAGGGATTCCCCGGCCCCCCCTGGACACCCCCTGGGATACCCTTTCCCAGTCCAAATGTATTTATTTTTTAGAAAGAGCCAATTTAACCAGGCTTCCTTGAGTCAAAGAAAGAGTAAGTTTATTGGTTACTAAAACCCGAAAATAAAATAAAAACACAACAATCAAGGACAAAGATCAGAAATGAGAAGTTAAGAGTTCAAATAAAAGTTTGAAAAGAATACGAATCAGCCTTTGAGTTGTCCCTGAAACGTAGATGGCGGGTATGTTGCAGCCGTTAAGTTGGGTGATTCTGGAGGGGCTGACTTTGGCAGTTTCGCAGTTGCTTTGGAGTTTAGTTTGGTTCTGAAGAGTAGCTGAAGAGGCTGTCCTATTTCCTTTTTGATTGTGGCTTCAGGTAAGCCTTGCTTCCAGCAACAGAAAGAGAGAGAGAGACTTCACCTATAATTGCAGGGTGACTAGTTGGTCTTCTTGTGCTGTCACTCTCACAGCACACCAGCACACATTGCACTACCCTGCAGCTAGCTTTTTACCCCATTTCCCCTCTGTATTCCATGAGGAGAAATAGTCAACTTGCATCCATCTCAGAGCTATTTACACATTCTGAGACATAAATCAACAGGAGATGGATTTTTGGGTGACTGCTGAGACGTGCAAATCAGTTTTTTGCCTCCGCAACCACAGGAGATTAATGTTCTCATTTGTATCTTTCCTATCTCCCTTTCAAGTATCTCTGCTGGAAGAAAGCCACGAAACCTTTCCAGGTGCGTAACTCCATGTTCTCTCAGGACAGGTCTGTCAGTATAATCTACATAAGAATTTTCCAGAAAGTGGTGACTTTACATTATCAGCCATCTTTTGCTCAGTGTCCTTGATTGCATTTCTTTAAAACAACACAAGTCTTCCTCAAAATGCACTTGTAAATAATTTGTGGCAATAATCAGGCTTTCATGCCAGCTGGTATTTTGGAACTTAAAACTCCACGTAACGCCTTCTGTAATCATCATTTACCCGCAGGCTAGTTGCTGATTGATTTCTACTGCCTGTTACTATGATTTCACAAATGATTTGTGCTTTCTTCAGATTTTTATTGATGTTAAAGGCTACAGGGATAGGCCTGGCAGGTGCTGAAGGACTTTACCTGACTTCCAGGCTTCTGCATACATCAGTTGCTCCCAGACCTAAATGCACTAGGAAGCATTCCTCTTGGAATACAGAGTGACCTGAAGAATTAACAGAGGCACGCAGACCTGGACAACTGCTATAAGAGGGAAGGGGGGAACTGGGCTCTCTGTGCAGACCTGCACAGGGTGTTCAGGAAGCAATTCTTCTATCTGATCCTCAGTGAGGAACAGTATGTGAGATATTTGTACTTCGGTATAGACATCCTCACTGAAATCTGCTACCAACTGCAGTTTAAACACCAAGCTTACAACAGACCAAGGACTGCATTGTCAGTAGCTGTGAAAGCATGACCGTGAACTTATATGGAGGCTGGAGCTAGAGATTCTTGCAACATTTCACAATTTGCTATTAACCATTGTGTAAGCCAGGTCTCTAAGGCTTTCTATTCAAAGAGAGCTAACTACATTTCATTCTCTCTTGCCGGAGAGCAACAAGAGGAACGAGCACGCGGCTTTGCTAGGATTGCAGGGCTTCTCCATCGTGCAGGGTGCCACTGACTGCGGGCACCGCATGTCATCTCGGAGATGTAACCCAACCAAAAGGGATTTCGCTCACCTAAAGTCTAGCTGGCTTGTGACCACACAGTGTATCATGCATATCAATGCCCAGCATCCTGTCAGCGGTTAGGACGCCTTTATTCTGCCTCAGCTACTGTGCCATCTCCATTTGAGCTACCGTGGCAAAGCAAAGAATGGTTACTGGGTGATGAGGTTTATTTGATCTTTGGCTGGGAGCATCACCAGGCCGCATGTGTTGCCCATCCCAAATTGCCCGCGGGTAGCTGGGAGTAAGCTGCCTTTTTGAACAGCTGCAGTCCATCTGGTGCCGGTACTGCCCTGCACTGTGCTGTTAGGGAGACTATCCACTGATGGCATGGCTAATGACTCTGATCTGCAAGATACACTTGGGTAGTCATCCATAAAAATAAAAGCATTGCTGCCACAGTACTTGGCAGGGTGGGTGTTAAGATTCCTGATGGTCTGTTGTATGCTGCAAAACCTCACCATCATGAGGACACAGCCCTTGCCACTAGCTATACAGTGAGCAGCTGATGAGCAGAGGAAGAGGCAAACAGGCCACCTAGACAACCCTTCCTTCTTTGCTGGGCTGTTCAATGAACAATTCATCCAACTGGGTTACCAGTAAATGCAACTCCAATTCCTCATTCACCAACAGTACTGCACCCCAACTTCCCTCTGTCACTGATGATCACAGCATCTGCTTGACCACAATGCAAAAATACAAGCCAACACAGAATAAACATTCCAAATCAAATTTATAAATCAAACCGGGCTATATTGTATGCAAACATAAACTAATTACCCTTGTGTAACCTCTTAGTGCGTATTTTCTGTGCACTTTCACCTGTCCTAGTGCTCTTATGCAGTGCTACCCCAGTGATTGAAGTATGGCTGGTGGAAGGTGGCTGAATTTCAGTGGAGCAAACTTCTCAATACTTAACCCCTGCCTGGCTGCAGGCTGTCCATGCCCAGTCTCTCATTACGTGCAGAATCACCCTCTATCTATCCTTTGAATTATGCACAGTTTGGTATCTGAGCTGGTGGCTGCAAGTGTGAAATTGAGTGTGAATATTTCTTCATTAGTGTCTTGTTGCTCTTCCACCACTACCTGGCCAGGTAACACTCTTGGATATCTGAAAGGAGAAAGGCACAAGGATAAAGTGAAGTAAAAGCAAAGAGGTACACGCTTACACCATCTGCAGCTTGTAAATTGGTAGAGATTATGGAATCACAGCAAGTAGGATGTGAGAACGAGGGTTAGATATGAGAATACTATCAATCGCGATGGTTTCAACCACATAGCTGGCCATGTTCTCAGCAATGACCACTCTAATAATGGTAAGCATCATCTCCTCCATGGCTACATGGATATCCAGGCAGGTGCCCCCCAAATATTCCTCATCTCCATCTTAAATGGGAGACCCCTTACTTTGGAGGGTTCACACTAATTCTAGATTCCCCCAAGAGAGGCAGCACCTTCTTGGCACCTACTCTGTCAAACCCCCTCAGAATATTATATGCTTCAAAAGGATCATGGGGAGAATTTTTCCTACGGTGGACGAGCTGCCCGGGAGTGGCAGGGGGGGACGGGGAGCCGATCGCCACCCACAATTGGCTGCATGCCGCCATTTTACACAGGCAGGCCAATTAAGGCACGCCCAGCGTAACGCACAGCCAGTATCGCTCAGCGCTACTTGTAGTGGCAGGGGGAGGAGGGAGAATCAGGGCCTGCGCTCTTTCAAGCGCACAGAAATCTCCCTGTGACATGGAGCTGCCTGAGGGAGGTTGAATAGATTATAATTTTTTTTAATAAATAAAGTAAAAATTTATTTAAACATGTCCCCCCATGTGACAGTGTCACATGAGCTGAGACGTGTTTGCAAAGTTTGGAAAATGTATTTATTTATTTTATAAAAGCTTCAGGAAACCCCATCCCGCCCATGGATGAGGTTTCCTGAAAACACGAAGGCCCCTTGGGCTCTTTGCCTGCCCACCAACCTTAAAGTTGGATGGGCAGTGTTCTTAACTAGTTTAATTACTTTATTAATGGCCTTAGTAGGTCATTGACATTTCGGCGGGCACACCCCCGCATGCCAACCGGACGATTCAGCCCCATGTTTCATTTTTCTAAATTCCAACGGGTATAGGTCCAACCTGCTTAAACTTTCCTAATAAGAGGATATCCTTATCCCAGGATATCCCAGTTCTCTGAACTGCTTTGAATGCAAGTATGTCCCTCCTTAAGAAGGTGACCAAAACTATACACAATACTCTACCTGTGGTCACAGCAATGCCCTGTACAGTCGTAGCAAGACTTCCCTATTTATAAATTCCATCCCCCTGTAATAAAAGCCAACATTCCATTTGCCTTCTCAATTACATGCTGTGCCTGCATGCTGGCTCTTGTGATTCATGTACAAAGACCCCCAGCTGCCTCTGCACTGCAGCATTTTGTAGCTTCTCTTCATTTAAATAATATTCTGCTTTGCTATTCTTCCTCCCAAAGTGAACAACCTCATAATTTCCCACATCATGCTCCATCTGTCAATTTTTTTTCCTACTCTCTTAACTTTCCCATATCTCTTTGCAGGCTCTTTGTATCCTCCTCGCAACTTTCTTTCCTACCTATCTTTATATTATTAGCTGTTGACTACAATGCACTCGGTCCCTTCATCCAAGTCATCCAAGATCGAAAATGGTTCGGGCTCCAGCACAGTTCCCTGTGGCACTCCACTGGTTACATCCTGAAAATGAAACGTTTATCCAACTGTTTCCTATTGATTAGCCAGCCCTTTATCCATGCTAATATATCATTCCAAACGTCATGCACTCTTTTAAAAAATTATGCATTCATGGGATGTGGGTGTCACCGGCTAGGCCAGCATTTATTTCCCATCCCTGATTGCCCTTAAGAAGGTGATTGTGAGCTGCCTTCTTGAACTGCTGCAGTCTTCTCTTGTGCAGTAACATTTTATGTAGAAAATATCAGATGTCTTTTGGAAATCCAAAAACGCTACATATACTGGTTCTGTTTAATCCATCCTGCTTGGTACATCCTCAAAGAACTCTAATTAGTTTGTCATAGTTTCCCTTTTATGAAACCATTTTTACTCTGCATGATAGTATTATGAGTTTCTAAATGTCCAGCTCCTACCTCTTTAGTGATGGATTTTCCCAACGGCAGATGTTAGGCTAACTGGTCTATAGTTTCCTCCTTTCTGTCTCCCTTCTTTTGGGAAAAGAGGCATTACATTTGTGGTTTCCCAATCCGCTGGGATCTTTTCAGAAACCAGGGGAAATTTGAATGTATCCTCTATCTCTACAGCCACTTCTTCTAAAATCCTAAGATGTAGGCCATCCGGTCCAGGGGACTTGTCAGCCTTAAGTGCCAATAGTTTTCCAATTATTTTCTCTTTAGTGATGGTGATTGTTTTAAATCCCTTCCTTCATTTTGCCTCTTCATTTTCAACTATTCTTGGGGTGTTTTATGTGTCTTCTACTGTGGAAAAGGATAAAATACTTGTTCAAAACCCCTGTAATTTCCTCATTTCCCATTATTAGTTCCCCAGTCTCACCCTCTAATGGACTACTGCTCACTTTAGCTACCCTTTTCCTTTTTATATACTGGTTGAAGCTTTCACTGTTTGTTTTTATAACTGTTGCTCATTTTCTCTTTTACTCCAATTTCTCCCTCTTTATTAATTTGTTTAGTTCTCCTTTCCCAAACTTCTGGCCTACCACTAATCTGCATAGCATTATACAACTTGTCTTTCAATTAAATACCACCCTTAACTTCTTTAGTTCACCATGGATGGTGTATCCTCCTGGTAGAGTCTTTCTTCATCAATGGAATATACCCTTCTTGAGAGTTATGATATATCTCCTTCAATGTGTGCCACTAGCCATGACTTATCTATCATCTTACCTTTTAACCTATATCCCCAGTCCACTTTAGCCAACTCTGTCTCCATATCCTTGTAATTATCTTCATTTAATTTAAGACACTAGTTGTGGACCAACATTTCTCACTTTCAAACTGAGTGTGTAATTCAAAATGTCATGATCACTCTTGCCTAGAGGATTCTTTACTCTGAGGCCATTAATTAATCCTGTCTCATTATACATTACCAGGTTCAAAATATCCCACTCCCTGGTAAGTGCCAGAACAACTTGTCCTGAAAAACTATCCCAAATAAATTACTTACCTCATCCTCCAGGTTACCTTTGCCAATTTGATTTGTCCAGTCGATCTGAAGATTAAAGTCACCCTGATTATTGTAGTCCCTTTCTTGAAAGACCCCATTATTCCTTGATGTACACTCTGTCCTACTGTGTAGTTACTGTTAGGGGGCCTATAAACTATTTCCACCGGTGACTTATTTCCTTTGCTATCTCTTATTGCTACCCAAACTGATTCTACATCTTGATCTTCTGGACCAAGCTCATTTCTCACTATTATACTGATCTCATCCTTGATTAACAGAATTATCCTGCCTGTTTTTCCTTTCCTTTTCCCCTTTAGAAATGTCAAATATCCTTGAATATTCAGATCCCAGCCTTGGTCACCTTGCAACCACATCTCTGTAATAGCTATTGTATCATACTCATTTATTTCTATTTGTGCCATCAATTCATCTAACTTGTTATGAATGCTGCGAGCATTCAGGTAAAGAGCCTTTATTTCCGTCTTTTTACAATTTTTCCTACTCTGACCTTATTTGCTGTGGGACTCTTGTTTTTGTATGCTCTGTGCCTTCCTGTCACATTCTGATTATATTACTCATATCATTACCTTGCACTATTGTCTTGTCCTTTCTCTTAAACTTTCCAAATCTCCCCTCACGTGCACTCTCTCCTGCCCTCTCACTATTTAGTTTAAAGCCCTCTCTTCAGCCCTTGTACTCTGGTCCAAGTGCAGTCCAGGTGAAGTCTGTCCCAGCGGCACAGCACCCTTTTTCCCCAGGACTGGTTTCAATGCCCTATGAATCGAAACCCTCTCCTCCCACACCAAACTTTGCGCCATGCGTTCAATTATCTGATCGTATTTGCCCTATGGCAATTTGCTCATGGTTCAGGTAGTAATCCAGAGATTATTGTTTTAGTGGTTCTGCTTTTTAGTTTAGCCCCTAGCTGCTCATACTCTCTCAGCAGAATCTCTTTTTTAGCCTGACCAATGCCGCTGGTAGCCACATGAACCCCGGCAACTGGATCCTTCATCTCCCACTCCAGACTTCTCTCTAGCCCTGAGGAGATATCCTTAACCCTGGCACCGGGCAGGCAATTCAGCACCAGGACTCACACTCTTAGTTGTAGGGAACGATATATATCCCCCCCTAACTATACTGTCCCCTACTGCAACTACATTCATTTAAGCTCCCCCCAATTGAATGGCGCCCTGCACCACGATGCTGTGGTCAGTTTGCTCATTCTCCCTACAAACCCTGCTCTCACCCACACAGGTTGCAAGAATCTCAAACCCGCTAGACGATACCAAGGGCTGAAGCTCCTCCAGTGCCACCGTCTGGATCCCCATACCTGCCTCACTCCCATTCACACCCTCCTGTCTCCAACCACGGGCCAAATTCGAAGCACCTAGCCTCAGGAGTGCAAGTTCCTGGAACAAAGTGTCCACATAACGTTCCCTCTCCCTGATGCAGTGTCTGAGGCTCAGACTCCAGTTCAGCAACTCTCAGCTAAACTTCTTCAAGCTGCAGACACTCACTGCAGATGTGGCTGCTGTGGATCACAGAGGAGTCCGCCAGCTCCCACATGTTACACTGCTTCACATCATCTGTCCTGCCAGCTTTGCTGTGCTTTAGTTAACAAATTAGGTTTGGATATCACTCAATTATTATCTGTAGTTATATCAAATAGCTTGACTAATTAAGCTATAAATTTAATACCATACTTATCTCCCAGGTACCAGTTAAAATTACTGGCACTGTTTATAGAGAGAGAAAAACAAGTTAGCAAGCGTTCCAAAACGTTTAGCCAGATGAGTCAGATGTGATTCCCCCTCAAAAATCCATGTGGTCTCTCTTTGATCAGCTCACAGTTGTTCAAGTACTCATATTTATTCTTTTGTGGGATGTGGGTACGTGTTGCCCAACCCTAACTGCCCTTGAACTGAATGGCTTTCTAAACCATTTCAGAGGCCAGTGAAGAGTCAACCACATTGCTGTGGGTCTGGAGTCACGTGTTGGCCAGACCAGGTAAGGACAGCAGATTTCCTCCCCTAAGGGGCATTAATGAACCAAATGGGCTTTTTGGACATCATTACTGATATTAACTTTTAATTCCAGATTTAGTAATTGAATTTAAATTCCACCAGCTGCCTTGGTGGGACATGTCCCTAGAGCATTATCCTGGCCTCTTGGGAATATTAGTCCAGCAACATTACTATTATGCCACCATCTCTGCCTCATATACTCTATCCCTGTTGATACATACCAGTAACATTTCTACAATTGACATTCAATTGACAGGTCTATATTTTCCTGGTTTCTTCCATCTTCCTATCCTAAATAACCAAGGTCAGAATTGTCCCAGATTTGCACGAAGCACAGTTACAGGCAGGAAAAAGGATGTTTTACCCGCTGGCTGCAATGGTTGGTTTTCACACCGTAATCGTCTCATTGCCTCCTCGTTAATTATGCAGCCACAGAAAACACACCATTTTGCTGGCAGGCAGCCTCCAATTTGCCCACGGCGCAGTTACCTTTCACACAGGGTGCCATCTTTAAACTGCAGCTGTCTGCACACTTCTCAATGCCTGCAGCCATGAAGGTGCTGTTGAAGACACGGCCCCAAAAGCCAAGAGGAGTGCAGCCCCTGACTCAGTGATACATCCCTGGGATGCCTTCTGGACACCATTGAAGCCCTCTGTGGTGTCCTCTGCTTCCACTGGCCACAAGAGGCCCTATCAGCCTTACCACTCTGGCTTGGGAAGCAGTTCAGAAGTGATCAGTGCCAATGCTGCACACAAGAGATCGGCCATCTAATGCAGAAAATAGATGAATGTTTTCATCCATGCTGCCACTCTAAACTGATGCATTCACAAGGCCATCACACATTTGCTGGCATCTCACTCGCTGCTAGCTCAAGAGACATCACCACTCTCTCTATCACACTTGGCCTCACATCACCGTCTGGCCTCATCTCCTCTGGAGACTGCCTCCTCAGCCCTCACCATCTTGAGGTCACTTGCACTGATCAACATGTGCTCTTACATACACCCTGGGATACCCTTTCCCCTCTACAGCCCTCTCCCTGCAGCTTTTTCCCTTGCCTGAGGCTACTTCTACCCTTTCCCCAAGCAAGCCAGAGCCCTGCAGCCGTTGAAAAGCCACCACCGCCCTTTGCCTGGTCTGGTAGGTAGAGGGCTGCCTGCGAACCTCCATAAAACTGATGTGGTGCTGCCTGCGAAGCCTGGCACTAATAACTGCGGGTGCTGCCTGAAGATAGATGCGTTCCGAGTGAAGTACAGATCGCCAGGTGCACGTCACTTATGTACGGATGTGAAACATGCCAACATGCCTGGATGATCCCGGCGAGCAGGGCCTATAATTAGATGCAGATGTATTAAAGTTTTGTTCCCAACGTGCGGCGGTGGGAAATGTGGCCCATCATTAACGGGCGGAGCGGCCGATCGCAAACTGTTTTCACAATGGTGTGAACTGATTGTTGGCCTTCCCAACATATTGTCTGCTCACGCCTGCCAAGATGACCGATGCCAATGAGGGCAGGAAAATTCCGGACCAAGCTATATTTCTAAGTTTCTTATCTGACAGAACAATTCCTGATTCTACAGAGCTTTGGAAACTTGGAAAGTTTCCTTTGCATCTAACTATGCTTTGTCTCACTTTGATCTTGACACTAAATGCCGAAAATGGAATGTGTTCATTCATTACTTTGATGCACATGTAAAAAGACAATATGGGCTCCCAGTGGGGACCTATGCTTACAGGGAGCAGGGATCAGAGAATCAGAGCTACAATGTTGTAGCTGTATTTCCAAAGCAAGCTTTCATCCATGCTGTGATCACAGAATTGCACCCTAGTGTGATATAGTTATGAAACATATAAACTGAATCAAACACAGCTTTTTAAGAACTTCACTACTCTTGTGATATTCACTCCCTTTTCTCATTATTTAAATGTCATGTCACACCAATAACCAAAGAATATTGGCCTTGAAAATCTGTGGAAGGATGCACCTTGGCATAAGTGCCTAATGTATTTTCTCTCTTGGTCTCTGCTACTTACCCTGCTGAAGTTTGTGGAGTTGGGAACAAAGAGCCATGAGTAGCCAGCCTTTGGAGATTTGGATGCACATTTGGGTACCAAAGAAGTCAGGCTTTCTGAATGGGTAGAAGTCAGCTGCCCTCCAGAGTACCAGGTTACCTTATAGAAAGAAATCATTGGCAGCTTCAGCAAACCACAGTGTCAAGAACAAATAAAAAATAAAATTTAAAAATGGCCTCTCATCTTTAGGAATCCCTGGTCCTCATCCTTGTGTGGATCCCTATGTGGGTACCACATCTACCCCTGTTGTTAGGTACCAACTCTATCCCAAGTCCTGAGTGGCAGTTGAAGCATAACCCTCAACTAGACCATACAGTAAATAACAGTTTATTGCTGGATCCAGCACGTCCAGGACTTGACTTGAGTTTGCAGCTGCTCCGGCAAGCTCCTGCTGCTGTTGGAGTCAGTTGGAACAGCCATAGATTTATGACCCAATTCCCTGTATCGTATTTACATGTAATGTGAGGTAGACGATAATTAGGGGATTTTTAATGTGGTGATATTTTTATGTGCATTCCTGTCTGGAAAATAGATTTCAAGTATTAAAATATCTCCTGAAGCACTCAATAACTTTTATGGTGTCACAGCAAAGGGAGAATTCTCAGTGTTATATATGTGGATATAACATTGGTTAGCAGGGCTGTGAGAGAGGAAACAGCAGTCATATTCAGAACTTCAGAATCGTATTCTGGAGTGAGCCATTTCAACTATTTTTACTTCCTTTTGAAGACGGCGGGTGGGGGGGTGTTAGCTGTTGTACAAACATGGTTACATTTTGTTGAAAAGCCAGTGTTCTTACTCATACGTGTTATGTATTCAAAAGCTATTGTGTTGGATTTGACTTGGTCATCAAGAATTGTGAAAACTCTCTTCGGTACCTTGCTATTTAATAGTTACAAGTTAGCATGTACTCTAATATATGAAAATCAAGTACATCTCCGCATTTACTCATAATAAGTTTAAGTGAATGCCAGGCATGATAAAGTGAAAGTCTTGAGTTGAGGAAGCCTATTTCATTCTCAATGTGCTCAGGCATTGGTAATCACATCAGCATTAGCCAGTCAGGATTCATCAGTAATGCTGCATATGCCAATGAACTCCCACATCTGTTCAATTTCTGACAACTGAAAATTACAAAATCAATTAGGGCTGAAAGAAAGATAAGCTGAATTCATTTTTGTAGTCAAACCCCACCACATTAATAGGAAAAAAATTAAATGATGTAGAACAGTTTGTTGAAAGGTTCTTTGATAGTGCTCTGCCATTTCAGACCTCTTGTGAGCAGGAGGAGGAGCAATAGTAGTTCCTGCTGATCTGAAGTTTTGTGTTGGTCTGCTTCTTTCACATTCCTTGCTGTTGCTTTGACCGTTCTTCTTTATTTGAAAGTGTGATGCCCTGCAGCTTCTGGGGAAGCAGGAAATCTCTGCCCTTGTAATTATAGAGAAATGAATCACAGATGCTTTGCCTGCAGTTTGAAACACAGATTTCATTGAGCCTGGAAAAATAAAACTCTACAACAGTCCAAATTACACATTAGCAAACTTATGAATCATTTTATTTAGGTCTAAATATAGATTTGTGGTCTAGACAGTATAAGGAAAATGAGTGGGAATGAACATTCTATGAATGGTAGCCACAATGATAACTCTTCCATCTTGTGCCTTTTCTGTCTTGCCTCAAAATAGTAAATTGGAGTTTCAACAACAAATGCAATAACATGTATTAATGTGGTACCTTTCATGTAATCAAATGTCTCAATGTGCCAACTGCATAATGTGATAAGTCAATGTGAGAAACTGATGGGCAATATTGGGACAGAGTTTCCTTTTGTTGGGCTTGGGTGTGGAGGACCAGCTGTGCACAGCACATTGAGGAAATTCATCCAGAGAGGATCACATACCCATAATAAAGCCAGTTCATTTTTTCCATTCAGTTAAATTAATGGGTAGAAAATTAGGCAGACTGCCTTGCGGTCTACAATCTGTCTAGGCCTGAATTCCTTTCCTATTTACATCAAAAATATTTTATTTAAAATTTGGATAATTATTGCTTTCTATGTTGCCACTGCCCCATTTTACTCGGGGACTGTCTGCTACATCTGTGTGCCATATCATTTGAAAACATGTAAAATAATTGTGTGGGAGAGAACTGTTTACTTTGTTTACTTGCTCTGCGTTCTTACTACTGTGACAGCACAATCATAGGCAGAAAATCAGTCCACAATGTTCTCTGCAATACAAAGCCTGCTGCACGATTTGATGCAATGTGCCATGTGATCATTCAAGAGCAATATGATCCTTCTCACTTAGCAACTATTATGGTTTATCTGTCTCAATCTCATGGTGAGTGTAAAGAGACCATCTGTGATTGTACCTGGCACAGACAATAGATACTTACTAATATATTCCAGATCACTAACTGTGATCTACTTGAATCTCTCTAATGCTGCCATTCAGATGACACATCCACTCAGTGAGTGACTCACTTCAACCGAGATTGCATTTTTAAATCTAGTTATCAGTGTGGGATTAATTGCAGTTCATTAATATTGTGTTGGCTCTGATTGTGATTGATAGAACTAGTACAATGTTAAATTCAAGCACATATCACAACTTAAAGGCCTGACTGGAAACATAGATCTGGATATTACAGAACAACAGTAATAGTCATTTGGTATTACAGAACTTGAGCATTACTGAAAAAAGAAACTTCACACTGTTACTATGCAGTAGCATCACGAGTGGTACTCACCACTAGCAGGATGCTGCCATCAAGCCAAAAAGACCTTCTGCCTATCACACACATGAGTAATATGGTGTACGAATTTCAGTGCCAGAGTGATGCTGGGTATGTAGGCCATACATCCCAAAGACTGGCAGATCATATCAAACAGCATGTCCCTTCCGCTATTCGTAATGGGCAAGGTATGGGCTGTAACCAACCAGCCCGTGCTTGCAAAATTCAAAACCGTGTCCAACATTAGATGTGATTCCACAATTGAACAACATTTGCTAAATAATCCTCAGTGTGCTATGAATTAGGCTGATGATCAATTTAAGATTGTAAATTGGGCTTGCAGTGTGGCACATTTGCATGTTCTGGAAGCTACATACATTCATATATAGGGCCCTGTTCTTTGCAGACAGAAAGAGCATGTACACACATTGCAACTCTTTCAGCTAAACAAAATAAGTGACAGTCATTCATTTGTTCATTCCCTCGAGCAATGTCTTGACCAGAGTCAGCTTGCCTGGTTTAAATTTCAAATAATGCTTGGCAGCTACAATCAACAGGTTTATTCTCCATGGCTACACCTCTACCAGAGTCCACTTGCCAACCATTCAGTACTCTCTTCTCATACGGTATAAATATCCTGACATTGGTATTTCCTTGCGAATTGTCCTGAGGAGTGCAAGACAAAAAGCTTTGACAACAAATTGCCTTTTTGTTTAGCAATACTCAACCACATTTACACCAATATTGGCCTAAATACAGCAAAGAAATGATAACAGAACAAAACGAGAAAGCTCTTTAGAACTGTTGATATAAAGAATCCAAAATCCACAGCCTTTCCAGTACACTGTAAGTCTGGTGAGAGTGTAATTGAGGGGCCAAAATCCAAATACATTGGGTTCCATCCTTTCCCACCAGTTTCACAGGGCCTTATTTGAAAAGCCTCCATCTTATCCAAAAAAGTCACCCACTTCAGTGGAAGTGTGGCTGAGGGACTTCCAGAGGAGATTCCTTGTCTCTGATCTGCAGGAACAGCAACACCCAGAACGTCCAATGACATGAGCTGTACCAGCTGGTGTGTAGCTTTAGGTCCAAGCCAGGAACGTGATCTGGATCCTCAAAGAAGTTTTATTTTACTCAAATTATTTTCAACCCCGTGTAAAGGAGACTAGAGAGTCACACTGCAGCACATTTCGGATGGATGCCCTGGAATCCCATAAATAGGCATCTACCCACTGCCTCTTCCAACTGCCTCGGATTGGTCAGTATCCACTGAGGGGGCATCTTGGGTCATTTAAATGAGGGAAACTCCCTGTGACCCTAAAAATCTAGTGATGCTAGCAGCAGAAGTTACAGGCAGGACAATCCATACATTTACAACAGGACAAAATGCCTACAGATTATTGACCCAGAATGACAATGATATGAAGGAAAGAAGGATTTGTATTTATATAGTGCCTATCATGACCAATGGAGATCTCAAAGCTCTTTACAACCAATGAAGTACTTTTTTATATGTGGCCATTGTTGTAATGTGGGAAATGTAGGAGCCAATTTGTGCACAGATTACTTCCACAAACAGCAATGGAATAATGTGATGTTTATTGAGGGATAAATATTAGCCAGGGCACTAGGGAAAACTCCCCTTCTCTTCTTTGAAATAGTGCCATGGGACTTAATTTACACCCACCTGAGAAGGCAGATGGTTTACCATCTCAACTGATAGACAGCACTTCCAAAAGTGCAGCATTCCCTCAGTGCTGCATTGGAGTGTCAGCCTTGATTTTTGAGCACCTGAAGTGGGATTTGCACTCACCACTTTCAGACGCAAAGGCTCATGCTACCAACTCAGCTATAGCTAGAACAAAAACAGAATTACCTGGAAAAACTCAGCAGGTCTGGCAGCATCGGCGGAGAAGAAAAGAGTTGATGTTTCGAGTCCTCATGACCCTTCGACAGAACTTCGACACCCTGGTCCACTCCTCCATCACCCCCTACTCCTCAACCCCCTCCTGTGGCACCACCCCATGCCCACGCAAAAGATGCAACACCTGCCCCTTCACTTCCTCTCTCCTCACCGTCCAAGGGCCCAAACACTCCTTTCAAGTAAAGCAGCATTTCACCTGCATTTCCCCCAACTTAGTCTACTACATTCGTTGCTCCCAATGTGATCTCCTCTACATTGGAGAGACCCAATGTAAACTGGGCGACCGCTTTGCAGAACACCTGCGGTCTGTCCGCAAGAATGACCCAAACCTCCCTGTCGCTTGCCATTTTAACACTCCACCCTGCTCTCTTGCCCACATGTCTGTCCTTGGCTTGCTGCATTGTTCCAGTGAAGCCCAACGCAAACTGGAGGAACAACACCTCATCTTCCGACTAGGCACTTTACAACCTTCCGGACTGAATATTGAATTCAACAACTTTAGGTCTTGATCTCCCTCCTCCATCCCCACCCCCTTTCTGTTTCCCCCTTCCTTTTTTTTTTCCAATAAATTATATAGATTTTTCTTTTCCCACCTATTTCCATTATTTTTAAATATTTTAAAATCTTTTATGCTCCCTCCACCCCCACTAGAGCTATACATTGAGTGCCCTACCATCCATTCTTAATTAGCACATTTGTTTAGATAATATCACCAACTTTAACACCTATGTGTTCTTTTGTTCTATTGTTGTTGACATCTTTTGATGATCTGCTTCTATCACTGCTTGTTTGTCCCTACAACCACACCACCCCCTCCACTTCTCTATCTCTCACTCTCTCTCCCCACCCCACACACCTTAAACCAGCTTATATTTCAACTCTTTCTTTAACTCGAACTCAAGTTCTGTCGAAGGGTCATGAGGACTCGAAACGTCAACTCTTTTCTTCTCCGCCGATGCTGCCAGACCTGCTGAGTTTTTCCAGGTAATTCTGTTTTTGTTTTGGATTTCCAGCATCCGCAGTTTTTTTGTTTTTATCAGCTATAGCTAGCACGCACAGACATATGTCATGCCAGGCAAATCCAAAAGAAAGTTTAAGCAAAATTCCTTGTCCAATTATTGCTTGTTTGCTATTCAAGGGTTAACTGCGGGTGATTCTAGTCCTCTGGAGCATAACAGCTTGCTGTTTTTTCTACTCTGTGTACTGCTACTTCACGTGGTGACTAACTAAAGAGCACTAATGGTCATCTTCTCCTGTCACCTGCAATAAAGAGATCGTTGAGCGGCTCAAAAAGCTCTGGGAAAGCAAAACAAGAAGTTTTATCCACAAACCTGCTTTATCATTGGAGGTCCCAGAGTGATCAAAACTGCCCAAAACATGAGCAGCATGGCTTCAAGATACCAGTGGTGCTTTCGATAACGATTCCGGTTGAAACTCCCAAACCCAACCCACCGCGAATCTTTCCACATCTGGTTTTAATGGGGACACATGACCAACCAGCTCCCGGAAGTGGGTTGCTCATTTAAATATTAAATTAAGCCCGATTGCTTTATATTTTATCCCTGCTGGCTGGATTTGCCAGGCCTCAGGAAACCTGGCAGTTAAAGGTGCAAGGACTGCTGCATGGAATAAGGAAATGCTTTTCCAGCGCTGCTTGTCGTCGGGAGAAACAGGAGAACCCCCTCCCAGCACCCCCCAAGCAAACTTGTTTCCCACTTCATGCAATTGGACCACTCCCTTTGATAGAATCCCATTCACCCACCCTCCCCCCACCGATAACTAAACCCCAAAGATCACTGGCCCCCTACCAAAATCACCGACAACACCTGGCTCTTCCCCTGATCTCTTTTCAACTGACTGCATTCACCTCCTGACCTTCCAAACATGCTATATGCACCCCCACACCTTCCCCCTCCCCCACCCCCCCACCCCACAATCGAAGCCCATTCAGACCCCTACCTGCTCCAGGGCTGTGGATTCATCTGGAGTATTACCTGTCCAACAGGGAGCCAAGCCTGTCGATGCTACACTCAGTCAAATGTGGTCTTGATATCAAGGGCAATCACTCTCACCTCACCTCTGGAATTCAGCTCTTTTTCCATGTTGGACCAAGGATGTAATGAAGCCTGGAGCTGAACGGCTCTGGCAAAACCTAAATCGAGCATCAGTGAGCAAGTTGTTACTGAGTAAGTGCCACTTGATAGCACTGTCGATGACACCTTCCATCAATTTGCTGATCATTTCAGTGTAAGGGCGGTAATTGGTTGGACTGGATTTATCCTAATTTTTGTGGACAGCACATATCTGGGCAATGTTTTCATTTTGTGGGGTAGATACCTCTGTTGTACTGTATTGAAAGTGAGAGAGAGAAAGAGAGAAATAAAGAAAGACTTGCATTTATATACGCTTTTCACAACCACCCGGCCATCTCAGGGCACTGTACAGCCAAAGATGTACTTCTAAAATGTAGTCACTGTCATGTTGTAGGCAACACGGCAAACAATTTGTGCTCAACAAACTCCCACAAACACTGTTACGATCCCCCATGGGGGAACTGTAAACTAAAATATCTGAAGTTACCATATGAGCACCATAAGATTTCACATTGTGTAACTTCAACTTCACCACAAATCAGAACCACCGTAAATTAAACATTAATTAAAGGCAAATGATACATCAGATAAAAAGGTAAATTTAATTTTAAGTAGTTGATACAACAAAGGTACACCTTACACAACCACAAACAATTGCATCGTCCCACAGACAAGCAATTCCAAAGTTCTCTAACTTGGCTTCCAGTATGTAGGATCTCTCACTTTCCCACTCAATCGATTGAGCCCTCATGTTGCATTCACCAGCAGCTGTATTCCATCCCAGGTCCCCATAGACAGTTATCATCCGGACAGCAGTCATGCAGAATCTCCTTAGTTAGGTACATGACAGTCTCGATGGCACAGATTCCCTTATCAGATCATTTGAACAAACCCTGTTAAATGGTCTGGCCAGCCGTGCCAAAATTGAAACAGAAGTAATAAAATTGTCCAATTCACAATCTCTACTCTAAACCTGTCTCCAGCTTTCTATCCTGTTTAACTGTATTGTACACACAGAGCTCCATGCAAACACGCCTTCTCTGTTCTCCCCTCCACTGCAGCTCTTCTTGTCTGCAGCTCTTCTTTGTGCCTGGCCAACCCGTAAGGCTGGACGAGCAGCGAAAAATACTTTAATGGCCTTAATGGGCCTTTGATTCCCACACCCGCCTGTCAGCTGAACAATTGTGTGACTGCATGTTGATGTTGGGATGCTCACCCGACATTGTTGTGTACCATTTCACGTTCAAGTGACTTGGACACGTGCTCACCTGCTGAGGTAAAAGTTCTGCCCTTAAAAGTCTATTTTCAAACATTTTTAAACAATTGCAGGTTCCAGACATTTTAAAGAAATTACAAAATTTTCCTTACTGTACTGCTTCCAGGCCAAAGGGCAACACACAGAAGGGATGTTGTTAGGACCCATTGGCTTCGCTATATCCAGTGTCTTCAGCTGTTTATTGATAGCAAGTGGAGTGAATCAAACTGTCTGAAGACTGGCATCGATGATGGGAAGGGGACCTCAGGAAGGAGGCTGAGAAGGATCATCCACTCAGCACCTCTGACTAAAGATGGTTGCAAATGCTTCAGTCCAGCCTTTTGCACTGATGTGCTGGGCTCCACCATCATTGAGAATGGGGATGTTGGTGGAGTCACCTCCTCCTGTTAGTTGTTTATGTGTCCACCACTATTGGATGTGGCAGGACTGCAGATGGGCCCATATCTCATTTGTCATTTTCTTACTCTTTATAGAAACATTTACTAGTAGCCTTTTCATCACATGCAAATTTGTACTCCATGTTGCAACCTTCAATATTGTTTTTGTGTTTCTTTGTTTCTTTCTATATGTGTTCCAGTCCACTGCATTACCAGTTTACTTAGCATTTGTGTAAGTTATTTCCAATAGTTTTATGCTCCATTTTACCTCACGTGTCACTCAATGAACAAGAACAACAAAACCTATGGTGAGAAACTGGGACAGCATCAGAAACCAATACGAGATAGACATCATACCTGGCAAGCATGAATGAAGACATCAGCTCAAGTCTCACAGGAAATTGGATCCTCAAGTCTCATCTCTATAAAAGTGGGAAGCCGTGATTCAGAGGCAGCTCAGCAGTTGGGGCAACATGAAGATCCTGGATTTACCATTGGTATTAAAGGTGTGACAATTGTCTTCAGTGCTCTTAGATTAGAGGGAAAGTAACCCATTGTACCTGTTTTTTGCCCTACTTTGGCAAATAGATTTCTACCTCTTTATATTCAACCAATTAAAGGTGTTTATCAATTAAAATAGGCAACAAATCTTAAAGGGACATCACCAATAAACTATAATAAAAATTAAAGATTTAATGGCAACTTATCAAATAAAAAGTAAAATAACATTATTGGGGGTTATATGCACTCAAGTCCCTCTGGTGTCCATCAGTCATAGAAGGCCGCAAGCATACCGGCAGACAGTGCGTGCTTCCTCTCCAGGACAGTTGAGTGCTGATGTAACCATGGATGTGTAGCAGGCAGTCACGCCAAATGACCCCCTCAATCACCTGCTGCCTAGGACCTGTTGACGTGGTTCCTGGTCTTAACCAACATTCTGCAAACCTTGTTTGAAGTCTGCAGGTGTGGAATGAAAACAAGACCAGATGTGGCTGTTATATGGTACACCAGTTAATTTCTGATGGAGAGGGTCTGATACCCATGGAACTATACCCCAGCAAAGAATCAACAACTTCAGAGAGGAAAGGGAAGAAGATTGGCAGAAGCAAAACATCCATTTAACTTTGCAGTGATTTCCAATTTATTGCACTCAACAGGAGGAAAGTAGCGACTCCATGGTCTTACACTCCCAGTGGGGAGGCTATGCTTGAAGAAAGCATGGGTTGTAAATAGGGCCTGCAACATTGGGCCATAACCGCTGGGCTACCCAGCGTCGGATTTGGGGGGTACCCCAAAGATGCGCTGGGAAATCCCTCTGGGAAGTTCCCAGGTAAGGGTTTGCGTGGCAGTTTCCTAGAAATGCAAACTTCCTCTGGACAATTGTGCTGCGCTGGGATCCACCTGAGACTGAGGCTTAAATTGCAAACTTAGGATAGTTCCGCCAGGGTTATTCCAGTAGTTACACCAGTAGTTACTCAGAAAAAGTTGAAAGAATTAAAATCTCTTCTAAATTCGGGGTAACTATTGCAAAGACCCAGACTGATCCCCCCCACGGGACTCCCCCCAACAGCCCTGACCCCCCATGGACTCTCCCACCCTTGACTAACCAACCCCCCACCCGGTATTCTCCACCCGCTGACCCCCCATGGGATACCCCCACCCACACAGGAGGTTACAGCCCACAATTGTTGTCCAGATTGTTCAACCTGTATACCACCAAGTATAACTCCATGCAATTCAGAATGACTAACATTTCAAATAGAGATAAAGAGCAATAGGTGTCAGTAAAAAAGAGAGATAGTGAATTTAAGAAGGAGAAAATATACCCTGAGGAAGAAGGATGTGGAGCGATGGGTTTGCACTATGAACAAGAATTATACATAATCAATACAATAGCACAGACCTTCCCATTAGGTGTACTGGAAACACTGACAGCCTTGCATTCCGACATAAAATAGGCATTGAAGGGAAGGCATATTCTGCCCTTTGAAAGTTGAATTCTTGAAGGCATCCGATACTATTTTCTAGTCCTTTTGGATCCCTTTTGTTGCACTTTCATTGTTCCCATCACTTGTAGCCTTTGTTTTTATTGTTGCATGCTTTCATTTTAGCCCATTGGATATTCCACCACAAAATTGCTTTCAGCTGCAAGTTCAGTTCCAGCAAGTGGGTGCTGGATTTTGTGCTCCTCTTTCAGGGGTATTTGAAGGTGGAGGGGCATGTAAAATCCACTGGGCAGTCATCCTGTTGCCTACCTGCCTGTCCATGACCTTCCTGAAATTTTATGAGGGGCTGGGGGTGGCATCAGGCAGCCCACCCACCCTTCAGCCATTGAGGCCCTTAAGTGGCCAATTAATGGTCACTTCAGGGCCTCATCCCCACCACTGGTGTTCTAGCCATGGCAGAGGGAGGCCTACGCCAGGCAGGAAGACTGGCAGCTTTAGCTGAGCGGGCTGGTGTTGGGCAAGGGTTAGGGGGTGGAGGCCAGTTGGAGGCAAACCCCCCCTCCCCTCCCCAAAAGGTCATTTCCACTTTAATCCAGCACTCTGGCCTCACGAACCTGCGCCACCCCCAAACCCCCCCCATCCCTTCAAACCCCCTCGCTGAGGTTGGCCGGCAGCTATCTAAAGCAGGACTTCCTCCCAAGAAAGGGACAGAAGTAATTCAAGTAACTAATGCTGCTTGCAGCATTAAATTGCTGTGGAGCAGCTGTTGAGATTGTGGGCAAGTTTTTAGCTGAGGGCTGGCAACCAAGCCATCCCTTAAAGTCCAGCCTGGGAATGCCCATTCCTCTCAGATATGCTCTTATTTGTAGGAGAAATGGAAATTTCTGTGAACACTTCAGTGGCAGATGCAATTACACCTGAGGTTTCTCCCCAGTATCTGAAACCATAGATTCGCAGGTTTGGGCAGGGAGACCTGGCTACTCTTCAAAGAGAAGGTAGTGACTTGAGTCTAACAAAATCTACCACTGAGCTGGTTCTGCCAATGCCTCTGGAGGTGACCTCAGCTTAGGATTTCTATACCACTGAATCACTTCAAACCACCATATCTGTCAAGTAACTCAGTCCACTACGCATTAAAAGGTTGGCTTCATGGGAACTCAAGTGGAGGACATCGTAATGTTCTGCCAACAACTCCACAGTGTCCATAGAACGGGACTTAATTCAGAGGAAAGGGTGCTGTAACCTCTGTGAATTCAATTAATATATGAATGGTTTGTAATTATTGTCAGCAGATACTGCAAGTCAACCACTCTTGTAGCAGCCATAGGCTTTAAAATTCTTCAGACTTCAAATCTGATGGTTTCAGCTATACAGCACAGGCAAGGTCTCTAATCTTATTGGGATGTGTTGCTCTTGTGATGAGCATGGTCTGATTCCTCTTTTTTATTACGTAAAAAGTTTTTCAGGTGCTCAGGTCTGATAGTGTGCCACCTGGTCCCCCTGTATACTTTTCTTTCTTCAGTCATTTGAGCTGAACTGAATGAAAGGCTCATCAATTACCCTGAGAGGCAGCAGTCTCATTTATGACTACTACAGCCATGCTCCTGCTTCTGGGCACTTCATCACGTCCACGGGCCTGCAATCTCCAGAGGACAGAGATGCCAAATATTCTTTTTCACTCTACTCTTAAGACCACTGCCCCTAGAAGATGAACATCAGCTGGTGTTCCTGTTTTCACAACAAAATGGGGGAGTGTGGAACTTGCATGAGGGTAGAACCAGACTCAGCTTGATGATCAATATGGACAAATAGCCTCCCTAACAATGACTCTTAAAGCTCATACAAAGAATGACCATAAGCCACTAGCCCAAGTGTGACTAATGGATGTGCAACTGCAATTCAGCAAGGAGCCAGTTCCTTCAGAAAGGAAGAGAAAAATGGACAAATTAGATAAAATTCAGGCCATCAAGCTACTGTGCAGCATAAGATGACTGTAGGTTCCCTATTCCCTCTTACAATCAATAGCTTGTAGTTCTACTCCATTAGAAAAAATTGAGCACATCATAGCTCCCACGTAAAGAAATTCTGAACTTTGCTGAAAAATTGATAACTGAAAAGATAAAGGTAAAGAAAAATGAAAAGTGAAAAGTGAGCGAGTAAGAATGAGTGTCATATTTGTGTCCTTAATGCAATAAAAAGCCCGAAACCCTTCTCAGAGGTGACAAGTAGGAGAAAACAATTAGATCAAATAGGTGAAATTTGAACATTTTTTTTGAAGTAGGAGAGTGATGAATGAGAAAAGTGGAGGGCATTAGAAAGACTATTAGAGTGTGGGGTTGAGACTGCTGAAGGCGCTTACACCAAGGCTAAAGTAGCAATAGATGGATATCAAATGTGACAGGATCATTAGAGAGCATGTGCTAGCATCCAGGGCTGGAGGAAGATGAGATCATAGAAAATTGGACATTGGCCTTGGCTCAGTGATAGCCCTCTTTTCTGAGTCAGAAAGTTGTGGTTTCAAACTCTAGATACTTGAACACAATCTTGGATAACATACAAATGCTGCATGGATGACTATTATTTAAGCTTAAAGCTGTGGTGACTTCAGATAAATCCTTGGAATGAATAAGAAACTGGTAGAAGTATAGAAAACAAACAATTGTTAGAGAGGTTAGGATAAGGTAGGTAGCAGTACTGAGTAATGCAATTTAGTCTTTGGATCACTATCATGTGGGCATCTCCCTGACAAAGTGGAAAGTTACCCAGGTGAATCTTGGCCACAAAAAGTAGGAAAATTCAATCAGGCCAAATACTGTCCCAATAGTCCACTCTCAATCATCAGCAAAATGATAAAAAAATGTCACTGACAGTATTATCAAACATCAACAACCTGCTCATTGATCTCAGTTTGGGTTCTGCTGGGCCCACTTCACTCCAAACCTCATTCCAGGTCCAAACCTGGACTGAAGAGCTGAATTTCAGAGGTGAGGTAAGACTGACTGCCTTTGACAACAAGACAGCATTTGCCTGACTGTGGCATCAAGAAGCCCTAGTAAATTTGAGAATAATATAGAGAGCTCTCCTCTGGTTGGAGGCAGAGCTAGCACGATAGAATATGGTTGTGGTTGTTGGAAGTTAATCATGTTAGCCCCAGGATATCACTGCAGGACTTCCTCAGGTTAATGTCTTGGGTGGAACCATCTTCAGCTGCTTCATCATAAGGTCAGATGTGGAGATGCTCGCTGATGATTAGACCATTTGCAACTCCTTAGATAGTGAAGCAGTCCCTGCCCACGCACTGCAAGACCCAGACAACATTCAGACTTTGACTGATAAATGGCAAGCAACATTTGAGCCACACAAGTGTCAGGCAATGACTATCTCCAAGGGAGAATCTAACAACCTTGCCTTGACAGTCAATGACATTAACGTTTTTGAATTCTGCACCATCAACATTCTGAAAGTCACTATTGACCAGAAATTTAACTGGACATAATTATTGTGCCAAAAACAGCAGGCCAAAAGAGTGTAACAGAATTTTCTCCACTTTTTTGGATAAGTGCAGCCTCAACAACAGCTCAACTCCACCCAGAACAAAGCAGACTGCTTGATCTGCACCTCATTCACCAGCTTAAACATTACTCCCTCCACCAGCAGCGCACAGTGGCTGTACTGTGTACCATATATACAAGATGCACTGCAGAAACACACCAAGAATCCTTCAACAGCACCCTCCAATGCACCTCTACCACTTGGAAGAACAAGGACAGCAGATGCTTGGGAACACCACCACCTATAAGTTCCCCTCCAAGTCATATCCTGACTGGAAATTATATCACCATTCCTTCACAGTCACTGGGTCAAAATATTCTTAACACCCCAACTTGCTAACAGCACTGTGGGTGACATGGTATGTCGCTGTCTGCTGCCACTGTATTTGTGGAGGATCTCAATGTAGACCTCAAGGGACCTCTCTCTATGTTATTTATACTAAGTAAGATATTGAGACTGTTGGGGTTTCTGGTCAAACGCAAGTATCTGAAGTTTATTTCTAACAGTAACTATATACAGCTCTGCACAGGCCTTGACCTGACCTGGGTCTAACAGTTATTTGGGGGAACAATTAAGGCCCGCCCAACGTGACGCGTGCCCGGTAGTGCTAAGTGCCGGTGTGGGTAGGGGAAGGAGGGAGAGCCGGGGTCTGTGCTCTTTTGCGCATGGGTGTGAAAAAGCGCAGAAATCCCCCTAAGGCAGCTCCATGCCTCAGGAAGATTAAGTTGAATTTGAAACTTAACAATAAAAAAAAGTTAAAAATCATTTACACGTGTACCCTCAGGTGACAGCGTCACATGAGCTGGGACATGTTTATCAAATGTTTACTAAATATTTATTAATTTAACAAACCCTCCATGAAACCTCATCCCGCCAGTGGATGAGGTATCATGAAAAATGTGAAGGCCGCCTGGGGTCTTCGCCTGCCCACCAACCGTAAGCCTGGAATGGGCAGCCCTGTCAAATTGCTTAATTAGTTTATTAATGGCCTTAACAGGCCTTTGACAGTTAGGCAGGCGCGCAGCCGATTCCAGTGCGCGCCCGCCGGATGAAAGATCAAAATGACGCGCAGTGATGTCGGGAAGTCACTGCATGTCATTTCTAGCCATAGGCTGATCACTTGATCAAATGCCTGACTCATAAGCTGTACATAAAGTCTTGCTGATACAGGGTCACAGGCAATAATGAGCATCTAACATGGAGGCTGTACTTTTATACTCCAGCCTCACACACGGTGATGTCACAGTGATGTCACTGTGTAGCTTCTTAAAGTTACATGTCATTGTCTGCGTTGACTTGCTTACAATATTTCAACATCAGGTGTACCTACACCAGAGAGACTCCAGTGGTTCAAGAAGGTAGCTCACCGCCACCTACTCATGGGTGTTGGCTGACTTCTAGTGTGAGGGATCAGCATTATGAGGAAAGTATGGAAAAATATGGGTTTTCAGACATGAAAGTAGGTGCCAGAGAGATGATCTTATAGAACTAAAAAATTAAAAAATGTAAACCTGGAATATTAAATTTTGGGAGTAGAACTGGCTGACACAGGTTCAAACTATGAAAAGGTAATTTTAAGGCAGAAATTAGGAAATTCTTTTTTGCAAAGAGCGATCAACATGTGGAACAGATTTCCATTGAGAGTAGCAGCAGTAAAAACTGTGGAATTGTTTAAGAATCAATTGCATCCAGCAATGGGAATACTTAGGATATCTTTGAATAGGTAATTTAAGGATGGCTTCATTCATCTGCAATTAGTTTGCAAACTTGTCAAGACAAGGCTTTTGAATTTGATGTGTTGGTGAATGATAAGCTTATGGGGTTTGGCAAAGATAGGATGATAGAGGAATGGAACTTGGTGAACAATAGGATGTCGACAGTAGAGCTGCGGAAGAGTTCCGATTATGAAGGATGGAATAATTAGACTATGAGGTGGAGATGGTATTGATAAGGGGTTCAGTGGCAGTGGAGGGTAAGATAGAGATGCAGACAGGTGATATTAGGGAGGTAAAATAGCTGGACATCATCGGCACCAGATCTGCATATCTAAAGTAGGACCCCTTCCTTCCTGCGGGACCCTGTTCATTGAGGCATGATGGGAAAGCAGCAAGATCGGAGGTGGTAAGTTGCCGCCCTCAATTTACTTGCCCCTCACACAGTTTCCATTTAGGCAAGATGAGTTAAAATCAGGGCTTAAATATCTGTTTCCAAACTGTTTGAAACCACAAGCTTTAAAACACAGGAAACAGTAATGAGGGTTGATTGATGGACACCAATAAGGAGACAGAAATCTTCCTTTATATTGTTGATGGAAATCTGATGTATTAATTTTCTTTTTAAATAAATTAAAACTGACCTTCAACAGGGTAATATCAAATACAAGTTTCGTGTTCAACTTAGTGGTCTCAGTGGACCTACTGTAAAGGAAGGTCAAGGTTTATTTGTATAGAATGTTAGCCATAGTGATTCAGACAGCTGGCGGTCTGATGTCAGAGCTGTGGTTATGGTTGAGTTAAATTGTGTATCAGATGAATAATTTAGGGTGTGGTTCAGTTCAGAAATATTTTCAGGCAAATAGTGAGTCACATATTCAGGAAATTGAGGGAATGGAAGAGGAGCCACATTGAACATACACAGAAAGGCAAAAAGTTTGATGCTTGTAACAGGGTATTTGTCATTTAATGTGTGAGGCTTTGCTAGACACAGAGGATAGAAAAGCTTCTTAACAATTAATTTATCCTCCCTATTTTTCTGTTTCCTTTTTCTATTGGCCAACCAGTTATTGCCATGGATCCATAAAGTGTAATGGCTGGATCTTTCATTTTTCACTGCTCTCACTGCTATTGTGATCTCCAGGCTGGGGTACAGTGTATTAAACATCATATGACAGTTACTTTATGATTAAATTTGTTTTTTAGAGGCTATAATTATGGGCTTCAAAATTTTATCCCCGTCTGTCAGCTTTTCATTTCCTTGTTTGTTGCCTATGACTATCAGCCCTCACGCTGTTACTTATTTGTTCAACTGTCTTCTGCTAACTAGCTCCTATGAGGAGCTATTATGCTATTTTTTTGTAAGAGTTCATTCACTTCCTGTATTGCCCTACCTGCTTTTACATAAGTAAGTTAAATCACAGAGGTGCTTATGTTTCAATTCTGGTCTCATTTCATGCTGCCTGCAATACTCACTGCAGCCTGGAGCTTCCTAAAACAAAATTAACACATTTCATTGATAGCCTATTAAGCAATAAGGCCAAGCATTGCATCTGGATTACATACAAGTATAAAATGGCTTCCAAATGAATGAGACAAACATCAATTTTTCCAGTACTCAGTCTGCCCCGACGTCCGTACACATGAATTTAACTTTCCTGGGGCCCCTGGGCAATTTAGTAGTCCATTACATCATGCAAATTACATTTAATGACCACTCAGAATTCAACATGACTTATGATAACCAAAGCTATGCTTATTTTTGCAAGCCTTGAAAAGGACTCACTGCTGAGCTTTCAAGTGGGTTGTTTGCATGTTGTTTTTACCGTCCTAATGTAAGATCATTTCTTTATTAAGTAAATAATTGACTCGAAGGCTTAAAGTTTATGAAAAGTAGGATTACAAGGGCATTAGGAGCACTGTTAGAAAGGTTGCTGCAAAATGCATTTCTGCCGGGCCTTTATGGTTCGTTCACATGAACAAAGCCAGGGCATGGAGTAAAACTAAACTGCAGAAACACTCCAGCTTTTGGCTCCACTGAATTCTAACTTCTAAAAACTTTGACCATTTTTTGAGTGGTTTCAGCAGCCCCTTTTAAGACCCTTGATAACACCACTGAAGACCCGGTAAAACCATTTGTGCCTGAGTTTTGCATCAGCATCCTACAAGAAGTGTTAACAACCCAATTTGCCTGTCTAAAACACCTACCTGTTTCAGACAGTGCCCTGGATAACTATATGGTTACTGTTTCCAACAAAGGAAACAGTGCAGTTGCAGGGTAGATCAGGATGTGGAAAATTGTGACCTAGAATCCATTTGAGATTGTTCATTTCGCACCCAAAAAAAAAAGGTGAAGTGAAATTGATCTCCCGCAGAATACACAAACTTTGATAGCCAGTTCTTTTTAAAATTTCTGATTTTTTGTATTACGAGTAGATTTTTTCAGTAACTGAAATTCATGCTAGTTGCATAACCTCGCAGAAATGAAAAGCTGACATGCCCCAGCTCATTCCACTTCAACTAATCATTGAGGACAATGGTAACCCTTTGGCACTGATTGTGACAACCTTGCAAAGGGTTGAGGTACATTCAAATAGCTAGCGAATGATTGGAGAAAATGCAGAGAGGAGAACCAGAGTTCCAGAGATGTCGAACAAAGTTAGAGTTGATTTATGAAATATCTTTCATTAATTAAAAGAAAAGCAATTCCAAACTAGCTTTTTGATTATGCATAGTGGACAATCTCTGCAGACAGATGGAAAGCTACAACATTGCAGAAAGGAGGTGTCTTCAGAGGGTGCAAATCCTTCTTCCTAATCTATTTAAAATTCACTCTGGGATGACTGACACTTTTGTTCCAGTCATTAGCCCTCCAAGCTCTCATATCAACTGACATTTTTTATTATTTCACAGAACATGGGCATCACTGGCTCGGCCAGAATTTATCGCCCATCCCTAATTGACCTTGAGAAGGTGGTGGTGAGCTGCCTTCTTGAACCGCTGCAGTCCATGTGGTGTAGGTACACCCACAGTGCTGTTAGGGATGGAGTTCCAGGATTCTGACCCAGGGACAGTGAAAGAACGGCAATATATTTCCAAGTTAGGATTGTGTGTGACTTGGAGGCGAACTTGCAGGTAGTGGTGTTCCCCTGCTGCCCTTGCCCTTCTAGGCGGCAGAGGTCGCAGGGTTTGAAGGTGCTGCCGAAGCAGCCTCGGTGAGTTGCTGCAGTGCATGTTGCAAATGGTAGGCACTGCTGCCACTCTGCATCGGTGGTATAGGGAGTGGATGTTGAAGGTGGTGGATGGGACGCCAATCAATCAGATTGCTTTGACCTGGATGGTGTCCAGCTTCCTGAATGTTGTTGGAGCTGCATTCATGCAAGCAAGTGGGGAGTATTCCATCACACTCCTGCCTTGTGCCTTGGAGATGGTGGACAGGCTTTGGGGAGTCAGGAGGTGAGTTACTCACCGCAGGATTCCTAGCCTCTGACCTGCTCTTGTAGCCGCAGTATTTATATGGCTGGCCCAGTTCAGTTGCTGGTCAATGGTAACCCCCAGGATGTTGATGGTGGGGGATTCAGCGATGGTAATGCCATTGAATGTCAAGGGAAGATGGTTGGATTCTCTCATATTGGAGATGGTCATTACCTGGCACTTGTGTGGCATGAATGTTATTGCCACTTATTAGCCCAAACCTGAATGTTGTCCAGGTTTTGCTGCATATGGACACGGACTGCTTCAGTATCTGAAGAGTCATGAGCGGTGCTGAACATTGTGCAATCATCAGTAAACATACCCACTTCTGACCTTGTGAAGGAGGGAAGGCCATTGATGAAGCAGCTGAAGATAGTTGGGCCTAGGACACTACCCTGAGGAACTCCTGCAGCAATGTCCTGTAACTGAGGTGATTCATCTCCAACAACTGCAACCATCATCTTTTACGCTAGGTATGACTCCAATCAGTGGAGGGTTTTCCCCTTGAATCCTCTTGACTCCAGTTTTACTAGGGCTCCTTGATGCCACACTCTGTCAAATGCAGCCTTGATGTCAAGGTCAGTCACTCTCACCTCACCTCTTGAGTTCAGCTCTTTTGTCCATGTTTGAACCAAGGCTGTAATGAGGTCAGGAGCTAACTGGCCTTGGTGGAACCCAAACTGAGTGTCAGTGAGCAGGTTATGGATAAGCAAGTGCCACTTGATAGCACTGTTGTTGGCACTTTCCATCACTTTGCTGATGATAGAGAGTAGACTGATGGAGTAGTACCTGGCCAGGTTAGATTTGTCCTTGTTTCTGTTTACAGGACATACCAGGGCAGTTTTCCACATTGCCAGGTAATCAGTATTGTAGCGATACTGCAACAGCTTAGCTCAGGTCCCAGCTAGTTCGAGAGCACAAGTCTTCAGTACAATTGCTGGAATGTTGTCAGGGCCCATAGCCTTTGCATATCCAGTGCCTTTAGCCATTTCTAGATATCACATGGAGTGAATCGAACTGGTTGAAGACTAGCATCTGTGATGCTGGGGCCTCAGCAGGAGGCTGAGATGGATCATCCACTCGACATTTCTAGCTGAAGATTGTTGCAAATGTTTCCCATCCTCCCATCATCGAGAATGGGGATAGTTGTGGAGCCTCCCCCTCCTCCTGTTAGATGTTTAATTGCTTACCACCATTCACAACTGGACATGGCAGGACTGCAGAGCTTAGGTCTGATCCGTTGATTGTGGGATCACTTAGTTCTGACTGTCACATGCTGCTTTTGCTATTTGGCATACAAGTAGCCCTGTGTTATAGCTTCACCAGGTTGACACCTCATTTTTAAGTACATCTGGTGCTGCTCTTGGCATGTCCTCCTGCACTCTTCATTGAACTAGGTTTTATCCCCCACTTTGATGGTTTTGGTAGAGTGGGGATATGCTGGTCCATGAGTTACAGCTTGTGGTTGTATAGAAGTCTGCTGCTGATGATGACCCAGAGCACCTCATGCATACCCAGTTTTGAGTTGCTAGATCACTTTGACATCTATCCCATTTAGTACAGTGGTAGTCCACACAACACAATGGAGGGTACCCTTAATGTGAAGATGGGACTTTGTCTCCACAAGGACTGTGGGTGGTCACCTCTACTGATAGTGTCATAGACAGATGCATTTGCGACAAGTAGATTGGTATGGATGAGGTTAAGTAGTTATTTCCCTCTTGTTGGTTCCCACACTACCTGCCACAGATGCAGACCAACAGCCATTAGCACTTGGCCAGCTCGGTTAGTAGTGGCGCTACCAAGCCACTCTTGGTGACGGACTTTGAAGGCCCCGACCCAGAGTACATTCTGTGCCCTTGCTACCCTCAGTGCTTCCTCCAAGTGGTGTTCAATATGGAGGAGCACTGATTCATCAGCTGAGGCGGGGTGGGGGTGCAGTTGGTGATAATCAGCAGGAGGTTACCTTGCCCTTCTTTGACCTGATGCCATGAGACATCATGGGGTCTAGAGCTGATGTTGATAACTCCCAGGGCAACTCCCTTCTGACTGTATACCACTGAGCTGCCACCTCTGGTGGGTCTGCCCCATTGGTGGGGCAGGACATACCCAGGGATGGTGATGGTAGTGTCTGCAACAATATAAGGTGTGATTCTATGAGTATGACTCTGTCAAGCTGTTGCTTTACAGGTCTGTGGAACCACTCTCCCAATGTTGGGACACACCTCCAGATGTCAACAAGGAGGACTTTGCAGGGTTGACAGGGCTGGGTTTGCCATTGTCATTTCTGGTGCCTAGGTTGACGCAGCTGCCCCATCCAGTGTCTTTCCTTTCTGTAGACTATGTAGCAGTTTTGATACAACTTGAGTGTCTTGCTAGACAATTTCAGAGGGATTTTAAGAGTCAACTACATTGCTCTGAGTCTGGAGTCACATGTAGGTCAGACATAGGAACATAGGAACAGGAGTAGGCCATTCGACATGGTGAGCCTGCTCCACCGTTTGATTTGATCATGGCTGATCATTTATCTCAATGCCACCTTCCTGTACTACCCCCATATCACTTGATGTGATTGGTCTTTAGAAATCTATTGATTTCTATCTTGAACATGCTCAACAATTGAGCTTCCACAGCTCTCTGGGGTAGAGAATTCCAAAGATTCATCATTCTCTCAGTGAAGAAATTCCTCCTCATCTCAGTCTTAAATGGCCTACCTCTTATCCTGAGACTGTGTCTACTGGTTCTCGACTCACCAGCCAGAGGTACATTTACCCTAGTCATGCCTTGTAAGAATTTTGTAAGTTTCAATGAGGTCACCCCTTATTCTTTGAAACTCTAGGGAATACAGACCCAGTTTCCTCAACCTCCCTTCATAAGACAACTCCGGCATCCCAGGGATTAATCCGGTGAAACTCCATTGCACTCCTTCTATGGAAAACATGTCCTTCCTTAGATAGGGTGACGAAAATTGCACAATACTCCAGGCGTGGTCTCACCAAGACTCAATATAACTGCAGTAAGACATCCTCACTTCTGTACTCAATCCTTTTGCAATGAAGGCCAACATATCATTTGCCTTCCTAATTGTTCGCTGCACCTGCATGCTAGCTTTTAGTGACTCATGAGCAGGGACACCCAGGTCCCTTTGGACACGCACGCTTCCCAACCCCCCACCATTTAGGAAATACTGTGCCTCCTTGTTTTTACTACAGATGTGAATAACCTCACGATTATTCACCTTATATTCCATTTGCCATGTTCACTTAGCCTGCCCAAGTCTTCTTGAAGCCTCCTTGCATCCTCCTCACAACTTATGTTCTCAGCCAGTTTGGTGTCATCAGCAAATTTGGAAATATTACAAGTGGTCCCCACATCCAGATCATTTACATAGATTGTGAACAGCTGTGGACCTAGCACAGATCCTTGCAGTCCTCCTCGCTTAACAGCCTGCCTTCCCGAGAATGACCGGTTTATTCCTAGGCCAGGATTTTCAGGTCCTTGGGTGGTCTCAGCGGGGGCGAGCGGGAGTGGCTGCGTAACAGACAGCGGCCTGCGATCAGGCCCGAACTGCGATTTCATGCTGGCTAGCCAATTAACCTTCTCAAAATCCAAACACACCACATCCACTGGTTCTCCTTTATCTATGCGACAAGTAACATCCTCAAAAAACTCCAAGTTTGTCAAACATGATTTCCCTTTCATACATTCATGTTGATTCTGCCCAATTTTACCATTATTTTCTAAATGCCCAGTTATTACATCCTTTATAATAAACTCTAAAAAATTTTCAAGTACTGCCTCTTTACTAATACTAATTCATTTTAATTCCTCAATTTCATAAGTCCCTTGGTTGCCCAGTATTTCTGGGAGATTTTCTGTATCTTCTTCCGTGAAGGCACGCACAAAGTAACTATTTAGTTTCCCACAATTTCCCTGTTCTCCACTATAAATTCTCCAGTCCCTAACTGTAATGGGCCCACATTTGTCCTTGATAATCTTTTCCTTTTCACATACCTAAAGAAGCTTTTACAATCTGCCTTTATGTTCCTTGCTAGCTTGCATTCATATTCTCTTTTCCCCTTTCTTAACCAGTTTCTTGGCCCTTCTGGGTTCTAAATTGATCCCAATCCCCAGGCTTACCACTTTTTCTGGCATCCTTATAAACCACTTCGTTTGATCTAATGCAATCTTTAACTTCTTTCAATAACCACAGTTGATTTACCTTTCCCTTGCCGTGTTCGTGCCTTAGAGGAGTGCATATCTGTTGAAGACTGTGTAGTATTTCTTTAAATACTAGCCAATGCCTGTCTACTGTCAAACCTTTTAGTGTATTATACCAATCCACCCTAGCCAACTTGCCCCTCATACTCTCATATTTTCCTTTCTTCAGATTTAAGACCCCAGATTCAGAATGAACTATATCACATTCAAACCTAATGCAAAATTCTATCATATTATGGTCACTATTTCCCAAGAAGTCCTTCACAGCAAGGTTAATAATCAGCCATTTCTCCTTGCACAAAACTAAATCCAAAATGGCCGGATCCCTAGTTGGGTCCTCAACATACTGCTCCAGAAAGCCATCTCATACACACTGCAGGAATTCATCCACCACAGCATTAGCGCTGATTTGGTTAACCCAATCTATGTGTAAATTGAAGTTGCCCATTATTACTGTATTACCCATGTTACATGTATCTCTAATTATCATAAAAACCCATCCTGGTTCACTGATGCCCTTTAGGGAAGGAAAGCATTCAGAAGGGGAAGCAATGCAAACCCACTCAAGCACAAGTTGCAATCATGCAGATGAGGCTAATGCGCTTCCCACCTCAAGTGGAACTGAGGTGGACAGGTCATGAATGGCGATCCCTGTGCTCAAAAATCAAGGTAAAGACAACAGATTCCATCCCCTAAAGGGCATTAGTGAACCAGATGGATTTTTATGATAATTGACAATGGTTTCATGGTCACTATTACTGAGAGTAACTTCTTAATTCCACATTTATTGACTGAATTTAAATTCCACCAGCTGCTACTGTGGGATTCAAACCCATGTTCCCAAGGGATTAGCCTTGGCTCTGGATTACTTGTCTGGCGACATTACCAGTACGACTCCACCTCCCACCACGACCCTCCCGACATAAACAAGGTTAAGAGAACACATGCCCATGTTTTACTCCCTGATACAAAAACAGAATTACCTGGAAAAACTCAGCAGGTCTGGCAGCATCGGCGGAGAAGAAAAGAGTTGACGTTTTGAGTCCTCATGACCCTTCGACAGAACTTGAGTTCGAGTCCAGGAAAGAGCTGAAATATAAGCTGGTTTAAGGTGTGTGTGTGGGGGGCGGAGAGATAGAGAGACAGAGAGGTGGAGGGGGTTGATGTGGTTGTAGGGACAAACAAGCAGTGATAGAAGCAGATCATCAAAAGATGTCAACGACAATAGTACAATAGAACACATAGGTGTTAAAGTTAAAGTTGGTGATATTATCTAAACGAATGTGCTAATTAAGAATGGATGGTAGGGCACTCAAGGTATAGCTCTAGTGGGTTTTTTTTTTAATAATGGAAATAGGTGGGAAAAGGAAAATCTTTATAATTTATTGGAAAAAAAAAAGAAGGGGGAAACAGAAAGGGGGTGGGGATGGGGGAGGGAGCTCACGACCTAAAGTTGTTGAATTCAATATTCAGTCCGGAAGGCTGTAAAGTGCCTAGTCGGAAGATGAGGTGTTGTTCCTCCAGTTTGCGTTGGGCTTCACTGGAACAATGCAGCAAGCCAAGGACAGACATGTGGGCAAGAGAGCAGGGTGGAGTGTTAAAATGGCAAGTGACAGGGAGGTTTGGGTCATTCTTGCGGACAGACCGCAGGTGTTCTGCAAAGCGGTCGCCCAGCTTACGTTTGGTCTCTCCAATGTAGAGGAGACCACATTGGGAGCAACGAATGCAGTAGACTAAGTTGGGGGAAATGCAAGTGAAATGCTGCTTCACTTGAAAGGAGCGTTTGGGTCCTTGGACGGTGAGGAGAGAGGAAGTGAAGGGGCAGGTGTTGCATCTTTTGCGTGGGCATGGGGTTGTGCCATAGGAGGGGGTTGAGGAGTAGGGGGTGATGGAGGAGTGGACCAGGGTGTCCCGGAGGGAGCGATCCCTACGGAATGCCGATAAGGGGGGTGAAGGGAAGATGTGTTTGGTGGTGGCATCATGTTGGAGTTGGCGGAAATGGCGGAGGATGATCCTTTGAATGCGGAGGCTGGTGGGGTGATAAGTGAGGACAAGGGGGACCCTATCATGTTTCTGGGAGGGAGGAGAAGGAGTGAGGGCGGATGCGCGGGAGATGGGCCGGACACGGTTGAGGGCCCTGTCAACGACCGTGGGTGGAAAACCTCGGTTAAGGAAGAAGGAGGACATGTCAGAGGAACTGTTTTTGAATGTAGCATCATCGGAACAGATGCGACGGAGGCGAAGGAACTGAGAGAATGGGATGGAGTCCTTACAGGAAGTGGGGTGTGAGGAGCTGTAGTCGAGATAGCTGTGGGAGTCGGTGGGTTTGTAATGGATATTGGTGGACAGTCTATCACCAGAGATTGAGACAGAGAGGTCAAGGAAGGGAAGGGAAGTGTCAGAGATGGACCACGTGAAAATGATGGAGGGGTGGAGATTGGAAGCAAAATTAATAAATTTTTCCAAGTCCTGACGAGAGCATGAAGCGGCACCGAAATAATCATCGATGTACCGGAGAAAGAGTTGTGGAAGGGGGCCGGAGTAGGACTGCAACAAGGAATGTTCCACATACCCCATAAAGAGACAGGCATAACTGGGGCCCATGCGGGTACCCATAGCCACACCTTTTATTTGGAGGAAGTGAGAGGAGTTGAAGGAGAAATTGTTCGGCGTGAGAACAAGTTCAGCCAGACGGAGGAGAGTAGTGGTGGATGGGGATTGTTCGGGCCTCTGTTCGAGGAAGAAGCTAAGGGCCCTCAGACCATCCTGGTGGGGGATGGAGGTGTAGAGGGATTGGACGTCCATGGTGAAGAGGAAGCGGTAGGGGCCAGGGAACTGGAAATTGTTGATGTGACGTAAGGTGTCAGAGGAATCACGGATGTAGGTGGGAAGGGACTGGACAAGGGGAGAGAGAAGGGAGTCAAGATAACGAGAAATGAGTTCTGTGGGGCAGTAGCAAGCTGAGACGATCGGTCTACCGGGGCAGTTCTGTTTGTGGATTTTGGGTAGGAGATAGAAGCGGGCCGTCCGAGGTTGGGCGACTATCAAGTTGGAAGCTGTGGGAGGGAGATCCCCAGAGGAGATGAGGTCAGTGACAGTCCTGGAAACAGTGGCTTGATGTTCAGTGGTGGGGTCATGGTCCAGGGAGAGGTAGGAGGAAGTGTCTGCGAGTTGACGCTCAGCCTCCGCGAGGTAGAGGTCACTAGGACTGTCACTGACCTCATCTCCTCTGGGGATCTCCCTCCCACAGCTTCTAACTTGATAGTCGCCCAACCTCGGACGGCCCGCTTCTATCTCCTACCCAAAATCCACAAACAGAACTGCCCCGGTAGACCGATCGTCTCAGCTTGCTCCTGCCCCACAGAACTCATTTCTCGTTATCTTGACTCCCTTCTCTCTCCCCTTGTCCAGTCCCTTCCCACCTACATCCGTGATTCCTCTGACACCTTACGTCACATCAACAATTTCCAGTTCCCTGGCCCCTAACGCTTCCTCTTCACCATGGACGTCCAATCCCTCTACACCGCCATCCCCCACCAGGATGGTCTGAGGGCCCTTAGCTTCTTCCTCGAACAGAGGCCCGAACAATTCCCATCCACCACTACTCTCCTCCGTCTGGCTGAACTTGTTCTCACGCTGAACAATTTCTCCTTCAACTCCTCTCACTTCCTCCAAATAAAAGGTGTGGCTATGGGTACCCGCATGGGCCCCAGTTATGGGGTATGTGGAACATTCCTTGTTGCAGTCCTACTCCGGCCCCCTTCCACAACTCTTTCTCCGGTACATCGATGATTATTTCGGTGCCGCTTCATGCTCTCTTCAGGACTTGGAAAAATTTATTAATTTTGCTTCCAATCTCCACCCCTCCATCATTTTCACATGGTCCATCTCTGACACTTCCCTTCCCTTCCTTGACCTCTCTGTCTCAATCTCTGGTGATAGACTGTCCACCAATATCCATTACAAACCCACCGACTCCCACAGCTATCTCGACTACAGCTCCTCACACCCCACTTCCTGTAAGGACTCCATCCCATTCTCTCAGTTCCTTCGCCTCCGTCGCATCTGTTCCGATGATGCTACATTCAAAAACAGTTCCTCTGACATGTCCTCCTTCTTCCTTAACCGAGGTTTTCCACCCACGGTCGTTGACAGGGCCCTCAACCGTGTCCGGCCCATCTCCCGCGCATCCGCCCTCACTCCTTCTCCTCCCTCCCAGAAACATGATAGGGTCCCCCTTGTCCTCACTTATCACCCCACCAGCCTCCGCATTCAAAGGATCATCCTCCGCCATTTCCGCCAACTCCAGCTTGATGCCACCACCAAACACATCTTCCCTTCACCCCCCTTATCGGCATTCCGTAGGGATCGCTCCCTCCGGGACACCCTGGTCCACTCCTCCATCACCCCCTACTCCTCAACCCCCTCCTATGGCACAACCCCATGCCCACGCAAAAGATGCAACACCTGCCCCTTCACTTCCTCTCTCCTCACCGTCCAAGGACCCAAACACTCCTTTCAAGTGAAGCAGCATTTCACTTGCATTTCCCCCAACTTAGTCTACTGCATTCGTTGCTCCCAATGTGGTCTCCTCTACATTGGAGAGACCAAACGTAAGCTGGGCAACCGCTTTGCAGAACACCTGCGGTCTGTCCGCAAGAATGACCCAAACCTCCCTGTCACTTGCCATTTTAACACTCCACCCTGCTCTCTTGCCCACATGTCTGTCCTTGGCTTGCTGCATTGTTCCAGTGAAGCCCAACGCAAACTGGAGGAACAACACCTCATCTTCCGACTAGGCACTTTACAGCCTTCTGGACTGAATATTGAATTCAACAACTTTAGGTCGTGAGCTCCCTCCCCCATCCCCACCCCCTTTCTGTTTCCCCCTTCTTTTTTTTTTCCAATAAATTATAAAGATTTTCCTTTTCCCACCTATTTCCATTATTAAAAAAAAACCCACTAGAGCTATACCTTGAGTGCCCTACCATCCATTCTTAATTAGCACATTCGTTTAGATAATATCACCAACTTTAACTTTAACACCTATGTGTTCTATTGTACTATTGTCGTTGACATCTTTTGATGATCTGCTTCTATCACTGCTTGTTTGTCCCTACAACCACATCAACCCCCTCCACCTCTCTGTCTCTCTATCTCTCTGCCCCCCACACACACACCTTAAACCAGCTTATATTTCAGCTCTTTCCTGGACTCGAACTCAAGTTCTGTCGAAGGGTCATGAGGACTCGAAACGTCAACTCTTTTCTTCTCCGCCGATGCTGCCAGACCTGCTGAGTTTTTCCAGGTAATTCTGTTTTTGTTTTGGATTTCCAGCATCCGCAGTTTTTTTGTGTTTATATTTTTTTACTCCCTGATATTCGCTGTAGCTTTTATAAGTAAATTCTTAAAGATCTCCATTATATTCTATTTATGTTGAAGCACGAGTGCACCTTTCAAATCGATTATTAAAAGGCCACAGTATTTTGATACCACAGTATCTGAATATGTACATATGTCCATAATATATTTTTTTTAAATTTGCATCCGCTTCCAGCCTCCAAAATCTTAATTTCTGATGTCATATTTTTGACACACTTTTTCTACTCTGGCTTTCAAGGCCACCACTTATAATGGAAACAGCCTAAGTAAATGTGTTGCATTGTAGTGGTATGTTTCTGAAAGTGATGGTGCTAGTTCACCTTAGTTTTACACATCTAGGTTCCTTAACTATGTTTCTAAGCTCCAACTAAAACTGCTTGTCGGCTTCACAAAGAGCTGTAAATTTTTCTATACTAGTATTATAAATTCAAAGAGCTAGAAATGCATGTGCCTTGTTTTTTGGTCATCATTCTCGACCTGCTGGACCCAATTCCACTTGAAGTGGGAAGCACATTTACCTCGTCTGCATGATTGTAGGTTTATGCCCGAGAGGGTTCGCACTGCTTCCTTCTCTGCACGTCTTCAGCTGCCTCTCCACTCTGCAAGGGGAGCAGCATTGTGCAGAGAATATGTGGTGCAGCTAGCCTATTCAAACGTGCTGAGAGAAGAGTAAAAATTTGCAGCTGCACAAGGGTGTGCATATTGATGTGTTACACAATTTTACATTGCTAAGTTGCTGTTTAATTTTTGAGCCACATCCCCTCCTTCTTAGGCAGTCACTCGGGATCATTGCTGACTTGCTTCCATTCTAGGCTGAAGAATTCTGAAATGGCTGATAAGTCCAATGCATGATCTGCAGGTGCCAGATGCGGGACAGGGGTGCTTGAAGGGTTGGGTAGATGTTTTGCTTGGGGGTTTGTGTACTCCATCCAATGCTGTGTCTTACCTTTGCACATTCCTCAAAGGTCTCTCAATGTGTTCGGTGCCTTAATGAATGACCCTTCTCCATTTTGGTCCATCACAAGCCAAGGTCTCCCATGAGTCGACGAGTATGTTTGACCTCTTCAGGGATGCTTTGAGGACACCCCTAAAGTGTTTCTACTGTCCTCCTGGGAGTCTCCTGCCATTACCAAGTTCCGAGTAGAGCAGTTGCTTCAAAAGTGCGGTACATGCCCTGTCTTCTGGAGCTGGTTTTGAATGATTAGCACCTCAATATCGGGCAAGCTGGCTTGTGGGAAGACGCCTTTATTATAGGATTGGGAGGTTCTTTCAATGGCACTACTAGTGGTACTTGTCCAGTGCTCCAAGGCACCTGTTGTAGAGTGTCCAAGCATGAAGCATATAGGAACACGGAGATCACTTCTGCCCAGTAAACCAGGACCTAGTCTTGGGTTTGAGACCTTGGTCCTCAAATATTTTTTTCTCAGTGGGCTAAAGGATGAGCTGGCACATTGGAGGTGATGATGAATTTTCTTGTCTTTGTCTGCCTTCAGGCGGTGACTCCCAAGGTGCAGAAAATGACCCACATTTTCCAGGACCTCACCAGAGGAGAGGGTTTTACTGGTGGGAGCTGGTTGGAAAAGAATCTTGGTTTTCCAGGTATTTAGCAAAAGGCCCATTTTCTCATATGCCTCAGAGAAGGAGCCAGCAATGACTTGGAGCTCTGTTTCTGAAGGAGCGCCACACACACAAGCCTTATCCGCATATTGAAGCTCTATGACTGAGGTTGGAGTGGTTTTGGTTTTGGATTGCAGGTGGTGTAGGTTGAACAGTTTCCCGTTTCTTCTGTAGGTTATCTCCATGTCCGTGGGTAAATTGCTGGAGGTGAGGTGCAGTATTACAGTGAGAAAAATGGTGAAGAGACCTGGTGCAATGACATAGCCTTGTTTGACCCCAGTTTTCACTGAGATAGGGTTTGTGGTGAATCCGGTAGTGGGAATCACGGCTTTCACTTCAGTGTGGAGGAGGTGGAGCCGCATAATTATTATTTGATTCCACTTTCCTGTGTTGTCCATTTTTGTTTGCTGCTTGGCAAGTCGCCTTTTCCCTTGTGATAAATAGCAGGACAAGAATTGACATAAAGCAATGGGGATGCTGTGAAAGAGATGCTTGGTTGTTTACATGACTGCTCTGTATGGGGGGAAGGGGTGCGGTGGAGGGGGGAAAGTGGCTTTTGCACGTGGTTGCAAGATGGACTGATGGGACCCAAGTGAGACTGATGGGACCCAAGTGAAGCTTACAATAATGAGACATCCCGGCAGCAATGTGCACCCTAACTGGCTCTTTGGCCTTACCAATTTCCACCTCCTCCTTCTCAGGATCACCCCAGAGGATCTGTGCTCCATGCCTTCTTCCTCCTGCTTGTCCAAACCTTGCTGCTGCACAATCCTGTGCAGAACATAGCACACCAAGAACATTCTACAGACCCTGCTTGGTGTATTCTGAAGGAAGCCTCCAGATCTGTCCAGGTACCTAATGCACATCTTCAGCACATGCCAGCGCCTTGCTCAAGGAAATGTCTGGATGCCAAATGGCTTTCATTGTTTCACTTCTGGGCCTCGTCAATTAGTTTCCTCACTGGTCTCATCAGTCACATTTTAAGTGGGCATTCCTTTTCTCCAAGCAACCACCCGTAAGTCAGTTTTGAGTTATGAAAAGATTAAGGAGGACTGCCACAGGGTGATCTGGGGATGCCATAATGACCAGCTGATTCAGTTGATAATACCTTACACTGTGGGAAGTCAGCTGGAGCTAGAAAAAGCTGTGCGCCTGCTCACATGGACTGGCATCATCAGTGGCAAAATTGACATAATTGCCTGCTCTGACAAACAAGCCATCAGTCACCTTGTCTTATGCATGTGTCACTGACTGCAGGATCCTGCAATTGCCTCTGGAAGATCCCTGGAAGGAGCCAGAGATAAAGAAGTTGAGGCCCGTGGTAACTCTGACAATTGCAAAGTAGAGTCACCAGATCCACTTGGCAGCAGGTCTCTTGTTCCAGCAGCCTGACAATGTCTATCAGCAACTGATATGAGACCCTGGGCCTCTGAAGACATTGGTGTCCCAGCATAGCCATGAAGCTTATCACCCCCCTGTAAACCCTGTCTTGTGAGTGTAGCCTCCTGCGAGCTGCACCTCTGTGCATCTCCTCTCTCTTATCATGTGGTACGTCTGTAAAGAGAAGGTTGTTGTTGCTCCTGTTGGTGCTGCAGCGGTTGCTGGTGCTGTCACTGCTAATTTCCTCTTTACTTCCCTTTCTACTCCACAACTTACACATTCCTGCACGTTAAAAATTTAATTCTAAGAGCTTGTGACTGGTTCTTGTCCTCTATTTGATTCAGAGAATCAGTTGTCTGCTGCTTTGCTGTGCAAGTATTTGTATTATTAAGAAATGGCTCACTGTGATCCTTTATTGGCATCAAACAGTGGTTACATCGATATACGCAGATAATCATGAACACAAAGTGCGGACAGTGGCAAATTCGAAACAATTCTCAATTCTCTATATACAATCATTATTTTGCAGCATCAGATTGTTTTGGAAAAATGTTAGCGCAATAAAACTGGGACTGTGCTTTTAAAATTCATGGAGAGAATTCCAGTCATAATGGATGTGAAGGACAAGCAGGAAGCAGGAAATGACTGCTATATTAGGGATTAAGCTAGCTTTAGCTGAAGTACAGCTGTACTACACCAAGAGGCAAGATCAGAAAGTGAATAATCCGCTTCTCCCACTGAGGGTGGAAAATTGAATTGCCACTAAGAAATACCATCCTGCTTGTTATCAGCAAAGAATCGAGCGTGATATTTGTGAAGATAATAATTGAAAGAGAGAGCCTTTTAATTTAAAATGAGATGCATTCAGCAAGCCTAAATAAAGCTACAGATCTTATTTTATGAAAGGTATCTTCACAAACTTTTAACTACAGGTTCACATAAATCATATTTGAACAGCTGTGGCTCGATGGTAGCACATACATCTTTGAGACAGAGGGCAGGATCTTCCAGTTGGTGAGCGAGGGCGGGGCCCGCTTGCTGACGCGTAAAATGACACAGGATGACTTCGGGCAGAACTCCCGACATCACCCCACGTCATTTCCATTTTCAGGTCGGCGGGGCAGGGGGGCATAGCCAAGTCAGCTGCACTCCCGCCGACCTGTCAACTGCCTATTGAGGCCATGGAAAATCTAATTAAAGTCATGAATGGACCTGCCCGTCCAACCTTAAGGTTGGCGGGCAGGCCAGGAGCCTTGGTGGGCTTTAGAGAAAGCGTGAAACCTCATCCACGGGCGGGATGAGGTTTCATGAGGGTATTTAAATATTTAATAAAGGTTTCAATAAAAGTTATTGAACTTGTGCGAGTGTCCGAACTCATGTGACAGTGTCACATGAGGGGAAGTCAGGGAATTATTTCTGTCATTTGTATTACAAATTTTAATTCCGAGCCGATCTCCCTGAGGCAGCACTTAGCCTCAGGGAGATCTGTGCGCTCTTTCATGCACACTCCCAGCTGAGGGAATACCACTCGCCCGCACAGAGAGTGCTTAATGCTTCCAAGCGGACGCCACATTGGACAGGCCTTAATCGGCATGAATCCTCAATTTTCTGGGAAAAATCCACCCCCATCCCACCTTCCCAGTGGGGGAAGAAATTTTCCCAGAAAGCTGAGGGTTCATGCCCCAATCCAGAGACTTAAGCACGGATATGGGCTAACATTCCAGTGCGGTACTGAGGTAGTGCTACACTGTTAAAGATATTGTCCTTCAGAAGAGGCATTAAATTAATGGTCTTTCTGCCCTTTCTGATGGGTATGAATGATCCCGAGGTATTGTATCGAAGTGCAGCTCGGGAGTTTTTTTATGGTATCTTCTAATATTTATCCCTCAAACAACATCATTAAAAGCAAATTATCAAGCCCTTATCGCATTGCTGTTTATGGGAACTTCCTACAGTACAACAGTGACTAAAATTCAAAACTGTTCTATTGGCTCTAATGGGCTGGGATGTCCTGAGATCATAAAAAGCACTATATAAATGCAAGTATTTCTTTCTATTCCTCAGATTGGATTCACCATATTTTGAACCAGTTCTCTGAATACATTTAAATAACATAAAATATAATGATGCTATGTCCTGGATGGAAAACTGATGTATCACTCTCCCTCATACTGATTTTAGATTCACTGCTGTGATGGGAATGGAAAGCAGATTAGTTGCATCAAGCTAACTCTAACAAGTAGTGTTGGCAGAGGCTTGGAAGAAGGCCATCCAACTGCTGTCTTCTTGCACAGCATAAATAGTTCTGTAAGGCTGGAAAGAAGGGAAAATGAGAAGTGTATTATCTACATTTCAAAGTACGGTATAGTAGTGTCCTCTCTTAGTACCACACTCAAAACCTCAGCTGAGAGGACGGGCTGAATCTTAACCCCCCACCCCCACCCCCCCCCCACCACCCCCCCCCTCCCAAAACAGGCAGGTTTGTGGGATCAAATGTGTTTTGATTTCCTGTGATTTTATCACGTTCATTTAGCTTTGATGTTTTAATTACTTTTGCGAGTTTATTTTATTTCAAATTCAGTATTGGTGGGCCCCTTTTCCCTGAGGTTTCAGAGATGCGTTCCCAAGGAAGGCCCTGATGAAACTCTAAGGGAATGAACTATGCAAAGATAGAGTGATCTTTCACTTTTGTATACATTATATAGCCTTACATTTGTGAATGTCAAAATCCTGGACCTATCCACAAATGGAATGGCAAATGGATTTAAATGAGTCAAAATGAAAGAACTCTGGAGGATGTGTTTAACTCTCTGTTTCTCCTCCCGATGCACTTTAAAGGAGATGGCTTTTGGGAGAAGAATTTGTTTTGCAGAGATTATCTTGATATTTTGTTTGGCGCCTTGTATGCCACTATAAAAAGCATACTTAGACTGGCTATAGTTTGTGAACGGGGGCCAGTTATTTCTGCTGGCTAGGCAGCTGGGGTGTGGATGAGATTACTGCCAACAATGCAGGCTTCAACCCCCATTCCAACCGAGGTACATTCAGGACCTGCCTCCACACCTTACCCATGGTAAAAATCACAACACTTTGCTGCGGTTCAGTGAATAATCACCAAAGACCTGCCTTTGGGCACAGAGCTCAAGAAGAGGATAGCTTGTGAAGCTCTCTCCAACTTTCTTTAAGACTCTTTCCCCTCCCACCTCTCCCCCAAAGCAGCTTCTAAGAATGTGGCACAGACAAATAAAAGCTTAAGATATGGTTAAAAGTCGAAGTGCATGCACAGTTTGTGTAACATGGAACATTACTGCCAATACCGTGCGTGAAGCAGAAATATTTATTTGATTCGAGTTGGTGTAGGCAATTATTTACAGACTGAAGCTTGAAACAAGTCTAATTATGGGTGTTAACCAGATTGCTTCCAGCCTAGCATGTGGCACAAGTAATAGTAAATAATTTGCTTTCTTGTGCCTCAGTAAATCATTTTTTATCCAGCTGTATGCATCTCTGTTCAATCTGAAATAAAACAGAACGTGCTAGAAATAATCAGCAGGTCAGACAATATTTGTGGAAGTTAGTGGTGCCTCTGGCAGTAGAAAATGAAGCGGGCGGGGAGGACATAATTAGATGGGAGCTGAAATTTTGGTTTCCCAATGCTCGGTTGAGCTCTTGAAATAAAGCTGGTGTTGTGTCAGCGGTGGAGCGGGCATCGTATTGCCTGGTGGTGGGAACCTATTTGCCATGCATTTGCATAGCATGAACACTCATTAAATGGGAACCTTACCAAATTAAGTCATGGTTTCAAGATTAAGTCAGCGGTGCACGCACGGGAATCTCCTGTTTCCTGTTTTCCAACAGCTTAAAGGGGTATGCACCAGGCCAGCTTGTTCATTCTCTGGATCTGAGGTGACTTTTTTCTTTGTGTAGTTCAGGAGCACAGTGGAGGGGAGCAGGAGAAGCTGGGACGGTCTGGTAGTGGCAAGGAAGAGGGAGGTGGGGGAAGCGGGTGGTGGTAATCAGAGCTTCAAACAGTGCAACAGTTGGACTAGAAAGAGGATGGTAGTGATCAGGGCATCAAACAGCAGTGCAGGAAGGCCCTGGCCTGTTTGGGGTCAGAGGAGGGTGTAGGTGTCCAAATGGAGTGAGGGTCAGACCTACAGGATGTGGACCGTCATTTACAAATTCTGGTCCTCTGTGCCCAAGGGAGGCAGCTGAACCACACCTGGCAGGTGGGAGATCTAGAGAAATCAGGTGAATGATCATGGTTGCGACTAGGGCAGGTCAAGGATGATGGTGGGAGGGTCCTAGATGATAGCAGCCAGCTCAAGGGCAAGAGGTGAAGGTTCAAGGGTCAGAAATGTAAGGTCAGAAGTCTCTGACACTGGGCCAAGGTTGATGGCTGGAGACTCAAAATTGATTAAGGGAAGGTACAGGGTGATGTCGAGAAAGTCAAGGGCAATCGGAGGAAGCTCGAGGGTCACAGAGGGAGGGTGGAAGTGGATGTGTTGCAACTGCAGGGCCACAATGTGTGTGTCTATCGACGTGATTGCTAACAGGTTCTTGTGGGAGGAGGTCATTGTGGGAAGAGAGGAGCCCTTGGTGTGGCCCATGGGAATATCATTATCATAGGTACACAGAGGTTCTCATATTTTTCCCGCCTTCTTCACACAGTTCACTTTTTGGATTTGCTGTGGTTGTCATGACCCAAACTTTTTGAAACCTCAGGTGGTGGGGGAGAAGGTGCACCAGAGCAGGGCTATGGCTGAACAGCAACATAGGCCACAAGACCATCAGCTAGCATCAGCAGAGTGGGAGGGAGGTCAGTGGAATTCAATCGGGGACTGTCATCAGCGCCGAAGAGCACTGGCGCATCAACATGCATTCAGAACTTTCACCAATGACCTCCACATGTCTGAGAGGCAATGCCGGAAACAACTAAGGTTTTCCCGTGAGGCGGTCACTGACCTGCGTGCACTCCTTCAGCAAGGTAAGCAGCCCTGTGGATTTGGAGGGAACCCAATGCCAATCGCCCTCAACGTGACTGCAGCACTGAATCTCTACGCCAGCAGATTATTCCAGGGGTTCATTGGGGACCATGTGTGGCATATCCCAGGCTGCAGTACATAGATGCATATGGAGCGTGTCCAATATCCTGTTCAGAAGGGCCAACAAATTCATCCAGTTCACAACAGATGCTGATAGCCAGGCTGCAAGAGCAATGGGCTTCGGAGTCATTGCGTGGTTCCCACAAGTGCAAGAGGTAATTGACTGCATTAATGTGGCCATTAGCGCTCCCTGGGAACAGCCAGCTCCATTTGTGAATCACTCCATTAACGTTCAGCTGGGAACACCTCTCCAAGCTACACACCATACTTACTTGGAACTGTGTTGCCATTTCTTCACTGTCACTGGATCAAAATCCTGGAGCTCCCTTCCTAATAGTACCACAGGTGTATCTGCACCAAATGGATCGCAGCAGTTCAAGAAGGAGGCTCACCCCCCCACCACCCCCCCACCCCCCAACCAACTTCGGAAGGGAAATTCGGGATGAGCACCAAATTCTGATCTTGTCAGCGATGCCCACATCCCAGGAAGGAATAAAAAAGATAGTCTGTGACCACAGAAAACAAATTATGCAGCTCTGTGCTCATTTTCCAGGGAGCTCTCAAGGCTCCTACAATTTACGAAACTCCCATCTCCCAGATCTATTTGAGGCCTATGCCCAAGCTCAGGGTTGGATCCTGGGTGACAAGGGCTATCCCCTGAAGGTATGGCTTATGATACAATGTGTCATCCCACAGCCCCTTGTACATGAATCACAAAAAGTTAGTATGCAGGTACAGCGAGTAATTAGGGAGGCAAATAGAGTGGAGGCCTTTATTGCAAGGGGATGGAGTATAGGAATAGGGAAGTCTTGCTACAACTGTACAGGGTATTGGTGAGACCACATCTGGAATACTGTGTACAGTTTTGGTCACCTTCATTAAGGAAAGATATGCTTGCATTAGAAACATTTCAGAATAGTTTCACTAGGTTGATTCCTGGGATGAATGGGTTATCTTATGAGTAAAGGTTTAGCAAGTTGGGCCTATACTCATTGGAGCTGATATGAGAGGTGGTCTTCTTGAAATATAGGGCGGAATCATCCCAGATTTGCACTAAGTGCAGTAGCGGGTGGGTAAAATGATGTTTTACCCGCAGGTCATGATAGTAGGTATTCACTCTGCACCATCCCAAACCCACCGCATTACTTATGCATTCCTGGGAAACAAGCTTTCATGAGCCCACTATGCCATCACCTCACCACTGCATCACGTTGGGCGCCATATTTAAAGTCCAGCCGCACGGACACATCTCAGCGCTTCCAGCCCACGAATACTGCAGGGAAGATGTCCCCTAGAAGCAAAGAGACTGCAGTCCCCAGGTTTAATAATGTGTTGCTGGAATGCCATTTGGATGCTTTGGAGGTCCGCTATGATATCCTCTACCCCCTGCTCTGTCCGCAGGATGGGCAACAGCATCACCAATCCAGCATGGCTGGTGGAGGCAGCGGGTGGTCAGTGCCAGTGCCGCACAGAAGAGGTTGGCCATCCAATGCAGATAGAGGATGAATGATCTCATCTGTGCAGCCAGGGTATGGCAACCATCTCATCACACTAAACTCACACACTCAAAGCCATCACACTTTCACTGGTATCTCACTCACTGCCAGCTCAAGGAACATCACCACTCACTCTCTCACACACACCCTCACATGTTCACCAGCCTCATCTCCTCTGGAGTTGCCTGTTCAGCTGTTACCATCTTGAGGCCACTTGCACAGATCAACATGTGCCCTCACAGACACACTGGGATAACCCCCCTTCCCCAGTACAGTCCTTGTCCTGAAGCCTCGCCCCTTGCCTTAGGCCACTTCTCCCCCTTCGCCAAGCAAGACCTTGCCTTGCAGCCAATGAAAGGCTACTGACATATGGCTGATCTGGTAGGTAGAGACCTACCCGTGATTCCCCCCTAAAAGTGATGTGGTGCTGTCTGTGAATCCTGGCGCTGATGACAGCGAGTGCTGCCCAAAGTAAGGTAGGCAAACAAACCTTTAAGTCCCAAGTGAAGTACCTGGATAGAGTGGACATGGGAAAGATGTTTCCATTAGCAGGAGAGACTAGGACCCGAGGGCACAGCCCCAGAGTAAAGGGAAGACCTTTTAGAACAGAGATGAGGAGAAACTTCTTTAGCCAGAGAGTGGTGAATCTATGGAATTCATTGCCACACAAGGCTGCGGAGGCCAGGTTATTGAGTGTATTTAAGACCGAGATAGATAGGTTCTTGATTGGTAAGGGGATCAAAGGTTATGGGGAGAAGGCAGGAGAATGGGTTGAGAAACTTATCAGCCATGATTGAATGGCAGTGCAGCCTCAATGGGCCGAATGGCCTATTTCTGCTCCTATGTCTTATGGTCTTATGGTCTTATGAAGTGTAGCCCTTCTATGTGCTGTTGTGAAACATGCTGATGTGTTTTCCCGATGATCCAGCGGGGGGATGAGGCTGGTGAGCTGGCCTTACCATGATATGCTGATGTATTACAATGAGGTTCCTGCTGTCCAATGGCCGCAAAGCAGCCCACCATCAGTATACTGAGTGGAAGATCACAAACTGGTTTCACGCTGTTGGGGAACTGATCGCACTGTATTGTTCCACAGAGAGCAGTGGAGGCTGGGTCATTGAATCTATTCAAGGCTGAGTTAGACAAATTTTTGATCTACAAGGGAGTTTGGGGCTAGGCAGGAAATTGAAACTAAGGCCACGATCAGATCAGCCATGATCTTATTGAACCACGGAACAAGTGCAATATGATGAATGCTCCACTCCTGCTCCTATCTCTTATTATAGAATGACCTTAAGAGTGTTACAGTGCAGCACCCAGATTGACAAGGGCAATCATAGAGCAGACCGTGGGCTTGATTTCACTGCCTTGAACATTGCAGTAGAGCACTGCAATACACACCACAGACAGAATTCAGGTTGGTAGTCTGCTGTGCATTACACGACATGACATTGCAAAGGAGAGAGCAATTGCTGCATAAGGACATAGAAGAGGTACCCTCCTGAGATGACAATGACGGGAGGAATAAGGGGACGAGGACAGAGATGTCGTGGCACCTCTCCAGGGCCATTGAGAGCTCTGCCAGGAATGACAGAGACAACCTTATCTTCAATCGGTTTGCACAGGAATGAAGCACTCCATGACCAGCAGTACATTCCCTGCAAATCTTTGCCTGCTCTGAATGTGCGCCCATCTCTGCCAGCCTCCTCCCAGAGCTACCTTCACTACTCATGACTTGTGCCCATTAGAAGGCCATATGGGTGTGGACCTTTATCACAAAAATCAAAAGATATGGCTGCCTTCAAGGATACAGGCTTTGCACTTGCACATAGGACAGTTCATTCATTTGGACTTCACTTTCTGTTCCTTGCCCATAGTGACAGGCCCATGAGCACACAAACAGCACATCACTTTTCACGCCAGTATGTAACCTCAGGCAGTCTTCTTGGCACATCATTTATAATATTGTCACTAGAGGCTGCATGTTCAGCCATATGTCTTGCCTTGAGAATACAAAACAGGCCACAAACATTATCATGCAACAAAGCCTAAACTTAAACACATTGCAATATTGTCGCTCTCACAAGTGACAGGCCCCTCAGTCACCTTTATTCATCAATAATTGCCAAACATGAAGCAAAGCAGTACAATAAGCCCTTTGAATGAGGACCTCCCAAAAATGCATATATTTTACACAACTATCAAGTGAAACAAATACAATGCGAGATATATACACGTGCATAAACTTACAGCGTCTCAACACATTGCACCCTCAAAATGTCTTAAGTTTTCTCTTATGCTCACTATGCCTTGGTGTGACCCCAACACCTGTAGCTCAAGAGGAGGCAGGCAGTTGAGAGTGATATCCCATTTCATTCAATTACCTTGGCAACGGTCCTCTGGTGGTCCACGGCTCTGAGGGCTTCAGCCTACTTGGGGTCTCCTGCACGGGTGCAGGAGTACCTTCCTCCGCCCCAACTACTGGAGGCTCTGGGGTCACCGGCAGAGGGGATGAGGAGTCACAGTTCACCCAGGGAGTGCCCTAAGAGGACACCCTGTGCCAGGTGGCTGGCATTCCTCCTTCTTCTCAGTCTGCAGTGGCACTTCCCTGTATCCCTGAGAAGAAGGGGAACCTGAAGGAAGATCCAGGTGCCTCAAACCCCACTGGCCTAGCTACTGCTGTAATGAGCCCTTGGCAAATTGACAGAATGCAGGTTCTCACGAATGTGGGGCATATGAAAGATTTGGCTCTCCATGACAGTCATCAACCTCTCCATGGAGGAAGCCAAGTGCTCACATGCCAGAGAACTCAAGACTTGGATGGACTCCTCCACTGTCTACAAAAGATTCCGCATTGCCTCTGGCACCTTAACCAGATTTTCGCCTACCTGTCCCTGTATCTCCAGCAGGCTTATTGTGGTCAGGACCAGAGGCTTTTCATCAGCCTGGGCCTCAGCAAAGGCCTGATCCTCCCAAAGCCAGGGATCTTGGCTGTCACAGCCTCCTTCAGCACTGGTAGGTGTCCATGGTGTGTTCACCAGCATGTGCCAATGATTTCATACGCAAACCTTCTGAGACCCATGTGAGCATAACTGCGCTGATGGAGGATGAGGGAAAGGCATATGACAGTATATGCTCTGGGTGTTGTAGGTCTCATCCTCAGATGTGGAGTCAGTGTTTTCTTCCATGGATACAAGCAAAATACTGTGGATACTGGAAATCTGGTTTAAAGATAGAAAATGCTGGAAAAACTCAGCAGGTCTGGCAGCATCTGTGGAGAGAGAAACAGAGTTAAGGTTTCGAGTCCGTATAAGCTCTGAAGAAGAGTCACACGGACTTAAAACTTCTCTTTCTCTCTCCCCAGATGCTGCCAGACCTGCTGAGTTTTTCCAGCATTTTCTGTTTTTATTTTCTTCTATGGACATGAGTCTTCTCACCGTATGATGACAACCTGTGGTGGAGTATAAAAAGAAAGACATTAAGGAGAAGCTCAATCTATCAGAAAACTACAGTTTCCTGTGCCTCTAGTGTACCCAAGTTTCAACACCAATTTGGAGGCATTCTCACTCTGCTGACTGGCTAGTCCAGCCTCACCATCTGCAATGGAACAGTTCCTCTGCTCTCCTGCAATCTTCTTGGCTTTCTCCTCGCATGGCTTTCAACTCGAGAATGCTTCCTCCCATCTTGGCCCAATTCTTGGTGTTGACATCTCCTTATCCTTCATGTCAAATTGGAGACTTAGTGGCACATCAAGAGACACCTAACTCCCTTGTCCCTAAAGATCCCCATGCCACAGAATGGCCTCACATTCTAACTGGTACCCAATCACCTTATCATGCACAACTGTCCTTATTGCTGTGCATTACTGATAATGACATGCGTTTCCCAGCCTGGCCTATCTCCCCACTTGCAAAGTTCCATTGCTTGTTATCCTCATGAGAAGCCTTTTGATACAACACCACATTGACACTTACCCCAGAGCAGCACTGCACCCAGTTCATGGCTGGACCCATGGCTGCTTGTCTGCTCTGTGAGCCTTGTTCAGCCCACCTCTGTCAAGTGGGAGGGTCTCCTGTTACCATCCCTGGGAAACAGCACCTCACACATGTACTTAAACAGCCTGGAGGGAAACCTGCTGGAAGGTATCACTGAACCTTGGGGCCACACTTTGTCTATATGCAGGCATGTTACTAATGGAGAGGGAATGATGGGGTCCAGGAAGATAATTGCTGTAGAGGAGAGGGGATAGTGTCATGAAAGTATAATGATTTTCATAATATTTTTCTGGTTTATTGTAAAGTAGGTTTATGGGGATAAGTATAGTTAAGTCTGTCTATGTGTGATTTAATTACATTTGGAGTCAAGTAGATTCCAGGCTTTGACTCATCAAAATAAGCTAAGTGCTTGATATACCAATGAGTAGACATGGATGTTGGCTTAACATGTAAGGTGTGAAGAGAATCTGCATTTTTAGATAGATGAAGGAAGATTTGGATTACAAAGGGATTTTAGTTTGTTTATACATAGCCAGATAGCAAGGCTAAGGAGTGTGTTTATTTTCCCGAAGGGTTATTGACAATAAATAGTAGCAACATGAAAGTTTTTATATTGCGAGAAAGATACAGTTTCAAAGACAGATGGAACAATAGAATTTACATATTAAAAAAGAGAGAAACATATGTAAAGGAGAATGAGGATATGTGTCAGGAAAAGGCATTGTGAGATCTAATAGAAGTGTGTGAAGTAGCCTTAATGAAACCTCCAGCATAAGCTCGCTGTCTACTGAAACTGAAGCTGTAGAAAAGCCATTTGGGAACTCAATCTTCCAGGGTATTGCGTTAATTTTCTGGATCTGTTTAAAATCTAAAATCTATTTTTGGACCGTTACCTTTTTAAAGAGGGTGTAACTGGGATTAAGGTTAATTAGGATTTTAGGAGTTATTATAGTAGTAATTTGTAGTTACATGTATGTGCTTGAAATCTTTCTGTTTGTTAATAAATACTTTATTTTTTTTCAAATCTCTAAAAGATTACTTAATTTATCTGAACTCAGTGCACGAATCTGAAAATAAAAACTAATTGCAAAAACCATTGTGATAGCGCGACCAAGTTTCCTTTGTGGATTTGGTCTGCCTGGTACATATCATCTGCCATGTCATAATAAATTGGGGGCTCTTTGCGGGATATTTGAAATTTCTTGATTGGTTTGGAGTTGGTAAATCTTAAGGTTGTGAGTATGAGAAGCGTTTTGAATTCAGGAGCTGGTGTGAGTGATTTTTAAAGTGGTGAGACTGCAACAATGACTGTATCCATGGCTAAAACATTTTTGGAAGTAGATGATATAACTCTGATTGGATTACAGAATGTACCTAAGGGTAAGTTAACAGAGTTGGTGAATAGGTTGCAGTTGAGGTTACCTTTAGGGGCAAAGAAAGCAAACATATTTGGAGTGATAGCATAGCATTTGGAGTTGGAAGTGATACCTCACACTAGTGAGCCACAGCTGGAGGTAGTGAGACTTCAGTTACAAATGAAAAAGCTTGAATTTGAACTAGCAATGGAAATGAAAAAAAATCATGAACTAGAGGTAGCAGAGAAAGGAAAAGAAAAAGAGAGTATTTCAAAGAGAAATGGAAATGCAAAAACTTGATCCCCAGAGGGAAAAGTTAGCAATGGAGGAGAGGGAGAAGGAAAGAGACAGAGAGTGCCAACTTCAAAAGCTGGACTTTTAAAAAGAGACTTCAGATGCTGAGGAAGGTTCTGATGATGATAAAAACCTTCAACCTAAAACCCTGTGAGGAGGTGTTTAAATTTGTGCAAGCTCTTCCAAAGTTTGAAGAGAAGGATTTAGAGGAACCTTTATTTCATTTGAGAAGATAGCTAAACAGATGAAATGGCGACAAGAAACCTGGACATTACCTTTACAGTCTAGATAAGTGAGTAGACCTCATGAGGTTAATGCTTCTCTGTCAGAAGAAGTGTTGGTGGATTACAATGAGTCAAAATGGCTATTTTGAGTGCATGTGAGTTAGTTCCTGAGGCACACAGGCAGAAATTTAGAAATATAAGGAAACAGCCTGGTCAGACTTATATTGAGTTTGAGAGAGTAAAACAAAGTAATTTTGACCAGTGGATATGGGCATTAAAGGTAGAGGCAATGTATACCGCTCTTAGAGAAGTAATTATTTTTGAAGACTTTAAAGATTCAATTGCTTCGACAGTGAGAACTCATGTGGAGGCACAGAAGGTTAAAACGATAATAGAAGCAGCAGAGATAACAGATGATTATGAGCTAGTTCGTAGACCTAAACCTTTTCTTCATCACCCTTTTAAACCAGAGAGGACCAGGAAGTGGGAAGGTGAAAGGAAGGTGGATAGTTAGGGAAGAGAAGGAATAGGTGGAAATTCCCAAGAAGTTTTTTCTCAGGCTACAAAGAAAGGTGTGGAGAGTGGAAGTGACACTTAAAAATTGAGGTGTTTTCATTGTAATAAAGTTGGGCACACAAAGTCAATGTATTGGAAATTACAGGGAAAATCTATTGCAATTATTGGGATGCAGAAAACCTCTGGAAGCAAAAGTACGGTGGGTTCTTAAGTTCAGGCACAGGAAAAACATAGGTTTGTGTATAGGTAATGCAAGAAGAATCAGTGATAGGTAAAAAAAAGTGAGGATATGTTCACAGTTTGCCCGAGGGAGTTCTGAGGAGCAGGTTGCAGAAATATTTAAGGATTTCATATGTGAAGGGAAAGTCTTCCCATGTGTACAGAGTGGAACTGGTAAAGATCTTAAAATTTAAGAGACACAGGGGCTGGTCAATCCTTAATGTAATGGTGATATTTGTTGTTCAGAGGGAGTATTGTAGGAACAGGTGTTAAGTGGGATTCTTGGAGATGCCAAACCTATTCCTTGTGGAAGGTAAATTTAAAGACTTAGTGGAAAACCGGTGAGGTGATTGTTGGAGTAGTGGGAAAATTGCCAATTGCAGGGGTTCCATTTATTTTAAGTAATGATATAGCTGGATCATAGAAATGGGTGGTGCCTATAGTAGTTGAGCAGCCTGTAGAGGTGCTTTCAACAGAGGTGTTCCAGATTGTGTAATGATGAGATAAGATGCTCACAGGTTGAAACAGGAAGAAAAGGAAGTTCAAAGGCAGGGGAAAAATGTTGAAGTTCTATTCGCTGATACAATCTTTGGTAAGACTTTTATGGAAGAAAGAATGGAAGAGAATGCAGCTGAAGTGTTTAGCTCAAGACAGTTGGTAGAGTTACAGCAAAAGGATCCATGAATAAAGCAGTTTTATCAGATGGTTTGCTGAAAAACAGAGGCAAAATGTATTCCTGAATGTCATTATCTTAAGGGTAATGTGTTACTGAGAAAGTGGTGACCGTATCAATTTTCATGAGGTGAAAAATGGATGGAAGTGCATCAGATTGTTAAACCATGTGGACATAGGAATAAGATACTGAGAATAGCTCATGAAATTCCAACAGGGGGACATTTAAGAATTAGAAATAAACAGGCAACAATACAAAAGCATTTTATTGGCCTGTATTGCATAGAGATGTGGCCAAATTCTGTAGAACATGTCACACGTGTCAGGTGATAGGGAAAACACAAGCAGTGGTTAAGACTGCACCTTTAATTCCAATTCAAGCATTCGAGCAACCATTTACTAGGGTCATGATTAATTGTGCAGGACATCTCCATAAGATTAAAAATGGAAATCAGTACTTGCTGATAATAATGGATGTCTCTACAAGGTTTCCTGAAGCGATAGCTTTGGGAAATACAAAGAGAATTGTGGAAGAGTTGACTCAACTTTTTACAAGATATGGTTTACCAAAAGAAATACAATCAGATCAGTTTCAAATTTCATGTCACAGCTGTTTAAGGAAGTAATGAACAGTTTGGGGATAATCAGTTTAAGTCAGCAGCAGCTTACCACCTTGAGTCACCCTGAGGGGCTTTGGAAAGATGGTATCAAACTTTAAAAACTATGATCAGGGCATATAGTCAGACTATTCACAGGATTGGGAAAGGGGGAATTCCATTCTTCTTATTTGCTATTAGGAGTGCTATTAACGCATCAACTGGATTTAGTCCCTTTGAATTAGTTATGGTCATGAGGTAAGGGGACCACTAAAATTGATTCATGAGAACTTGGTGGGTCAAAGTTCGGATTATGTATCAAACTTCTGAGAAATATTGAACAGAGCATGTGAGTTAGCTAGGGAACATTTAAAGCACGTGATGAAAGTGAAGGCAGACAGGAAAACAACAGCTCATTGTTTTGCTGGGGAAAAATGTTAGTTTTATTACCAGCATTGGGTGACTTGTTAAAGGTAAGGTTTAGTGGGCCTTACAGGACTGAAAAGGACCCGAGTGAAATAAATTATTTAATAAATATTCCAGATAGAAGAAAGAAGCAAAGGATGTGTAATGTAAATATGCTTAAAAAGTACTTTGACAGGGAAGAGGACCAAAAAAGGGTATTAGTGGTGGTAGATAAGGAAAAAGAGGTAGAAATAAAGCATTATGAAATTGATTTTCCTCTAATCAAATTTGATAATGAGGGGGCAGTTAAAATTGTAAATGAAATATTGAGCTACCTTCCAAACAAGTAACAAAGTGATTTGGAGAAGCTATTGCCATCACACAAAGCTATTTGTTGGAATAAGTTGGGGAGGACAAATTTAGCTACTCACGATGTGAGTGTGGTAGATTCATCTTCAATAAGGCAACATCCTTATAGATTAAGTCCAGCAAAGTTATCACAAGTACAGAAAGAAATTGAATTCATGCTTCAAAATGACATTATTCAGTCTAGTTGCAGCAATTTAAGTTGGCCATTGATGTGAGTGATTTAGGCATTGGGGCTATAGTGTTGCAAAGAGATGAAATTGGAATTGAGACACCGATAGGGTATTTTTTCATGAATGTAGAACAGAGAAAATAATAAATATTCAAAAAGGAGACTCTGGGTTCGCTTTGTAGTATTTTGAGGTTTATGTTGCAAACAATTTGTCAGACACAATTGTTTATACAGACCACAATTTAAAAATTTCTGGACAGACTTTGACACTGAAACACAAGGCTGTTGAGATGGGGCTTATTACTGCAATCATTTCATCTACAGATTATATATGTGGCTGGATGAGAAAATCTAATTGTAGATGCGTTGTCAAGAGTTTAAAGTTCAAAGGGAAATTGGACATTTAAAACCTGGACAGTGGACTGAAATGACCTCTGTTGATACCAAGGATTTGTATATCTACTGTTATGTTAATGTATGCATCTGGTAATGTAGTAGTGTGGGTATATAGATAAGTATAGTAGGTAGTGTAAAATGGGTTAAGAAAATAAAGCTATCTTTTTAAATTATGACAGTTCATTTTCTCATAAGGAGAGAAATGTCATGAAAGTGTAACAATTTTCATAATATTTTTCTAGTTTATTGTAATGTAGGTTTATGGGGGTAAGTATAGTTAGGTCTGTCTGTGTGTGATTTGATTACATTTGGAGTTAACTAGACTGCAGGCTTTGACTCATCAAAAAAAGCTAGGTGGTTGATATGCTAATGAGTAGTTATGGATGTTATCTTAGCATGTATAGTGTGAAGGGTACTTGCATTTTAAATAGATGAAGGGAGATTTGGATTTCAAAGGGATTTCAGTTTGTTTATAAACAGCCAGATAAGCAAGGCTAAGGAATGTGTTCATTTTTTCCAAGGGTTATTGACAGCAAATAGCATAGTTTTTATATTGTGAGGAAGATACAATTTCAAATACATTGAAATAATATAATTTATATATTAAAAAGAGAGAAACGTATATAAAGGAGAATGAGGCTGTGTGTCAGGAGAAGGCATTGTGGGATCTAACAGTGTGTGAAGAGGCCTTAATGGTGAACATATTACTTTTGAATTCAGTGCACGCATCTTGCAATAAATACAAATTGCAGAACAGTTGTGATACAGCCAAGTTTCCCTCATGGATTTGGTCTGCCTGGCACATATCATCTGCCAGATCACAACAATATTGAGGGGGGAGTAATTCACGAAATCTGTCAAGGGGAAAGAAGGATGTGGTTTGAATAAAAATGTTCACTGGCCTGAGATCTTACTACCGATTCTCCCTGCCTTCAGAGACTGGATGCTTGCAGAAGCGGGCCTTTTATAGCACACCCCACAATTAAATTGAGTCAGGTTATGTCATTGGCAGACACTTCTTGCCTGCACCGCCGCCCCCCCCCCCCACCCCCTCACATGATTACATGTGGTTCACATGCCAACGACATGCACTTGCACTTTATATTGTCATTGTGTGCATTGCACCTCCTATTGTGCAGCCCATTTCCAAACCTGACATCGGGAGCCATGCATTTCCAATTAAATTCTGCCCCATCTGTGGAAAGAGAAACAAAGTTAACATTTCAGGTCGATGACCTGTCATCCTAAATAGTTCTCACAAAAAGGTCATCAGCCTAAAATGTTAACGCTGTTTCACTCTCCGAAAATACTGCCCGACCTGCTGAGTGTTTCAGTACATTCTGTTTTTACTTCAGATGTTCACCATCCACAATGCTTTGCTTTCATATTCCATCCAAACTTGCTTAAACATTAATTAAGTGAGGATCTGCACTGATAAAGTCAGGCTCTAAGCTCTCATTAAGCCACCAGTAATACACAGTCAAGGCCACCCGCATGTGACTACAGGCATAGTTAATTAAATATGTGGGTATGTCTGTGAGTGGAGCTGGCAACTAATGAAAATAAAACTGCATCGCTGATATTAGCAAAAGGGCATGCAAATGCTGCATGAAGATTACAGCATTGTATCACAACACAAACCAGGTATGAAGACAAGTCCAATTATAAATGCCAGTTAGAGACTGGGGATTACAAACAGATTTATACTCTGATCATAGTGAGAACTGGAGGTCAAAATAATCCTAAAATATAATCTCTACATCTTGAATCAACCCAACCTCATCTCACCCAGTACCAGAATCAAAATGATAGATCAGCCATAACTCTCAGACTGGTTATTGTTCCACAAAAATACAGAGGACAGGTCCATCTGACCATTTCCAAAGTCAAAAGATACCTTAATAAAATTTCTTGTACTTTTTACCAAAAAGCAATCAAGCTCCCACTTGAAATTGCCAACACTACCCACTTCTGCAATCTGTTTCATACCCACATGACTCCTGGCTTTGGGCAAGAGAGTTGCCTATATATACACTTCTCTTGAATTTCATTTCCATTCAAGTCCATGCCTCCTGTTTTACAGTTTCGCCTAAAGTTAAAATCAATAGAATTATCTCAGGCTGATCTTTAGCATAAAGGATTTCCTGTTTGAATGCACATTTCTTAACATTATGGCATTTAGGCTGCTCAGTTTAGTTCAAAATTGTACTTGAGATATTAATATAATAATATGGCAAATCCAAATTGCATTAATAATATAACCATTTCACATTTAGGATTTAGCATTTAGCTGATTGAAGTCTATGATAATAAAGATCGGGAGAGATGCAATACAGGCTAGCAACTCAATATCACCTGTTTTGCACCATTGCACAAAGTCAAAATGACCCCCGTTTGTGTTTAAATGGTTTAGTGGCTTTCAGCTATATATCATTATAGTGCTGCTGTAATTAACATGCTCATGACACTGCTGGACCACTCATAAACAGCATAGCATCATTTTCATTGCTAAAATGTTTTGTGCAATACCTTGAAACCTCTCAACTCTATTGTAAAATGATGTGAACAAATTCACTTCTTGTTGAGTGTTAGGGCTCAACTGCTGAAGAAATTAATTATGGACCATAACAGCCTAATTTATATAATTCAGTCAGGCATTTTAATACCAGAGAAAAATTTCCTGTTTGAAAGAAAATTATAAAAGTGCTTTTTCTACATATATTCATGATGTTGCTGCTTATAGCAAAAGAGGCAATCTTTTGCCCTCAAGTCTGTGCAGGGCAGGAATATGCTAATCATATTTTTACCAATTTTTAAACTGCCTGGAAAAGCTAACTCAGTGAAGAACATTTATATGGTTATTTTATGAATGAAAGTTGATGGCCTACAAATGGGTTAAACCTTTTATCTGGGCACAGAATGGTTAGCAAGTTTCATCAGCATTGGTCAACTAAGAAGGGGAATGAGATCTAGCTGAGAGCCCACAATAACGCTGTTGAGCTGGGAGGAACATTCTTGCCTCTTCATGGCTGCACCGAAATGATCAGTGTAAAAACAAAAACCTTTTTTTGCAACACCCTTCATTTGACGTGGCTACAAAAGACCCCAGAAATTCATCAGAATCTCTTCTGAAATTCTGATGAATTTCAGAAGAAATACTTTCAGAGGCCGAGGCAAGCGCACAGATGTGTTTTATACAACAGACCAGTACACCCGAATAACATCCGAAGCTGGACATATATTTGGATGTCTCTGAAGCACTGGAAGCAAGACCGGGAAATTGGTGCAATTTTCCCCCAACGCCGTCCTCTCCCCCCTCCCCCAACCGAGAAGCAGTGTAGCAGGTTCAAATTCTAGCCCATTGTTTGCTTGATATTTCTAGGAATAATATATTGATTGAATGTTTTAGTTTTACTGTACTTGAGAGCCAATAAAGCTCTAAGGATTTACTGTATTATTACAAAATTTAGTCAGAAATCAGTGAAATGGTAGTCATCACAACTAGCATGGAGAAGTTAACTTTATTCCCACCTTTAAAAGTCCTGTAATTTTGCAATATAATTTCTGATGGATAGATGTTTTATAACCTGACAAATGTGATTTTGCCGAAACCTATTTCAAATTAAAAAGCAAATGACCAAAAGAACTTTCATTTATAGTTTTATTTATTTATTTGTATTTTTTCATGGGACGTGGGCATCGCTGGCAAGGCTAGCATTTATTGCCCATCCCTAATTATACTTGAGAAGGCATTGGTAAGCTGCCTTCATGAAGCCCTGCATTCTATGTGGTCCATGTAGTAGGAGTGTGGCCACCCCAGCCATTTCATGCACAGTTGGGCACACCTGTGTGGGTTATGAGTTCAAATCTTCAGAGACATGGAGCACATAATCCTAGACTGACTCTTCAGCACAATGGTGAGGAAGAATTGCACTGTCAGAAGTACCATCCGTCAGCTGAGACTTTAAACCAAGGTCCCATTTGCCCTCTTGAGTGGATGTAAAATTCCCATGGCATAATTTGAAGAAGTGCTATTACCAGTGACCAAGCTAATGTTTATTACTCAAACAGCATCACTGGAACAGTTTGTCTGTACATTATCTCACTGCTGTTTGTGGGATCTTGCTGTGCACAAATTGCTGCCACTGCCCTTCTGCAGTTTGTGTTCCCACAGATCAGTAAAATTGATGATATGCAGCTTCATACAAGTGGGAGTGGCACAAGTGAAAAGTTTCATGTTGCCTTTTTTCAGGATGACAGCATGCCCTGCTTGTCCACCAATACCTTAGCTGATGCCCATCTTTGTGTCTGAAAGCCAGCTGGTAGGATAGGTTGGCCTCCTTCTTTCCTCTGTTCCTTGCTGCTCTTCATGCTCCTCCATCTCCATCTCTCTATCTCCAGGCGGCTCAAAGGCACCAATGTGTGAGTTCCTGCCGGGTGTTGTAAGCCACATCCGCAGAGGACACCCCTTGTCTCCAAACAGCCAACCACTGATCCAGCCATATGAACTCAAACATTAATACTGTTTCTCTCTCCACAGCAGGTGCCAGGCTTGCTGAGTTTTTCCAGCATTTTCTGTTTTTATTTCAGATTTCCAGCATCCGCAGTATTTTCGTTTGACATTACTGACTCACTGGTCTGGGTGGAGAAGAGGGGGAATTAAGGACTCATACAGGATAAAGACATCACTGGGAAATCTGGCACATGATATTACATCTCATCCCATCACACACCAACAGCACATTCCATGAATGGAAACCCTTACTGTTCATGTATACTCCAGGGTTACATTATTCAACACTATTTCAGTGCAATCAATGATGCCCTGCACCTGGAGGCAAACTGTAATTTTGGTAAAGCCCAGAAGACCATCTTTCTGCAATGCAGGCCAGGGTTTTCCCGTCCCTCGGCCCAAAGTCAACGGGCCTCTGACTGGTCCATCAAATTTTCCAACCATAGGCAGGACCGGAAAATCCTGCCAGTAATCTCTACAGAGAAAGCGATAAAGATGTCGCCAGTATGATGCAGGCATGGACAGCTGATTGACCAATGTGCTCATGTCATTTGTTCAAACCTGGACTGAACATGAGGAATAAAAATTCAGGGCCACAGTTACTTTTAGAAACACAGGCGAGGATGAAGATTACGTGTTACCGGGCTGCAGTTGGTGCTTCAGCTAGTGTATAGCTCTGTAAAAGCCTTTCTGGTAAACTAGAGTCTCCTCAAGCTGTTCTTCACTGAACTGCAGACATGAGCTTCTCGGCCTGTACAGGACTCTTATGAGTTTCCCTCCTACTGTTTCTTGACTCTACAATTGCAAGTCTCTGGGCTCTTGCTTGCTGCTGCTACTCCTCCTTCTGCTACAAGCACAGAGGCATCCCAATCATCAAACCCATAAAACCAGCCTAAGGTTTACCAGAAGTTCCATCTCAAAATTCCGCTGTAGACTTAGCTAAATAACTTGTTGAAAAGTTTAATGTCTCCAACAGCCAACCAATTAAACAGCAAAAGCAACAGCAATCAAGGTGAACAAACCAGTAATTTACCTGCGAGCAGCAAATTATCCATTTAAATAAGGTAGAAAATAATTCCCCTTGATTGTTCCTCCCCTTTATTTGCGAATCTATTGCACAACAGATAAATAGCACAATAGAGTTGGCCAAATGGCAATTGAATCCTCATTTACATATATTGAATAGCTGCCTGTCAATTTCAGTGTCAAGAAGATATAATAATTATCATGACATTATTGGAATTTATTGTAAAATAGTGGGATCTGTCTGTATGGGCCGATTTTTTAAGTTGGAGTGCGGGTGTGCGTCCGACTGGGAAATAAAGTGTATTCACATCAGCTGGGCATCCCGACGCCAATGCTCACCCTCGGGGTACTTCGCAAGGCAGGTGCACGTTGAAGATGGAGGCGTGCCCACCATTAATTAACTGGCTAGCTAAGGCCCTTGAGACACCAATTGTCCTGGAGTTTACGTGGCCTATGTGATTTTCAGGCCATTGCACAGGCTAAACAGGCAGGCCACAATTTCAAAAAACTCATCCACAGGCGGGACAAGAGGGGTGAGTGCGCTTGTTAATGTGAGTAGTTTCTACTTTACCTGATAACTTGCCGCTGCTTGCTTATGTGAACAGGACATCTTCATGTCACTTCAGAACTGCGTTGACAGAAATATGAGGCTTCAGTTCAGGATTCAGTTTTGTTTTCCAGGCTCCCAGAGGATTCATACTACTTGAAGCCTTCCAGGTATCAGACAGCCTTCCCTAACCTTGGGAAAGGGGATTGTGGTCTCTGCTGGAGGCACCTCCTCTGAGGAGGAAGAGAGGGCTAGAAGGGGGAGGAGATCAGGTGTGCCTATTCAGCCTCCAGGGGAGCGACCTGTGGGAGGAGAGGCACAAGCACAAGGGGTGCAGGACCAACAGGAAGTCCAAGACGGAGGGGGCCGCAGAAGACACCACTATCCTGCTGCCAGGGTTTGCAGATTGCAATGCAGCTACCTCAATAAGTCTGAGGTGCAATGCCGAAGGAGGTTCAGTTTCTCAAGGGAGACAGTGACCTCCACCTATCAGAGGATCGGCCCTGAGATCACCTCTGTCTGTGTGGGTGGGCACCTCATGCCAGTGATGCTGAAGGTCACAGTGACCCTCAACGTCTATGTTTCCTGCTCTTTCCAGGGCTCAGTGGGGGACCTGTGTGGAGTCTCCCAATCAGTTGTCCACAGTTCTGACAAGCTGGTGACAAATGCTCTGGTCAGGTGTGCATTGACTTTCATTCAGTACCGAATGGAGGAGGCCTGCCAGGCAGAGCGAGCCTGAGGTTTTGCAGCGATTGCTGGCTTCCCCCATGTCCAGGGTGCTATAGACTGTACACATGTGGCCATCAAGGCACCAGCAGGTGAGCCCGGTGTCTTCATCCACAGGAAGGGCTTCCACTCCATGAACGTGCAGATAGTGTGTGATCACAGGATGCTGATTCTACAAGTCTGTGCAAGGCACCCAGGCAGCTCCCAAGACACCTACATCCTCTGACACTCCCAGGTGCCGAGGCTCTTCAGTGCTTCAGCCTGGCTGGATGGATGGCTGCTGGGTGACAAGGTCTATCCCCTCAAAAGGTGGCTCATGACGCCTCTCCACCAAACAAGAACAGAGGCCGAGCAGCGGTATAACGGGAGCCACGGGTCCACAAGGGCTGTGGTAGAGAGAAAGCCATAGATCTTCTCGAGATGCACCTGCTATGCCTGGACCGTTCATGAGGCGCACTCCAATACCCCCCAAATCGTGTGTCAGTGATAGTGGTTGCATGCTGCGCTCTCCACAATCTGGCACTGGAAAGGGGGAACGCAGTGGAGGAAGAAGATCTTGACACAGCTGCTCAGGCAACAGACAATGAGTCCAGTAGCGAGTCGGAGGACGAGCACGGTCAGGAGAATGCTGAGGGGATAGACGCTGACCTGGGCAACCTCCAGGGAGGCAGGGACATCCGGGATGCTTTGATCCAACAACTAACCTACCAAATAAGGACCACAACCACATGCCAGGGCTGCAGGCTCCATACTCGATCCCTGACAGGAACATTTGCTTGGTCAACAACACGCACTATGTGCCATTTCAATAAAGTTTAATGAGAAACAAGTCACTCATAACATCATGGCTTACCCAGCACCTGCAGAACAAATGAAGCACCCAGAGGCGTGTTGTACAAAAACAGACTTAATGATATGATGCCTGCCATAAAGGTAACAAATGAAATTCAGAGGTGTTCTCCATCACACTAATTAAGAATTAAATTGAAAGCGGGGAAAACAAATATCACTCGTGCTCAGGCCATGGTGTGATTACAGTGCTTTAAGTTTGAGCTTGAGGGTGCTGTGTCTGGGTCCTTCCCCCTCGTTGCCACCAGCACTAGAGACAGCCTGCTCACTCAGCTGTCCTGTTGGCCTTGATGACTTTGGTGGGTGTCCTCTGGCCCTTGGAGCCTGTGCTGGCCCCACCAGGGAGGGAGTGGCCAGTGCCACAGCTGGCTTCTCCCCAGTCACCGCAGCTGGCAGAGGGGCAGATGAGCTGCTGCTCTCACCTGCAGCGCCCTGATAGGAGCCCGCAGAGATGACAGGCAGCTATTGCATCAACATGAGGTCACTCTGGACCTCCCTGTTCACCATTGACGGACGGGCACCTAGCTGGAATACTGGGTGCCCGATCCATCTCCCACACAGACAGTGACCACCTGAGGTCATTACCAGTGTGAGGGCTTGTAGGTCCGAGCGCATCCCCAAGATCTCCTGATTCAGATCCTGGAGGAGCTTCTCCATGAAATTCGCCAGTCTCTCCATGGAGGAGACATTGCGCTCGACCATGAGGATCATTGCATTGCTCATGCTCCGCAAGGACTCCTCCACAATGGAGACCATGGCACGCATTCCCTCATGTATCTCCGCCAGATCCTTTCACACACCCTGCTGGACATGCAGCATCTGCTGCCTCAGGGATGACTCCAGAGGTTCATCAGCCACCGACTCAGCATTGTCCTGGTCTACAGCCGTCAGGGTATCATGTTTCTTTGCCCGGGTCTTTTAAAATTTATGGGCTGAACCTTACTTATGTCGGGTGGGCTGAGTGGGAATGGGTGGGGGTGGGCGTGGAGCCGATCATCGCCCGCGATTGGCTGCGCGCCGCCATTTTACATGGTTGGGCCAATTAAGGCCGGCCCAGTGTAATACATGGCCTGTAGCGCTCAGTGCTACCTGTGCGGGCGGGGGGGGGGGAAGAGGGAGACTCGGGGCCTGAGCTGTTTCACGCATGCGCGTAAAAGAGCGCAGAAATCTCCCTGAGGCACGGAGCTGCACGGAATTTAAGTTGATAATGAAACTTGTCAATAAATGAACTGAAAAAATTGAAATATGCCCCCTCGTGTGACAGTGTCACATGAGCTGGGACATGTTATGTGTGCAAAAATTTATTTAATTATTTTATTAAACCACAAGGAAACCTCACCCCACCCGTGGATGAGGTTTCCTGAGAAACCCAAAGACTGCTTGGGCTCTCCACCTGCATGCCGAACGCAACATGATGTGACACGCGATGATGTCAGGCACATGCCCAGCGTCATCTCGCGTCATTAAAGGCTGACGTAAAATAATTATTCAAAATCCCTGTTTTCATTTGCATTATGAGATTCATCTCGTTTTAATGGGCTCATATTACCTTTGATGACTTTTCCCCTTATGTAAAAGATGTTATGTTAATCATGATACCCCTTTAATCTAACCAAGCATAATGACAAGGAATAGGGGGAGAGGGAAAGAGCAAAAGGGAAGGTCTGTGATAGAATGGACCCCAGGAGAGATTAAGTAACAAAAGGGGTGTGGGGCAAAGCAACAATTGGGACCAATAATGGGATAAGGGAGCGGCCCTGTTGAATCTGAAACATTGTAAGATGCTTAATTGAAAGATAAGATGCCAGCCCTCGAGTGTCTGGCAAGTTTTAAGTCCTCTCCCATCCCACAATTCACCTCTGATTGAATTCCCTTACCTATTTCCTCTGTCACTAATGTTGTAATTGTGTCTTTCATCACCACCTCCTCCCCTTCCAGCTTCTCTATCCTTAATAAAGACGATGTAGCCAGGACCATTTCAAGTCCATTCATGACTGGCTTACAGGCCAGATTTCAGCATTGGTCACCATTTCACACTTCCTTTGCCCCTCTAATTTGCTCAATTTCTTTCCTATGTGCTCCATACATTGTGTAAAACCTTCACTTGGGCGAGCGACTCTAACCTGTCCTTTTCTCCAGATGCTGCCTGTCACACGCCGTTTAACTTAAAGGGCAGACTGACGCCGTCGGTGTCCGGGGTGGGCCCCACACGTAAAATGAATGCGAGATGAATGCGGGCGTGCGTCCTGACATCACCGCGTGTCATTTCGCTATTGTGTTTGGCAGGCAATTAAGGCCATTAAGAAAGCAACTTACCCTATTAACAACGCTGCCCATCCAACCTTAAGGTCCCAAGTGGCCTTCACATTTTCCAGGAAACCTCATCTGCCGGCAGGATGAGGTTTCCTGAAGCTGTTATGAAATTAATAAATAAATTTTATCACCTTCACAAACATGTCCCAGCTCATGTGACACTGTCACATGAGGGGACATGATTAAATAATTTTTTACTTTATTTTTAAAAAAACTTATTACCCACTTAATCTCCACGAGGCAGCTCCATGCCTCAGGGAGATTTCTGCGCTCTTTGGCCCGCCCGCGTAAAATGGCAACATGCAACCAATCGCAGGAGGCGATCGGCTCCCCGCCCACTCCCGCCCAACCCACCTGCCACAGCTAAGATTCTACTTAAAATATATATTTTTTTTGTTGCTCCTGTTGTAACTATACTTTTGCTATTTTAGTTAGAAAAACAGGAAATGCTGAAATAATCAGCAAGTAAGGCAACATTTCTGGTCAATTAGCTTTTGTCATTGACTTGGAAAGTTAACTCTGTTACCCTCTCTACAGATGTTGACTGGCTTGTCAAGTATTTCCAACATTTTCTGGTTTTATTTCAATTTTCCTGGCCAAACCTTTCCCATATTGGCGTGCGGAGAGTGGACCCCACACGCCTGCGTGTAAAGTGACGCACGGTGATTCGGGCGAGCGTCCTGAAGTCACCCTGCGCCATCCTGATATTTCATTGGGTGGGCGCGCGATGATATTCGATGCACACCTGCCATTAATTAAGGGGCCACTTAAGGCCCTTGAGGCACCAATCAACGGCGATTTTTTGGCACCCGTGTGATCTTCAGTTCAGCGCACGGCCTCAACAGGCAAGCGGGTAGGACACATTTGTATAAACCTCATCCACAGGCAGGACAAGAGGGCTCAGTGGGGTTGCGAGTGTTCTCTGTCAAATATTGATTTTTCAAAGTAACTGATGCTTGCCTGTGTGATCTGCAATACTTCACAATGCATACCAGCTGCTTGGTCAGGACTCACAACCTTCAGCTCAGCACTCTGCAGTGAGGAAACTTTTCTGGGCCTGCAGGTTTCAGGAAGCCTTCCCTTAGCCTGGGAATGGGAGCTGAACTCTCCACTGGAGGCAGCTCCTCTGAGGAGGAAGGGAAGGCCAGAAGTGGGAGGAGGCCAGGAGTGCACATTCAGCCTCCAGGGGAGCCACCTTTGGGAGGAGAGGTGCAGGCACAAGAGGTAGTCGAAGGTAGAAGGGGCCGCAGAACATGCGACTATCCTGCTGCCAGGGTAAACAGGTGGCAAAGCAGCTACCTCAATATGTCTGAGCTGCTGTGCCGAAGGAGGCTCCATCTTTCAAGGGAGACAGTCAACTATATCTGTCAGATGATTGGCCCTGAGATCTCCGTGAACTGTGTGTGTGGACACCCCATCCCAGTGGCTCTAAAGGTCACAGCTGCCCTCAACTTCTATGCCTCCGGCTCCTTCCAGGGGTCGGTGGATGAACTTTGCGGTGTCTCCAAATCAGCTGTCTGCACTTGTGCCAAGCAGGTTACAGACGCTCTGTTTATGCGGGCATTGACCTTCATCCACTACCTTTGGAACCAGACAAGCCAGACACAGCGAGCCAGAGGCTTTGCAGCCATTGCTGGCTTCCCCCATGTCCAGAGTGCCATCGACTGCACACATGTGGCCATCATGGCGCCAGCAGGTGAGCCCAGTCAATAGAAAGGCCTTCCATTTCATGAACGTGCAGATAGTGTGTGATCACAGGATGCTGATTCTACAAGTCTGTGCAAGGTACCCAGGCAGCTCCCACGACGCCTACATCCTCAGACACTTCCAGGTGCCGGGGCTCTTCAGTGCTCCAGCCCGGCTGGATGGATGGCTGCTGGGTGACAAGGGCTATCCCCTCAGAAGGTGGCTAATGAAGCCTCTCCACCATCCAAGAACAGGAGCTGAGCAGCGGTACAATAGGAGCCAGGGCACCACCAGGGCTGTGGTGGAGAGAGCCATCGGTCTTCTCAAGATGCACTTCTGGTGCCTGGACCTGTCAGCGGACGCACTCCAGTACCCCTAGATCATGTGTCATTGATAGTGGTTGCATGCTGCGTTCTCCACAATCTGGCACTGGAAAGGGGGTATGCTGTGGACAATACAGATGTTGATGCAGTGACTGCGGCTGCACACGATAAGTCCAGCAGTGAGTCCGAGGATGAGCACGCACAGGGAAATGCTGAGGGGGTAGGCGCTGACCCGGGCATACTCCAGGGAGGCAGGGACACCCGGGAGGCTTTAACCCAATGAACCTTCAGCTAGCACACCACAGATGGACCTCCAGGACAAGCCTGGCCTCAATGTTCCATATTTGAGACCTAAGTGCAAAATCTGCCTGGTTAAGAACATTAACTAAGGTCCTTGTTAATAAAGCTGAATATCCCACAAATCACTCATAACATTATTGGAAACCATCCACCTGCAGAACAAAAGAGGCACCTTCAGCCATGGTGATGTGTCTGAATTTAATATTACAACCAAAGGAACTTAAGAAAACAAAATGACAAAGGTGTTTAAAATCACACCAACTTATAAAGACCTCACTGCGGGCCAACACAAAGGCACCAGTGATAAACCCGTGGTGTGCCTAAGTTGCCTTATGTTTATGTTTTTGGGTGCTTTGTCGGGTGCCCAGCATGACCTGCATTCGGAAGCGGTGAGCACTCCCTGTGCGGGTGGGGGAAGGAGGGAGAGTTGGGGCCTGCCTCAGGGAGATTACTTTGATTATTATTATTTGAAATAAAGAAAAAACAATATTCAGACATGCCCCCCTCATGTGACAGCATCACATAAGCTGGGACATGTCAATGAATTTTAATTTAAAAATTTATTTGATTTATAAACCCTTCACGAAACCTCATCCCACCCATGGATGAGATTTCATGATAAATGCGAAGGCCGCCTGGGCTCTTTGCCTGCCCGCCAACCTTAAGGTTGGACGGGCAGCCCTGTTAATCCCTTTAATTGGTATTTAAATGGCCTTAACCGGCCTTTGACAGGTTGTTGGGTGCGCAGCTGATTCTGAAGCCGATCTGAAGATCTGAATGATGTGCAGTGACATCGGGACGCACGCCCTTAACTTTCTTAGCCATGAATTGTGCATCCTTCTGATACAGTCTTTCTTCCTCAATATCTTTGCTGTGAACTATGGGATGTCTCCTAAAAAGTCTGCCACTGTCTCTCTACTGTTTTATCTTTTAACCTATTTACGCAGTCCACTTTAGCCAACTCTGTCTCATACCCTTAAAATAGCCTTTATTTATTTTAAGACACCAGTTATGGACTAACATTTTTCATTCTCAAACTGAAAGTGAAATTCCATCATTTTATGATCATTCTTATCTAAAGGATCCTTTACAACAAAGTCTTTGGTTAATTCTGTCTCATTACACATGACCAGGTTCAAAATATCCTGTTTCCTGGTAGGTGCCAGACTATTGTTCTAAGAAACTATCCCAAATACACCCAATGAAATCATCCTCCAGACTATCTTTGCCAATTTGATTTGTCCAATCAATGTGAAGATCAAAGACACCTATGATTATTGCAGACCATTTCTTGCAAACCCCCATCATTTCTTAATGTATTCTCTGTCCTACTCTGTAATTACTGTTGGCGGAGGGGGCTATAAACTGCTCCCACGAGTTAATTTTCTTTACTATTTCTTACTTCCACCCAAACAGATTATACATCTTGATCTTCTTAAAAAGGATCATTTCTCACTACTGTACTGATCTCATCCTTGATTAACAGAGGTACCCTCCCTCCTTTCCCTTCCCTTCCGTCCTTCTGAAATGTCAAATTCCCTTGAATATTTAGATCCTAGCTTTGGTCACCTTGCAACCATGTCTTTGAAGTGGCTATCATATCATCCACATTTATTTCCATTTGTACATCCATGTTGTTGTGAATGCTATGTGCATTCAATTATAGGGCCTTTAATTCTGTCTTTTTACCATTTTTCTTTACTTTGACCTGATTTGCTGGTACACTTTTATGTTTGTATGCTCTGTCCCTTCCTGTCACACTCTGATTATCATTACCTGGATCATTACCCTGCGCTATTGCCTTGTCCTTTCTCTTCAACTTTCCAAATCTCCCCGCTTGTGAATCACCCCCCTACCTTACCCCCCACTATTTGGTTTACAGTCCTCTCTAGTGCCCTAGTTATATGATTCGACAGTACACTGGTCCCAGCATGGTTCAGGTGAAGGCTGCCCCAATTTTGCAGCTCCCTTTTTCCTTAGTATTACCGTCAGTATCCCATGAATCAAAAACCATTTGTCCCACACCAATCTTTGAGCCATGCATTCAACTCTCTGATTTTATTTACCCTACGCCAATTTTCTAGTGGTTTACGTAGTAATTCAGAGATTATGGTCTACAAGGTTCTGCTTTTTAATTTAGCTGCCGGTTGCTCATATTCCCTTACCAGAACCTCTTTCTTAGTCTTACCTATGCCGTTGGTACCCAAGTGGACAATGACAACTGGATCTTTCCCTTCCCACTCTAGATTTTTTCCAGCCCAGAGCAGATGTCTTAACCCTGGCACTGGGCAGGCAACGCAGCTTTTGGGACTCCCAATCTCAGCTGCAGAGACCAGTATCTTTCTCCCTAACTATATTCTCTGCACTACAACTACATCCCTTGTAACTCCTCCTACATGCATGGCCCCCTTAAGCATAGTGCTCTGGTCAGTTAGCCGAGCCTCCCTGCGGATCTGCTCTTGTCCCCACAAACTGCAAGAACCTTAAACCTCTTGGAATTGCTTTTTTATTATTTATTCTTTCATGGAATGTGGATGTCGCTGGCAAGGCCAGCATTTATAGCCCATTCTTAATTGCCCTTGAACTGAGTGAATGAGTTGTAAGGCATTTCAAAGGGCAGTTAAGAGTCAACCACATTGCTGTGGGTCTGGAGTTACATGTAGGCCGGACCAGGTAAGGACAACAGATTTCCTTCCCTAAAGGTCATTCATGAACCAAATGCATTTTTAGGATAATCGATGATAGTTTCATGGACACCATTACTGAGACTAGCTTTGCAATCCCAGACTTATTAACTTAATTCAAATTCCACCAGCTGTCATGGTGTGATTTGAACCCCTGCCCCCCTGAGGATTAGCCTGGGCACCTGGATGACTAAATCCAGTGACATTACCACAATGCCATCATCTCCTTCCAATTGCCAGGGTTGAGGCTCCTCCAGTGCCACTTTCTGGATGCCCACACCTGCCTTGCTCATTGTCACACCCTCCCATTCCTGACCATAGACCAAACTCAAAATAACAGCCACAGTATCAGATCTTTGATTTTAATTAGTTTATGTTATGCAATCCAGCCTGAATACTCAGTCAAATCATTCAATATAATTCCATATAATTAATGATTATTTATGTCTGAGTTCATGGTTCGTTATCAAAATTCAGGTACCATGTTTTACAACTCCAGTCTGATTACAGAAAATAGTGGTTTGTTCAAAACATGTATACCAATTCAATTGAGGGTAAGGGGCTGGATAGGTGGGGGATGAAGGTGGGGGGATGAAGGTTGGGGCTGGATAGAGGATGGGCTGTGAGGTGTGTGGGTATTAATTGCTCAGCACGTTTACTTTTGAATATACTTTGAGACCTTCTCGATTCAACTTCTGATGTTCATCACTTTCAACCCAGATCCTACACCTGTGATTAACAGCATGAGTATCCTGGAATAAGTTTCTGGGCAAGTCCAGGGCATTTAGCCCAAGTCTCCAAAGGCAGGGTCAGTACTGGAAAGATCCATGATGCCTTCCATGTGACATATCTCTGCCCATTAAAAGTTTAAAATCCCTGGGTTAAGCACTGTGCATGTGCCCAACTGGGTCCCAACAATCCATAGCGGTGAGTACCTGAACATTAGTCACTAACTCCATCTGCACCCAATTAGTTATTCCGGAGCATAAACTGGTCAAGAGCTCTTCACTATAACGTTGTTTCTCAGAGAGACAAAAGGATACCTAAGATAGGAAGTGGAATTGCTACACTCAAGCAGTATGACCTGCTCTTCCAACGTGGGAAGCAAGCTAAACAATAGAGTTTATCCTTGCTGCTAACTTTTATCTTGATGGAGGAGTATTTGATATTTACTTCTTTTGTGGTGAGTTGAAAAAGGTGTCAGTCCCAGAGCTGTCACTCATCTTGATGAGTGTAAATAGGACTCTTTCTGAATGTAAAACGAAAACAAAAACAGAATTACCTGAAAAAACTCAGCAGGTCTGGCAGCATCGGCGGAGAAGAAAATAGTTGACGTTTCGAGTCCTCATGACCCTTCGACAGAATTTGAGTTCGAGTCCAAGAAAGAGTTGAAATATAAGCTGGTTTAAGGTGTGTGTGTGGGGGGGGGCGGAGAGAAATGGAAAGCAAGGAAGGTGAGCAAGGCAAAAGAGAGGAACGGAAATCTTGTCGCAGAAAAGAACAGAACTTCTTCAAGGAGGTAGGATTTCTTGAAGAGCAGTGGCAGTCAATTAAACACAGAGATAAAAACAAAAAAACTGCGGATGCTGGAAATCCAAAACAAAAACAAAAACAGAATTACCTGTTTTTATCTCTGTGTTTAATTGACTGCCACTGCTCTTCAAGAAATGCCTACCTCCTTGAAGAAGTTCTGTTCTTTTCTGCGACAAGATTTCCGTTCCTCCCTTTTGCCCTGCTCACCTTCCTTGCTTTCCATTTCCCTCCGCCCCCCCACACACACACCTTAAACCAGCTTATATTTCAACTCTTTCTTGGACTCGAACTCAAGTTCTGTCGAAGGGTCATGAGGACTCGAAACGTCAACTCTTTTCTTCTCCGCCGATGCTGCCAGACCTGCTGAGTTTTTCCAGGTAATTCTGTTTTTGTTTTTGTCTTGGATTTCCAGCATCCGCAATTTTTTTGTTTTTATCTTTCTGAATGTTATAGGTTGCAAAATTTTACATAAAAGTGAGAAGTGAATCCATAAGTATTTTTGTTCAATTAAAATAAATCTCATCACTATTGCAGTAACTAATTCACTTTCTCTAGTATAATTTCAACTTATTTCTTTTCTCCCCTGCAGCTCCTTAAGACTGGAAGGAAAAAATAACATTTTGAAGATACGTCAGTTATTTCTGGCTTGGTCACTGCTGCATTGTGACTTCAGCAAATCAGACTCCTGACCTACAACAAGCAAAGCAAAGCAAAGCAGCTGACCCTATGGAACCACAGCATCATTAATGCCAGTGTGATCTGGATCAGATCATTTCCAGCAGCTCTCTATACAGCCAGAAGCTTAACCTGAGCAACTTCTCCAGTCCACAATTCAATTTGCTTCTAAATCACAATGAAAGCCTGAAGTAAATCTCTGATTTTTTTTTTTCTCCCTGTCTTTTTTTATTCCTGAAATATTTATGTGAAGCAATGCTTAAGAAGATCAGTGTTCATGTAATCAGTTGCGGAAGCTCTAATCTTTGCAACTTGTCATAAAACTAATCCAGCCTTCTCATTCCCTACATAAATAAAGGAATAGAATAAATCACTAACACTATAGAGAAATTAAACAAAATCCTACAAGAGGCAGACGATAAATTTCTTGTGCCACACGGAACCAAGGATATGTTTACATAACAGTGATATGAATTCTACATGTTGAGAACCTTTGAGGAGTGACAGAAGCTGTTTACTGTTCACGGGAAAGGATAATATCGCCTGTCCTCTGCTCATTTCTTTAAGCCATACCAAACAAAAGTACCAATGCTGATGGTGATTGTGGCATTCCCTTCGTTGTCATCATATCAGGTGAAAATTCCAGGACGCAAAGCTATTGCCGATGCTCAGAAACTGCATCTCAATGCTCTTCTAATATTTGCACTGTCACTTTCATTCAGGGTAATGATGTGTGGAGTTACTTGCACAGATGGTCTCTTGAGATCTGCAGCGAACATGCGGAATCTTGTTGGGCTTTACCAACTAAAGAATATGATTTGCACTTGTCTTCAATTCGAGTGGGTGGAATCCATATAAAAAAATTAAATTGTCCTCCATCCCTTCTCCGCTCTTAAAATGAAAAGAAGCCTCAAAGCTGCACAGTGGACAACAGAACAAATGTTCTTATTTCTCCTCGCATTATAAATCAGATTTTATATTGTACTTAAACATTGGATGATAAGGGAGAACAATCCATGCAGTATTTGACAGTCATTGACTATACTGTGGTTTTAAAAACAATGCATTAATTTGTCACAGCAGTATGGAATGCATTTGTTATTTTAAATGGGGTCTGCAGGGTTTATAAAACCAGTGGAACTTGGATTCAGAAAGGATGCACAGCTATTGACAAGTAAAGCACTTTAGTTACATTTTTAAGTTTTGTATTTTTATAAGCCACCATTATCAACCCTTGTTTGACTGTCATTTGAAGACTTCAATGTTACTTATCATGCTAGTGTTTGTATATTATTATTTGCAAGCAGATAACAGTTTTGTTTTACTTTTAAACAAACAAAACCTAAGAAAGTTATGTATAGATTTTAAATAGAAGGCTGCAAGATATATTTCTTCTACTCATAAAAAATGCAAACAATGTATTTTGTAATTTTAGAGTTTTAAAATTGAAAAAGGTTATTTTATTATTAAAGGCCTGGTATATGATATTAGTTAGACAGCAAGTAACAGAAAGGAAACTTTTCATACTCTTTCCTAAATCAAAACTGCTTGTCATAAAAAAGCAACAAGAAAAAATAAAGATATATATATATATACTTTCTCTTCATATAAATGTTCAGAATTACAATTCTCTTCATATAAATGTTCAGAATTACAGTTCTCTCTACGTTGCTGCATACACATTTATCCATGTTAATCAAACCAGTAATCCAACATTAAATAGTTTGCAATAAACAGACCTAAAGTGAATGTTTGTGAATTTAATCCTTTCAAAGGTTTAAAATACTTCACAGTTTTAACGAGTTTAATTGGCACTTCGATTCAAGACCTGACATATTTCAGTATTTATCTTGCAATCACTGTGACAGAATATCAGTGTCAGGCTTAAAAATTGAAGGATAAGTTGGACCTCATTGTTTTATGAGCAAAAAAGGGGGAAAGGAGATACAATTTCACCCTTTTATCTTGTGTTGGGCCATTTTTCAGGTGTCTTAGTCAGCTGCCTAAAGATTGGAGGAAGGGGTGTGGCAATGGGAGGATGGTGGGTGTGGGTGGAATGATCTGCTCACAAGTAGAATCATAGGGAGCACTTCTGCTCATTTGATGGTTGGTTGTTCATTTGGCTGCAATGACCATATTAATAATTCGGAAAGGAGCGGATTTGATTCCTGCTCCACTCTGCAATGTCAAATTTCAAAGAGTGGATCTAAAACAGATGTTAGGTTATGTTTTCCTATGTAAAGGGCCTAATACTTATTTTAGGCAGCTGACAAAGACACCTGAAAAATGGCCCAACACAAGATAAAGGGGGTGAAATTGTATCTCATTACCCCATCTTATGCTTGGAAGTTATGGGCCAGATGGGAGTAAGTAAAAGGTACATATTCGACTTTTTCAACATTAGAATCAGCAATAGACCTTGTGAATATCCACATTTTGAGGACATCAAAGCAGTTGATTTGAAAAAGTTAAATATTCATTCCCAACAATTAGTTGGAAAAAAAGCTTCAGATACATACAAGAAGATGTATCCACATAGACAGAAACTTCCAACTTCTATATTCACTTCCAGCATCTCTCCCTGCTACAATTCAAGGAACTAAACTCTCTTAAAGTCAATGCCTTCTGAATTGCAGTTTTTGTTACTGTGACAAAACGCTAAAACTGAGTAATAGTGAATGCAGACTCGGTTAAAATTCAAGCTTGCTGTAAATAAGTATCTCCCGTATGTCAGGAATTTTCTGACAAAGGTTGCTAATTGTTAAATACAAGAACTTAAAATGATTCAATTTTTTTAAAAAAGTTACTCACTTCTGAGAAATTGTTACTCAGTACAGACTAGTAATACTGGGGTAGAATATTCCCCAAGTCGGGCACGCCGAGCGAGAGTAGGCCCAGGCAGCAATCAGGTCTGGGCCGCCATTTTATAAGGGCGGGCCAGTTAAGGCCCGTCCAGTGTATTTCTTGACTCCCGCAGACGGCAGCAGTGGGTGGGCAGCGGTGGGGGTGCACAGACCGCTGGGTCCACTGGCGACCAGGCGGCTTGTTTTAATGAAGGCCTGGCAGCCTTTGCAAGGCTACTCACAGTGGCCGGCAGAAGGGCTCAGGAGAGGGCTACTGTGCAGCACACAAGTCCGGAGGGTAGGCCAGCGGGACAGGCCAGGCCGGAGGGTAGGCCAGCGGGGCAGTCCAGGCCGGAGGGTAAGCCAGCGGGGCATTCCAGGCCGGAGGGTAGGCCAGCGGGGCAGACCAGGCCGGAGGGTAGGCCAGCGGGGCAGACCAGGCTGGAGGGTAGGCCAGCGGGGCAGACCAGGCTGGAGGGTAGGCCAGCGGGGCAGACCAGGCCAGAGGGTAGGCCAGCGGGGCAGTCCAGGCCGGAGGGTAGGCCAGCGGGGCAGACTAGGCCGGAGGGTAGGCCAGCGGGGCAGACCAGGCCGGAAGGTAGGCCAGCGGGGAAGGCCAGGCCGAAGGGTAGGCCAGTGGGTTAGGCCAGGCTGGAGGGTAGGCCAGCGGGGCAGACTAGGCCGGAGGGTAGGCCAGCGGGGCAGACTAGGCCGGAGGGTAGGCCAGCGGGATAGGCCAGGCCGGAGGGTAGGCCAGCGGGGCAGACTAGGCCGGAGGGTAGGCCAGCGGGGCAGACCAGGCCGGAAGGTAGGCCAGCGGGGAAGGCCAGGCCGAAGGGTAGGCCAGTGGGTTAGGCCAGGCTGGAGGGTAGGCCAGTGGGATAGGCCAGGCCGGAGGGTAGGCCAGCGGGGCAGTCCAGGCTGGAGGGTAGGCCAGCGGGGCAGACTAGGCCGGAAGGTAGGCCAGCGGGGAAGGCCAGGCCGAAGGGTAGGCCAGTGGGTTAGGCCAGGCTGGAGGGTAGGCCAGCGGGGCAGACTAGGCCGGAGGGTAGGCCAGCGGGGCAGACTAGGCCGGAGGGTAGGCCAGCGGGATAGGCCAGGCTGGAGGGTAGGCCAGCGGGGCAGTGCGCCCCTTGGTTCTCGAATGGGTGATTAGCTGCCCTCTTGGAGGAGGTGGCAGCACAGCGGGAGGACATGATTTTCAGGGACGGGAGGTGGAGGCCCCCCCCACCGGACCAAACATGCGTGGGAGGAGGTGGCCGAGAGTGTGAGATCCCAGGATGTGATGCGGCGCACATGGGCTCCAGTGCCGCAAAATGTTCAATGATCTCCTGCGCTCAGGAAGGGTCAGTACCTTGTTGGCTGAGGTCACTTAATGCAGCCATCACCCTTTCCCCTAAACCCCCGCCCCGCAACTCTGAGCACAGTAACGACATTGAATCCTTCACAATGTGTATCCCTCGCTGGGCCAGCAGATATTGCCCATGTCTAGTTCACCCTGAGAGGGTTGAACTAGGATGGGTTCTGCACCTGCAGCATGGGTGACACTGACACGCAGAGTATAGAATGGGGGTGAACCTCAAGGATCTGCACCTAGGCAGAGTATGTCAAAGTCAGGGTGCTAACATGCTGGGAGGGGAGATTCTGGGTGGCAGGGCACCAATCCATCTGGTGGTCTTTGTGTTCCATATGCTTGTGCCTCCTTGATAGCAAGGTTACACCTTGTGGTGCCACATGTGAAAGACACAACATTTGGGCAAGGGGCGGGGGTCCAGCTCTGGCTTCTTTGTGTGAGTGTGCGGCAGCTGCAGGGTAATGAAGAACTGGAGTCCTGCAATGTCCCACTCTGGCTGGGTTGGCAGGGATGTGATGGGAATCCAGGTACAGGCTGGACCAAATCAATGGTCTTCTCCCCTTTTCAGGAGAAGACTGGGCACAATTCCACTGAGCGGATGTGGACTGGCAGAGGCCAGGCCTAATTGGCCATCCTGACACCTTTTGAGGATCAGGCCATGGATCTGGAGAGGTGCCATGCCCCCAGGTCCACCAGTGGCGGTGAGGCTGGGGTGCCACGGGGAGGTAGGTTTGCCCAGCACTCAGGTCACCACGTGTGTCCCAGCAGCCATGGCACTGCTGAATGCTCAGTGAGGGAAGTTTGCAACATGGGTTGGCCATTAATAATGCATGGATGAGCGCATAATAATCCAGGGGACCGGTATTCAAATTGACATTATCTGCACTGTAACTAATCAAACGTCCTTGTTCTTCCTTTTTAGCATCACCGGAGCAGGGCCAGGAGGAGGAGGAGGAGGCAGAGGGGCCACCTCTCACACCTGGGGGCACAGGGCAAATCGAGTCACCAGCGTAACACCATCTCTGCCAGCAGGCACCTACGCAGATACTAGCACTTTGGTGGGAAATAGATCTTCAGTTAGTGTCCCAGGGAACGGCAGTGAGGGCACTTCACACTGGCTTGAGGTGTGGGCAGAGATAGAGAGTGCCCAGGGCGCCAGCAATCGGAGGACCAGGCACATGCTCAGCCGGTGGCTGATGATGTGCCTCTGGAGTCGTCCCTGAGGCGGTAGACGCTGGAAGTCCAGTAGGGTATGTGGGAGAATCTGGTGGAGATACACAAGGCAATGCATGGCATGGTGCCTGTGCTGGAGAAGTCCATGCGGAGCATCACCGATGCAATGAGTCAATGGCCAAGCACCATGCTTCCCCCATGGAGAGAGTGGTGACTCTCGTGGTGAGGCTCCTCTAGGAGGCCAATCACGGCCACCTGGGGTAGCGCTCAGACCTGCAAACCCTTACAGTGGCATTGACCTCAGCTGGTCAGTGCCCATGTGGGAGATGGTTCGGGTACCAAATATCCCAGCTCGGTGCCCATCCATCTACGGTGAGCAGGGAGGTCCGAAACTATCTCATGTCAGTACAGTGGTTGCCTGTCGTCTCTGCGGGCTCCTCTCAGGGCGTTCCGGATGAGGGCAGCAGGTCCTCCGCCCCTCTGCCAATGACCGGTGGCATCCGATGAGGCTGCGACAACTGGACAGATGCCAGCTGTGGAACTGGCAGCTCCCTCACAGGCAGGCCCAGCACAGGCTCCATGGGCCAGAGGACGTCAGCCAAGGTCATCGAGGCAGCTAGGAGAGCACAGTGAGCAGGTTGTCTCGGATGCCAGAGCCAGCGAGGGGACAGCACTGAGATGGCCTTAGTTAATGTTACTATCCAGGCAGATTTAGCACTCATGTCTCAAGTATGGAGCCTGCAGCCCTAGTGTGTGTTGAAGGTCCGTCTGCGCTGGGCTAGCTGAAGGGTCTTTGGAATAAAGCCTCCCAGGTGTCCCTTCCTCCTCTAGTATGCCCGGTCAGCGACTACCCCCTCAGCATTCTCCTCTGCGTGATCATCCTTGAACTCACTGCTGGACTCATCAAGTACAGCCGGAGCAACTGCGTCTACATCTTCTTCATCGACTGGGTCCCCACTTTCCAGTGCCAGATTGTGGAGAGCGCAGCATGCAACCACTATCAGTGACACACGATCTGGGGGGTACTGGAGTGCACCCCTTGAACGGTCCAGGCATTGGAAGCACATCTTGAGATGACCGATAGATCACTCCATTCCAGGCCTTGTAGAGGCCTGTCTCCTATTGTACCACTGCTCAGCTTCTGTTCTTAGATGGTGGAGAGGCGACATGAGCCACCTTCTGAGGGGATAGCCCTTGTCACCCAGCAGCCATCCATCCAGCCGGGCTGGAGCACTGAAGAGCCTCGGCACCTGGGAGTGTCTGAGGATGTAGGCATCGTGGGAGCTGCCTGGGTACCTTGCACAGACTTGTAGAATCAGCATCCTGTGATCACACACTATCTGCACGTTCATGGAGTGGAAGCCCTTCCTGTTGATGAAGGCACCGGGCTCACCTGCTGGCGCTTTGATGGCCACATGTGTACAGTCTATAGCACCCTGGACGCGGGGGAAGCCAGCAATGGCCACGAAGCCTCTGGCTTGCTTTGTCTGGTTTGTCTGGTCCCAACGGCAGTGGATGAACATCAATGCACACCTGAGCACCTGTTGCCTGCCTGACACAATTGTGGACAGCTGACTGGGAGACTCCGCAAAGATCACCTACCGATGCCTGGAAAGAGCTGGAGGCACAGAAGTTGAGGGCAGCCATGACCTTTAGTGCCACTGGCATGGGGTGCCCACCCACACAGTTGGCCCAGATCTCAGGGCCTACCATGTGACAGATGGAGGTGACTGTTTCCCTTGAGAGATGGAGCCTCCTTCAGGACTGCACCTCAGACATATTGAGGTAGTTGCTTCACCGCCTGTATACCCTGGCAGCAGGATAGTGGCGTTCTCTGCGGCCCCTTCCACCTTGGACTTCCTGTTAGCCCTGTGCCCCTTGTGCCTGTACCTCTGCTCCCAAAGGTGCATCACCTGAAGGCTGAATGTGGGATCCTGGCTTCTTTCCCCCTTCTGGCCCTCTGTCCTCAGAGGAGGTGCCTCCAGTGGAGAGCACAACTCCCATTCCCAGGCTAAGGGAAGGCTTCCTGAAACCTGTAGGCTCCAAACATGATCTTTACTGTAGAGTCCTGACCTGAAGGCTGTTGGTATGAGTTTTGAAGTATTCCTGCTCACACAGTAACTTTCACAATTGAATATCTAACAGAAAACATTCATGACCCCACTCACCTCTCTTATCCCATGGATGAGGTTTATACAAACGTCTCCTACCCACCTGCCTGTTGCATCCATGCAATGTCCTGAAGATCGCATGGGCTCTGAAAAATTGCAGTCAATTGCTGCCTCAAGAGCCTTAACTACACCTGAGTATCACAATGGCGCACAGTAATGTCGAGACGCTCGCCCACGTCCCCGTGTTTCATGTTACAAGTCAGCATGCGGACCCCCTCATGCAAACAGGAAAATTCTGGCCAGGATCTTGCATGTGCCGTTCGAGTAACACATAGTAATTGACAAAATAGGGGGAAGTGAAAGAGGAAATCAACAGGAAGAGAACATGAGAAGAGACTGGTAACTAATATAAAATGGATTCTAAAAAATATTCTATAAATTTATAAATAGCAAAAGGACAGTCAGAGAAGAGGTGGAGCTGATCAAGAACCAGAAAAGGGATCTATGCATGGAGACAGAGGGCATGGCTGATGTGCCAAAAGAGTACTTTGCAACAATCTTTACCAAAGAAGAAGATGCTTCCAAAATCAAAGCAAAAGATAAGGTAATTAAGGTACTGGATGGGCTAAAATTTGATAAAGAAGAGGTTTTGAAAGACTGGATCTACCAAAGTTGATAAGTGGCCAGGACCAGATGGGATGCATCCAGGGATACTGAGGGACATAAGGTGGAACTCGCATAGGTACTAGCCATAATCATCCAATCCTCCTCAAGTACTGGGATGGTGCCTGACGATTGGAAAATTGCAATGTTGTTTTATTTGTTCACAGGATGTGGGCATCACAGACTAAGCCAGCATTTATTGCCCTCGTTCAGAGGGCATTTTTTAACAGCCAACAACATTGTTGTAGGCCTGGTGTCACACGTAGGCCAGACCAGGTAAGAACAGTTGATTTCCTTCCCTAAAGGACAGCAGTGAACCAGATGGATTTTTTTTTTTAACAACAATGAACATTGGTTTCATGGTCATTAGACTTTTAATTCCAGATTTTTATTGAATTCAAATTCTACCATCTGCGATGATGGGATTCAAACCCATGTCCCCAGAGCATTACCCTGAGTCTCTGGAATACTGGTCAGTGACAATACCACATTGCCACCCCTTCTCCTTTACACCTTTATTTAAAAGGAAATTTAAGGATAAATCCAGCAAGCACAGGCCTGTCAGTTTAATTTTTGTGCCGGGAAAGCTTTTAGAAATGATAACCTGGGACAAAATTAACAGTCACTTGGACAAGTGTGGATTAATTAGATAAAGCCAGCATAGATTTCTTATATACAAATCATGTTAAATCAACTTGGTTGAGTTTGTTGATGAGATAGCAGATTTGACTGATGAGTGTAATGCAGTTGATGTGATGTATATGGACGTCTAAAAGACATCTGTTATGGATTTGGTTCAAGAGAACTGCCTATCCCCTTCTCTATTGTCCATAATCAATGAATGTTTGAAAGGAAAATGTGTGTGTGGTTATTTTAACTCCCAAGGATGTAGATTAGTTGAACAACCTGCACGCTTTTACTAGGTTTAAACAAAGAAAGATAATTGTTTATTGAAGCATTCACCCCCAAACTGAATGCACCCATCACACAATCACATACAAAATACATTTGAAGAGCATTGCACACTTTTGCAAGTTATAGAAAAAAAGCTTACTTCATAATTCATGTGGTTGACTTGTTTTGAAAGGAGTACACTGCAGGACTGATCGAAGGTCTTCTTCACACATGAAGTGCAGTTTAAGTGACTTCAACAGCCAAAGTCATTTACTGAAGTTGGTTGCAGGATTTTCTCAAAGTGATCGACTTTCTGTAGGTCATGAAGTCAGTTTCTTGTGGTTTTGTTCCCAGAAGGTCAGTTTGCTATTTTGGTGGACCCAAAGTGAAACAGGCTTGGAGATCTTTCGATGTTACAGCCTTCAGGTCTTTCTCCAGAACAGATGTTACTGCCTTTTCTGTGTCTCTTTTTTTCTGCAGATAACATTTCTTATTTACGGATTCAAAATGCCAAACATGAATCAGCATGATTCCTCACAATTGTGGTTTCTTTACTAAATATGGTGGTGCTCTTAGACTGATAAACCATATCCTGCTTTATTGTTTTTGGATTACTGCCCCTTGATTTAAGGCATCTACATTGGTGGGTTAAAACAACTACTATCTTTCTTTTCAAAATTCAATTCTCAATTCAGGAATGACTTCTGGTGGCCTTTGAAGACATGTACAATTAATACTTTTTGGTCTGGAATGCACATTTTGTCTTTAGGACATATCTAGAATGTGATTCAGTTCCTTGGATTCACAAACCAGGCCATCTGACCTCCTATGGACATCTTGGAGCACATTGTCCATTTTAAGTCAATCCAATGGTTTCACATTGAATAAAGTTTATGTTTTAACCATTCTGAATATGACATGCCTTTAATGGGCATGACACATCTCAAAAAGTGCCGAACAAAGAATTCCAAGCAAAGTTAAAGCTCATGGAAGAAAAGGGACAATGGTAGTATGGATACAAAGTCGGTTCAGTGACAGGAAACAAAGTAGTAGTGAATAATTGTTTGTCGGAATGAAGGAAGATATGCAGTTGTCTTCCCCAAGGTTTGGTACTAAGACTACTGCTATCCTTGATATGTATTAATGAGCAAGGCTTGGGTGTGCATGGCACAATTTCAAAATTTGCAGATGACACAAATGCATAAGTATTGTGAATTTGAGTAAGACGGTGATAGACAATAGAGGGGATAGACAGGTTGGTGGAATGGGCAGACTCATGGCAGATGAAATGTAGTACAGAGGAGACTGAAGTGTTACATTTTGGTAGGAAGAGCAAGGAGAGGCAATATAAAACAAACGGCACAATTCTAAATTGGGTACAGAAACAGAGTCCTGGGGTATGGATTACACCACAGAGCTCTGAAGGAGATAGCTGAAGAGATAATGGAGGCATTAGTGGTGATCGTTCAGGAATCACCGGTGTCAGGGAGGGTCCCAGAGGACTGGAAAATCGTTAATGTAACCCCCCTGTTTAAGAAGCGAGTGAGGCAAAAGACGGGAAATTACAGGCCAATTAGCCTGACCTCGGTCGTTGGTAAGATTTTAGAGTCCATTATTAAGGATGAGATTTCAGAATTCTTGGAAGTGCATGGTAAAATCGGGCAAAGTCAGCATGGTTTCATCAAGGGGAGGTCATGCCTGACAAGTCTGTTAGAATTCTTTGAGGAGGTAACGAGTAGGTTAGACAAAGGAGAGCCAATGGATGTTATCTACTTGGACTTCCTGAAGGCCTTTGACAAGGTGCCGCACAGGAGGCTGCTCAGTAAGATAAGAGCCCATGGTGTTAGAGGCAAGGTACTAGCATGGATAGAAGATTGACTGTCTGGCAGGAGGCAGAGAGTGGGGATAAGGGGGTCTTTCTCAGGATGACGGCCAGTGACTAGTGGAGTTCCGCAGGGGTCAGTGTTGGGACCACAACTTTTCACTTTATACATTAATGATCTAGATGAAGGAACTGAGGATATCCTGGCTAAGTTTGCAAATGGTACAAAGATAGGTGGAGGGACAGGTAGTATTGAGGACGTGGGGAGGCTGCAGAAGGATTTGGACAGGTTAGGAGAATGGGCAAAGAACTGGCAGATGGAATATAATGTGGGGAAGTGTGAGGTCATGCACTTTGGTAGGAAGAATAGAGGGATAGACTATTTTCTAAATGGGGAGATAATTCAGAAATCTGGAGTGCAAAGGGACTTGGGAGTCCTAGTCCAGTATTCTCTTAAGGTTAACTTGCAGGTTGAGTTGGTAGTTAGGAAGGCAAATGCAATGTTGGCATTTATTTCGAGAGGACTAGAATATAAAAGCAGGGATGTGCTGCTGAGGCTTTATAAGGCTCTGGTCAGACCACATTTAGAATATTGTGAGCAATTTTGGGCCCCATACTCAGTAAGGATGTTCTGGCCCTGGAGAGGGTCCAGAGGAGGTTCACGAGAATGATCCCAGGATTGAAAGGCTTAACATGTGAGGAACATTTGAAGGCTCGGGGTCTATACTCGATGGAGTTTAGAAGGATGAGGGGGGATCTGATTGAAACTTACAGAATACTGAAAGGCCTGGATAGAGTGGACGTGGGGAAGATGTTTCCATTAGTAGGGGAGACTAGGACCCGAGGGCACAGCCTCAGAGTAAAGGGAAGACCTTTTAGAACAGAGATGAGGAAAAACTTCTTTAGCCAGAGAGTGGTGAATCTATGGAATTCATTGCCACAGAAGGCTGTGGAGGCCAGGTCATTGAGTGTATTTAAGACCGAGATAGATAGGTTGTTGATTGGTAAGGGGATCAAAGGTTACGGGGAGAAGGCGGGAGAATGGGGTTGAGAAACTTATCAACCATGATTGAATGGTGGAGCAGACTCGATGGGCTGAATGGCCTAATTTCTGCTCCTATGTCTTATGGTCTTATGGTAGTAGGGCAGATTGAGGAAGTCCAGGTTGAATAAAGCTATGTGGATCCTGGGCTTCATAAATAGAAGCGTGGTGCTAAATAATATGAGGGTGCGGATGGCATGGTGCCTACCCCTACCCTGCCACCCCCTCCAGAAACAGCCAGAAAGTACTGTGGGGCAGAGTACTGTGCTGAGACTAATGAGGGATGGAAGTCACACGCCCTGGAGCTTCTGGTTAATCCGATAGGCCAGCAGCTTCATCAGACCCAGCAGCACCAGGAAGGCATCAGTGGCTGCTGCTGGGACTGCAGAAGGAAGAGAATACCAAGGCTCATGGATCCTTGGAACAGGTAAATCTATGGTCTTGGGTCGAAGGTTTGGATAGGTTAGGGAGAAGGACAGGAAGGGGTTGGGAGTGGGTTTGAGGGAGGGAACAGGTAGGAAGGATGGGGCAGTTCAATCTAAGGGGTGGTGGGGGTGCCCCGCGATTGGCCAAAGCCCCCTTTCCTTCCTGCCCTTCAAACATTTAAGTTAAAAAACCGACCTCCCGCTCCTGTCCTGCTGCCCACACCAAACGTTTTATGGCGTGGGCACTGTATCATCAGGGTCAGGTGGCTTGATAACAAAGCTAACTGTCTCTTAGTTATTAATTTAAATGTGGCACCCATTCTGCCGATTTGGGCACCTGCCCTATCCCCATATCATGGGGGGTGAGCTCAGGGGTGAGTGGGAAGGCGGTGGGCACCCACCTATTTTATTGCATCCCCCTCTCCCCCATCTCCTGGTGGAAACACGCCCAACAGCAGTATGTAAAATTCAGCCCATAGAGTGCAAAAGCAAGGAAATTAGGATGAACTTTTATAAAACACTGATTCAAGGTCAACTGGAGCTTTGTGGTCCATTCTGGACACCACTTTATGAAGAATATGAAGGCTTTACAGAGGGTGCAGAAAAGATTTACAAGGATGGCTGTAGGATGAAGGATTTCTGTTATTTTGTTTTTATTCCTTCCTGGGATGTGGGCTTCACTGGTTGGGCTAACATTTATTGCCCTTGGGAAGGTGGTGGTGAGCTGCCTTCTTGAGCTGCTGCAGTCAATGTGGTGTAGGTACACCCACAGTGCTGTTAGGAAGGAAGTTCCAGTATTTTGACCCAGTGGTAGTGAAGGAATAGAGATATATTTCCAAGTCAGGATGGTGAGTGACTTGGAGGGGAACTTCCAGGTGGTGGTGTTCCCATCTACCTGCTGCCCTTGTCCTTCTAGGTGGTAGTGGTCATGGGTTTGGAAGGTGCTGTCTAAGGATAAATTGGAGTATCGGTATTGTTCTTAGAGAAAACAAGGTTGAGAGGTGATTAATATAAATATTCAAAATCATGAATGTTCTTGGCAGAGTAGATAAAAATTGTTCCCATTGTTTGAAGGGTCAAGAACTAGAGGTCACCGATTTAAGGTGATTGACAAAAGAAGCACCAACAACATGAGAAAAGATCTTTTTTATGCAGCGAGTGGTTATGGTCTGGAATGTACTGCCTGAGAGTGTGGTGAATGCAGATTCAATCAGTGCTTTCAAAGAAAAATGGGGAAATTCCTGAAGAGAAAACATTTGCAAGACTATAGAGAAAGGGTGGGGGAGCGAGACTAGCTGAGTTTTAGAAAGCCAGCACAACACAATGGGCCAAATCAATTCCTTCTGTGCTGTAACCATTCTTTGATTCTATACAAATCTAACTTCACAAGCTTTTATTCCTTACCAGGTTCATTACTACTCCTGAACTATAGCAGCATTACAATTTTCTACACAATGCAAAAATATCACTAAAGCAGTTACAGAAATAAGTAACTAATGATTAGTACAAGTTTCTTAATATACGCTTTGTTCATTGAAATATTAATTAAAACAATGGGAGCAAAGAAACACTCAAGCACCTGAATTGGTCTTTATTAAATTAAAATATTAACTGAATTTTTTCCATTTTTTTTAGAAGTATTGAAAATGGCTCCCAAAGGGCAATTTTTCAAGCTTCCAATTTGAGCCTTGTCTACCAGCAGTGCCTATCATATACCCTAATTTTCCAATTCATGGGTAAGCAGTTACAGGATTCATGCCCATAAATTCACAACATAGCGAGCTGGCAGGTAGTGAAGTGTGAAAAATGGCCTCTCACGTCTCTAACTCTCTTTTTGCAAGCTGTCCAAAATAATTCCCACAACTCTACTTGCTTCCCATAGTCCTGTCTATCCCTCTGTTTCAAATATTTGGCCAATCTTAAGAAATGCAATGGTCTCCTGGCCAAGCATTACATATTTCAAAAACCTTCTGCACAAAGACATTTTTCCTAACCTTTGTCCTCACTTTTCAAAATAGTACATCCACCTGAAAAAGCATACAGTGCCTTAGTTTAACATCTCATCCAAAATACAATACTTATGACAGTGCAGCACTCCTTAAGTTCTGCACAGGAGTATCAGCCTTGATTTTTTTTTGCTGGAGTCCTGAGTGGCACTAGAACGCTGAGCTTTCTGAAGCAGAGACAAGTGCTACTAAACATTATTGGTCAGGTTTCCAGGGCATCGTGACACTTGGCAGTTGCAACAAGATGAGAAAAGCCTCGGGCAGCACTCCTTGTGAGCGCGGAAGAGCAGGAGTGCTTCCTTCCAACCCCCAGATCCCTATCCCTACCATCTGCGCACACCGCCATACAAACTGGGATCAAAAGATCAACCCACCCACGCGGGACACCCATGATGGGGTGAGCGACTGGCCAAACCCATGAGATAAGACAGCCCTTGCTCCACGGACAGGGTGTAGAGAAGCCCCTTCAAGGTCAGATTCCTTCTCCACCCTGAGGTCAGAGAACAGCTCTCTGGCTCAGAACCCCCACTTGGGTCAGGGATCAGCCCCAATCCCCGTGGCATCTGATCCTCCAGTGTCAGGGATTGGACTTTGTTAGTGTTGCCTACTCAAACACCAGGATCAGAGCCGCCCATCCCAAACCTAGGGATCAGAACTCACCCCAGCCCCAGCCCCGGGATCGGACCTGCACCTGATGGGAACTTGAACCTTCCTGACCTTTCTTCAGTGCTATCTGCCCAACTGTGAATTGAGCTGACCTTTGGATAGGAAAGCTGTGTGTGATGTCACATGCAAGGTATGATGTTTAAACCCTACAGCATGTAGAAAAACCCCTCATGCTACTGGGTGTCTATTCCCTTTGGGTCCCAATGTTGAAATTCTCCACACCATTCCCCCAGTCCCCGCCTGCTTGTTTTTGGAAGAGAGGGATGCCCAGCAGCTTGATTTATAGACTGAGTTTCACCTACCCCCAGCCGTCAGAGGAGCAGCGTTTGCACAGGAGGAAGGGAAGTGTGAATGAATTGCGTCATATATTGAAATGTCACCTGAGGCCAATCTCCTCCATAGGTGTAATACAGCTGATAACTGTGAACATCAAACTAGTCCTTAAAGCCAATGGCTCTGGATCAGTCCAAGATGCCACTTGTGATATCATCCACATTAGTGAATTGTATAGTCTTGTAAAGAAAATGATGGATATCTTATTTCTTTGGGCAATTTATTTCATCTTCTTCCCCAAGGACAATTGACAGTAGCATCAGGAGGTTGTGGCATTTTCCTAAACTGCAGGATACCCGATGATCTGGAGGTTATAAATCGCACCCATACGGCCCTACACGCTGCATTCCCCAGGACCACTACTAGTTGGAAAGGAATTCCACTCTATCTTTAGCTCATTTTGTAACACACAGTATTGGAATATGCAAGTTTATATTTCACTTCACGATAGAGCTGAATATAGAACTGTTTCACCAGCTACACATATTGGGAAATCCCTGCTGTCTAACAATAATGTCCACAGATGGCCAGTGGGCAGTGGTTCCTGCTGGCACCATGTACTTGGAAATCAGTGCCAATGTTTTCACGTTATGGAATTCCTAGTTCCACCAAAATTTGAACCACAAATGCAAGTACCAAGCTGTTGCACAATTAATTTTATCTTGTATAGTCAGACCTCTTGGCCTTTCTGCATTATCCCAGAACAGCGTTGAAGACTGACTTAATGTGTTACTGCATAGGCATCCACAGAGCAATGATAAAACACACCACTGACATATTGAAACTTCACTTGGAGAACGCAGATGGATTACAATTCAGCCTAGCTAAGGTTTTGAGGGTTGCACTAATGTGTTGCATGTTGCATTATTTCACCCACAACTGGCATTGTCAGAGGTGGCAAGTGCAGTATGGGGACCAACAGGAGGAAATCAAGGGGCTAGAAGGTGAGTATTGTTGAAAAAAGACACATGCAGAAGCTTTTCGTCTTGCACTTTATTGGCAAGAATACCAATAAAAGGGGAAAACAACAACTTATGCTGTAAGTAGAGTGCTGATTGGTTAGGAAGTGGCATTTGCCAACCAATCAGCACTCTCTTCACATATATTATAAATTGTTGTTTTCCCCTTATATTGGTATTTTTGCTAAGTGTCCAGAAGAGTGCAAGATGAAAAGCTTCTTAGTGTCTCTGTTATCAGTAATACTCAAGTTCTGTACTACCAAATGACAATTTGAACCAGAAGGTATCGTAGAAGAGAATTTCATGCTGACTGCAAGAGCCATGTTGCAAAGTCATATAATAGAGACCTCATCTTAACTTTGAAATATAATTACTGTATTAGCAGTCATTTTTACATCTTCTTTGTGCCTTCTACAAATATGCCTTCACCTACAGTACCTTAAATCTCATAGACAATTCAAAAATATTCCATTCTTGCCACCTGATGAAAAGAATTATTGCAAAAAGGCATTCTGCACAGAGCTTCAGTATCAACCCACAAAGCATCCAATATGTTTAGTTCAGTGGTATCATTCACTGCCGATGGTGTATAATGTATGCACTCTTGAAACTAGGCTTACACTTTATCTAAATGCTACCTGAGTGGCAATTGTCTGAGAGGTGGCTGATTACTGTGTGGGATTGAAGTACAGGCATACTTCCTGGCTGCAAGTCCTGAAGTAGGCAAACCGCAGGCTCCAACGCTTGCACATCGAGGCGGTTAACCTGTTTCCGCATATTTTTTTCATTAAATAATGGATAAGATTTTTAGTTTGCTGGACGCACGCAATCGGTGGGCCTGGGAGCGACCAGGGAATGGACCCACTGACCGCGATCAGCCCCTGACCACGATTTCACGCTGGCTGGCCGATTAAAGGCCGGCCAACGTGAAAGGTGCACTGAAATGCCCAGCGCTGCTGGGGCGGAGGTGGGAGGAGAGCGGGCGGTGATGTAAGTGCAGGCACAGGGGAGCATGGAATGAAAACTCACTGAAGGCAGGAAGCTGCCTCAAGGAGCTAAAGAATTTAAAGGCCATGCAGAGAGACTTAAAATCCCAGAAAAAACAATGTCCACCCATCAGAATCAGCCGCCTGAAAAAATGGATGGCGAAAATTCTGTCCAAACATTTTAATTAATTTTTAGTCAGTAATGGAAATCTTATCCCGCCCTTGGATGAGGTTTCATCAAAAACGCAAAGTCCGATGGCAGATTTGCCTGTCTGCCGACTGTAAGGTTGGACGGACCGTGAAAAATCGGAGTCAATCGGAACTTTACTGGGCTTAGTTGCCCTCTTTAATTGTAAGCGGGCATGCTTCCGACTTAGGTGTGCACCCGCTGACCGAAATATCGTGCGAGGGCGGAGTGACACCAGGACACATGCCTGACATCATCACCCGTTATTTTACACTCAAGCAGGTCGGGCGCATGCCCGCATGCCGAGCTAAACGTTCTGCCCTGTAAGAAATAGGAGTAGGGGGAGGGGGGGTGGTGGGGATAGAGTGACTGATGATGTGAACCATGGGGAGAATTTTCCCCATGTCAGGCCGGCCGTGCGGGTACCGGCGGGCGTAGACCCGGCTGTCACCCCTGATCGGGTCCGCGCTGCCAGTTCACAATTCCCCATGGATAGCGGGAGTGGGCGGGTGGCAGCGGGCGGGCTCAGACCACTGGGCACAATGGCTACCCGGCTGCCTTGTATAAACGAAGTCCTGGCAGCCTTGGAAAGGCTGCTCACAGTGGCCGGGAGAAGAGGACATCGGAGGGGCAATGTGCTTGACGCAAGTCCGGAGGGTAGGTCATTGGGGTCAGGCCAGGCCAGAGGGTAGGCCATTGGGGCAGGCCAGGCCGGAGGGTAGGTCAGAGGGGCAGGTCAGGCCGGAGGGTAGGCCATTGGGGCAGGTCAGGCCGGAGGGTAGGCCATTGGGGCAGGTCAGGCCGGAGGGTAGGCCATTGGGGCAGGTCAGGCCGGAGGGTAGGCCATTGGGGCAGGTCAGGCTGGAGGGTAGGCCATTGGGGCAGGTCAGGCCGGAGGGTAGGACATTGGGGCAGGTCAGGCCGGAGGGTAGGCCATTGGGGCAGGTCAGGCCGGAGGGTAGGTCAGAGGGGCAGGTCAGGCCGGAGGGTAGGACATTGGGGCAGGTCAGGCGAGAGGGAAGGCCTTCAGGGCAATGTGCCCTTCGTTTTTCCTACGAGTGCCTAGCTGCCCTCCTGGAGGAGGTGGCACTGCGGCGGGAGGTCCTTCTTCCCAGGAACAGGAGGCGGAGGCCCTCCCCCCACCTGACCAATCGTGCATGGGAGGAGGTGGCCGAGAGTGTGAGCTCCCATGATGTGGTATGGTGCACATGGCTCCAGTGCTGCAAAAGGTTCAACGATTCTGTGCGCAGGAAGGGTGAGTACCATGTTGCCTCAAGTAACTTAATGCAGTCGCCCCCCCCCACCCACCCCCCCACCACCACCCTTTCCCCCTATGCCGTCCCCACCCCCCGGCAACCCTGAGTACAGTAACGGGCATGGATCCCTCGCTGGGTGGGCCAGCAGAGATTGCCCATGTTCAGTTCACCCTGAGAGGTTTGAGGTAAGACATGTTCTGCACCCGCAGCATGTGTGACACTGACACCCGGAGTATAGAATGGGGGTGAAACTCAAGGATCTGCACCTAGGCAGAGTGCTGGAACTGGGAAGCATGTCAAAGTCAGGGTGCTAACATGCTGGAAGGGGAGATTCCAGCTGGCAGGGCACCGATTCATCTGCTGGTCTTTGCGCTCTACCTGCTTGTGTCCCCTTGCTTAGCAAAGTGACACCTTGTGGTGCCACATGTGAAGGAGGCAGCATTTGGGCAAGGGTGGGGGGAGAATCAGCCCTGGCTTGTTTGGGTGAGTGTGGAGCAGCTGTGGGGCGAAGAGGAACTGGAGTCCTACAATGTTCCACTCTGGCTGGGGTGGCAGGGATGTGATGGGAATTCAGGTACAGGCTGGACTAATCAATGCTCCTCTCTCCTTTTCAGGAAAAGACTACATACAAAATGTCAGGACGAATGCAGACTGGCGGAGGGCAAGCCCAGTTGGCCATCCTAATGGCCCTCGAGCAGCAGGCCATGGATTTGGAGAGGCGCCATGCTCCCGGGCCCACCAGTAGTGGTGAGGCTGGGGTGCCACGTAGAGTTATGTTTGCCAAGCACTCAGGCCACCATGTGTGTCCCAGCAGCCATGGCACTGCTGAATGCTCAGTGGCTGAAGCTAGCAACATGGGTTGACCATTGATTGCGGAAGGATGAGCGCATAATGATCTGGGGGAGTACCATGCAAATTGACATGGTCTGCACTGTAACAAATCACATGTCCTTGTTCTTCCTTTCTGCATCACCGGAGCAGGGCCAGGAGGAGGAGGTAGAGGGCCCACCTCTCACCCCTGTAGCCCCAGAGCAAATCCACTCACCAGCGTCACACCATCTCTGCCAGGCAGATACTAGCACCTCGGTGGGAATTGGATCTTCGGCTAGTGTCCCGGGGCACAGCGGTGAGGGCACTTCACACTGGCTTGAGGTGTGGGCAGAGACAGAGAGTGCCCATGGCGCTAGCAGCCGGACACTGCTGGGGACCAGTTTACTTGCTCGGTTGGTGGCTGATGATGTGCCTGTGGAGTCATCCGTGAGGCAGCTAACGCTGGAAGTGCAGCAGGTTATGCAGGAGGATCTGGTGGAGATATATGAGGCTACGCGTGGCATGGTGCCTGTGCTGGAAGAGTCCACATGGAGCATCACCGATGCAGTGAGCTTCATGGCCGAGCTCCAGGCTTCCTCCATGGAGAGAGTGGCAACTCTCATGGAGAGGCTCCTCCAGGAGAGCAACCAGGCACTCCTGGGGTTGCGCTCAGACCTGCAAGCCCTCACTGCGGCATTGACCTCAGCTGGTCAGTGCCCATGTGGGAGGTGGTTTGAGCACCAAGTATCCCAGCTTGGTGCCCATCCAGGGAGGTCTGAAGTGACTTCATGTCAGTGCAGCAGCTGCCTGTTGTCTCTGCGGGCTCCTCTCAGGGCACTCCGGATGAGGGCAGCAGCTCCTCCGCCCCTCTGCCGGTGACCGTGGGATCCGATGAGGCTTTGGCGACTGGGGAGAAGCCAGCTGTGAAAGTGGCCACTCCCTCCCAGGCGGGGCCATCGAAGGCTCCACGGGCCAGAGGACGTCCGCCAAGGTCATCAAGGCCAACAGGACAGCAGAGTGAGCAGGCTGGCTCAGATGCCAGTACCAGCGAGGGGACAGCACCTAGATGTAGCACCTGTAAGTGTAAATTTAAGGCACCTTAGGCACACCACGGGTTTCTCACTGATGCTTTTATGTAGGTCCATAGGAGTTTGTGGAAGACTTGGTGTGATGTCCAACACCTTTTTTTTCCCTTTATGAAGCTACATTTGTTCATTCAATAAATTTAGACATGTTGCCATGCCTCCAGGTGATTCCTTACTTCTGCAAGTGGATGGGAACTCATGATGTTATGAGTGAGTTGTTTGACATTGAGCTTTATTGACAAGAACCTTAGTTAATGTTAGTATCCAGGCAGATTTTGCACTCAGGTATTGAGAATGGAGCCTGCAGCTCTGGCGTGTGTTGAAGGTCCATCTGTGGTGGACCAACTGAAGGTTCTTTGGATTAAAGCCTCCTGGCTGTCCCTGCATCCCTGGAGTATGCCCGGGTCAGTGTCTACCCCCTCAGTGTTCTCCTGTGTGTGCTCATCCTCGGACTCACTGCTGGACTCATCGTGTGCATCCAGAGCAACTGTGTCTACATCTTCCTATCCACAGCGTCACCCCTTTCCAACACCAGATTGTGGAGAGTGCAGCATGCAACCACTATCAGTGACACACAATCTGCGGGGTATTGGAGTGCAGCCCCTGAATGGTGCAGGCATCAGAAGCGCATCTTGAGAAGACCGATGGTTGTCTCCACCACAGCCCTTGTGGAGCCGTGTCTCCTATTGTACCGATGCTCAATCTCTGTTCTTGGATGGTGGAGGGGAGTCATGAGCCACCTTCTGAGGGGATAGCCCTTGTCACCCAGCAGCCATCCATCCAGCCGGGCTGGAGCACTGAAGAGCCCCGGCACCTGGGAGTGTCTGAGGATGTAGGCATCGTGGGAGCTGCCTGGGTACCTTGCACAGCCTTGTAGAATCTGCATCCTGTGATCACACACTATCTGCATGTTCATGGAGTGGAAGCCCTTCCTGTTGATGAAGGCACCGGGCTCACCTGCTGGCGCCTTGATGGCCACATGTGTACAGTCTATAGCACCCTGGACACGGGGGAAGCCAGCATTGTCCACGAAGCCTCTGGCTCGCTCTATCTGACTGGCATTGTCACAGTGGTGGTGGATGAAAGTCAATGCACGCCTGAATAAAGCGCCTGTCATCTGCTTGACACAAATATGGACAGTTGATTGGGAGACTGTGCAGAGATCACCCACTGACCTCTGGAAAGAGCTGGAGGCACAGAAGTCGAGGGCAGCTGTGACCTTTAGCGCCACTGGCATGGGGTGCCCACCCACACAGTTTGCAGAGATCTCAGGACCTATCACCTGACAGATGGAGGTGACTGTCTCCCTTGAGAGACGGAGCCTCCTTTGGCACTGCACCTCAGACATATTGAGGTAGCTGCTTCACCGCCTGTATACCCTGGCAGCAGGTTACTGTTGTCTTCTGTGGCCCCTTCTGCCTTGAACTTCCTGTTGGCTGTGCCCCCACCTTGTGTCTGTGCCTCTCCTCCTAAAGGTGGCTCCCCTACCCACTGCCCGTTGCACCTGTGCGACATCCTGAAGTTTGCACGGGCTGTGAAAAATCAAATCCAATCGCTGCCTCAAGGGCCTTAACTGACCCGTTAATTGATGGCGGGCACGCATCCGCACTTTTTGCATGCCTACCTTCCCAAGTATCGTGATGGTGTGCGACGACATCAGGACACTCGCCCGACATCGCCACGCCTCATTTTACACCTAGGCATGCAGGGCCAGCCCCAACATGCCAACAGGAAGGTTCTGTCCCATTAGTGTGTGCAAAACCAGTGCTGCTGGTGCTCGATGAGGTTTCCTGTAGCATAACTAGAGAAAGAGAACAGGAAGAGATGGTTACCTAATGAGAATCCTCCACATGTAACTTCCAGCTGATGTAATGACACAGTAAAGTGCTTCAGTATATGGTTTGCTGCCAGTGATCAAATGACAGATTCAGATGAGAAGAACGAACGGAGGAAAATGGTTAGTGAAACATAGCTGGAGCCAGTACTTCCACTTTCCCCATCTCTGCTGCTCAATATGGCCTCTCTTCCAGGATTTGCAAAGGCTTCTACTTTATATAAGGTTTATATTGCAAAGGTAAGGGAATTTCCCTGCTGTGTGCTCTTCCATTATATGCTGCCATCTCTGTAAACAAAGTAGAAGTGAAAGGTTACAATTGTCTTGTTGATATGGAGTCATACTGGAGTATCAGCATGTGATGACATGTCCATACATCATCAGCAACACAAGGGATGATTATTTTGCTTTGAACGTGGATACCTATGTGAGTGAAGGAACAAGGGTGGTAGTGCTTCATCCATTTCCACTTATTAAACATTCATGACAAGTATAGAAGATAATTTAAGGAAGTATAATGGGAAGTTAATTGCATTGTAGTTGTTTAGTACAGTGAATTAATGGGATGTAACAGTGCAGTCTCCTCCTGTGGCTGATCTGGTAAGGTCATTAAACTTCCTTATATAATGCCTCCAAGTTTGTGATATGTTGCATATGATATTCATGCTGGTTTACAAGCCCACAACCATCTAAAGGGGGAAATAGTAGCGTAGTGGTAATGTCACTAGATTAGTAATACAGATGCTCAGGCTAATTTATCTAGGAGTTATAGGTTCAAATCTCACCATTGCAGCTGGTGGAAATTATACTCAATTAACAAAATATCTGGAATTGAAAACTAGTCTCAGTAGTGTTGATCATAAAATTATCATCAATTGTCATGAAAACTCATCTGGTTCAATAATGCCCATTAGGGAAGGAAATCTACCATCCTTACCTTGTCTGGCCAACATATGACTCAAACCTCACAGCAATGTTGTTGACTCTTAACTGCCCTCTCAAATGGCCCTAGCAAACCATTCAGTTCAAGGGCATTTAGGGATGAGCAACAAATGCCCACATCCCATGAAAGAAACATTTTTAAAATAAGGGCAGTAGCACCTTTTGATTCATAAACATGGATTCTTGTTGGTACCTTATATCTGTATTTTCCTTCAAGCATGGAGTCCTTCCCAATGAAGCCTCTCCTCTGCCTCACTTGTTCCATCAAAATTCCAATATCCCATTGGAGAAATAGCTTCTCCTGTGCACTGATGAACAGCTTATAGCCATTTTTTTTTGGAAGAATGCTATTGTATAAAGCATGACATCCTCTGTATCCCCACAAATATAACATAAGGCAAATTTTGGGTATCAGTTGCTTCGTGAGCTGCTGGAGAAAACCAATGGAAGGAAGTCATACATCACGACCTATTATCCAACAGGGAATGGAAATGTGGAATGAATTAATCAGATACTTAGCGGTTTCATCAAAGCACTGCCTCCTCATTGTAATGGTAAGTAGGCTCAAATGTTAAGTGCACTTGCCTTTGCTTTTTACCATACCAAACATAACTTAATTGGAATTTATCATTTGGCTGGGCAATTCTTTGCAAACGCATGCAAACAAATTATGCAAGTTAATGCTGATTTTGTAGGGAATTTTCATAACACACACAATTTGATGTAATCATGTGTTCCCCACCTGTTTGAGGATACAGATACAATGGAAGGTAGGCTCCTGGGAGAAATGTCCAAGGTAGACATTTTATTGTTTTCTCATGCAGTTCATGTCTTCAGGCCATCATCAGTGCACTCGGCTTGTTGCAGTGTCCTTCTCTGCTGACAAAAACTCAAATTTAGACACTCCAGCCCGAAATTGGCCTACCATATGTGATTTACTTGCCTATTTAAATGGTTATTGAGTGATTTAGTAGCATTCCTCCAGATGAACACTAGTTTGCTGCTCAATTGTATGCTACTTGCACGACAACCAGCTTGATAAATGCACTGCAAGGTAATCCACTGCCTCAATATCTTACATGTATTTCTTCAAGCAAACTATTGAAATATGTTCCCTGGAGATGCTGCAGAAATTCCTCTGTCAGTTATTTTAGTGGATATGGTACACTCTTCAAATAAACTTTGTAAAAGCAAAATAGCTCAGAAGCTGGATACCTGAAATAAACACAGGAAATACTCAATAGGTCAAACAGCACCTGTGGAGAGAGACAAACAGTTAATGAGCTGGATTTGGCAGCGTCAGCGGAGAAGAAAAGAGTTGACGTTTCGAGTCCTCATGACCCTTCCACAGAACTGTCAACCCTTTTCTTCTCCGCCGATGCTGCCAGACCTGCTGAGTTGTTCCAGGTAATTCTGTTTTTGTTTTGGATTTCCAGCATCCGCAGTTTTTCGTTTATATATATATATATATATATATATGAGCTGGATTTGCCTGGCCCCATTGAGACAGAGTGGGGGTAGGTGTGTGGCTGCATTGGGACAGCTTCGCACTGTATTTCCACCTCTGGGGGCCTTTTCCAGCAGCCTGCTCAACAGAGGTGGGCAGCTATTTAGTCCAAATAAGACTCCAAGTAGGGGCTATTTTGTGATGGTGCAAGTATTTCACTGCTTTTGGAACTGTTCCCTGCCAGGTGCACAGAGGCCACAAGCTGAATTGAGGCAGCATCCTGGCAGCAGGCCAGGGGGCCGGAGATGCAATATGCCCCAGTGACAGGGGTGAAAGGCTGCAGCCCGTCCATAATTAGTCCTGGAGAGGAGTTTCCCTTCTACCCTGATGTCCCAACTGGGCTTCAGGTCTCTTTATTTCATGAATCCTATGCAGGCACCAAGGGCACCTCCATGTTGTGGCACCCTCATGTTCACCTGCCTACCTCAGCAGCACCCACCTCTCACCCATCCTGACTTCTCTGCGGGCCCTTTGATTGGGTCTGCAGCCTCAGGAGCTTATCGCTCATCAGTCAACAATAGGATGGTGAGTGCAGAGGTGGCCAATTGGGAGGTCACCTCTCAGAATATTGTGCTGGAGGGCATGCTGACATGTGTGGGCTTGAGATCACCATATGAGCCCAAGGGTTAGGGTTAGGGTTAGGGTTAGGGTTAGGTTTAGGGTTAGGGTTAGTAAGGGTTAGGGTTAGGGTTAGTAAGGGTTAGGGTTATGGTTAGGGTTGGGGTCTTGATGTGCATTGGAAAATCCATCCCAAAGTTGTAGGCCAGTAAGTTTTCAACAAATAAACTTTAATTTTTCTTGAGAGATTTAGGCCACGATCTTGTCAGAAGCTTTGTCCATTACCAGATCCTATAGAATTTGTCTAGAATGTTCAGGCCCTGATCTAATTTCCATCCTTTTTGGTAATTGGAAAGACTGTGATCTTTTGACCTGAATGTGCTTTCACTGCTGTTTTCTCCCTCCTGCTACTATAAACAGGATGGTTGTACCTATATAGTGGAAGACTATGAATTAAGAACTATTTTTCAATTATAAAATCAAAAGGGGAAATTAATCCAGAAATTAGTATTCCTGTTGTACTCATTAAACCCAATTTATCTGTAAACACTGACGTTCCAGAAAATCTCATTATACGAATTTAAAACTTCTACTATTGACACACAAAGACAACTGCATGAGACGATTATGTTCTTCATGAGAGATGTTCATTCGTTTTTAAGATCAAATCAAAAAAAGAGATATTAGCATGACATTACCAACCCCGATGCTAAACCATGGTATGGCTGAATGCCAGTTTCACTGACTTTCCTATTGTCTGCATATTTAATATAGTCTAATTTATATCAGAAATCCTGATGTTGAGAGCTTTGCTGAGGGAAAGCAGCAACATTTTCCTGGGGCTGAATTTTTATGGGGGTGGAGGCATAATGCTCGCCCCTCTCACCCCCACAAAAGGAAAGCTGGAGCTGCATCAACCGACACTCAACAAGGCTGCCTCGCAGCAATAAAACTGTGGGTGAGAGGGCTGGACCTCCATCACCAACCTGATTGGTCGGCAGCTCTAGCAGTCCCAGCAGCTCCAGAACTTGGTGTTGGATGCTGATGGGTCTGTAAGGGGGCCCAAGAAGAAGAGTACAAAGGACCTGGATTAGGATAAGTCCCAGGCTTTAAGGCATGAAAGGGATTGGGGAGCCTAAGGAGGGTGGGAGAGAGGGGCGGTGGTAGGTTTTGAAGGCCATGTGGGGAAGAAAAATGGCAGGGTAATATCTTGTGGTGTGCAGATGTCAGTGCCCACCTGTCTATTATGGGGACTGAGTCAGAGGTGGGCTGGAAGGCAGTAGGCGAAGCCACCCGTCATATTTTATGTGCCCCCTGCCACCCCACCCCCCCATCCCTGTGCCAAAAACAGGGCAAGCAGGGGCCATAGAATCCAGCCCTTGGAGATTTTGAGGACTCCAGCTTGGTGGAAGGCAAGATGTAGATCCCCCACAATGGTAGGGAATAACATTTCACCCATTCCCACTGACAATGTGGACGTTCATCATTTTTTAATCATACATGAGATATGAGCGCTGCTGGCAAGGCTAGAATTACCCATCCCTCATTGCTCTTGACAAGCCTTCTTGTACTGCTGTTTTAGTGTACAATGCCGATAGGGAGGCAGTTCCTGGATTTTAACCCAGTGATGATGAAGGTATAATGAGATATTTCCAAGTCAGGAATATGTGTGACTTGGAGGGAAACTTGCAGTTGGCAGTGTTTCCATACGCCTGCTTCCCTTGTTCTGGGTTGAAAGCTGCTGTCGACGGAGCCTTGATGGGTTGCTGCAGTGCATCTTGTAGATGATATATGCAACTCGAGTGCCTGACACTGATTTGCTGGCCTCAGTCAGGAAGGAGGTCTTTTAATATGCAAACTGGAATGGTATCTTGTACAAAGGAGCCCAGTGATCATTTTAGGCTGAAACTGTTGAGGAGTGTGCAGTGTGCAGTTTCAGCTGGTGATCAACTAAAGTTAAGTCCAGTTCTTTTTTCATGGGGGCTCTGGGATGCGCAGGAATGCTTCTCTGGTCTCTATAAAATTAAAGCAGCCTCGGCTATTGCCATTCCAGATCTGCCCTTCCAGAGAATGAATCGCCATCCTGTTACCACCCAACCCTCTGCTTCAATCACTCTCTCCTAACCATCAATGCAGCCCCCACTTACATGTGACTATATCTGCTCCTTGCTGCATTTAAATGGTTGGGACCTCGCTGGCTTCAGGCAGGTGGTGCAGTGTTTCAGGCAATGCTGAAAATTTCCCCCATTGTGCTGAAATGAAGAAAGATTACTAAGTTGCTCATTAAATTCATGGTTGACACCCAGTGTCAGTTAGCACCAGAAATTACCACTCTTTGTTTTCCTATTGTCTATTTGTCTTCTACGTGTATTCTATAACACTGCTTGAGCACTTCAAACTTGTGCTTGAAGCTATTTCAGATCTGCAGACTTTTCAGCAAATGTATAGAACAAATAATTAAAACGTAGTTTCACAGATATTTTTATTAATTCACAGGATATGGGCTTCGCTGGCTGGGCCAACATTTATTGCCCATCCCTAATTTCTCTTGAGAAGGTGGTGGTGAGCTGCCTTCTTGAACTGCTGCAGTCCATGTGGTGCAGCCACACCCACTGTGCTGCTGGGAAGGGAGTTCCAGGAATTTAACCCAGCGACAGTGAAGGAATGGCGATATATTTCGAAGTCAGGGTGGTGAGTTACTTGGAGGGGAACTTTCAGGTGGTGATGTTCCCATCTATCTGCAGCCCTTGTCCTTCTAGATGGTAGTGGTCATGGGTTCTGTTGAGAGGTCATTCGGACTCGAAACGTTAACTGTGTTCCTATCCACAAATGCTGCCAGACCTGCTGAGTTTTTCCAGGTATTTTTATTTTTGTTTTTGTTTTGGATTTCCAGCATCCGTAGTTTTTTGCTTTTATCTGTGTGTTTGGAAGATGCTGTCTAAGGAGCCTTGCTGAATTCCTGCAGTGCATCTTGTAGATGGTACACACTGCTGCTACTGTGTGTTGGTGGTGGAGGGAGTGAATATTTGTGGATGTAGTGCCAATCAAGCGGGCTGCTTTGTCCTGGACAGTGTCAAGTTTCTTGAGTGTTGTGGAAGCTGCACTCATCCAGACAAGTGGGGAGTATTCCATCACACTCCTGACTTGTGCCTTCTAGGCAGTGGATAAGCTTTGGGGAGTCAGGAGGTGGAATACTCGTCACACGATTCCTAGCCTCTGACCTGCTGTTTTAGCCACAGTATTTATATGGCTAGTCCAGTTCAGTTTCTGGTCAATGGTAACCCCCAGGATGTTGATAGTGGGGGATTCAGTGATGGTAATGCCATTGAACATCAAGGGGCAATGGTTGGGTTCTCTCTTGTTGGAGATGGTCATTGGCTGACACTTGTGTCGCGTGAATGTTACTTGCTACTTATCAGCCCAAACCTGGATATTGTCCAGGTCTTGCTGCATTTGGACATGGAAATGCTTCAGTATCTGAGGAGTCGTAAATGATGCTGAACATTGTGCAAACATCCCCACTTCTGAACTTATGATGGAAGGAGGGTAATTGGTGAAGCAGCTGAAAATGTTGGGCCCAGAACCCTTCCCTGAGGAACTCCTGCGGTGATGTCCTAGAGCTGAGATGACTGACCTCCAACAACTACATCCATCTTCCTTTGTGCTAAGTATAACTCCAACTAACAGAGAGTTTCCCCCCTGATTCCCATTGACTCCAGTTTTTCTAGGACCCCTAGATGCCACACTCTGTCAAATGCAGCCTTAATGTTAAGGGCAGTCACTCTCACCTCTCCTCGGGAGTTCATCTCTTTTGTCCATGTTTGAATCAAGGCTGTAAAGAAGTCAGGAGCTGAGAGGTCCTGGAGGAACCCAAACTGAGCGTCAGTGACCTGGTTATTGCTAAGCAAGTGCTGCTTGATAGCACTGTTGATGACCCCTTCCATTACTTTACTGATGACCAAGAGTAGGCTGATGGGGCGGTAATTGGCCGGGTCGGATTTGTCCTGCTTTTTGTTTACAGGACATACCTGGGCAATTTTCCAACATAGCCGGGTAGATGATAGTGTTGTAGCTATACTGGAACAGCTTGGCTAGGGGCACGGCATGTTCTGGAGCATAAGTCTTCAGTACAATTGCCTTTGCACTATCCAGTGCCTTTAGCCATTTCTTGATATCAAGGAGAGTGAGTCAAATTGGCTGAAGACTGGCATCTGTGATGCTGGAGACTTCCGGAGGAGGCTGAGATAGACCATCCACTCAGAACTTCTGATTGGAGCAAGTGCTTCAGCCTTATCTTTTGCACTGATGTGCTGGGCTCCTCCATCATTGAGGATGGGGATATTTGTGGAGCCTCCTCCTCCAGTCAGTTGTTTAATTGTCACCACCATTCATGACTGGATGTGGCAGGACTGCAGAGCTTAGGTCTGATCTGTTGATTGTGGATCGCTTAACCCTGTCTGTCACTTGCTGCTTATACTGTTTGGCCTGCAAGTAGTCCTGCATTATAGCTTCACCAGGCTGACACTTCATTTTTAGGTCTGCCTGGTGCTGCTCCTGCCCATCTGCACTCTTCATTGAACCAGGGTTGATTCCCTGGCTTGATGGTAATTGTAGAGTGCGGGATATGCCAGGCCATGAGGTTACAGATTGTGTTCGAGTACAATTCTGCTGCTGCTCTCACAGACCACAGTGCCTCATAGGTGTTCAGTCTTGAGTTGCTAGATCTGTTCGAAAACTATCCAATTTAGCATGGTGATAGTGCCACAAATATGATGGCGGGTATCCTCAATGTGAAGGCGGTACTTCGTCTCCACGATTACGCTGGTCACACCTACTGGTACTGTCATAGACAGATGCATCAGTGGCAGGCAGGTTGGTGAGGATGAGGTCAAGTATGTTTTTCCCTTTTGTTGGCTCTCTCACCATCTGCCACAGACCCAGTCTAGCAGCTATATCATTTAGGACTTGGCCAACTCGGTCAGTGGTGTTGCTACCAAGCCACTCTTGGCGATGGACATTGAAGTGCCCCACCCAGAGTACATTCTGCGCCCTTTGCCACCCTCAGTGCTTCCTCCAAGCTGTGTTCAACATGGAGGAGCACTGATTCATCAGCTGAGGGAGGGTGGGACATGGTGATCAGCAGGAAGTTTCCTTGCCCATGTTTAACTTGATGCCATGAGACTTCATAGGGTCTATAGTCGACGTTGAGCACTCCCAGGACAACTCTCCCCCAACTATATAGCACGGTGCTGCCACCTCTGCTGGGTCTGTCCTGCCGGTGGGACAGGACATACCCAGGGATGGTGATGGTGGTGTCTGGGACATTATCTGTAAGGTATGATTCCATGAGGATGAATCTTGCTTGACTGGTGCTTGACTAGTGTGTGGGACAGCTCTCCCAATTTTGGCACTAGCCCCCAGATGTTAGTAAGGAGGACTTTGCAGGGTCGACAGGGCTGAGATTGCCTTTGTCGTTTCCAGTACCTAGGTCGATGCCAGGTGGTCCGTCCGGTTTCATCCCTTTTTTGTGACTTTTGTTACTACTGAGTGGCTTGCTAGGCCATTTTTTTAAAAAAGAGTTAGCCACATTGCTGTGAGGTCTGGAGTCATCTGTAGGCCAGACCAGGTGAGGACGACAGATTTCCCTTCCCTAAAGGGCATTCATGAACCAGATGGGTTATCATCAGATTTTTAATTCAACATTTTTATTGAACTCTGATGTGGTGGGATTTGAACCCAGGTCCCCAGAGCATAAGCCTGGGTAGTTGGATTATTAGTCCAGTAACAATACCACTAGACTATCACCTCCCCTCATCCAGCAAGACCAACCAGATTTGTGTAAGGAATTTAATGCCAGTGAATTTCAGACCTATAAGTGGTCAGATTTACAGAATATGATGATTTGAAGATTACATTATGGCTGGCATTATAAATAAGAGTTGCATAAAGTTTTCTAGTTTAAAAAACAGTGAAGTAATAACTCTCATTTATCAAATGATGCTCCACAATTGCAGTTTACCAATATTTTAGCATGGTATATATTGAACTTCTAAAACCTATTTCAAAGGGATTAACTTGGGTGGATCATGGATTATAAATCATATTCCAATATGCTTTATTACCTTTTAGAAAGCAGATTTCAAATTGGATCCATTTCATTAGACTAAGAATTTTAATAGTGTAGAACAACATATTTAAAAATCATAATCACCAGATCATATTACCAGTTTATGGGCAACCGAAATTGAATAATGAATTAGTTTGCTGATGCATTGCTTCAAGGATGGATATCACACGACTTTTTCCCACAGGAAGACTAGAAGAGAACACTAGATTGCTGTTCTGTTTTGGGTTGTGAAGCCTGGCGACAGGGTCCCTGAACAGTGCTGCTAAAGTGACCTTTTGGTATCCAAACCACCATCTATACTTTGCCTTCAAAAATATCTGTTCAAAACCAATATTAACCCTGTGGGCTGAATTTTATACTCAGTGGTGATCTTACCTCTGCTTGGCAGGCTTGTTCTGTAGCTATTTCTGTCAGACTTTTATGTGGCTCTAGGTAGGACTTCCACCCAATTCCAAGAGGAAGTCCCGCTTCAGAGAACTGCTGGCCAGTCACAAGGCTGGTGGATTTCTTGTCCCAGCAGCACCAGCGGAAGCAGTGGCTGAGGTTGGGAGGACTTCAGGCAGTCCTAAAGAAGAGAAATTGCTGGAGCCTGGACTTAAAAGTGGCATGACCACAAATCTTGTGAATGTGAACTGAGTTGAAAAGAAAACAGATCTGGGTGAAAGACATGCTTGAATTTCCCTTCCAGGAATACACAAGGAAAGGGCTGTTAAAAAAGACAACTGCAACCCTGGTTCTGGTGCTAGTCTGGTGTTCTGTTCTGGTGTGTGTGTGCTGCGAAGGTCACAGGTGAAGAACGCCAACTGAGCATCCTTGCATATGCCGGAAAAAAACTCTTTCTCTCTGATTGCTGGATGTAAGTCACAAGTCAGCAAAGGCACAGTTGAAAAGGAAACAGGACAACTTCTTTCAACTAACCTGCAGAACCAAGAATCTCCAACCCAACTGCTCAACTCCCAAAGTTAGCACTACTGGAATCACCGCAACTTAATGGCTACAAGTTTCACCATCTACTCCTCACGCACAAGCCAAAAAATTATTTCTCATATATTTTTTAACATTTACTTTGGGACTCAATTTCTCATTTCAGAATGGGACAGAATGTACAAATATAAAGAAACAGCAGCAAATAGGGTAAAAGGGGGGGTCGGTGCAAATGGTAAAAGGCAAAAATTATGGCTATTTATTTAAATACACGTAGTATTCAGAACAAAATAAATGAATGAACATTAACAAAGTTTTAAAAACCAACAAAAGATGATCAAAAAAATAGTCAAGAGGGAGAAAATAAACTTTGGGGGTAAACTAGTAAGTAATATAAAAAATGGACACTAAGAGCTTCTTTAAATACATAAAAAGGAAGAAAGAGGCCAATCTGAACATAGGCCCCTTAGAGAATGAGGTTGGGGAAATAATAATGGGGAACCAAGAAAGGGCACAGGAGTTGGTTAAAAACTTTGCATCAGTCTTCACGGTTGAAGACACTAACAACATTCCAAAAATACTAAATAATCAAGGGACAAAAGTGTGGGAGGAAATAGCTATCACTAAACAAAAAGTACTATGGAAACTAATGGGCTAAAGGCCAATAACTCCACTGGACCTTACCTAGGATATTAGGGGAAGTAACTGCAGAGATAGTGGATGGACTGGCAGTAATCTTCCAAGGATTGTGAGATTCTGGAAAGTCCGAGCAGATTGGAAAACTGCCAATGTAATGCCCTGATTCAAAAAGAGAGGGAGGCAAAAACAGATAACTATAGGCCAGTTAGCTTAATATCTGTCATTGGGAAAATTATTATAAAGGGTGTAATAGAAGAGCATTTAGAAATGCACAGTATAATCAAGCAGAGTCAGCATGGCTTCATGAAGGGAAAATCATGTCTGACAAATTTATTAGAATTTTTTGAGGATGTAGTATATTTGAATTTCCAAAAGGCATTCGATAATGTGCCCCACATAAGGCTACTTAATAATGTAAGAGCCCAGGGTGTTGCAGGTAGTATATTAGTATGGATAGAGGATTGGATAACTAACAGAAGACGGAGAGTTGGGATAAGGCGAGCATTTTTGGGATGGCAACCTGTAACTAGCAGAGTGCCACAGGGATCAGTGCTGGGGCCACAATTATTTACAATATATATTAATGACTTGGATGAGAGAAATGAAAGTGCTATCGCCAAGTTTGCAGATGGCGCAACAATAGATGGGAAGGCAAGCGGTGAGGATGACACAAAGAGTCTACAGAGATATGTAGACAGGTTGAGTGGGCAAAAACTTGACAGATGGAATATAATGTGGGAAACTGTGAGGTTATGCACTTTGGCAGGAAGAATAGAGGGGCTGAATATTATTTAAATGCCAAAAAACTGCAGAAAGCTGCAGCACAGAGAGATTTGGGGGTCTTCGTGCATGAATCACAAAAAGCTAACATACAAGTTCAGCAGGTAATAGGGAAGGCAAATGGAATGTTGGCCTTTATTTCAAAGGGAATGGAGTATAAAAATAGGGAAGTCTTGCTAAAACTATACAAGGCACTAATTAGACCACACCTAGAATACAGTGAACAGTTTTGGTCCCCTTATCTAAGGAAAGATATACTGGCCTTGGAGGCAGTCCAGAGAAGGTTCACTAAGTCCATCCTGGGTATGGAGGGATTTTCTCATGAGGAGAGGTGAGTAGGTTGGGCCTATACTCATTGGAGTTTAGAAGATTGAGAGGTGACCTTATTGAAACATATAAGATTCCTAGGGGGCTTGACAGGGTGGATGCTGAGGGGTTGTTTCCCCCTGTGGGAGATTCTAGGGACAGGGGGCATAATCTCAGAGTAAGGGGGTCACCCATTTAAGACAGAGGTGGAATTTTTTCTCTTAGAGGGTAGTGAATCTATGGAATTCTTTACCGCGGAGGGCTGTAGAGATTGGTCATTAAATATATGGTCTTACGGTCATCTTAACAGAGGCCAGACAGACAGCCACACTGGCAGATGATTATGAGCTGATCCACAAATGCTTGTTTAGGAAGAGACCCTCCCCTAATCACCCTCAACCGACTGGAAAGGATAGAGCTGGAGAAAGTAATAGGAAACTGAGCACCCATGGGAGAGAAGGAAATGCTGCGGGCTCTCCTCAGGATAGAAGGGTGGTGCTGAGATGAAAAGTAAGGCCAAGAAGCCTGTGTGTTTTAACTGCTGCAAGGTAGGCCAGCTCCAAGCAAAGTGCTGGAGGTTGCGGGTAAAACTAATCGGATTTATCAGGGCACATACACCCTGTGCAGTGAATGGGAGTCAATCAGAAAGCAGAGCAGACTGGGCTATGGTCTGTTGAAGGGTCATGAGGACTCGAAACGTCAACTCTTTTCTTCTCCGCCGATGCTGCCAGACCTGCTGAGTTTTTCCAGGTAATTCTGTTTTTGTTTTGGGCTTTGGCTTTGACTGCAGCTGTGAATCCCTGTCAAGGCACTCCTGAGAGTGCAGATGAGGTTAAGCAAATCCCTGAGAGTTACAAGGATTTTGTATCTGCAGGAAGGGTGGCCACATTTCCCCAGATTGAGGCGAGTAAGCCTCTTTCAATACTGAGGGATACAGGGGCCAGCCAAACTCTACTGCTTGGAAAAGGCGTGACCTTCCCACCAGAGAGTGCAGTAAGTGCCAAGGTGTTGGCAAAGGGGACTGAAGGAGGGTACATGCCCGTCCCCTTATACCAGGTGCATCGGGAGTGCGTCCTTGTGTCAGGACCAGTGACTGTGGGAGTCGTCCCCAGGTTGCCTGTAGATGTGATTGACCTGCTCCTGGGCAATCACCTGGTGGGATCAAAGGTAATAACATCCCCAGTGATATCAGAGAAGCCCACTGAGGTCAGGGAGACAGAACTATTGCAGGAGAAAGGGCCTGGTATTTTCCCTGACTGTGTGGTAACGTGGTCAATGGCCAGAAAAGCTCCATCTGTGGAGGCTGAGATGCCACTGCAGTTAGAAGACCCTCTGGTCTGTTTATCTGAAACCTTTCTCGCGAGTCCAGAAGACCCTAAGGAGATAATAAATAAATCTTCCTCGATAACAGCCCAGCAAGCTGACCCACTGTTAAAAGCAATAGCTCAGGCTGTGCACACTGAAGCTGAGGCAGAAGCCGTCCCTAAATGCCACTACGTTAAAAACGAGGTGCCGATGAGGAAGTGGAGACCTTTTTGCAGACACACAAATGAGGAGTGGACAGTGATCCACCATTTAATTGTCGGAGGGCGAGGTAACGCAGGGAAGCATTGAGGCTAGCTCACAAAACTCCCACGACTGGGCATGTCGGTATACCCAAAACCCAAGCCTGCATCAGCCAGCATTTCTACTGGCCACAACTCCACAGGGACGTATTAAGGTTTTGCACAACCTGCCACACCTGTCAAGTTGTGGGAAAACCCCAACCTGAAATGCGACCTGCACCTATGATTCCCATGCCGGCTTTTGGGGACCCGTTCAGCAGGGTGTTAGTGGACTGGGTGGGGGGGCCCCTGCCCAAAACAAAAGGGGGCCACCAGTATATCCTTACCGTCATGGATGTGGCTGCCTATTTCCCAGAGGCTGTTCCTCTGCGAACCATATCTACCAAAACAGTGGTGAGGGAATTGATCCAATTCTTTACCAGGTATGTTCTGCCCACTGAGATCTAGTAGAATCAGGGCTAAAATTTCATGTCCAAAATATTCCAGGATTTATGGGTAATCTGGGCATGACCCAGCTGAAGTCTTCAGCGTATCACCTGCAATCACAGGGGGCGCTAGAACGCTACCACCAGACCCTAAGAACAATGATGAGGGCATACTGCCAAGAGTACCCCCATGACTGGGATAAAGGACTAGGTTTTCTTCTGTTCACTAGCAGCGACTCACCCAACAAGTCCACCGTTTTTGTTCCATTTGAATTAGTTTACGGGCAGCAAGTGCGAGGGTCTCCGAAACTAATCGGGGAGAGGTTTTTAGAAAAGGAGGAGGAAGTCCCCATGTTAGACCACATAACAGTGTTCAGGGAGCGGCTCATGCGAGTCTGTGATGTGGCCCGAGAACCCTTGAGAATCTCTCAGACAGCTATGGAAAAATAGATAAATAAACATGCCAGGGCCTGGACCTTTCAGCCGGGAGATGGTGGGGAGAGTTTTTAGCACAGGAGGGGGCGCGCGCCCAACCTGACAGGGCGTACAATGATGCGCAATGACGTTGGGCAAGTCGCGACATCATGGCGCACTTGCACGATATTTCGGTCGGTGGGCGCGTGCTGAAATCGGCAGCATGCCCGCTGACAATTAAAAGGCCCATTAAAGCCTTTAAAACGTTAACTGAGAGAAATTTTCCGCTGCCCGTCATACCTGATGGTTGGCGGGGAGCGCGAGAAGGCCAAGCGGCCTTTGCATTTTTTTAGGAAACCTCATCCACCAGCCGGGGATGAGGTTTCCAACAGCAAATGGAAATAGAATAAGAATTTTAAAATATAATTAATAACATGCCCCTGCTCTTGTGACAGAGTCATGTGAGGGGGGGACATGTTTCATAACATTTTTAAAATCTTTATTTTATATTTTGTAAAATGTTCATCCCCCTGAGGTAGCTCTGTGCCTCTGGGATATTTTCATGCGTGTTTACGCTCGATCTCCTCCCCCCTCCCTACACAGGCAGTGCGGAGCGCTGCAGCTGGTGTTTCACGCTGGGCAGGCCTTAATTGGCCTGCCAGCCTGAAATCATGGTCTGTCCGCTTTCGCAGGCAGCGTTCGGCTTCCCGATCAGCCCCCCCACCTACACCCGCCAAGCCTGCCCGACAAGGGAAAAACCCTCCCCTATGTGTTAGTGCTCCTACCAATACCAGGTGAACCCTTAATAGCCTGGTTCAGAGGCCCGTACAGAGCAGCAACGAAACCTAGGGAAGTAAACTACCTAATTGAGATCGCAGATCGTGGGAAGTAGCAGAATCTGTGTCATGTCAACATGATAAAGCAATATCAGAGCTGGGAGGGTGTCTGTCCCATTGCCACTGACCTAGAGGATGAGGGTAGCAGTGGGGATGAATTGGAGGGAGATGTGAGTGAGGTCCACATTGAACCCCCTACTACCCAGCTAACCGACACAGAGACACTACAGCACTTAGACCCCCCCCCAGATTCACCCACCTAAGTGCAAAACAGTGAGCAGACTTGATGAGGCTGCTCACTGCATTTAAAGACTTGTGCAGAGGCAAGCCAGGCTGCATGATGAGGATGTGGGTGAGGCCTCTCCCACAAGACAACATCCCTATTATCCAGGTCCAGAAAAGCTGGCCCATCTTCAGGAGGAGGTTAACTACATGCTGGAGCACCAACTAACAGAGCCTAGCAGCAGTAACTGGAGCTCTCCAGTTGTGCTCGTGCCCAAGCCAAATGGACCAACAAAGTTCAGCACTGACTACCGAAAAGTTAATGCAATGGCCAGAGCCGATTCCTACCTGATACCCTGACTGGAAGACTGCATGGATATGGTAGGTAAAGAAGCATACATTACAAAGATAGATTTACTCAAGGGATACTAGCAGGTTCCCTTGACTGCCAGTGCAAAGGAAATCTCCATCTTCATGACTCCGGCTGGGTTATACCAGTGTTGAGTCATGCCACCTGGACTCTGAAATGCACCAGACACCTTTCAAAGGCTGATGAACCAGGTAGAAGTGGGCTTATCCAATTGCGCAGTGTACCTAGGTGACCTCCTAGTGTACAGCAACACCTGGGCCACTCACTTAGAGCAATTGGAAGTCCTCCTCCAGAAATGCAGTCAGCTGACCTACTGGCCAATCTCGCAAGGAGTGAGGTTACTCAGGCTCATGTGACCTATCTAGAACATGTAGTGGGTCAAGGACAAGTACTGCCCAGGCCTCCAAACGTACAAGCAGGAGCACAGTTCCACATTCCCACAATGAAATGGGGAATTGTGAGGTTCTTAGGTGTGTGTGGATTCTACCGCATGTTTGTCCCAAAAGTAGCTGCCCTCTGACAGACCCACTACAGAAAAAAACAAACGTGGTATGGATTGAGAAATGCCATGTGGCTTTCAAAAGACTGAAGGCCATTTTAATAGGCGAGCCTGTGCTTGCAGCTCTGAACTTTAACCAAGCATTTAAAGTAGCCATCGATGTGAGTGACAAGAGGGCAGGGGCTATCCTCCTTCAGGAAGATGAATCAGGGATTGGGTACTTCTTGAAAAAAATTAAACAAGTATCAGAAATGGGACTCTACAGTAGAGAAGGAAACCCTCAATTTGTTACTGGCTCTCAAACACTTTGAGATACATGTCCAAAATGGATACAGAGAGTCCACAGTCTATACTTGCCATAACCCGTTAACGTTTCTGGAAACGTTTATGGCACAGAATTCCAGGTTGTTCTGTTGGAGTTTGTTTCTCCAGCCTAAAAATCACCAACACTGCCAGGATATGAAATGTGATTGCAGATGCCCTGTCCAGAACTTAAAGAAACCCAGTTAGAACTAAAAAGATAACATTGACCAAGGCTAGAAGAATGAATGTGTTTGTGAGTGTGTTTGTTGTTTTATATTTAATTTTTTTCTCCTTATGTAGTGAACTGAGAATGAATTTGTTATGTGGGGCAGTGTCATGACCACGCATCCCTCTATCCCTCTATCCTGAATTACTTATGGACATTTTGAACTTTTAAGTAAGACGTGTTATTCTTAAAAAAAAGGACATACAAGCAAAACCTGGCTGAGTCTATAAGGTAACCACTTGCTGGAAAATTCCTGTGTGGATTACCTGACCAAGTAGTTGAAGGAGAATGGAATGTTGCACCTAAAAGGTGTGACACGGCTTACTTCAGGCCTATCTCGATCCTAATCTCAAAGAAAAATAATAAAAGTGCAACACACATACATATGGATTAGAAATGAGGAATTGAGTCCAAAAATAAAAGTTAACAAATATATATGAATCAGTCAGTATATGGCTTGTTCTTGAGGAGTAGATGGCGAAATGCTGTGGCTGTTAAATTGGGGTGATTCTGGTAGCACTAACTTTGGCAGTTGAGCAACTGCTAAAGGAAAAGATACATTGCAAACTGAACTGTAATCTCATGTGGTTGCAGAGATAACAGAAAATGATTACCACCTCAGCTGAAACCACCTCCTAATGAGTTTTATTCCAGACTGTCAACATGAACCAAGTTGAAAAGAAAACACATCTGGGTGAAATACATGTTTGTTTTTCCCTTCCAGGAATACACAAGGAAAGAGGTTTAAAAAACCTTAGTTCTGTTGCTAGTCTGGTGTCCTGTTCTGGTGTGTGTGTGGTGTGAAGGTCACAGCTGAAGAACACTAACTGGGCATCCCTGCGCATGCAGGTTTAAAAAGAACTCTCTATTTCTGATTGCTGAAAGCAAGTCACAAGTCAGCAAAGCCACAGTTGAGAAGGAAACAGGAAAACTCTTTTCAGCTAACCTACAGAACTAAGAATCTCCAACACAACTGCTCAAACGCCAAAGTTAGTGCTACCAGAATCGACCCAATTTAACAGCCACAGCGTTTCGCCATCTACTCCTCATGAACAAGCCATATACTGATTCGTATAGCTTTTTTAACTTTTATTTTTGGACTCAATTCTTCATTTCTAACCCGCATGTATGTGTGCTGAGTTTTTATTATTTTTCCTCGAGATTAGTAATTAATAAAGCCATTCTTTCTTTGACTCAAGGAAGCCTGGTTAAATTGGC